>NC_044553.1:6968021-7697469 GCF_007565055.1 Rhinopithecus roxellana
CCTCAGTGTCTGTTTGCCCTTTGCCCATTTAAAAATTATCTTTTTCTTCTTGCTTTGTAGGAGCTGTATACATATTTTTCATGTAAGTCCTTTGCTGATTGTCTTATAGATCTCTTTTACCATTTTGTGCATGACTTTGATCTCTACAGTGTATTTTAACAAATAGATATTATGTGCTTAAGTGTAGTCCATTTAAACAATATTTTCCTTTATGGCTTGTACTTTTTATATTTTTTAAAAATTCTTCTCTTACCTCAAAGTTGTAAAATAGTCTTCTATATTATCTGGTTTAAAAATTTTACACTTCATTTTTTATCAGCTTTTAAAATTTGTGGTAAAATACATATAACATAAATTTTACCATCATAACCATTTTTAAATGTACAGTTCCGTGATACTAGTACACAAATAAAATATTGTTGTGTAGCTATCACCACTGTCTATTTCCCAAACTCTTCATCTTGCAAAACTGAAACTCTGTGCCCATTAAACAGTAACTCCTCATCCCTTCTTCTCATGGCTACTAGCAGCCACCATTCTACTTTCTTTAACTATGATTTTGACTACTCTGTGTACCTCACGTTAGTGGAATGATACAGTTTTCTTTTTGTGACTGGCTTATTTCACATAGCAAAATGTCCTCAAGTTTCATCCATATTATAGAATATATCACAACTTCCTTCTTTTTTAAGGCTGAATAGCATTCCTTTGTAATAGCATACCACATTTTTTAATCCATTCATCTGTTGGCAGACACTAGGTTGCTTTCACATTTTAGCTATTGTGAATAATGCTTCCATGAACATGGTGTACAAGTATCCCTTTGAGACCCTGCTGTCAATACTTTTGGGTATATACCCAGAAGTGGAATTGCTGGATCTTATGGTAATTCTATTTTTAATATTTTGAGGAACTGCCATACTGTTTTCTACAGAGGCTGTACTATTTTGTGTTCTCATCAACAATGCACACAGGTTTAAATTGTTTCACATCTTCGCCAACACTTGTTATGTTCTGTTTTTTAAAAAAATAGTTGTCGGCCGGGCGCGGTGGCTCAAGCCTGTAATCCCAGCACTTTGGGAGGCTGAGACGGGCGGATCACGAGGTCAGGAGATCGAGACCGTCCTGGCTAACACGGTGAAACCCCGTCTCTACTAAAAAATACAAAAAACTAGCCGGGCGAGGTGGCGGGCGCCTGTAGTCCCAGCTACTCGGGAGGCTGAGGCAGGAGAATGGCGTAAACCCGGGAGGCGGAGCTTGCAGTGAGCTGAGACCCGGCCACTGCACTCCAGCCTGGGCGACAGAGCGAGACTCCGTCTCAAAAAAAAAAAAAAAAAAAATAGTTGTCATTCTAATGGATGTGATGTGATGTGATATCTCATTGTAGTTTTGATTTGCAATTAACATTATTATTTCTCTTGTGATTTTTTTCTTTGATCCTTTGTTGTTTAAGAGTGTGTTGTTTAATTGTCACAAATTTGTGAATTTTCCAATTTTCATTCTGTTGCTAATTTCCGACTTGATCTCATTGTGATTGAAGAAAATATCTAGTATTATATCTATCTTTTTTAAATGTATTGAGATTTAATATGTGGCCTCCCTTATGGTCTATCTGGAGAATGTTCCAGGTACACATGAGAAAAATGTGAGTTCTATTGTTGTTGGCTAGAGTGTCTGTATTTGTCTGTTAGGTCTAGTTGGCATATTGTGTTGTTCGAGTTCTCTATTTCTTTGCATGTCTTTATTTCCTCTTTGTTTGTTTGTTTTATCCATTGTTGAGAATAGGATATTGAAGTCTCCAACTATTAGTATAGAACCATTTCTTCTTTCAATTCTGTCAACTTTTGCTTCACATGTTTTGATACAGTATTCCTAGGTACATAGATTTTTGTTATTGTTATATATTCAAATGCTGTATTAAAACTTTTATTAGTATATGATGTCCTAGCCAGGTACGGTGGTATGCTCCTGTAGTCCCAGCTATTCCAGAGGCTGAGGCAGGAGAATTGCTTGAGCCCAGGAGTTTGAGGCTGTAATGTGCTATGATTTTGCCTGTGACTAGCCACTGTACTCCAGCCTGGACAACATAACAAGATACTGTCTCTAAAAAAAAAACCAGTTCTTTGTTTTTTGTTAACTTTTTTGATTTTTTAAAGGCTGTCTTTTCTGATATTAGTAATACCACCTCTACTTTCTTTTGGTTTATATTTACATGGAATATCTTTTTCCACCCTGTCACTTTCAATCTGCTTGTGTCTTTGGATCTAAAGCAAAGCTCTTATAGACAGCATATCGTTGGATCATGTTTTTAAAATCATTCTGCCAATCTCTATCTTTTGATTGGAGGGTTTATATCTGTTTACATTTAAAGTAATTACTGATAAGGTGTGACTTCTTTTGTTTGTTTTGCTGTTTGTTTTCTGTGTGTCTTATAGCTTTTCTGTCTCTCATTTCCTGCATTACTGCACATTACTCTCTGTTGTGTTCAGTTGATTTTTATAGTGTAATCTTTTAATTCCCTTATCATTTCCCTTCTAGCTTTTTTATGGTTACCATGGAGATTATATTTAACATTCTAAAGTTGTAACACTCTAATTTGAATGTATACTAGTTTAATTTTAATAACATACAAAAATTTTTCTCCTTTACATGTCCATCCTCACCCCTTTCAGTTTTTGGTATCATAAAATTATACATATTATGTGTCCAAAAAACATAAATTAGCAACTGTTTTTTAAAATACACTAGTTTCTCAACTGGACATGGTGACTCATGCCTATAATCCCAGCAGTTTGTGAGGATGAGGTGGGAGGACTGCTTGAGCCCTGGAGTTCAAGACCAGGAGTTCAGGTCAACATGGCAAAACGCTGTCTCCACCAAAAAAAAAAAAAAAAAGCAAAAATTATCCAGGCATGGTGGTGTATGCCTGTAGCCCCAGCTGTTCAGGAGGCTGAAGCAGGAGAATCACTTGGCCCCAGGAAGTTGAGGCTGCATTGAGCCATGATCATGCCACTGCATTCCAGCTTGGGCAACAGAGAAAGACTCTGTTGAAAAAAAAAAAAGAATACATTAGTTTCTTAAATTTTATAGAAAAGAAAATGTGGAATTACACACCAAAATTACAATTATTATTATAGCAGCTTTTAGACTTATAATTATTTTTTAAAAGTATTAGTCTCTTAAATCATATGGAGTACCAAAGATGAAGCTACAAACTATTGTTAAAATAATACTACCTTTAATAATTGCCTATATATTTACCTTTACTAAGATTTTTATTTTGTCATATGGCTTTAACTTACTATGTAGTGTCCTTTCATTTCAACATGCAGAACTCACTACCTTTAGCATTTCTTGAAAGGCAGGTCTAGTGGTAACAAACTCCAGCTTTTGTTTATCTGGGGATATCTTAATTTCTTCCTCATTTTTGAGGGACAGGGCTGCTGGATATAGGATTTTTAGTTGACAGGTTTTTTTTCTTTCAGTGCTTAGACTATGTCTGCCCACTGCTCTTTTGCTTCCAAAGTTTCTGATGCGAAATTTGCTGACAAATCTTGTTAATAATCCCTTATATGTGATGTGTCACTTCTCTCTTGTTGTTTTCAAATTTTTGTCTTTGGCTTTTGACAGTTTGATTATAATGGGTCTCAATGTGGGTCTCTGAGTTCATCCTACTTGAAATTTGTTGAACTTCTCAGATGTCTATCTTTCATCAAACTTGGGAAGTTTTCAGCTGTTATTCTACAAATAATCTCTCTGCCACTTTCTCTTTCTTTTCTTCTTCTAAAACTATTACAGTGTGTGTGTTGGTTCATTTGATGGTGTCCCACAGGTTCCTTAAGCTGTTTTCAGTTTTCTTCAATCTTTTTTCTTTCTATTCTTCAATGACTTGATAATTTCTATTTTCCTAATCTTCAAGTTTGCTGATTTTTTTTTTGTCTGCTCAAATCTGTCTTTGACTCCCTCTAGTGAATTTTTCATTTCAATTATTATATTTTTAAGCTTCTTTTTTTCTTCTTTTAAAGATAGGGTCTCACTCTGTTGCCCAGGCTGGAGTATAGTGGTATGATCAAAACTCACTGCAGCCTCAAAATCCTGGCCACAAATGATCCTCTCACTTCACCTTCCCAAAGTGCTTAAGTTACAGGCATGAACCATCTTGCTCAGTGTGGAATTTATTTTTGGTTTACTTTTAGGTTTCCTATCTTTTTACTGAAATTTCTATTTTGTTTGTATGTCATTTTTCTTGACTTTCTGCAGGTCTTCTGCTGGTTCTTTCAGTATTTATAAGACAGTAGTTTTAAAGTAATTGTTGAGTAGGGCTGCCATGTTGTCTTTCTCTAGGACAGTTTCTGTTTTATTTTTTCCCCCTTAAATGGCCAGTACTTTCTTATTTCTTTGTATACTTTGTGATTTGTTGAAAACTGGACATTTGAAACTAATAATGTGGTAACTCTGGAAGTCAGAATTTCTCTCTTTCCCAGGGTTTGCTATTTTTTCTTTTTGTTTTAATTGTTGTAGGATGTCTCCATGTCAAGGATCAGCCTGACATGTAAACTTAAGATCTTCATGGTCTTTTCTGAGCCTGTGCCTTTCCCTGGGCATATGCGGTAACTAATTTCCCCTATGTATGCAGTTGCTTTTGAATGTCCTAGTCTTTAGTATCTGGTTTCCAAAAGGGGGGAAAAAGAAAAATGAAGGGGTAGTTAGAGGAACTTGCCCTTTAAGTCCCCGGAAAGTCACTTGAGCTAGAGAGGGTGGGGCTTCCAACAATGAGAGGTGGGGTGTGCAACAAGGACAACTCACCTGTATCTGCACCTCCATGATCAGAAGTAGCAATTATCAATCAGAATACACATCTCCAAATTTTGGAAGACAGGGTTCTTTTTCCCACCTTGGCTCCCACAACCTGCATTCAAGCTGCTCCAGGAACACATGTATGGCTGCATATGCCATGGGACTGGGAGATATGGGATGTGCAGCTCCTGCTGAGCTAACAGCTAAAATTGACTGAAATTAACTGCAATTTGTGTCCAAGCTTATCCCTGGAAGTTTCAAGTCTTCAATGGATTCCAGAGTTCTTCTCAGAACTCTTCCCAGTCTCACTTCATCAGATTAAGACTTCATCAGATTTCTCCTTTATTCATAATTATTAGTTTTTAAAAATCACTGGATATTGAATTTTAACAAATGCCTTTCCTGCATTCATTCAAATAATTATATGGTTTTTCTTTTCTAGTTTGTTAATATGTTTAATTAGATTAATAGATCTTTTATGTTGAAGTGATCTTGCATTTCTAGAATAAATCCAGGATAGTCATGCTGTATTTCCTTTTTAAATACATTACTGGGTTTGCTAATCTTTAGATGACGATATTTACAAGCATGTTTACAACTAAATTTCTTTTTTTGACTATTACAAAAGTTTATTTAACAAAAAGTCTAATACGAAAATGTACATGACCTAATTTTTACATCATAGTAAAATAGGACCTTTGGAGAGGCAACATGGATTTCTCTTCTGAACGGTCATTATTTATACTCATTTCAAGGCTTCTAACATGATGGGACTATTTCCTTGTATTACCACCATTCCAATATTGTTCTCCACACATTTATCTATCACAAGATTCATAAAGGGATCAAATCCCCACAATATTCCTCGGACATGTCTGCCACCATTTAATTTCAGTTATAAATTCTTGTTCATACATTTTTTCAACTCCAGAGGGTGAGCTTTGCTCATGGTGTCTTTTCCATGGGCTTACAGGTCACTGAATTTCCTTTCTTGCACTTTCTTTTCTGACTTTGATATCAAGGTAGCAAGGCTGTACTAATTTTATGAGTATGGACATTTCCTTTTTAAAAAAATTCTCTGTAAGAATTCATGTAAGATTAGGATGATCTAGTTTGAGAAAACTAGTCTATTAAACCTCCTAGACCTGACATATAAGATTTTGAACTATTCATTCAATTTCTGTTTTGGTTATAGAATAATTAAAGTTTTCTATTTCTTCTTGAGTCAGTTTTAGTAATTTACATTTTTCTTGAAATCTATCCATTTCATCAAGCTGGCATAAGATTGTTCTGGCATAAGATTGTTCTAAGTTTTCTGTTATTTTCTCTGCTTAATTTTGTTTACGTGTACCTTCCTTAGTATATCTTTTATCATGTGATTTCTCCTTTTTTCTTTTCTACTTTTTTAATTTCTGTGCATCTATATTATTATACTTTCTTTTGGTTTATTCTATATTTTATTCTTTGTAACTTAAGAAGTTGGATACTGAGCTCATCATACATTTTCAGCTTTTCTTCTTTTTCTGATCTATGCATTTAAGGCTGTAAGTTTTTTCTACATAACAATTTTGCTGTATCCCATATATGTTGATATGTAGTAGATTTATTATTGTTCAGTTTTAAGTATTTTAATGTGTAATTTTAGTCCATTCTCATCCTGTAATAAGGACATACCCTAGACTAGGTAATTTATAAAGGAATTATAGAGGTTTAATTATAGAGGTTTAATTGACACACAGTTCTACATGACTGGGGAGGCCTCAGAAAACTTAAAATCATGGCTACGGGGAAGCAAACACATCCTTCTTCACGTAGCGGCAGGAGAGAGAAGCGCAGAGCTAATGGGGTAAAAGTGCCTTACAAAACCATTAGATCTCATGAGAACTCACTCACTATCATGAGAACAACATGGGGGAAACACCCCCATGATCTAATCACCTCCCACGAGGCCCCTCCCCCAACACATGGAAATTACAATTAGGATTACGATTCAAGGTGACATTTGGGTGGGGACGCAGAGCCAGACCATATCGTTGTCCATAATATTTTTTTTTTACTCATGAATGTGGCAAAAGTATGTTTTTTTCTAAATTAATGTTTTGTTATCAATTTCATACTTTATTTTATTATAGTCAGAATATGTGTTGTATAGCACCACTTTCTATGGTGATGGAAATGTTTTGTGTCTGCACTGTCCAGTATGGTAGTCACTAGTCATATGTGGCTATTGAGCACTTGAATGTGGCTAGTGAGAACGAGGACCAAATACACTTAATTTTTGATTGATTTAAATAGTCACATAGGGCTACTGGCTACAATATTGAGCAGTTCATGTTTATAGAACACCCATGCTTTGAGCTTGGTTGAAATTTGATTTATGTACTAATGCATTTTTAATTTTTATAAATATCCCATGTGCATTTGAAAAGCATTTCATGTTTTCTGATTTTTGATGCAGTATGCAATATATGTCCATTAGCTCAAACCTACTAAATGTATTGTTCATATCTTCTATACTCTGATTTTGGACTGCTTGATCTACCAAATACTGATATCTGATAGATACTTTAAAGTTCTCAGATAAGTTTTTTAAAAAAACATGAAGTGCATTTGTCAATTTCCCCTTCTGTTCTGTTATTTTGCTCGTAGACCTTTGAGCTATGTTAAGTGCACACAAATGTGGAATTGTTATATCTTCCTAATGAGTTTAACCTTTTATTTTTTATGCCACAAACCTCTTTATCTCTCATGATGCTTTTTGCCCCAAAGTCTTTTTTATCTGATATTAATGTAGATGCTTTATATTTCTTTTGCTGGTTTAGTTTCTGGTACTACTGAGCTGGGATAGCTGGGGAAGGAGACTGACTGATATCCATAAAATGAGTCACCTTGTGTACCTAATTACCTTGAGGGTCCTCAGCAGTGAATGCCCTTTGGAGGACATTCACCTGGGACTGAATATCCTTATACTCCATGCCTGTTCCAAAGCTGTATCACATACTTTTTCCAAGTGCCTGACTATCTGGTGGAAGTGTTAGCTATTGTCCACAAATTGGTGTAGTTCCGTGCCTTTGCCATGTGCTGCAAGTCTCATGGCTGCTGTCAGTTCACATATCTATTCTTTCTGTTAGAAGGCAATAATGGCTTTTCCTTCACCCTGTCTTCCAAATGTCATTAATGCTTTTCATTGGCAAAATCTAAACAAGAGCTCTCCAAGAATGGATTGTAAGAATTGTAGTGCCGTAGTTTCACAGTCTCTGCAGTATATTTCCAATCTTTGCAATGTAGAGAAGAGCTTAGAATGATGGAGATAGAATTGAGCATGACACAGACAAAATTCAGCACAAAGAGTAATCATCCATTTTCAATATAGCTGACTCAAAGATGATTAAAGGACTAGGTATTTCTTTAGAAAACAACTGTGTCTAAAACTGACTTTTTTCCAGTGACTACAAAGCTATATGTATTTGTTTTTCTTAGTGGGAATTATGCCTTCCATCTGTTTTTCTTAAAACATGTGAACATATTTTCTTATGATGAGGTTTTTTCTATACCATGATTTTGAATGGCTCCATATCTTGTATAATAGAACTGTGACATAATTTATTTACAGTATCCTACAGTTAGACATTTAGATTGTTTCCAATTTGTCACTATGTAAATAATGTTGTTATGAACCTCTATGTAAATAAATACACATGGAATTGTTTTATTAAAAGGTATGTGTATTTTTAAGTGTTTTTCATTGTTTTCAATACTGTGTGTGTGTGTATATATATATATATATATTTTTTTTTTTTTTTTTTTACTAGTTATGATAGCCAAAAATGCTATCTCTTTTTTCCCCTCTCTCTGATCCTTGATTTAGGAAGGCTGTTTTAATTAGTTTGTCTTTAATTACTAGAAAGACTTAACTTTCCCCGCATGTCTATTATCCATTTCTATTTCTATTTTTATTAGTGACTTACTTTTCTACACACACACACATACACACACACTCACAGTGCCCTCATCATCATGTCGTTGTTCTTCTAGAGACATCCATTGAATGGTTTATGGAATTCTTTTGTGTCCAATATAAATAAATAGCTTGTTATATAAATGACTGACTTAACTTCTTCCAAGGCCTTCATATTGCAGGATCTGCATTAATCCTTTTAACCCTCTTCTTCAAAGGCTATCATTAACAGCAGAACTACCTGAGAGTCTGTACGGAAGTGTTTTGAGATCTATTACATATAATCCCATATCTCTATTGTTGCTCTAACATTCTTAAGATTCACATTTATGAGTTAGTATTTTGTTTTTGTTTCCTTATCTCTGTTTGTCTCTGTATAAACTCTTTTGCTGTTACTTTGGAAGTTATTCTCAGTTTTTCTTTCACACAATATTTTTTATGTCATTCTCTTTGAGTTCTACTGCTAGGAAGAGACATAAATAGTTTAAGAAAAAGTAATAGTTCTTTTTAATTTTAGTTGCCAAGAGATAGTTTCCTTGGTGGTATGTTTTTTTTCTTTATAATGACTGCAATATGCCCAGAGTTTGTCATCTTACTTAGTTTATGCTGGAAAGATAGAATTTTTTTTTTTTTTACAAAGTTTACAATTGAGAAAATTAGAAATATACTTCCACAGCATTTCTGGTATATAAATATGATTATTCTCCACATTTGACATTTTTGAAGATTCCCCTTCTGCATGGCTAAATTCAGCAGTGAGTGCCAGCTTCCAGTAACTCAGAACAGCACACAGAATGAAAAAGTCCCCAAAGTCCCTATAGTGATTGACTATAACACCAAGTATATAAAAAGGTGAAATGATATACAGACTATCCTCAACTTACGATGGTTTGACCTATGAGTTTTCAATTTTACAATGGTATGAAAGCAATACCTATTCAGTAGAAATCATACTTCAAGTACCCATATAACCATTCTTTTTTCACTTTCGATATAGTATTCAATAAATTACATAAGATATTCAACACTTTATTATAAAATAGGCTTTGTGTTAGATGATCTCACCCAATTGTAGGCTAACATAAGTGTTTTGAGGATGTTTAAGCTAGGGTAGATTAAGCTGTAATGTTCAGTAGGTCAAGTGTATCAAATGCTTTTTCAAAATATATTTCCAACTTACGATGGTTTTATCAGGATGTAACCCTATTGTAAGTTGAGGAGCATCTGTATAGTTGGTTCTTTCCTTCCTTGTGAGCTGTACATTTGTATTATTCATAGTAAAGTGCTAGTTTCCATCTAGTTTACTTCTGACCCGTTTCCTGCCCCCTCTCTTTTTAGGATTTGCGTAGTATTCTGGGAATTGAAACTGAGTTTAATTTAGCAAAACATATTTAAGAAAAAAGAAATCTGGCGCTGAGGAAACTTGTTATGCATTCCAAAGGATTTTTGAATTAAAAAAAAAAATTAGAGACAGGGTCTCATTCTGTTGCCCAGGTTGAAGTACAGTTGCATGATCATACATCACTATAATCTGATATTTCTGGACCCAAATGATCCTTCTGCCTCAGCCTCCTGAGTAACTAGGACTACAGGCATGTGCCACCATGCTTGGCTAATATTTTAATTTTTTTGTAGAGATGGCACCTTGCTATGTTGCCTATGTCTCGAACTCCTGAGCTTAACTGATCCTCATGCCTTACCTTCCCAAAGTGCTGGGATTACAGATATGAGCCACCATGCCCAGCCTATTTTAGATGAACAAGGATAATATTTATTGTGTAGATAATATATAGTTACGAATAATGAGTCAAGTGCATAACATTTGTTCTTAGTAATACCCTGCAGTCCAATATTTTTCAGTTATTTGTATTAAATATATGTAAATAAATATTTATTGAGCACCTACTGTGTGTGAACTTCTAAGTTTTCATTTGTTTGTTTTTGTTTTTGAGACGGAGTCTTGCTCTGTCGCCCAGGCTGGAGTGCAGTGGCGCAATGTCAGCTCACTGCAACCTCTGCCTCCCAGGTTCAAGCGATTCTCCTGCTTTAGCCTCCCGAGTAGCTGGGATTACAGGCGTGTGCTACCATGCCTGGCTAATTTTTTGTATTTTTAGTAGAGACAGTTTCACCATGTTAGCCAGGATGGTCTTGATCTCCTGACCTCATGAACCACCCCGACTTGGCCTCCCAAAGTGCTGGGATTACAGGCCTGAGCCACTGTGTCCAGGCTGTAAGTTTTTAAGAAATACAAAGATGAATAAGACAATCTCTGCTCTCTAAATATTTTTAGTCTAGTTTTTTGGTTTTGTTATTTTACAGAAACTGAAGTTTTTCTAAATAGTTTTTTAACAGCTTTATTGAAATATATATTCCACATAATTCACCCATTTAAAGTGTATAATTCACTGGTTTTGGTATATTCAGAGTGTATTTAGTATATATAATTCTGAAATTATTACAATTTTAGAACATTTTCATTAGCTCCCAAAAGAAACCTTATACCTGTTATACCCTCCATACCCTTCCTACTCTCCAGCTCTGGGTAACCACCAATCTACTTTCTGTTTCTATAAATTTGCCTAATTCTATACATTTCTATGTAAATGGAATTACACAATATGTGGTCCTCTGTTACTGACTTCTTAACATAGTGTGTTCAGGATTCATCCTATTATAGTATGTATTGGTACTGCATTTCTTTTTATTGCTGAATAATGTTTCATTGTATGGATATACTACATTTTATCTGTCCATTTATTAGTTGATACACATTTAGATTGTGGCTTTTCTAAATACTTTTATATGTAAATGTTGATTACCATAATTATATGTATGGGCTGACGTTAATGATAGATTTCTTTCTTAACTTTAAGTTACATACAAACTAATGGCTATATATTTATAAATATTCCACAAATTCATTCTATTCTATTATTTATTCTCTCATTTAATAACAAATTATTTCTGTATTTTTAAAAGTCTCTACACCAAGTCTCTACATCACTCTGTCTTAATTACTGTAGATTTTAATTATCTATTGGTGTCTGTTAGTGTAAGTCCCCCAATTTTGTTCCTCTTCAAGGTTTTCTTTGTTATTCTTGGCTTTCTGCCTTTCCATACAAGCTTATTAATTTGCATAATATTTAATATGGTATTTTGCTTACATTGACAGAATGAGACTTCTTTGTATAAAGCATCTCAGTATTTGATACTGAGTGATAAACAAATATCACAACTCAGGTATTTGTTTTATTTTGTAGCCTATGTAAGTCATGGTTAATAGACAATCTCCCTCCTCTTCATTAATTCCATGTGTAACTCCTCAAGAGCCTTGAACATATAAACGTAAAGTTCAGAGTTATCTACCTAACCCACACCTAGTATACAAAGGCACAGAAGGAAAGGATAATCAGGTACCAATATCCACTGAAGTCTTTTCCGTTACTCTCACCCATAATATCCACTCTCTTCCAAATCCTTTCAGATTTGTGCTCTGTCTTATCTTCCTCACCTGGCCCCTCATAACCTTTCCAACCTGCTCCATGCATACTGTACTACTTGCTATTCTTAAACATGCCAAACAGACTCTCCCACATACTTTTTTTCAGAGTTACACCATATTGTACACACTGTATTATACCTTGAGTTATTTCTGATGATATATATTGGGCAGTTGTTCCAAATGAACTTTCTCATTCTTTACAATTATATTTCACAAGAGGATGAACCATAATTTATTAATCAGTCCCTCATTGATGGACATTTACATTGTTTCTGGTGTTTTGCATATGTATGAGTATATCTGCGAATGAATTCTTTGAAATAGCATTGCTGGGTCAGGAATACATGTATTTGTGCTTTTCATAGTTATCTGCCAAATTGCAGCCCAAAGATGCTGTATCCATTTTAATTCCCACCTGTAGTATCTGTAAGTACAAGTTTACATCTGAACTAATGGAAAGAATTATTACACTTTTGATCTTTGTAAATCCAATATGTGAAAAAGTTATCAATGTATTTTTTCATTTTTATTTGCATGACGGTAAATATCTTTTTATATGTATGGGGTCGTTTAATATTGTGGGTTTTGTCAATTGCTTATTTGTATCTTTTGTCCACTTCTCCTCCTCCAGGCATAGGTCTATGATTTATTTGGAACTGGTTTTTGTGTGTGGTGAGAGCTAAGGGTGGTGGCTCATTTTCCCCACACATGAATATTCAATTGATTTAGCATCATTTATTGAAAAGATCTCCTTTTCTCATTTATTGCAGTGGCACCTTTGTTGTAAATCAGATGATTGTATATGTATGGGTCTGTAGTGTTTTCTATCGGTCTGTTTATTTATACTTGTGATATCACTCTGTCTTAATTACTGTATATTTTAATTATCTATTGGTGTCTGTTAGTGTAAGTCCCCCAATTTTGTTCCTCTTCAAGGTTTTCTTTGTTATTCTTGGCTTTCTGCCTTTCCATACAAGCTTATTAATTTGCATAATATTTATGCAGCAGAGAAATAAGCTTGTTAATTTGTACAAGAAAGATTGCTGAGAATTTGATTTTGGTTATAGTCAATCTATTGATCAATGGGGAGCATCGACACATTTACAATATAGAGTTTTCTAATCTGAGAACATGTATATCCCTCTTTCAATAACGTTTTGTATTTTTCTGCAGCAGTCTTCAATGTCTTTCATTAGATTTCAGTGATATGTTGGAGCCAGCTCCTACTAGTTCATGAGAGCCGATCGGGTACATCTCTTCCTGGCTCCACATTCAGTAAATCACATTGTGAGATTGAAGTGGGCCATGGTGGTAGTATTTATATCGCAGAAATTGGCAAATGTCACAAATCGGGACTTTTCCCCACCTACCCACTGCTAAGAACTGGTTGTTAAACATGTGCCAACACATCACTTAGACTGATTACTAGATGATCAGGTTTTATAATGCTACATTTTTTCTCACTAAAAATAATTAAGTTATAATCCGCATACAGCAAAATTCACTTTTTTAATCTACTGCTCTGTGACTTGTGAGAAATGTGTATAATCACGTTATGACTACCACAATCAATATTTAGAACTGTTCCATTACCCCAGATAATTTTCTCTATCTCTTTAGAGTCAGCTCTAAAGTCGAATGTATCACAGTTATTTATCCATTCCCTAGTTAAAGGAAATTTGGGTTGTTCACAGTTTTTAGCAAATATGAATAAAACAGATATAAACATATTTGTGCAGGTTTGTGTCTGAACATGGGTTTTCACTGACTTTGGGAGAAAGCCTTCAGTATTTTAACAATAAATGTAACATTAGCTGTATTTGTAGATACCATTTATTGGATTAAGGAATTTTTCTTCTATTCCTACTTTTTGAGAGGTGTTTTTGGTTTTGTTTGCTTTCTTTAATGAGGAATGACTATTACATTTTCATACCTACTTTTATGCATCTACTGAAATAATCATATATCTGTCTCTGTTATGCAATGTGGTGAATTACATTCATTGTCTCTGAATGTTAAATTAACCTTGAATTCCTATAATAGATACCATGTGTTTGTGATATTTTAAAAATTTATGTCTAGATTTCATTTGCTATATTTTGTTTAGAGCTTTTGAGTTTATCTTGATGAGAGATACTGGCTTATGACTTTCCTTTTTTATAATGTTCTTGTCAGTTATTGGTATGAGAGATAGTCTGACATTATAAAATAAGTTGAGAATGATCTCTTATTTTCTGTTTCTTAGAAGTTTGTGTAAGATTACTCTTTGCTGTTTTCTAAATGTTTAGAAGAGATCACCAGAGAAGCTGAACCTGGAGTTTCCTTTGCATGAAGGTTTTAAATTATGAATTAAGTTGTTTTCTAGGTATAACAGTATTCATAGTTATTTGTCTTATGTGGTTTTTTTGTTTGTTTGTTTTTTGTTTTTTTTTTGAGACGGAGTCTCGCTCTGTCGCCCAGGCTGGAGTGCAGAGGCGCGATCTCGGCTCACTGCAAGCTCCGCTTCCCAGGTTCACGCCATTCTCCTGCCTCAGCCTCCCTAGCAGCTGGGATTGCAGGCGCACGCTGCCATGCCTGGCTAATTTTTTTGTATTTTTAGTAGAGACGGGGTTTCACCATGTTAGCCAGAATGGTCTCGATCTCCTGACCTCGTGATCCACCCGCCTTGGGCTCCCAAAGTGTTGGGATTACAGGCGTCAGCCACCGCACCTGGCTGGTTTTTTTTTATAAGTGATACTTTTAATTTGTTCATTTCATCAGAGTTATCAAATTTATTGTCATAAAATTACTCATAATATCTCCATATTATTTAAAAAATATGTGTAGGATCTATAGTATCTTTTTTATATCTAATATGAGTAATTTGTGGGTTTTTTCTCTTATTTTCTTTGATCAGTCTTATATTATTAAGTTAATCTCACTGATCTCGATTTCTAGTTCATTTATTTTTGACCATTATTTCCTATCATTTCTTGTCTTTGAATCTAATTTGATATTCTTTTTATTGTTTCTTGACATAGATATTAGCTTATGATTTTTTTCAAACATCTTTACTACTTTATGCATTTCAAAGTGTAAGTTTCCTCTAAGCAAGTTTTGTATATGTCATCTTTTTAATATTTCAGTATAAATAAGATACTACAACCTAACATATTGATTCAATATTTATATGAAAAGGGTCAAAATAGCCAAGATTGATAGTAATTAGAAGATAAGAGGGCTTGTCGCATTAATGTATAATGACTTTTCATAAAGCTATTTTGATGAATATAGTATTGTATTGGTGCTGTCAAAGACAAATTGACAAATAGATCAGAACATTCATCAGGTCATTTAGTTTACAATATTTTCTAGTTTTCATTATACTTTCTTCTTTATTCCATAGGTTATTTAGATTTATTGCTTAATTTCCAAACACTTAGAGATTTTCTTAATATCTTCTTGTTACTGATTTCTAGTTTAATTCCTTTATGATGAGATAACATATTCTTTATTATTGTAATTCTTTGAAGTTTGTTGAGATCTGATTTATAAACCAGTACATAGGCTATTTGGTAAATGTTCCATATGAACTTAAAAAGAATGTGTGGTTTGGCCGGGCACGGTGGCTCAAGCCTGTAATCCCAGCACTTTGGGAGGCCGAGACGGGCGGATCACGAGGTCAGGAGATCGAGACCATCCTGGCTAACACGGTGAAACCCCGTCTCTACTAAAAAAATACAAAAAAACTAGCCGGACGAGGTGGTGGGCGCCTGTAGTCCCAGCTACTCCGGAGGCTGAGGCAGGAGAATAGCGTGAACCCGGGAGGCGGAGCTTGCAGTGAGCTGAGATCCAGCCACTGCACTCCAGCCTGGGCGACAGAGCGAGACTCCGTCTCAAAAAAAAATTAAAAAAAATAAAAAAAAAAGAATATGTGGTTTTATAATTACTAGATGTCAGATAGGTAAGGCTGGCTAATGATACTGTTCAAATCTGCGTATTTACTGATTTTTGTCTGAATTTTAAGACAGTGGAAAGAAAATTCCTAGAAAGATAAAACGAACCAGAAGTATCTCAATAACTATCGAGCTTTATTGGTACTAATATAACAATAGCAATCATAACTATTAAAGAAATTGAAGAGGGCAGGCACGGTGGCTCACAACTGTAATCCCAGCACTTTGGGAGGCCGAGGCAGGCAGATCACTTGAGGTCAGGAGTTCGAGACCAGTATGGCCAACATGGTGAAACCCCGTCTCTACTAAAAATACAAAAAATTAGCTGGGCTTGGTGGCAAGTGCCTGTAGTCCCAGCTACTCGGGCGGCTGAGGCAGGAGAATTGCTTGAACCTGGGAGGCAGAGGTTGCAGTGAGCCAAGATCGCGCCACTGCACTCCATCCAGCCTGGATGACAGAGCGAGACTCCGTCTCAAAAAAAAAAAAAAAAAAATTGAAGTGACAGTTAAAAATCATCTCACAAAGAAAACACCAGGTTCACAAAGTTTTACATGTGAGTTCTATCAAAATTTCAAAGAACTGTTCACGCCAATCTTTTATTACAAACTTTCTTTTCTTTTTTTTTTTGTAAGACGGAGTCTCACTCTGTCACCCAGGCTGGAGTGCAGTGGTGTGATCTCAGCTCCCTGCAACCTCCACCTCCTGGGTTCAAGTGATTCTCCTGCCTCAGCCTCCCAAGTAGTTGGGACTACAAGCATGCACCACCATGCCCAGATAATTTTTGTTTTCTTTTTTTTTTTTTTAGTAGAGACGGAGTTTCACCATCTTGGCCAGTTAGTCTCAAACTCTTGATCTCAAATGATCTGCCCACCTTGGCCTCCCAAAGTGCTGGGATTACAGGCGTGAGCCACCATGCCCAGTTGCTAATTCATTTTATAAAGCTTGCATAACTTTTATAATAAAACCACCCAAGGACAAAATAAGAAAGTAGTTATAGGCAACTCATTTATGAATATATATGCACAGTTCCTAAGCAAAATCTTAGCAAACTGAATCCAACATTATATTATACCCAGAGACTATTAGGTTTATATAAAAAATGCAAATATATATTATTTGCTACATTGATATGTTGGACATAAAAAGCTATATGATCACCTCAATAGATGCAGAAGAGATTATTTGATAAAATCCATTATTTGTTTGTGATTTTTAGAAACTCTTAGTAAACTACACATAGAATTTCTTTCATCTGATATGATAAAATGTATCTACTAAACCAAGCCCAATAAAACTGTAACAAAAGTAACCCCAATAGGAAAATATTGGAGACATTCCCTTTAAAATCAGGAAGTTATGCCTACTGAAATCAAAAGTTATGCCCGTTATCACCCCTTCTATTCAACATGGCATTGAATGTCTAATAATTTAAGAAAAAGAAAAAACATACATAAAGATTAAAAAGTTGGAAACTCATTATTTGAAAATTGTATTTCTGTTTCTACATTAAAAATAAACCCAAAAGTATCTACATAAATTTTACAGGAAATAATAAAGTTTAACAAATGCTTCAATGTGAGACCAATGCATTAAAGCTAATTACAGTTCGTTATCCAAGCAACAACTAGAAAATATAATTAAAACAACAAATAAACCAGTCATAGCAACAAAAACTACAGTGCACCTGGGACTAAATGTAATAAACCTCTTCCTACTCCCCCAAATTATAAAAACATTACTGAAGGAGTTTAAAGACCAAAAATAGATGGAGAGATAGATCATGTTAATGTACTGGAAGACTTAATACCATGAAGCTATTGATTCATTTCAAATTGATCTATAAATTTAATATAACTTCAGTAAAGAGTTCAACTAACAGATTGATTTTAATATTTATATGGAAAGGGTTAAAATAGTCAAGACCAATAATAATTAGAAGGATAAGAGGTGCTTGCCATACTATATACGATAACTTTTTATAAAGCTATTTTGATTAGGATAGTGTAATATTGGTGCTGATATAGACAAATTGATGAATGGATCAGAATTGAGAGCTCAGAAATGAGTCTGTGTGTGTGTGTGTGTGTGTGTGTGTGTGTGTGTGTGTGTTAAACTCTTATTTATGACAAAGATCTCATGGCAGACCACTTGAGGAAAGAAGGGGCTTTGACAGAGCTCTGAAAAAATTTGTTTCTCATATTTTTAAAAAAATGGCTTTCTGTCTTCCACCCTACAAATAACAACTTCTGATGGACTAGGAACTTAAATATCAAAAGCAAACTTTAAAATTTAGAAAAGGCTGGGCACGGTAGTTCATTTCTGTAATGCCAGCACTTTGGGAGGCCAAGGCAAGTGGATCACTTGAGTCCAGGAGTTCGAGACCAGCCTGAGCAACATGGTGAGACCCCATCTCTATAAAAAATACAGAAATTAGTGGGACTTGGTGGTGGCCTGTGCCTGTAGTCCCATCTACTTGGGAGGTTGAGGTGGGAGGATGAATTGAGCTCAGGAAGTGGAGGTTGCAGTGAGCTGAGATCACACCACTGCACTCCGGCCTGGGTAACAGAGTGAGACCCTGTCTCAAAAACAAAAACAAATACACTTAGAAGAATATATGTGACTATTGGCTGGGCGTGGTGGCTCATGCCTGTAATCCCAGCACTTTAGGAGGCTGAGGCTGGCGGATCACGAGGTCAGGAGATCAAGACCATCCTGGCTGACACGATGAAACCCTTTCTCTACTAAAAACACACAAAAAAATTAGCCGGGCATGGTAGCGGGCTCCTGTAGTCCCAGCTATTCAGGAGGCTGAGGCAGGAGAATGGTGTGAACCCGGGAGGTGGAGCTTGCAGTCAGCCGAGATCGCGCTACTGCACTCTAGCCTGGGCGGCAGAGCAAGACTCTGTCTCAAAAAATAAATAAATAAAAATAAAATATATGTGACTATCTTTCAGATCTTGTATATGGAATCATTTCTTAAACATGGCATACAAAATGTTAACCATGAAAGAAAATATTAATAAAATCTATTACATTAAAATTAAGAATGCCTTTTCATCAATTATAGCTTAAGGAAAGAAAATGAAAAGGCAAGCTCTTAGAAACTAGAAGACTTTTGCTACGCATATAACTAACAAAGGGCTAGCATTCAAAATACATAAAGAACTACAAATCAGTGAGAAAGACAAACTACCTAATAGAAAAATGGATAAAAGGAGATGCTTACCTTGTTAGCAATTAGAGAAATGTATATCGAGACCACAGTGAGATACCAATTTATACCTCTGCAATTGACAAAAACAAAGTCAGATAAAACCAAGTGTTAGAAAGGATATGGATCAATAGAATGTTAAACTGATGGTGGAAGTGAAACATTTATATAGCCACTTAGCAAAAGACAATTTTGCATCATGTGTTAAAGTTGAGTATTTGAAAAACTTACAACCCAGAAATTCCATTTCTATGTGCATTCTCAAGTACCTTTTGCATATGTGTAGTTTGTTACAAACAATTATTTCAGTCTATAGAAAGTTATGATCTAGTTTTCTGCACCAAAGATGTTTGTCTATCCAAAATATTATGTCTAGCTTGGGTCCGTGATTCACATTTGTGTGCTCAGGTCATAATTAAATCATAGGCAAGGAGCATCATCAAATAAAATATGTATTTGCTATTCTCTAAAAGGGCCTTTGTAATGAGGCTGAAATTAGGTGGTAGGTAGGACTGTAATCAAACATGAATAGATAATAGTATTAATAACCATCACCATTAATTAAGCATGTACTGTTTGTCAGACTCTTCAATTTTTATTGAATGGAAATTGCTTTGTTTAGTCTTCACAAAGCCTTTCTGATATGGGTACCATTATTAATCTTTTTAAAATGGAGCATAGTGAGCCATTGGGAAGCTAAATAATTTCCACAACTTTATGTTGTAAATTGTAAGGCTGGGGTTTAAACAAAGGCTCTCTGACTCCAGCACCTGTGATATGGCAATAGAGAAGCTATTATCTTTCAGATAAAAAGTCAACTTTTCTTAACTCTCCAGAGAAAACAACTCTGATTTGTGGCTATAGGCAAAGGTCTGTTGTCTCTAGATGCTTTGTACGATTGCTCAGAAAGTAGTGGTGTATGTTTATCTCTACTCATGCAAAACTAAAATTATATATTTTCAGTATTTCAATAGCATTATTTTATAGATGAACAGCAATAAAATTATCAATGTGATATATATGTCAATGTGATCTGAAGACTTATTTAAAATTATGCCAAGAGATATGATTGCCTTGCTTTCATCTAGTTATAAAACTTCTTATCAAATAGACATCATGAAGAATGTCTACCTAAAGATATTTTCAAAAATTTAGATAAAAGATAATTTAAGAGTCCAGTTTGTTTCAAAATTAGTATTATTGTCTTAGTCACCTTGGGCTGCTATAACAGAAAATCATAGACTGGGTGGCTTAAACAACAAACATTTATTTCTCACAGTTCTGGCAGCTGGATGAGATCAGAATGCCAGCAGGGCTGGATTTTTTGTAAGGGTCTTCCTCCTGGTTCATAGACTGCTTTCTTCATGTATCCTCACAATTCAGAGAAAAGAGGCTCTGGTTCCTTAGTTGCCTTATAAGGGAACTAACTCTATGATGGGAGACCCTCATTACTTAATCTAAGCCTAATCTAAGGCCTCCCAAAGGCCTCATCTCTAAATACTGTCACATTGGGGATTAAGGTTTCTACAATAGCAATTATTGAAGGTTTCTTTGAGGCTAGATCATATATCTGATCTGAGAAATTAATTGGTGTATGTATAGACTTTCTGTTCTTATGATACAAAGCAAATGAGCCTAGGTATGTACTGTCCAAAAGTTATTTGATTGCTACCAAAGAGGCAGTTTTTTTTTTTTTTTTTGTCATAGTAGAAAGATCTGGGATGAAAGTTTTGACTCTTGCAATCTAATCCCAGGTTGGCAGTTACTGTCCATGTGAACCTGGACCTGTAATCTGTCACTTTCTAATAATTGTGCTCCTGGGAAATTTAATTAGATTCTTAATTTTCTCATGTGTCAAAAATACAGATAATAATAAATACCTTACCGGAACATTACAAGGATTAAATAAATAACATGAGAAAGATATAGAAATCCTGTATGAGGAAGTCTACCATTTCCTTTCTTCTAAATTCCATTTCCATCTCTTGGCAAGGTCAGTCACGTCTTTGGCTTTAACTTCCTCATCTATAATAATACCAATAGCATGCTTGAGAATCTGTGATTCCGAGCCCTTCTCTGTATTTCTTCCTGTGTATGTTCAGCTTTAAAAAGTATTGCAAGGATCCTTTATGTAAATAAGCTATTTCTGGGGGATAAAGTGTGAACTAAAACCATTTTATTCCTCTGCTCCAAAAGTAGAGTGCTTTGCTTTGATTTTCTTTCTGACTCAGCAAACAGAGACATCTGCACTGACTTAGAGTTTTCTTGAAAAATTTTTTTGTTTCAGTCATATGATCAGAAAGAACAAATGTAAGTCCTTCTGGAATATAGTGTGAATGACATTAAAATATGTCACTAAAACAAACATTTCTTTTCTTTCTTTCTTTTTTCTTTTTTGAGACAGGGTCTCCCTCTGTTGCCCAGACTGGAGTGCAGTGGCACAATCACATCTCACTGTAGCCTTGACCTCCTGGGCTCAAGTGATCTTGCCACCCCTGCCTCCTGAGAGCTGGGACCACAGGCACGCACTACCACACCTGGCGAATTTTAAAATTTTTTATATAGACAGGATCTTGCTATGTTGCCCAGGGTGCTCTTGACTCCTGGGCTCAAGCGATCCTCCCACCTCAGCCTCCCAAGGTGCTAGGATTACAGGCATGAGCCATGGCACCCAGCATAAAGCGAGCATTTCTAATTCCAGTATGCTCCTGTGTCAGATGTTTGAGAGTTGAGAGATACATATACATTTCTTGGCACTTTGAGATGATTAGCTGAACCAGTCACTGCTCTGTTCAACAGGTGGATTTTCGGAAAAGACATATGAATGGAGCTCAGAAGAGGAGGAGCCAGTGAAAAAGGCAGGACCAGTCCAAGTCCTCATTGTCAAAGATGACCACTCCTTTGAGTTAGATGAAACTGCATTAAATCGGATCCTTCTCTCAGAGGCTGTCAGAGACAAGGAGGTTGTTGCTGTATCTGTTGCTGGAGCATTTAGAAAAGGAAAATCATTCCTGATGGACTTCATGTTGAGATACATGTACAACCAGGTATGCAGGAAGTACTTCAAAAAGTTTTTTTTCTTCTGTGCTTCTGTCACTTCGTGTTTTTGTTTAATGGTGTTCAAAATTTTCATTTCTATTATTATGTACCCTATATGTGAACCAGCTAAAGAAATGCTGTGGTGTAACCATTCCAACCTCAGTGCTTTGGGAACCAAACTACACAGACCAATTTTCTCTGAAGCTGCTTTGTTGCATTTCCCTTAGAATGTGACTTATATTTTTATTCTTTAAAAAATAGACACAGAATATCCTGATTATAAACTTAAATGTTATAGTGTTTAAAATGTCACATAACTTTTGTATTGTAATCACTTTTTTCCACCATTTAGTATGACATATTTCAAGCATATAGCAACGTTAAAAGAATTTTATACTAAACATCTTGGTATCCACCACCCAGATTCTACCGTTAACATTAGTATTCCTGCTTTATCACTTATGACTCCATCTATTCATCCCTCTTTCCAGCCATCACTCCAAGTTATTCTTTGATGCATTTGAAAATAAATTGCTGGCCGGGCACTGTGGCTCACGCCTGTAATCCCCAGCACTTTGGGAGGCCGAGGCGGGTGGATCATGAGGTCAAGAGATCAGTACCATCCTGGCCAACATGGTGAAACCCCATCTCTACTAAAAACAAAAACAAAAACAAAAATTAGCTGGGCATGTTTTCCTTGTCCTTCAAGGTTATTTTTCAGGCTTATGGTTTTTATTAATATCTCAATGTAGATCATTGACTCAGAGTGAATGTTATAGAAATGTTATTATGCTAATTAATAATAATCACAATTTATTCATTGAAGTATGCGTCCCAAGACATTTTTCCAGGTAATACCTTATTAGAAAAATTTCAATTTCCACCTCAATAGTAATTATTTATTGACTACCTGCTAAATGTCCTAGATTGTGCTAGGCACTATGGTGGATACCAAAGAAAACATACCATAGGTTTTGCATTTAGGCATCTCACGGTTTGGCCAAGGAGACAGAATAACGATAGGTGGAATATTTAGAGCATCACTAAGTGGTGATATGGTGATTGATAGATTTTTTTCTTTTTCTTTTTTTTTTTTTGAGATGGCGTTTCACTCTTGTCACCCAGGCTGGAGTGCAGTGGCACAATCTTGGTTCACTGCAACCTCTGCCTCCCGGGTTCAAGGATTCTCCTGCCTCAACCTCCCAAGTAGCAGGGAGTACAAGCATGTGCCACCACGCCTCGCTAATCTTTTGTATTTTTAGTAGAGACAGGGTTTCGCCATGTGGGCCAGGCTGGTGGTCTTGAACTCCTGGCCTCAAGTGATCTGCCCGCCTCAGCCTCCCAAAGTGCTGGGATTATAGGCATGATCCACCATGCCCGGCCTGATCGATATATTTCTTAGCTCAGGGAAGGGCATATTGTGGGCAAAAGTAACTGGAGAAAGCTTCATAGAGATATTGGGAGTTAGAATAGATTTTGAAGATGTGTGGATCTGGATCAGAAAAGGAAAAATGGACATTCTGGATATATGTATTAAACAGAGTGTACACCTTCTTCCCTTGAGTGGAAATTAAGTATTGGAGATAAAGAAGAAATAAGATTGAATAGGTTATTGAAGCAGATAATAGAACAAATTTATAGAAGAACCAAAGCGCTTGATAAGAGTTTAAAATGCCTTTTAGAACAAGATAGGATATAATTAAATAAGTTTTTCTTTAAATTAGTTTATGTAGATTTTTTTATCAGTCCAAGTAATCCTCTCCCAAATTCCTCTGCATTCATTAATGTAAGATTTTAGATTGGAGAATTATCTAATGAGATCTTCCAAAAACTAATAACTTATTCTCTGTAACAAATATCAAAATGGGGGTAACTACTATCAACCAAGGTCACCAATTACTGACTTACTATATTTATGGGATATTTTCCATTCCTTATCCAACTTGATCTTCAGCCTTTATACAATTGATAGTTTTGCCTATTCTCTCTTCTGTTGGCTTCTCAAACCCCACTTGTATCAGTACTTGTCTGCTCCTTCCTGCTGTCCCGGCCCTAGTCAGGCCCTCAATCATGTTTTTGACCTTTATTATAGCACCCCCCCCCCCTTATCCTTTCTAGCTATCATTTCCCTTCCCTACTAACTAGCCCTACCTACTTCTAGAATAGTATCTCTCTACCACAACTATGATCATAATTCATCTCTGCTTCTTCATAACTTTCCATTGCCTGCAGGATAAAATCTGACTCCCTTAAGCACCTTACAAGGCCTTTCAGAATCTGGCCATCTGTCCAGACTTTTCCTGCTACTTGCTTCCTCCTCCCGCAAAACCAAAGCATAATATGCTTTCCACTTCCTTCCTTTCTGCCTGCCTGCCTTCCTTTCTGGAATGCCTTCTCCAAATTTGCTACCCTGGAAAATTCCTAAATATTTTTCAAGTCTTAGCTCAAACATCCTATGTGGTCTTGCCTGACCAAGGGTTATTTCTTTTTTATGCTACCATTTATGCATTATATATACTTCCATTTTGGCATGCATTTATTACATCATAATGGTTTGTTTGCATGTCTGTCTTGCTGTTAGGCTGTGAATTTCCTCTGGTCTGCGATGGTATCTTTTCATTTTTATATCCCCAGGACATATCAAAAATGTGGCAGATGGTTACTCCTCTGTAGTTATTTTTTGGATGAATAAAGTGATTGTATCAATGCAATAGATGTGCATATGTTGTTTCCTTTTAACTAGAATTGGAGAGGGATAAGAATCAGAATGGATGAATGGAAAAAAAACTATACATACATATCAAGTTCCATATCATAGACTTTATTATTTTATAGGAATCCGTTGATTGGGTTGGAGATTACAATGAACCGTTGACTGGTTTCTCATGGAGAGGTGGATCTGAACGAGAGACCACAGGAATTCAGATATGGAGTGAAGTCTTCCTTATCAATAAACCTGATGGTAAAAAGGTATGATGCTAACTTCCTAAATAAAATTGAGTTTCCACTTATAACAGTTACTGCTTTTTAGGATCCTTGAAGTTGCACTTTTGAAAATTAATTTTGATCATTTGATGTGAAGCTTAAAGTGGGGTAGCATCCTATAGCACGATCTTTGTTTCCTTTTCTTGTGATCAGGGTAGGTAAAATTATAACGATGATAGAACAGCAGATCAGCAAGTAACATCTGTATTTTGTTTCACTGCTATATAAAGTTTCTGTAATGTTGGATTACTAGTAAAAATTACTTATGATAGTAATCAGCAGTTAATATTTTTATTTTCTGTGGCATTCATGGTATGTGTAAGAAATTATCTAAAATAGTATTCATTAATAATGGTTTGCTTTAGTTCTTATGATATTAATGTTATGGTAACCCTAATGACCTAGATGTTCTATAAAATATCACTAATGTACTCTTCTTGCCTGTAGGTTGCAGTGTTATTGATGGATACTCAGGGAACCTTTGATAGTCAGTCAACTTTGAGAGATTCAGCCACAGTATTTGCCCTTAGCACAATGATCAGCTCAATACAGGTATGAAATAAAATAAACCCATTTTGATGATGTTTCTTTAACTAAAAATTGTGAGTATATATGTTTCTATATACATGTGATAATGAGATAAACAACAGAAACTGGGAATCATATATATTATTTGACTCAATTAGCATGCCAGTTCTTGTGATTTCTGTAAGAGTAGAATTGTTTTTGTTATTGTAGTCTAATTACTGACAAACTTTCAAATTGACTGCTTTGGTTAGAAAAGGTCATATTATCTTATTGGGATTTTTGTTGTTGTTGTTTAAAGCCTACAATAAACTCAGTAACATAAATCTTGTATGAGTGTACATTGAGACCATCTATTATAAGTTGTGTTTAATGAAACAGGATTTATAAATATAAATTTTGTTCTACATAGCCAGTAGAAACATTTCTAAATGTACAAACATTTACATGTGTTCATAGCTTTTAAAAACACCTTAATGTACATTTAGGAAAGTAAATATCTTGTATATAAAATTTATCTTTCTTTTCATTCCTTTTTTCTCACTTTTTTAAAAGTGTTATTTTTGAGGTTATTGTGGGCTTTCTAAATTGTCCTGAAAATCCTTGTAGAGTTTTATAAGAACCATAGAACCCATAGCATAAAAGATTTTAAGACTATTTTTAGATATTTTCAATCCACTGGCAAAAGCAAAAAGAGAGAGTGGCCAAGGAACAGGGCAGATCAATAAAAAAAAGTAAGATAGCTTAAAAATGCAGAAAAGGCAAAGTAGTTAGGATGAGTGAGTCAAGGATGAAATTATAAGCAAGCATAGAGAATGGAGCTAGTGAACCAGCAACAGGGGCATCATATATGGTTAGGACAAACAAGACAGGGTAAACAGAAGGAGGAAGGAAAGACTGAATTTATTAAATAAAAGACTTTAAAAGTCATAAAAACAGTTATGGTTATAACCTATTTAATCAACTTTTAAAAATTAACTTTTCTTTCAATTGACAAATAAAAATATATATTTATCATGTACAATATGATATTTTGAATACATACATTGTATAAGCCTTTAAAATACCGACTTAATCTAATTTATTCATAATTCACAGGGTAAGCCATATTTATACAAGCCTATTTAAACCAGATTGACTTTGCCTTTTCAGTATTACTCATTGTTTATATTTGACCTGAATACATTGAATATTTTCATAGAAAAATCTGCTAACACCTTAGTAATAACTATTTTTTATTATGTGAGAAATGATGATGTTATTTAAATAACTATACAAAGTATTCTTTTTATATCACTACATAAACATATAAGCCTCCTTAACTTTTCTTTGAAGTTAATGATATTTATTCCCCTCAAAAAATGTCATCTTAATGCTGTGATCTGTTCATGAAGCAGCAATGCATATGTATAAGGCTGTGAGCATGATATTCAGAACCTAACTTCCATGTGATGAAACTCTGTTCAGGCATAAATAAAATGATTAATTGTGAAGAAGTCAACATGATTTTTCTTTTCTTTTCTTTTCTTTTTTTTTTTTTTTTGAGATGAGTCTCGCTCTGTCGCCCAGGCTGGAGTGCAGTGGCGTGGTCTCTGCTCACTGCAAGCTCGGCCTCCCAGGTTCACACCATTCTCCTGCCTCACCCTGCCGAGCAGCTGGGACTACAGGCGCCCGCCACCATGCCCGGCTAATGTTTTGTATTTTTAGTGGAGACGGGGTTTCACCGTGTTAGCCAGGATGGTCTCGATCTGCTGACCTTGTGATCCGCCTGTCTCGGCCTCCCAAAGTGCTGGGATTACAGGCATGAGCCACTGTGCCCGGCCAACATGATTTTTCAAAACAAAATTTTCCATATGGCTTGCTGAGATTTAGATTGCTATTATTTTGTCTTGCTTGGAAGAATGAGTTTTTTTGACTCATTCTTTAGGTTCATAAAATAATTGTAATATTCTGTCTCCAGAGCAGGTGGCTACTGTATTTCTGGAACCATTTTATAGTCACTGTAAATTCCTTATTGTCTCTCAAGCTTCTTTTACTTCTCTCTCAAGGTCTTACAAATATCATCATGTAAGCAAGTATATAAGAAAGTTCATTTTTGTGATAACTGATATTTTTAAAAGTAGGGAATGATGCTTAGGATGATGCCAATTATTTTATCATTGTGATTGTATTTCTTTATCAAGGTATATAACTTATCCCAAAATGTCCAGGAGGATGATCTTCAGCACCTCCAGGTAACAATATTTTCTTTTCTGTGTATCTGGTAGTCTTTGGAATATATATAGCAGAATTCTGGGGAATGATTTCAAAACATAATCAGGTTCTGATTCTGCTGTTTACACAGGAACTATTGACCCAATTAGGTGCCTGGTAATTACTGCCCCAGACTGATTAATTTATAAAGGAAAGAAGTTTAATTGACTCACAGTTCAGCATGACTGGAAAGGCCTCAGGAAATTTACAATCATGGCCGAAGGCAAAGGGGAAGCAAGGCACTTTCTCCACAAGGCAGCAGGAAGGAGAAATGCCAAGCGAAGTGGGAGGAGCCCCTTATAAAACTATCAGATCTGTGAGAACTCACTCACTATCACGAGAACAACGTCGGGAAACAGCCTCCATGTTTCACTTACTTTCACCTGGTCTCGCCCTTGACACGTGGGGATTATGGAGATTATAATTTAAGATGAGATTTTGGTGGGGACACAAAGCCTAACCATATCAATAAGTAACTACCTTTCTCCCTAATTTGACATCAAATTTAATATATTTTTTAGAAAAAGAGTCACACTGCAAGTCCCAGACATTTAAAAAAAAACACAACTGAGGTGGTAAGGCTCAATCTAGCCTCAGGAAAACTACAGAGCAATCACTGCTCCAAAAGGAGCAGAAACAAAGAAGGAGAAATTTGGTTTACAAATGGTGACAGTACTGAGAACTTTCCCAGGATTAGCACTAAGGAGCACAACTCTCCAGGTTTTGTTATGCTCTGGGCACAGTGTATGTTTTTTCTCCTCTTTCGAATTCATTTCAAGATTCCCCAGGGCCAGGTGTAGTGGCTCATGCCTGTAATCCCAGCAGTTTAGGAGGCTGAGGCAGGTAGATTGCTTGAGCCCAGGAGTTTGAGACCAGCCTGGGCCACATGGTGAAACCCTATCTCTACCAAAAATACAAAAATTAGCCAGGCAGGCATGGTGGCGCGTGCCTGTAGTCCCAGCTACTCAGTAGGCTGAAGTTGGTGGATCACTTGAGCCCGGGAGGTCAAGGCTGCAGTGAGCAGAGTTCATGCCACTGCACTCCAGCCTGGGTGACAAAGTGAGACCCTGTATCCAAAAAAAAAAAAAAAAAAAAAAAAAGAAAAAGAAAAAGAAAAAAGACAGAGAAAAGGACTTTCCATTTCTTAGGCTAAATGCCTAATGTTTTTGTAGTAATCCAAGCCATTGTGCCATTAAATTTCCTCAGGCAACAGCTTTTGTAAATATATCCTACATAGTTTACAGCTCTCTGGTCTAATTTATACACGTTCTGCTTCTAAAGGTCATTTAGCATGTTTCCTTCTTCCCTTTTGTCTCCCACAAAAAATTAGTGCACATTTTAGATATAAAAGGTATTCATTTTAAAACATAAAAGGTGTTAATTTTAAAAATAAAATGTAAATTTTATTTTTAAATGTACTTTTTGTCTTTTATTCTTAAATATCTAATTACCATGGCTCTGCTTTACCTATCCAATGCTTATTTCCTGAAAATGATTATTATAATCTTCTTAATATAATATTCTGTTATAGCTAGGGGAAAAAGTAAATGAAAGAAAGCCAAGAATTAAAACTTTGCAGATGCTAAAGTTCTGTGTGTGTGTGTGTGTGTGTGTGTGTGTGTGTGTGTGTGATTTTTTTTCCAGCTTTTCACTGAGTATGGCAGACTGGCAATGGAGGAAACATTCCTGAAGCCATTTCAGGTGAGTGAAGGTTAAATGATGATAAATTCTTACTAGATTTTCCTGAAGACTGTAACCAGGTATACTAATTAGGGTCATGTTTCCTTTTCTTTTTATTTCATTGAGAAAACATTTCTGACCTATTTTATGCTATTTGATGCAAGATAGAATGAGATAGAAATGAGGAAATAGAATTTTTAAGAATTATTTTTTATAAAAGAAATGTGGAAATGAAAGATGAATTAGGCATTCTGGTTCCCGGCAAAATGTCAGCTTTTTTTTTCCTGAACTCAAAGTGACTGTCAAAGTGCTGGGATTAGAGATGTGAGCCCCTGGGCCCAGCCTCACTTATGTACAAAAATTAAACATCCAGCCATATCTTATGAGATGTATTAAAACATAAGAATGTGTTAATTTGAAAATAAAAGGATGGAAAAAGATATATCAGGCACCTACTAAGTGAAGGAAAACAAGTGTCTATATTTTGTCAGTAAGAATTATTTAGAATAGAGAAGTTTATAATAATAAAAAGTTATTTCACTAGGAAAATACAAGAATTCTATTCAGGCATGGTAGCATATTCCTGTAATCCCAGCTACTCGGAAGGCTGTGGTGGGAGGATCACTTGACCCCAGGAGTTCGAATCCAACCTGGGCAACATAGTGAGAGACTCTGTCTCTTGAAAAACAAAAATTGTAAATTTTTGTGACAAATAGCCTCAAAATATATAAAGATCAATAGAACCATAAGAAGAAATGAGTAAATCCACTGAAACACCGCTCTCCTAACTATTGATAAGTCAAGTAAGCAGAAAATTAGTAACAGTAAAGAAGATGTGAAACCTAAGGCTAACAATTGCTTGCTTTATGGTACATGTATAGAATAGTGTAAGTAACAAAGAAAACACATTACTCTTAAGCATGCAAGGTGTATGTACAAAAATTTACCACGTATTAAGCCACAAAGCAGGTCTCCACAAATTTCGAAGCATTGAATTCATACTGACCTCTTTCTGTCATCACAGGACAATTTAGTTAAAAGTTAATAAGAAAGTGCTAATTTTAAAAAGCATATTTTGGAAATTTAAGCACACAATTCAAAAATAATTCATGGGTTAAGTTAAACTCATAATAGATATAGGAAAATACTGCAAATTGAGTGCTTGAAAGAAAACATACATATTGAACATTAAATGCTATCATGAAAATGGTACTTAGAGAGAAAAAATATAGCCATAAAAGTTTTATATTAGAAAAAAAGAAAGACAGAAAATTAGTGATAAGTACAAATTAAGAAGAAAAAATAGGCCAGGCGCATTGGCTCATGCCTGTAATCCCAGCACCTTTGGAGGCTGAGGCGGGTGGATTGCTTGAGGTCAGGAGTTCAAGACAAGCCTGACCAACATGGTGAAACCCCGTCTCTACTAAAAATACAAAAATTAGCTGGGCCTGGTGGCGGGCACCTGTAATTACAGCTACTCCAGAGCCTGAGGCAGGAGAATCACTTGAACCTGGGAGGCGGAGGTTACAGTGAGCCAAGATCGCACCATTGCACTCCAGCCTGGATGACAGAGCGAGACTGTCTCAAAAAAAAAACCAAAAAAAGAAAAAAGAAAAAACAGACAAAAACTAATGAAAATAAGAAAGAACATTTATAAAAGCTGTATGTCTCAAGATGGATCAATTTTAAAAACATAATATGGATTAGAAAAAAGCTAGTTGCCAAAGACTATTTACAGTAGGATAACATGTTTTATAAAGGTCCAAAATGAGCAAAACTAAACAATATGTTAAGAATATAAAGACATGTGATAAAACTATTTTAAAAAAGCAAAAGTAAAGTAGTATTTACTACTGGAGAGGAGAAATGGGGATGTATCAGGAAGGGACACACAGGAAGCTTCAATGTTATTGGTATTTTCAATTATTTAAGCGGGTTTGTGGGTTCACGAGTATTTATTTTATTAATCTGCTTAATGGCATGCATATATGTTACATGCATTCTTTTGTAGATATCATATTATGTAATAACATTTTTCAATCTAAAAAATCAATAGCATTTCTTAAAACCAGCGATTACAACTAGCAAATATAAGTTTTAAAATATATATATCATTCACAATAGCAAAGCAAAACAAAAATCTTTAGTAATTAGCCACCAAAATATAAAGACCTTTCTGGAGAAAAAATCAAAGGTCTGTTAAAGACCATAAAGAAAAAATTGTATAAACCAAAGAGATATAATATGATCACAGATGGTATGATTTAATGTTGTAGAGAATTTAATTCTCAACAAATTAGTCAAACTCAGTGCAATTATAATTGAAATTACAACAGGATTTTTTTTTTGTATATCTTCTACAACTCATATGGAAGAATTAAGCCTTGTTTTGATTTAAGTCAGGTTTTCTTTTTTTTTTCTTTTCTTTTTTTTTTTTTTTTTTGAGACGGAGTCTTGCTCTTGTTGCCCAGGCTGGAATGCATGCAATGGTGTGATCTCATCTCACTGCAACCTCCGCCTCCCGGGTTCAAGCCATTCTCCTGCCTCAGCCTCCCAAGTAGCTGAGATTACAGGCGCCTGCCTCTATGCCTGGCTAATTTTTCTGTGTGTTTTTAGTAGAGATGGGGTCTCACCATTTTGGCCAGGATGGTCTCAAACTCCTGACTTCAGGTTATCTGTCTGCCTCGGCCTCCAGAAGTACAGGGATTACAGGTGTGAGCCACTGCGCCTGGCCTTAAGTCAGTTTTTAAGAAGGATATCTAAATTGGGGGGCTCAATACACACTACAAAGTCATAGCAATGAAAATGGTGAGGTCCTACACAGATACAAGAGCAAAGCTCAATGGAACTAAACAGTTTAAATACACTCATATGTATATGGGAGCCTGGTAGTCAGTAGAGGTGGCATGATAAACTGGTGGGAAATAAATGGGTTAATAGTTGGGTTTGGAAAAACGAGTTCACTATTTGGAGAAAGAGCTGGATTTTTACTAAATACCATAATAGAAGTAATCTCCAGATGGATCAAAGAACTAAATATGAAAGTTAAAACTATAAAGCTAATAGAAGAAAGTGCTGGAGAATATTTTTCTGAATTGAGGTGAAGAAACATTTATTAAACTCTCCAAAATAAACCATGTAGTAAAAAATTGATGCATATTACTACATCAAAATTAAGTATTTCTATTTATCAAAGGACTTTATAATCAAAGTGAACAGATTCGTAGAAGATACTGACAATGTCAAAGTCAACAAAAGATTACTAGACAGAACATACAGGAAACCTGCAAGTAACCAAAACCTGGTTACCAGTCAGAAAACAGGCAAAGAATATTAATAGCCAACTCACAGAAAGGAAACCTGAATGGCTAATACATTTTTGAAGGGATATCAAGTCTCACTGATAATGAGATAAATATTAAAACAACGATGAAATACCACTTTATACTCATTAAACAGGCAAAAAGTGGAATATGGAGATGATACCAAATGAAAGCTAGGATTTGGGTAAATGGGAACACCCAGGCCCTATTGTTGGAAGTGCAGATTGGAGCAGCCATTCCGTGGAGCAGAGGAAATATGTAAGGATATTTACTGATAGAGTAATAGTAGCAGGAATTTGGAGACAATTTAGGTGTCCATCACTAGAAGAACGGATACATAAAAATTTGGGGAAAAGCATGCTCTGGAATACTTTGCAACATCTAAAGACAGTGAACCAAAAGTACATAGAGTAGCATGAATAGAGCGTTAAAATTTGTACTGAAGTAAGCAGGAAAAAGTATGAGATTTATAACATGATACTATTTATGAATATTTAAAATGCTGTACATACACAAAATAATATATATTAAAGTGAGTGTGGATGGGAATGAATAGTTGAGGAATGGGAGTGAGGGTCTGGGAAAAATATGATGAAGTGAAGTAGCACGGAGAGACGATGTATGCTGTGATGAAGGAGTATGAATTCTCCCCTGAGGGCTCGGGAACCTGGTGCAGGGAGGAGGTGAGGTAGAATGAAACCAGTCTTGCTTGCAGTCTTCTGTATGTTTTACAATATCTACTAGACTCTGTTGTCTTTTTTATTTTTAATCATTTATTAGGTTGATAGTTGAAGTGTTGTAAGGCTATTGTTTTGATTTTCTTCTTCTCTAACTTGTTACTGAGAACCACTGGCAAACCAGAGTAGAGAACTCCATTGTAAATTACGGAAAGGGACTTTAGGTCTAACCAGCAGATGTCACTGCTCCTTACATTTTGCCAGACACACGAATACTGGAAAAGACCAATCAGTGCTGTGATAAAACAGATGACAGATAGATAAATATTGATAGAGTTACTGCTTTTGGTTAAAAAAAAAATGAGTTGAAAACAAACAATGGAAAAAAATTTTAAGAGATTACCCTAGTTAGTAAGCTGTTGGCATTATGAAATGTCAGTGAAAAGAAAAAGTTTTTGCTGACTGAGTCAACGATGACTCCTAAACATGTTTGGACTTGTAACTCTAACCATCTGAAATTGAAATGAGAAGCTCATTAAGTAGTAAAGGTGGCATCCAAAGCCATTTTATAATATTTTAGATTAAAGCAACCAAATCCAAAACAAAAAATACTATACATTATAAAATCAAAAGATAAAATGCAAATGTATTCAAATCTCAAAACATACATGAGTTAAATAATTCACATTTCAATTAGAAAAAGCGTAGAGAAAAACTGCAAAGTAAAATAACTTTTAAATGAAATTTCAATTAGGCAATCTTTTTCAGCAGGTCACCACCTCCACCCTCTTCTCTTTGAGAAATTAACAGCTTTATTCATTTGGGTAAAGGTGTGGGGAAATTTTAAACATTGCCTGAGACAGTAAGGTGAGGGATAATGAAATTTTAAAAATAATTTTGTATTAAAATTGAACTAAGGCCAGGTGCAGTGGCTCATGCCTGCAATTCCAACACTTTGGGAGGTGGAGGCAGGAAAATTGCTTGGAGCCCAGAAGTTTTAGATGAGCCTGAGCGACATAGTGAGACTGTATCTCTACAAAAAGGGAAAAAAGAAGAAAAAAAAAAAACTCCACAAAGAACTACGGCTCCTGTAGTCCCAGCTATTTGGGGGTAGGGGCTGAAGTGGGAGGATGGCTTGAGCCCAGGGGTTTGAGGCTGCAGTGAGCTATGATTGCACCGCTGCACTCCAGCCTGGGCAACAGAGTGAGAACGTGTCTCAAAAAATAAATAAACAAAATTAATTTAAACAAATTTAAATAGAAGAATCCTTAACTCTGAAACAGAGTACAATTATAAATAATAAACAAGACCTATAATAAACAACAAACATGAAGGCAATTAGCTGGAGAAATGAATAGCTAAATTAACAGATTAACTTTATTCTTTTTGTTTTTGTTTTTGTTTTTTTTTTGAGATGGAGTCTCGCTCTGTCGCCCGGGCTGGAGTGGAGTGGCCGGATCTCAGCTCACTGCAAGCTCCGCCTCCCGGGTTTGCGCCATTCTCCTGCCTCAGCCTCCCCAGTAGCTGGGACGACAGGCACCCACCACCTCGCCCGGCTAGTTTTTTGTATTTTTTAGTAGAGACGGGGTTTCACCATGTTAGCCAGGATGGTCTCGATCTCCTGACCTCATGATCCACCCGTCTCGGCCTCCCAAAGTGCTGGGATTACAGGCTTGAGCCACCGCGCCTGGCCAACTTTATTCTTTAAAATACCAATTTATATCAAGCTGTAATCAAACACACAAAAATATGTTAGTGTATTTAAAAAACCATGGTTTAAAAGAGAGAATTAAAAGCTAACTAAATTAAGTTTAAAAGCAATATTGAAGTGCAAGTTTAACCAGTGGTGTGCTGGTAAAATGTTTAAAAGTGGCTGGGGAGGAGGGAGGAGGTGAGCCTGATATATATTATTTGCTAATTTTTATGGTGTAAATACTTTTACCATGGCCAATTTCAAGCTACCATGACTTCAATCAGCTTGCAAAAATTCCTCAAAATTTAACAAATGCTTTTTGCAAGCTCTAATGAACCAGTTCTAAACTATGTAGCACACCCTGGAAGTATAATTCATATTAAGACACAGTATAGAGTTATCTAAGTGACATTAGTTATTTTCTCACCTGTTTTGCTCACTATGAGTATTTGAATTTAAAGTATAAAAATCAGGCAGGAGCTACTTTATCAACATATCTATCTATAAAATAACTAGGTTCTTTATATTAGCTTCTCTACCTTAGGACTTCCAGTTTTTGTTGAGAATGACAATATTTTTTCATTAATTTAGACGTGGCTGTGTATAATAACTGTGCAAGTTTTATTTGAGTAATAACACTCAGTTTGCTGTAAGAACCTAGAGAAAATATCTTGTCATGTGCAATAGATTTGTGTCTATATTGGTATATTATGAGTGTTTTTTTTCTTGGTCATTTAGACTTGCATAAGCCACACCTGGCCCCACGTTGCTCTGTACTGGGATGATCACATCCTTGGGTCAGGATCCCTACGACTATTTCTGGATGTTTTTCATGTTGTCAGACATTATTTGAAGTTCATTCTAAATACAGGCTGCTTATCAACACCAAGCAAGGCTGCCTTCCTCTAATGCTCTGTCAAATGATCAGCCACCAGTTACTTGTTTCCCCAGGAAAGGCTCTTTTTCCACTTGTATGGCTCTGTGGCTCTCTCTGTGTGTGCTTGTCACTCTCGTCCTCTCAGTTCTGCTGGGCTGTGGTGGTGGAGAGGGTTTTCACTCTGTCATGTGGTAATACAGTAAGCTTGTTGTAGGGCCTAGGCTAGAAACAGATCCCCCTTACTAAGAAGACCCTGCATTATACCTTTAAATGTACTCTTTGGCAATAGCAGCCCAGGAGTTTATGATTTAATCATTTCATGCCTTCTAATTATGTAGGCTATAAAGAAATAGAAACATTCCCCATTTGCTAAAGTGTATTATAGTCTCAAGATTCACTTGAGTCAATGTTTTAGATGTCAATACATTTCTCAGTGGCATTTCTACATTGTGGGTCTGTTTCTAGTAGACCAGTCTTCTAAAGCTCGTTTAATCTACAGCAGATTTAAATAGTGACCACGATGTTCCTGAGCCTTGGTTCCTTTAAGCCAGTCCTGAATATATCTGATGATTCCTAGATCTCTTTGAGGCCCAGAGCCCTGAGGTAGTTGGGAATTTTAGCAGGATTTAGGCTGCATGGCTCACAGAGAAGAGATGGGGCTGCAGCATATCTGTAGCCTTGGTGATTGATGCCTAATTAGGTGTTTTAGACACCTGGGTTAGAATCATTTCTGAGCCATACCACAGTTCTACTGAATTGGAATCCCTGTGTTTAGACCAGGGAATCTGCACTCTGTATGTCATTCTTGAGCACATATTTGAGGACAGATTTAGCCACTGGGCACACTCCAGCAGACAGCATCTATGGCAGAAAGTTCTGGTAGCAGAGAGATAGGGCACCATTTCTATGTACATTTCTGTGTACAGGTAGTTAGTAGATTAAGGTTGGCCTATAATAGGAAAGTAGGAAGCATAATCCCTAAAAACTTTCCTTCACACAAACTTGACTTCTCTTAGAAGCCTTATTTCTTTCTTGAGCATATATTTTAGGACTATTTGCATTTATTCTCTTCTCTTCCATCTCCTCAGTGTCAAGTACTTCACTTTCTGGAATTAATTCAGCCCAGTTTTCACCCATAGCATGTTTATTAACCATTTTCATACACTTAAAAACCCAGCAAGACCTTAGACTTTAGAAAGAGATTCAAATTCTCTTTGTGAGATAAAAGTAAAAACTCAATTCCTCACATTCCTTTCAGCGGAGATGTAATTATTAGTGAGCACATCAGTCTGTACCAGTTTTAAGTTAAACTGAAGGTTGCTGAAAAATAATAGAAGGGGAAGCATATAATAATACTCTGTTACATTAAGACAGGTACTCTGTTTCTCACAATTTCTCATTCAAATTGGGCCTACACAGGGCAATTAGGAATTATTTTACTCTAGTTTGCTTAATTATATTTGAGGACCATTTATTCCCATTATTTGAGAATGTCCATTTGCACAAAATTATTTGACAGTGATTTAAGCTACTTTGAAACAAAACATCTTTGATCAAATATCTGTGATGATTATAACTGACAAGTCATACCTGATAAATGCATGACCTCACTGAGAAAATGAAAGGCTGATGTCTGTCAGCTTGGGCTGAAAATTAAAGGAAATGATGTGGAAAAAGACAGCTGAGGAAGTTATCTGCCCTATCCCATGTTCTGTCGAGAGAGCAATTTAGGTGATCTGAGAGCTGTATGGATTAGAAGAAATACTTACCTGGCTACACAGAACTAGGTCAGTGGTGTAGACTAGGATTCTCCCAATTTCTACATTTAGGTACCTGAAATGTCTAGAAGAGCAATAACAGCAGTTTATTGCCTGCTTATTCTGTGCCATGCACTGTACTAAGCATTTTCCTTACGTTGTTCAAATTAGTGATCATTACAGTTCTATAAAACAAGTAATGTTACCACTCCTTCTTTATTCTCATCTTTAATTTTTCTGTCCAATGAGAAGTACTGAGGCTGAGAGTAGTTGAGAAACTTACTCCTGGTCACATGTATCTTTAAATTGTAGAGCTGACCTCAACCTAGGCCACAACTCAGAGCGCTTGCACTTAATTACCATCTTTTATTGCTTCTCTTTGCTGTCTTAATCTGAGCCACTTATTGAGCTATATTTTATTGTCTTACATTTTAATGTGCCTATCCCCTCTCACTAATTAAATTATAAATGCCTTATTAGCAAGAACTTTGTCATTGACTTTTTGAAGTCTAGAGCATCTACCATGCTGTTAATAAAGCATGTGTTCAATCAATGTTCACTAAGGTGGTGGTATTTACATATTTGGGATTATAAATAGTCTGCATATACAACTCAAAATTGAAAGACCTGGATTCAAGATCTGGAGCAACTATTACATATCCAGCCCAGTATTGTCTCTTTATACTTTTAAGGTAAGAACTATAACCAAACAATATTAAGTCGTAAGTTGACGTGAGAGTGTCCAAAATATTTGTACTGGGCATGGTCCCTTCTTGAACTGGAAAAACACAATCATGAAATTCTCCTTCAATGGGTAAGGGTAGTAGAGTTGCTGCATTGAAAGTGTCACACTGATAGGTGATCATACAAAAAGAAAATACCACATTTTGTTAGTTAAGACTAACACAAAAATGTTGGGTGTTTTCAGTTAGCAATAGTGATTGTACTGTATGTGGTACCATCAAATTTAAAGGTGATCCTAGAGCATGGTCTGTAGATACTTCAAGTAATTAGATGAAGCCGTAACTGCTCTGAGGCAAGGAAGATAAGCCTTGGTTACTGGATCAAGCAATGGGCCACAAAAGGCCCTGAATCTTTGCTGTTGTTGATTTAATACTTAGCATGGCTTTTCTTTTTAATAAAAAAGAAAAAGTTATGATAATTCGGAAGGATTGATCTGCCCTCCTATTAGCTTGTCTCTAATTTTTCTGCCCATATCCTTGGAGAGTTTGTGCAAAGACTCTTCATTTTTTTTTTTTTTTTTTAATTATACATGTTATAGGTATTCTTAGCTGCCTTGGGACACCAGTTCTTCCAGTGGATTTTCTGCCTGCAATATCCATAGACTTCCCTATCTATAGGTTCCTGATTCATAGAGAACAGAGGATATTTTGGTCTTGTTTTTATCTGAAGGGCCACAAATTTGTTTTGATTTCTATTTTGCTGAATACCCAAGCCCTATGAAAAGTCAGTGATATACTGGAGATTTCCAAATTGGCAATTTCTCATTCAACCTTTTTTTTCTGAGTCTATATTTTATATCTGAGCCTCATATGTTTTTTCTTCCATATTCATATTTTATGTCTGAAAGTTTCCTGAAGTCAATTTTTAAAGTTTCCTGTTGATTCATCTTTATTTTATTTATAATTTAGAAAATTTGTCCAATTGACATTTAAGAGGAAGTCTTCCAAAATAGCGTTCTGTAATTTTTTTTATTTTTCTTGCCCCCTAAAGGTCACTTAATTGTTAAAATGTATTATCATTATGTTTTGATGAACAGCTGGATTACTTAAATATTCTCCTGGTCTTTCTTATCCCACTGTTTTTAACCATTTTTTTTTTTCCCACCTGAAGGTCTAACAATTAAGTGAACTAGTTGGAACAGAACTGATAGTTCAGGACAGTGAATATTTAACAAGTCTGTAACAAATTTTTATCTTTCTGGGTTAAAAGAAATTCCTTAACACTCAGCTCAAGACCGGGGTTTAAATTCAACTTCTGTAGAATAGCCTTCTGATCTAGCAGTTTTAAGTAGATTTGGGCAGTGTGCCCACTCCTTTCCTGTGAAAATTCCTGAGGAAAAAGTAGCTTGTTTAGAAGGTCAGGGGAAGGAGGAGAAGGAACTGAAGGGATGTACTGAGTGGTAAAAATAAAACTGAGTGAAAAGAAATGCAAGGAAGGCAGGTTTCAGAATGTTACAGTGTCAAATGTAGAGATTGCATTTTGGAGTCAGCATTTTATTTTGAGGCCTCAGTTTATTGTGTAAAGAAGCTAACTAATGAGTGTTTGGTATTTGTCTCAATATTTAAAGAGCTCCTCTTAACTGTGTTGTTTATTTTTACATGTCCAAAGTTCACCATAATGGCCACAGTTATTCTCACCAAAAATTAGGGTTGTCATTTAATAGAAATAGGAAGCAGAAATTCTTCCAGGAGGAGGTTGTAGTGTTGATATAGAGAAACCTGTAACATAAAAGTTAATCAATAGTACGTGCTCATGAGAAGTGTTTTGGGTTCTTTAAGCAAGCAGAGGCTAGGACAGAGTTGTATGATCAATAATCTGACAATTACTGATTTTGTGTTATGTACTATACAAAGTGACTCATGCATGTATTGACAAGACAGAGAATGTCCTCTTGAAGGTTTTGTAGGGAATCTAAGGCAAAATTTGATTAATTACTTTTGCATAAATTGGTTGCCAGCCTACCAGACTTCCAACTGTTAGTCTTTGGGGCAGTGTGAATAGGACTGACGACTTCTTAGGCCTATGCTTCCATCTGTTCTTTATAGAGCACTTTTGTATTCATTCAGTGATACAAAACAATTCAAGACAAAACAAAAACACATGAGACAAGACTCTGTACAAATTGTCAAATAAAAGAAAGCAAAGCAAGCAGCCAAAGAACAAGCAGGCTAATGGCAAAAATATTCATTGAATGGTGTGCCCCCAAACCAAAAGTTCTAAGAACTTTATACAAAAATTAGGTCTTATTATTGATCAGGTGAATGTACTTTCAAAACTAAAACTTGAATTACTCTATGCAAAGACTTACGACTAATGACTTTATATAAAGACCTGTACGGTTACAAAATCCTAGGATAACAAATTAATTTAGCAACAAGAGCTCAATGAAGCAAATCAGAACTCAGATTATTGTTGAGACAGACTCACCTGGAAGCAAACTGAAGGACAAATGGAATTTGGGAACAAGGCAGAAAGAGAATGCACCTTCTAGTCTAAGAGTCACAGAGAATGCTGCCAAGTGAGGGCGTTCAAAAATGGTGCAATGAGACTTCCAGAATTGGCAAAGGATAAGACCATCGCTCAAAATATGACTTAAAAAAACAAAGCTAAATTTATTGCTTAATGAAGTAGAGCTCTGCTGGTGAGGCATAGTCTCATTGAGCAAAGCAAACTGAAGACCACATGTAGGCATCAGAGGCTTGTTTTGGAGTTTTGTGGGTTATGGAAGCAAGATGGGTTGACATCAATCTGAGAATATGTCTTTTGTTCAATGTGTTGGATATAGAGGTGAAAACAGTAAGTTTTCTGGAGTGAGTCTTTGACTACTTGACTGACTTTTAAAGCAATGAGGCTCTCTGTTGGCTTTTTGTATGGGTTGTTGATTGAAGTAATTGTTACTTACTTTGGGTTTAAAACCAGTTCTGGTGTTTACTTTTATCTGAAACTGAAATTAGAAACTGATTAAATGTATTAAAAACCAGTTCAGGTATTTACTAGCAGTTTTAGAAGATGTGGTCTTTTTCTGTGAGTGTAGGAATAATTTCATGTATTTATAATGGATGTGCACATAAATTTACTGTTATTTTTCAAATAACATTTACTTCATATGAGCTTTTTATACTGACATGATCAACTCATGTGTTGATATATTCCACATACTTATTAGTAGCTATGTGTTATCATATTAATGTACCATAGTTTGTATAGCTATTTCTCAATTGTTGAGCATTTGGATTTATTTCAGTTTTTCACGGTTGCCAAGTCATGCTGTAATACTCCTTTTGAATAATTTCCTGAAAGATATAGTCTCCAGAGGGAAGCTAATAAAATTAATCATGATTTTAAAAAGTTAAGATGATTATTTCGTTTGTAAGCTAAGTATAGTATAGGTCCATCACTTGACCCAGTTGCCTGACTGAATTTAATTTTAAAAAGTATTTGTGGCTTCATATGTTTTTATCTGAGCAAATTAGGCTAATTTGTATTCTTAGTTTTTATCTCTACTTATATGCATACATGAGCAAATCAAGATTCTGCAGTGTAGAAAAAACTGATAGATTTTGACATACAGACTGAATTTCATAGAAATCCATACATGATGAATGGAAAGCATATAAATTGTCTAGGAAGGGATGGGGGATAGTAGGCATGCTCATCCCCATTCATGAGAACCAATTATTAAATATACAGGAATTATATAAACCAGTTATTAAACTTTTAATAGCTTGGAATCAGCTATGATGGGTATATTTACACCACAGAAATTGACAAATGCTACAAATCAAGGCTTTCGTTTTTCTTTTTGTCAGAGAGCCAGTTGATCAGCACATCACTGGATGAGAACATCAGGCAGGAAACCTAGGAGTTGGAACATTGCCATTAATTTCATGATTACTTTATATATTGCTAATTTTAAAAAATGAAACTTTATATTTGCTTCTATACCACACATGGTCCTCATTATTTTGAATTGGGAAGATGCCGAGTGAAAAAGAAAGATTAAAAGCTCCCAAGAAAAATGCAAAATACTGCCAAATCCACATACTTGGTTTCATTTATCCTGGTTCATGAACCTCTATTTTGCAAAAGTTACTTCCCAGCTAAATCTATTTCCAAAATACATGTTTTAGGAAGAAATATTCAAAATACAAATTATTATATTTTGACAAAAATTGTGGCAAAAAATGGACATCTATTTAAAGTTAGCAGGCTACTTAAAGAGGGTGGATGTGGGTATTTTTAATTCTTTTCTCTACAAGAATCCCTCCTCTCCCCCCAAAAAATCTACAAAACAAAATAAGAGGGAGGAGAGGCTCCATCTGATGGAAACAAGAAAGATCCATAATCACACACCACTTAGAAGTGACCCTGTTTAAGGAAAAAAGATGTGATTCAAGGATTTTATGTCCAGCAAAATTGACTTTCAGGTATAAAGGGCCACAACTATTATCAACATGTAAAATTCCAAGGAATATTGTTCCCATGACCCTTAATGCAAAATCTACTAAAGAATGAATTTCAGATCAGCAAAGATGACATAAGGACTAGGAGTGATCATTAAATGTGTATTTGTTTGTGGAACTTAGACTAAACGAGGGACAAAAGGGAGAGAACATCATATGTAATGTCTATTTTCTTCAAATAAATAAATGAATAGATAAACTAAAAAGTAGGAGAATGAGGAGAGCATGTGCCAAATTAAAAAAAATAAAGAACTTTCATTAAGTATTCCTAGTAGTTGATGGTGGTATTGGTACTGCTACTCTGCGACTGTTGGGTATGTATTATAGCATTGAAAAAATGAGTAATTATGGGATATCATAATTCAGCCATCCCTGATGCATTAAGAATCAAGACTCTTGAGTCAAGATTATTGGATAAGGAGATCTGGATATAATATAGACATTCAGTGGAAACTCTATAGTCCTGAATTTGAATTGGGAGTGTCAGTATGAATTTATGAGATATTTTTTCACAAACACACACACAATTTTATCCTAGCTCTACCCACTGAAAAGGTCTAGAAACACTGACCAATGCAGCAGCACTTTGAGCATTATAATCTTGAAGTACCATATTTCACTAAAAGAAACCAGTGCTTCTTAGAGAAATGCCCGATTCTAGGTCTAAGGCAGGAAATGAACTTGGAACAACTTTGGGGAAAATAAAACTGTTATAAAGTTATGTTAGTTATTTTTCTGGATTTTTTTTTGTTTGTGATACTTGCCAGTTTTTCGAATTTGTAGTTTATATTCGTCATTCTAAATAAATATTCACTTTCAAGCCTAATTCTGCATTCTTTTTCTCACAGAGGCTTTCCTCTGCCCCACACTGCCCCACAGATTATGTAAGCTTCAGGCCCCATAAAACCTGGATTCCCACCTGCCTCTCTACCACATATGCATAATGGGAGCCCCTGAAGAAGAAAATGAAACAAATGAGGAAACAATAAAAGTAATAGAGGAAAAATATTTAAAGAGATGATAGAGGAAAACTTTTCTCGAATGAAACTTGAATCTTCATACTATTTCCCTAGGGAAAACTGATACATTCTAGTCAATATGAGAATATACTTAGTAAAGTTATTGAACTTTTAAGAACAAAGGATCTACACGGAGTTTTCCATAGCAATATTCATGAAAAAAGATGAATGATAATTGACAAAGTTTTGAAAGAGCCACCCCAATAATTTTTATATCCTGCCAGTTGTTCATTAACTATGAAAGCAACAGAAGATATTCTCAAAAATGTGAGTACTCAGGAAATACAGCAATCCTAATACTACTTCTCGGAAAGCTACATGGCAAAATTTGGCCCACTTTTATTTTATTAAAAATAAGGGCTCAGATATGGAGAAGTTGACAGTGAAAGGATTTTTGATTCAGTGAATCCAATTAAATATAACACTAAAGCCAAACAACTTTGAATATTGTGAGTATAGAGCAGAGTGTAAACATTTTAAACCCTGACATTGTGAAATTGATAATTAAAAAATGAGAAAATAATTTATTCAACAGATCTGTACTGAGCACTGATTCTGTGCCAAGCACTGTACTAGGTGTTAAGGATACTATAATGAGCAAGAAAGAGATTCAATGTTTGCCTCCAGAAGGCTTACAGTCTATACATAATGCACCATAACATTATGGTTTGGAGTTACCTATTTCTTTTTCTGTCTAGTTCCCCTTCTAGCAATAGAACTCCTCTTTCCAATTCCCTTTAGTTCAGGTGAACCTGATGACATTCACCCCTTACATAGAGGTGACAATTCAGACCATCCCATCCCTCTGACCATTGTGATTATTTCTGGACTGGGATTATATGATCAAATTGGGCCCATTCCTGGAAATTTCCTGAGATTGCTGTCATGAAAAACTGACTCGCACTGGTGTTGCTAAGCTAGCAGGGTGTGAATCTGGATCTCAGTGGTCATCTTGGCCATCATGTAGAGAGGACTGTTCAGAGAGAGAAAGAGCCTTGATGTCATTTAAGTGTCCCAAATCCTTCTGAAATCACCTACACCACTGACCTTTCCAGTTGCAGAACCAATTATCTACTTTTTTGCTTAAACTTGTTGGAATTGGATTTCATTACTTACAACTGAAAGAAGTCCACCAAATTCTAGTAGAAGTGTTATAATAGGGGAAGTTCAGGGTGATATGGGAACACATAGCAATAGTACATATATAAATTGTCTTATAATTTCCATATGCATTTTGTAGTATCTTTCAATGTTTATTATATTTTAAACATTTTTACTCAAACTGCTTTTGGTTTTATTTCAAAGTCATGACATGTTAAAAGTAGAAGGAAGGGAGGAGTGGTAACAGGAAATCTGAGAATGCCGATTTTCTCATGGCAGGGAGTTAAAGGTGAAACATATATTTAAAAAGCATGACTCCAAACAAATCAGTAAAGACAAAAGACCTGATCAGCCTCTTCACAAAAGAGAATAAACACAAAGAGCCAACAAACATAGGACAATGTGCTTAATTTCATTAATCATCAGGGAAATGCATATTGAACACAATGGGCTAGGCTACTAAACCACACCCTCCAGAATGTTTAAAATTAAAAAGACAGAGAATATCAAGCATTGGTGAGGATGACGTGTAGCATCAGGAACCCTCTAAGACTGCTGGTAAGGTTATAAATTGGTACTTTGGAAAACAGGACAATGTCAGCCAATCCTGAACATGTGCACACTCTCTACCCAGTAATTCTGCTTTAGTTATAAATGCAAAAGAAAGAAGACACAGAAAGAAGACCAGAAGACACATGAATGTTCGTAGCGGCACTATTCATGCCAGTCAAGAACTAGAGACACTGAAATGCCCATCTACAGAATGAATTAATAATTATTCACATAATGGGAAATTGTGCAGTAATGACTATGCATGATAAACAATTATGCAATAATATAATCTCACAAATATAATGTTGAGTGACAGAAGCTAGACCAAAAGAATATGTCATGTATCATGTATGATTTCACTTAACGGAAATTATAAAAACAGGCAAAACGAACTGATGCTGTTAAAAGTCAGGCCCGTGGTTACCCTTGAGCAAGGGGTCATGACTGGAGGGTGGCAGGAGCAGGGGCTTGTGGAGTGCTGGATATTCTCTGTTTCTTGATCTAGGTGCTAGTTACACAATGTGTTCAGTTTATGAAAATTCATTAAGTTATATATGTAATGTGCAGTTTTCTGTATGTGGACTATATTCCAATCAAAGATATAAAAAGTTAAACACATGACTCCCAGCTCAATGTTTTCCAAAATCTTTGTTCTTAACTTCAAGTGAATTTATTAGAACTTCTAATGGTAAAAAATCATTTACTTGAAATTCAGCAGTATTTTAAATGTCATCTTGTCTTCCTTTTAGCCAGTTAATTTCAAGTGCATTTTAATACTTTTTATTTAAAATGCCACATACAAAACAGTTCCACATTTTATAAATCTGTTTTTCTCCTTTTTCTTCCTTTTAGCCCTTCTCCATTTGTGTATGTACCTAGGGAGATGACTGGATGATGTTCACCAAATGTTAATTATCGTTAAATCCAGGAGATGGGATTTGGGGTGCATTTTTTTTGTTTTTTTTATGAGACAGAGTCTCGCTCTGTTGCCCAGGCTGGAGTGCAGTGGCACGATCTCGGCTCACTGCAAGCTCCGCCTCCCAGGTTCACGCCATTCTCCTGCCTCAGCCTCCTGAGTAGCTGGGACTACAGGCGCCCGCCACCATGCCCAGCTAATTTTTTGTATTTTTAGTAGAGACGGGGTTTCACAGTGTTAGCCAGGATGGTCTCAATCTCCTGACCTCGTGATCCGCCCGCCTCGGCCTCCCAAAGTGCTGGGATTACAGGCGTGAGCCACTGTGCCCGGCCTGGGGTGCATTTTTAAATTTTCTCTCTGGACTTTGCTATCTAGTTTGAACTTTTTATGATGAGCATACATACATATCATTTCTATAAAAATATTAAAACAATTTCTTTATAAAAGAAAAGCTGATCTCATATCTTATGCCTGTATTCAGCCATAGCCATCAGAAAGGAAGATTCTTAGGAACGTATTCTACACAAAATCTGATTATAGTGACATAGCTCCATTCAGGCAGTTTGGGAGTCATCTCTGTCGTCTCTCAGTTGGGTGCTTTCATGCTGGCATTTTGTAGGCAGCTTTCTGTTCACACTTAATGGAAATAGGTAGGATGATCTCATAGGGGAGAGACTGCCCAGACACTTTGAAAGGTTTTATGTTTGATTTTTAATTCAGCAATGTGGGAAAGAACGATATTCAAATGACAATGATATTATAATTGGTTTCTGTAAAAAGCAAAGGGAGGCACCTTAAAGTCCTCATATCTATCCTTTCTTACCATTTTTTAGAGTCTGATATTTCTTGTTCGAGACTGGAGTTTCCCATACGAATTTTCATATGGAGCTGATGGTGGCGCCAAATTCTTGGAAAAGCGCCTCAAGGTTTGTTAGATATTTAGGTGCATGAAATTTCACTGATAATAATCTAGAATTATTTTTGTTGGATCATTTGGTGAATAGATACTCAGTAGCCACAATCTCATTTGTTATCGATATTAATGACACAGGTAAAGAATTCTTTGTATATATCTATAAAACAAGAATTTACTCCTAAAGATAAAACTTTTACTTTGAAGAATTAAGTCACTTCAAGACTGAGTGCAAATATCAAGATTCAGGTTTTAGTAGAGGTTTCAAAGCCAATGTAACATATATCTAATTTTCAAATCCCTGGAGTCAATCTTAGAACCCAGAATGTAAAATTAGAAGGCCTTCCACTTTCTGCGTTGTGCTAGTTCAATACTGTACAAATTGTTACACTGAGCAGATATCACCAAAGTGCCTACTGGGAAATCAGGGAGAAAGATCAAAATTTGCAAAAATGTTCCTTGAAAATTCAGATCTCTGAACCTATTAGGTTTACAGTCATAATAGTTTGTCTATATTAAAAACTATCAAATATGTATTTACATAAGGTGGGAGATGAGGGTGATTTAGCTTGTAAGTAAACACCCAACTATTCAGATTCCATTCTAGAATTTAAATGTACACTTACCAGGTGATAGGAGGCTGTCTTGAATATCTACTAAAAAGAAAGTAGAAATATCTTACTTTCTCTTTGTGGCTCCTATGAATTTAATTCAAAATTTAATTTGAATTAAAATTTGAATTTGTAGAAACTAGCCAGAGTAAAACCCTATTAATTTGTATTAAAAATGGGAAGGCCCATTTGAGTTAGTATAAGGGTAGACACTTGTTAATTATAACTAGGCCATGTGTTTTCTATACTTAGACATGACTGTGTGTGGCAAACTCACCCAAAACTTTCTTCTTTCTTTAGTAGCAGCCCTGTCGTGTCATTTTTATCATTGTGGGACCAAAAAGACATAGCAAATATAAGATGTCACAGAATTCCTTTGCAAAATTTATGATGAAAGTAGTTTAAACTTCAGAATGATTTACTGCAGGTCTCAGGGAACCAGCATGAAGAACTACAGAATGTCAGAAAACACATCCATTCCTGTTTCACCAACATTTCCTGCTTTCTGCTACCTCATCCTGGCTTAAAAGTAGCTACCAATCCAAACTTTGATGGAAAATTGAAAGGTTTGTGTCTATTAGTGAATATGTTTGCATCACTTAGTCTGATTATAAAAATGTCATTTTATCTACTGGGCTTATGGCTGATAGTTTATTTATCTACTGATAGGAGGCTGATGATTAGAAATTGTCAGGAGAATAAGGCATCCTGGGCTGGTGCTCCTCCTTGGTGAACTGTGGGATTCTGTGGGCGCTGAATATATACAGTGTCTACAAAAATAGGCCAGATCCTGAGTTCACCTAGAAGGCAGTAACTGTCACCTTCTCATCTCTGTGCACTGAGAAGTGCTCCTTCATGTTTTTATGCTTCATTTTCCTTATCTACACGAAAAAGGAAAACAGATGTCTATAGTATTGGAATTCTGTATTAAGTTATATAATTAGAGATTGAGAGAAATGCTCTTTAAAACTGCTCCTAAATAATTTAATTATAAATTATTAAAAACTTCACTAAAAATGGAATCTTGTGTGGAAGAGGACCAGTTTCTTAAAAAAAAAAAAAATAGAATGTTTTTCAAATAGTGTATACTTATAGGATGTAATTATGTCTTTAATGGAGGACTGATTGTTACATGATTCCAAAGCAGCTTGACTTGTTAAACAAACAAACAAGAGTGGGAGGGGAGGTAGGAGTCTGGGAAAATGGAAGTTAATCTTTCCCAAAAGATATCCATCAGGGCTGTAGACATATGCTTTGTAGTTAATACGACATAGTTCAAAGACATGACTTTTTAACTTGAAAGCATGGTGTGGAATATACCACTGAATTCAGACATTTGTTTAATTTACTGTGGCCTTTGTGCGTCGTGCTAGGAGTGAGACAGTGACATTACAAGCTTCTCAGCACAATTGTTGTCAGAGGGATTTAAAATTACTTTAAAGAAAGGACAATATAACTTGTATCCAGTTTTATGAAACTGGCAGATTTGAAAAGCAAATGAATTACTTTTGTCCTTGCATCCATGACATTGACTCTCAGATACCTTATATTTAACTTTAGTAGTTAGTACCATAAATACAATACCAAATTTCTCAATCATTCATCAGCATGGCGCTTATACACATTGTGTCTTACTTTTATACAACAGACTAGATAGCAGTAAGCATATGGTACATATGGATGACAGGCTTCTATAATTTCACTGTCACATTTATGAATTCCAACCCACTAGTGGATGCACAGATCTCAGTATTGTGCAATTACCTAATGGCTTTAATGTGTTTTGAATAAATTACATAAAGAAAAGCTTCTTACATAAAGAGAAAGCTTCTCTTTCTCCTCTGGAGTTGGGAGACATAAACAGGCAGAGGAGGGGTGCGCCTTCAACAACAGTCCTTTATTGGAACTAAAAATTACTGTGGCTTGTTCCATTACTGCAGTATATAGCTACAGCTCTTGGAATAACTGATACTTTTTGCAATGAAAGAGCTCAGGGAGAGAGTTTAAGACAAATCATGCAAATGCAGAATCCTACTTATTATTTGTATTTTTTATTTTTAGAGACAGGATCTCACTCTGTGGCCCAGGCTGGAGTGCAGTGGTGCAATCCTAGCTCACTGCAACCTTGAACTCCTGGGCTCCAGCCATCATTTTGCCTCAGCCTCCCAAGTAGCTAGGACTAAAGGCACACACCACCATATGCAGCTAATTTATTTTTTAAATTTTTTGTAGAGATGAGGTCTTGTTGTGCTTCCAGGGCTGGTCTCAAACTTCTGGGTTCAATCAATTCTCCTATCTTGACCTCCCAAAGTGTTGGGATTACAGGCGTGAGCCATTGCACCCAGCCACTTATTTTTTTTTTAGAGACAGGGTCTCACTCTGTCTCTCAGACTGGAGTGCAGTGGTGCGATCATAACTCACTGCAGCCTTGAACTATTGAGCTTATGCAATCCTCCTCCTTCAGCCTCTCAAATAGGACTACAGGAGTGTGCCAGCATGCCTGGTTATTTATTTATTTATTTATTTTGCAGAGATGGGGGTTTTACTATGTTGCCCAGGCTGGTCTTGAACTCCTGGCCTCAAGTGATGAATTACAGGAGCCACTATGCTTGGCCAGAATCCCATTTTTTAAGACATTTGTTCTCCATCAAATTTTATTCACTTCTATGCATATATTGACCTACACAATTGGTTTATAGCTAACTATAAGTTATGAGTTTACCAAAGTGGCTCACCTAGGAAAAAGAGAAGTGAAAGGTAGCTTCAATTTCCATAAAAGTTCCATTTTAATGAGACTTTTATATCTTACAAGACTGCTGCTATAAGCCCTCTTGTGGGCAGAAATGTACTTTGCCTCCGTGTTTCTTTGGGCAGTTTTGAAAGTCTGCTATCTACATTATTTTTCTGTCCCACCCTGAATCTTACAGGTTGGTGTGATTTCTATCCAGGATGTCTTGTCAGCTGACCATGATGTTCTCCAGAGGACTGGCATCTCAGTGGTTGCCTCTGGTGAAGAAGAGTCTCTGAATAAACAATTATGCAAAAGTTGTTCTTTGATAATAGTTTCTCATATACTCTTTCACACACAGAAATAACTTTCTAGCTCATTATCAATAGTAATCATTGTTATAATAACTATTTGTTCATGGTTGCTCAAAGTATTGCAATTATTATTATCTTACCTATGTCTAGTGTTATTAAAAACTGATAATACTATGATTAAATTTAACTACTATTAATTTAAGAGCTTCCCAAAAGGAAATAAAGAAGATTAAAGGCACTTAATCACATTCATTTATGCAACATTCAACCAGCTCTTATTGGGTGCTTACTGAATACCTACCCTAGCATTGCAAATACAATTTTTTAAATAACAAGGAGTTATCCTTTTTTTTTTTTTTTTGAGGTTGCTCTGCATTATAGTACCATATGTAGAATGGGCAGATAGCCACGTTATAAGATGTGGAGCTGCTTCCTTAGCAGCTGCAGTTAGACTTGAGAATGCATAGTCAAATGCGTGTGTCTAATCACTTATCAGAATCAGGAAATCCCAAGAAAATATCTTCCTTTGTTAATTTATACAGCAATACTATACTAGTGCATCTGCCCTGTGGAGTTCTTACAAAGCATGCATCATATTCTCAATTATTGTGGCAGATAACCACTACTTTGACCAAGCCACCAAAGTCCTTGGAAGATTTTACCCTTGTGGAAGAAATTACCAAAGAAACTTACTGAACATAATTCTGAATCAGCTATTCATATATATTAATTGAACACTTGCAGTGCCAAAGCTTATTAATACACCTCTGCAAATCAATTTGAACTGGTTTGCAGATTTTCTGGGTCATGTATTTATGGTGTTCAACTAACATTAGCAAGAGTTCACTACCTATGTATGTTATGAATATATTGTTCTTATCTTCTGAATCCAAAATTGGAATATCTAGCATTGGTTCCAGTGGGAACAAAGATAGCTACTGCCATCTTCAGACACATTTTTTAATCCAAATGTGTGGTTAGATGCTGGTTACTTTAATGATAATTAATTACCATACTTGCTGGTGCATTAACACACAGTCGTGAATCTTATTCCGTTCCAATTGTATAAGGAATGTTTGGGGGCAGAAATTTATACACATGTTTTGAAAGTGATTTTAAAGTGGTTTTATAAGAAGAAAACTTTGTTTTATTCAGAAACTCAAGAATTCATACATTCTAGATGTATAGTAATACTCTACTAAAGATGAAAAAACATAAGATCATATAGCAAAAAAGAAACCTATTAGTATCAGTGAATACAGACACATGGCAGGCAATAAAACACAAAACAGGAATGTGGTAACATAAATACAAATATCAGTATTGTATTCCGGTGAATACTGGTAACTAAAAAGCAAACCGCAATAATAAATCTATATATAGTATAAAGCAAAATTATCAGTGAAAATTGGTGCAATGCAAACAACAAAGTAAGTTTGAATAAACTCCACTACAAGTACCCATAAATCATGGTCACTAGAATTTCAAAGTGGCACAAAACATGAAACAAAATAACTTTGAAAGATATCCAGCATCATGCTTGTGTGTGTCATAAAAGAAGTAAAGAAAACAAATTCTAACATAAAATAGTATTTCAGTGTAGCCCCAATGTTATAACATTGGGGTTATAACAACAGGGAAAATGCAAACACAGTCTTAAGGTTTGAATCTTTAAGGCCTTCAAAATCACCAGCCCCAAAGCCTGAAAACTCAGTAACTCTGCTAAAATTTAGATTTTTTAAAATTACAGGCAGTTACTGAATTTACTTAGGAACCAAGCAAGTCACTGGACAGATCATGCTTTTTTACATAGTATGTGTATTTTTCCATATATATATGTGTGTGTGCATGTGTGTGTATATATATATATATGTATGTATGTATTTTTTTTTTTTTTTTTTTTTGAGACAGGGTCTTGCTCTGTCACACAGGCTGGAGTGCGGTGGCACAATCTCAGCTCACTGCAACCTCCACCTCTGGGTTCAAGCGATTCTCCTGCCTCAGCCTCCAGAGTAGCTGGGACTATAGGCATGTGCCCCCATGCCTGGCTAAGTTTTTTTGTTTTTTGTTTTGTATTTTTAGTAGAGGTGGGGTTTCACCATGTTAGCCAGGGTGGTATCGATCTCCTGACCTCATGATCCACCTGCCTCAGCCTTCCAAAGTGCTGGGATTATAGGTGCGAGCCACTGCGCCCAGCCATGTACAGCCAATTTTTATATTTTAATAGAGACAGGATTTCACCACGTTGGCTAGGCTGGTCTTGAACTCCTGACCTCAAATGATCCACCTGCCTCGGCCTCCCAAAGTGCTGGGATTACAGGCGGGAGCCACTCCACCCCGCCCAATTTTTCCATATATTTGAAATAACAACTTAAGAAATTATCCCTGTGTTCAGAAGACTTCTCTGATGATCTGTTTTCTGTATTACTTTGCTAAGTTTGTAATGTTTAACCTACTGCTACAGCTTGGGTTATGTGTAATCAATTATATCAAACATGACAGCTACATAATGCATACTACCTCTCATCTGCTTAAGTGGCCTTTTCTTGCTGTTTTATTTTGTGTTGCTGAGTTCCACCACTAGAGGTAGCATCATTATCACTATCTTTTTGAACTCTGCAGTCCAGTTGCCACAGCTTACCCAGTTTTGTACAATTCTTAGAAGATGGGCTCACTATGCATGGAGCAATTTTTGGATACATTTTCTGGAGGGAATGCATTATAATAAGCCAGTAAAAATCTGGTCTCTTCCCCATTTATGAGCCTATGTATATAAAACCACAAACAAGACTTAAAACATGAACTGGTTATGGCTGGGTGTGGTGGCTCATGCCTGTAATCCCAGCACTTTGGGAGGCCGAGGCGGGCGGATCATGAGGGCAAGAGATCAAGACCATCATGGCCAACATGGTGAAACCCCACCTCTACTAAAAATACAAAAATTAGCTGGGCAGGCCGGGCGTGGTGGCTCAAGCCTGTAATCCCAGCACTTTGGGAGGCCGAGACGGGCGGATCACGAGGTCAGGGGATCGAGACCATCCTGGCTAACACGGTGAAACCCTGTCTCTACTAAAAAAATACAAAAAATTAGCCGGGCGAGGTGGCGGGCGCCTGTAGTCCCAGCTACTCGGGAGGCTGAGGCAGGAGAATGGCGTAAACCCGGGAGGCGGAGCTTGCAGTGAGCTGAGATCCGGCCACTGCACTCCAGCCTGGGCGACAGAGCGAGACTCCGTCTCAAAAAAAAAAAAAAAAAAAAAACAAAAAACAAATTAGCTGGGCATAGTGGTGTGCACCTGTAGTCCCAGCTACTCCGGAGGCTAAGGCAGGAGAATCGTTTGAACCCAGAAGGTGGAGGTTGCAGTGAGCCAAGATGGCACCACTGCACTCCAGCCTGGGGGACAGAGCAAGATTCCATTTCAAAAACAAAACAAAACAAAACAAAACAAAAAAGCAAAACAAAACAAAAAAAACCTTCAACTGGTTATATGAATGGGTTACATACAAAGCATACGTGTAAAACCAAGCAAGCTAACTTATAATATCAAGAAAGCTAATTTATAGGTGGAAGACAAGATACATATGAAACGAGAGTGGAAATTTGGGCAAGGAGAATCATTCACTGTGAGAAGAGCAGGTTTCAGGAGTTGCTTAAGTGATGGGGAAGTGCATGATGGCATTATCACTGGGGAGCAAATGGGGGAGATCAAAGGATGTTTTATTCTGTGGCATGGAAGACTGGGAAGGATTCCAAAAATAATAATGGATTTGCTTTTATTTGTAGAAATAGATGATGAATTCATCAAAAACTTGAAAATACTGATTCCTTGGCTACTTAGTCCTGAGAGCCTAGATATTAAAGAGATCAATGGGAATAAAATCACCTGTCGGGGTCTGGTGGAGTACTTCAAGGTATCACTCTCATTTCTAGAGCCTTTGTGAGCACTTAGATTTGACATATATTGGATCGTAATTCCTATAAACAAAAATTATGGACCCTATAATATTAGAGCAAAGGTACGAGGAATCTATAAAAAGGATTTTTAAAATCCCTTTTAAAAAGCTTTTTCAAAACCTTTCAGAAAGCTTACTTTCTGAAATTATTCTTTTGAGGAAACCACATAAAGGTAACTTTATTGTCCCCTTTTATATTGAGGGAACTGTATTTTGAAATATGAATGTAAGAGTTGGAAAAGTCTTTTGGGGGAATGAGGTGTTTCCCAGGGCCCATGATCTATTCTGAATTTTACCTTCATAATTCTGAAGATTTTCCCCAGGGGGATACCTTCCTACTGAAGAAAATACTTCCGCATTTCTTACTCTCTGCACCAAGAGCCAATATGAAGTGGAATTATTTTAAATTTGCATTTACCTGTTTACGTTAGATAGCACTGAATACTTTTTACCAACCCATATATATCCTGGAGAATTTCAGTTACCAACCCAGTTGTGGACTGATACTCCAAGGACTAAAATATCAATTTTTAAAATTCATGCTTTGTCATTTAATATGCTGTCATATAAGTTCTGTACGATTTATTTACCTTCATGATTGTCAGCAAATAAATGTCACGTTATTTATCTAAAATATGAATTTTTACTGCGTGTAACACTGTGGAGGTGCTTACAATTTGGTAGGAGATTCAGAACCCTCACAAGGGTCTGTTCCATAAAGCTTATGACATCAGCAGGGTACAGATTCCTGTGGGCACTGAAAAAGGGCGGTTACTCCCAGCAGAGGGGTCTAAGAACATTTTAAAGGGAGTGGCATTGAGTTGAGCCTTTAAGAAGGGCCAGATTGGCAGACAGAGATGTTTGAAAAAGGCATTTCGGGAAAAGGAAACAACAACATGAACTAAGAAAAAAGGGAATTTAAGTATGAGAAAGATAAAATAGTTATAAGTTCCTGAAAATATTTTTGAAATGTCAAGAGCTTAGAATGCAATTTCATAGAATTAGAGGAAATATTGAATGGAATTGCTTGAACATGAATCTTTTTCTTTTTTTTTTTTAGGCTTATATAAAGATCTATCAAGGTGAAGAATTACCACATCCCAAGTCCATGTTACAGGTATTTATTAATGAGGAGGCATGTTTTAAGACACGTGACTAAGGCTAAGATTTCTGGCTGTCAGAAATTACCAGATAATAATATTAGACAGAATGATTTATTGGAAGATTATTTGCCTAATAACTTTACCTATTTATGTTTTCATCTAAACATTTTTCACGTAAACATATTGCAGCCTCACTTGTGTTGAGACACAAACACTTTATATCAAAGGGTTTTCATTCTCTTTGCACTAAATTTGTTTAGAAAACAGTCTTATATTATGATTTAGATTCACACATGTAACACACAGTAGAAAAGCAGGTCCAAGTTTTAAACAACCGTTTCTCCACAAACTTTACGGAGTCTCGCACTCTCACCCAGCCTGGAGTGCAGTGGCGCAATCTCGGCTCACTGCAAGCTCCGCCTCCCGGGTTCACGCCATTATCCTGCCTCAGCCTCCCGAGTAGCTGGGACTACAGGTGCCCACCACCATGCCTGGCTAATTTTTTTATATTTTTAGTAGAGACGGGGTTTCACCGTGTTAGCCAGGATGGTCTGGATCTCCTGACCTCGCGATCCGCCTGCCTCGGCCTCCCAAAGTGCTGGGGTTACAGGCGTGAGTCACCGTGCCTGGCCTCCACAAACATTTTTGTTTTAAAAGGAGCCAGGCACGGTGGCATGTGCCTGTAGGCTCAGCTACTCAGGAGGCTGAGACAGGGGGATCACTTGAGCCCAGGAGTTTGAGTCCAGCCTGGGCAACATAGTGAGACCTCACGTATAAAAAATAAGTCAATATATTTTGGCTGGGAGTGGTGGTTTATGCCTGCAATCCCAGCACTTTGGGAGGCCGAGGTTGGCAGATCACGAGGTCAATAGATTGAGACCAGCCTGGCCAACATGGTGAAACCCCCGTCTCTACTAAAAATACAAAAATTAGCTGGGCATGGTGACGCGAGCCTGTAGTCCCAGCTACTCGGGAGGCTGAGGCAGGAGAATTGCTTGAGCCCAGGAGGTGGAGGTTGCAGTGAGCCGAGATCGTGCCTCTGCACTCCAGCCTGAGCAACAGAGCAAGGCTCAGTCTCAAAAAAAAAAAAAAAAAAAAAAAAAAAGAATAAAAAATAAATAAATAAATTTAAAAAAGGGAGAAACTAGTTTCCTTATATATTTTTAAAATGTAAGTTCTTAATAGTTCCTTTTTGTTATCAGGGATACACTCTTCTATCAGCAGCAGTCCTTAGACATATTTGTGTATATTAGTATTTATAAAATGTCTGTATATTATTCCCCATGAGTTTGGGTTTATAGATATTTTTACTTCCCAGCATTTAATGACAGGTTAAAAAATATTTTTTGAGAGGAAAACTCTTCCAAATGAAAATTCATTTTAGAACTATTATGTATTGAGTAAAAATCTGTTTATGCATTTTCGAAACTTTTTTACTAATTTTTAAAATGTAGAAATATTGTAAACGTTTTAAATTACGTTGAGGACTTTGGTTTCTTGCACATTTCCTGCACATGATGCTCTGAAATGTGAACTGCCTGTGGAAGTTTAATCAATATGAACTGCATTTTACATCGTATTTTGTACTTTGTCCAAAGGCCACAGCAGAAGCTAACAATTTGGCAGCCGTGGCAACTGCCAAGGACACATACAACAAAAAAATGGAAGAGGTAAGAATTAAATATTTTAAATGCTGTCTTAAACAAAACCAGTATTCTTCATGCAACTCATTCTTTTTCCTTCCATGTCACACTGTACACACATGCAATGAGGTGGCTTTGACTTTTTCCTCAGCCTGTATCACGTGTCTATTTATTATATTCCTGAAATATTTTAAAAAACATTACGTGCGCAATTTTAAAGGCATTTTAAATGAATTGTATCTCTCTGTAATATATTCCTATTCACATATTTGGGGGCATGCCAGATCTTTCCACTATTTATAAAATCTAGTAGCTAAAATAGCATGTGGTACCCTCACCACTACGCCTCCTTATATTCCACAATTTTGGTATTTCTCTTAAAGATGAAACCTTTTAGGAGAAAAAAAAAACCTTAAGGGCCAATATTTCTATTTATTACATTTCCTCATTTTAACACTCCAAATTAGGATGGATCTAATAATTTATTGTGTATATGTACTACTGTGATAGATATTTTCTCTTGAAAATGTTATGAAATTAGGTTGCATGCTATGGCTCACGCCTGTAATCCCAACACTTTGGGAGGTCGAGGCACATGGATTGCCTGAGGTCAGGAGTTCGAGACCAGTCTGGCCAACATGGTGAAACCCTGTCTCTACTAAAAATACAAAAAAAAATTAGCCAGGCATGGTGGCGTGTGCCTGTAATCCCAGCTACTTGGGAGGTTGAGGCAGGGTAATTGCTTGAACAAGGGAAGTGGAGGTTGCAGTGAGCCGAGATTGTGCCACTGCACTCCAGCCTGGGCAACAGAGCAAGACTCTGTCTCAAAAAACAAAATGTTATGAAATTAAAATTGCATCCAAATTTGAAGTCTTAGAATCAACGAAAATGTAGTATATGGAGTGGCATTGTTTATGACATAAGGACAATCAGAATGAAAGAATTCTCGATAATAGTTAAATCTCAAATGCAGGTATACCTCATTTTATTGAGCTTCACTTTCTTGCACTTTTTACAAATTGGATGTTGCCGGCACTCCTATGTGGAGTGAGTCTATTGACACCCTTTCTCCAACAGCATGTGCATGTCTGTGTCACATTTTGGTAATTCTCACAATTTTTCAAACTTTTTCATCATTATTATATCTGTTACGGCGACCTGTGATCAGCGATTGCTGATGTTACTATTGTAATTGTAATTGTTTCGGAGTGCCATTAACTGTGCTGTTATAAGATGCTGAACTTAATCGATAAATGTGTTTTCTGACTGCTCCATCAACCAGCAGTTCCTCCATCCCTCCCTCTTGCAGTCCTCTTTTACCTGAGGCACAATAATATTGAAATTAGGCCAATTAATAACCCTACAATGGCCTCTTAAGTGTTGAAGTTCAAACAGACACATCTCTCACTTTAAATCAAAAGCTAGAAATGACTAACCTTAGTGAAGAAAGAATATGAAAAGCTGACATAGGCCAAAAGCTAGGCCTTTGCACCAAATAGCCAGGCTGTGGATGCAAAGGAGAAGTTCTTAAAGGAAATTAAAAATGCTATTCCAGGCTGGGCACAGTGACTTATACCTGTAATCCCAGCAATTTGGGAGGGTCTTAACACCTGTAATCCCAGCACTTCAGGGGGCTGAGGCAGGTGGATCACTTGAGGTCAGGAGTTTGAGACCAGCCTGGCCAACATGGTGAAACCCTGTCTCTACTAAAAATACAAAAATCAGCCAGGCATGGTGGCACACGCCCGTAGTCCCAGTTACTCGGGAGGCTGAGGCAGGAGAATCGCTTGAACCCAGGAGGCAGAGGTTGCAGTGAGCCAAGATCACGCCACTGTACTCCAGCCTGGGTGACTGAGTGAGACTCTGTCTAAAAAAAAAAAAGCTACTCCAGCGAACACACAGATTATAAAAAAGTGAAACAGCTTTTTTGCTGACACAGAGAAAGCTTCAGTTTGGATAGAAAATCAAACCAGCCACAACATGCCCTTAAGCCAAAGCCTAATCCAGAGCAAGGCCCCTAACTCTGTTCAGTTCTATGAATGCTGAAAGAGTTGGTAAAGATGCAGAATAAAGCTGGAAGCTAGCAGAGGTTTTTGGTTCATGAGGTTTAAGAAGCCATCTCCGTAACATAAAGTGCAAGGTGAAGTAGCAAATCTTGATGTAGAAGCTACAGCAAGTTATCCAGAAGATCTACCTGAAATCATTGATGCAGGTGGCCACACCAAACAGAGATTTTCAATGTAGATGAAATAGTCTTCTACTGGAAGATGCCATCCAGGACTTTCCCAGCTAGAGAGGAGAAGTCAATGCCTGCCTTCAAAGCTTGGAAGAACAGGCTGACTTTCTTGTAGCTGGTGACTTTAAGTTGAACACAGTGTTCATTTACCATTCCCCAAATTCTAGGGCACTTAAGAATCATGCTAAATCTACTCTTGCTTGTGCTCTATTAATGGAACAACAAAGCCTACGTAACAGTACAGCTGTTTACACTATGGATTACTGAATATTTTAAGCCCACTATTGAGACCTACTAAGAAAAAGATTCCTTTCAAAATATTACTGCTCATTGGCATGAACTTATTCACCAAAGAGCGCTGATGGAGATGTATTTAAGGAAATTGATGTTTTCAATGCCTGCTAACACAATATCCATTCTGCAGCCCAGGGATCAAGGAGTAATTTTGATTTTCAAATGTTAATAAGAAATATATTTTGTAAGGCTATAGCTGTCATAGATAGTGATTCTTTTGCTAGATCTGGGCAAAGTACATTGAAAACCTTCCAGGAAAGATTCACCATTTTAGATGCCATGAAGAGAATCTGTGGTTTATAGGAGGCAAAAGTATCAGCATCAACAAGAAGGTGGAAAAAGTTGATACCAACTCTTCTGGATGACTTTGAGGGGGGTTCAAGACTTCAGTGGAGGAAGAAAGTGTAGGTGTGGTGGAAACAGCAAGAGAACTTAAAAGTGGAGCCTGAAGATGTGACTCAATTGTGTAATCTCATTTAATGGATAAGGAGTTGCTTCCTATGGATAAGCAAAGACAGTGGTTTCTGGAGATGGAATCTACTCCTAGTGAAGATGCTGTGAATAGTGTTGAAATGACAACAAAGGGTTTAGAATTTTTTTTTTTTTTTTTTTTTTTTTTTTATTATACTTTAAGTTCTAGGGTACATGTGCATAACGTGCAGGTTTGTTACATATGTATACTTATGCCATGTTGGTGTGCTGCACCCATCAACTCGTCAGCACCCATCAATTCATCATTTATATCATGTATAACTCCCCAATGCAATCCCTCCCTCCTCCCCCCTCCCCATGATAGACCCCAGTGTGTGATGTTCCCCTTCCCGAGTCCAAGTGATCTCATTGTTCAGTTCCCACCTATGAGTGAGAACATGCGGTGTTTGGTTTTCTCTTCTTGTGATAGTTTGCTAAGAATGATGGTTTCCAGCTGCATCCATGTCCCTACAAAGGACGCAAACTCATCCTTTTTTATGGCTGCATAGTATTCCATGGTGTATATGTGCCACATTTTCTTAATCCAGTCTGTCACAGATGGACATTTGGGTTGATTCCAAGTCTTTGCTATTGTGAATAGTGCCGCAATAAACATACGTGTGCATGTGTCTTTGTAGTAGACTAATTTATAATCCTTTGGGTATATACCCAGTAGTGGGATGGCTGGGTCATAGGGTACATCTAGTTCTAGATCCTTGAGGAATTGCCATACTGTTTTCCATAATGGTTGAACTAGTTTACAATCCCACCAACAGTGTAAAAGTGTTCCTATTTCTCCACATCCTCTCCAACACCTGTTGTTTCCTGACTTCTTAATGATTGCCATTCTAACTGGTGTGAGATGGTATCTCATTGTGGTTTTGATTTGCATTTCTCTGATGGCCAGTGATGATGAGCATTTTTTCATGTGTCTGTTGGCTGTATGAATATCTTCTTTTGAGAAATGTCTGTTCATATCCTTTCCCCACTTTTTGATGGGGTTGTTTGTTTTTTTCTCGTATATTTGTTTGAGTTCTTTGTAGATTCTGGATATTAGCCCTTTGTCAGATGAGTAGGTTGCAAAAATTTTCTCCCATTCTGTAGGTTGCCTGTTCACTCTGATGGTAGTTTCTTTTGCTGTGCAAAAGCTCTTTAGTTTAATTAGATCCCATTTGTCAATTTTGGCTTTTGCTGCCGTTGCTTTTGGTGTTTTAGACATGAAGTCCTTGCCCATGCCTATGTCCTGAATGGTACTACCTAGATTTTCTTCTAGGGTTTTGATGGTATTAGGTCTAACATTTAAGTCTCTAATCCATCTTGAATTAATCTTCATTGATACACAGTAGATGTACATATTTTTGGAATACATGATAAATTGATACATCCATATGTAAAGATCAAATCAGGGTAAGTGGGATATTTATCACCTTAAACATTTCTTTATGCTAGGAACATTTGAATGATTCTCTTCTGGCTATTTTGAAATGTACAATATTGTTATTTACAGTCACCCTACTGAGCTATCGAACACTGTCGTACTTCTTCTAACTGTATATTTGTACCCATTAGTCAACCTCTCTTCATTCCCTTCCCCCTACCCTTTCCAGAGCTTTAAAATATTAAATAAAGTTAGTTGATAAAGCATTGACAGGGTTTGAGAGGATTGACTCCAATTTTTAAAGAAGTTCTGCTGTGAGTAATATGCTGTCAAACAGCATCCCAGGCTATAGAGAAATCTTTCATGAAAAGAAGTCTATCAATATGGCAAACTTTACTGTTGTCATATTTTAAGAAATTGCCACAGCCACCTCAACCTTCAGCAACACCACCCTGATCAGTCAGCAGCCATCGACATCGAGGCAAGAGCCTCCACCAGCAAAGATTGATGTGCTGAAGCCTCAGATGATCCTTAGCATTTTTTTGCAATGAAGTGTTTTAAATTATGTACATGGTTTTTAGACATGTGATTGCACACTTTAATAGACTGCTATATAATTATAAACATAACTTTTATATGCATCAGGAAATAAAAAAATCATGTGACTCACTTTATTGCAGTGGTCTGGAACCAAACACTTATTATCTCTGAGGCATGGCTATAACCAAAGTGAATGAATGGTATGGTTAACTGAGATCACCCTTGTAACTTTTCAAAAACTTGAAAATGTGATTCAAGAACATTTACTATACTCCTACTTAGTTTCTGGAAGAAAATACTCAATGAGCTCCATTCAAACAAAAATCAGTAAAACTGCTAAAGAATGTATTTCGCAGTTTACTTTGAGAGCTTCATAGCATTGATCATTGTTTATTAAACTTCATTGGTTAAAATGACTTTGGTGAAGATTTCCTAGAATTCGGATATATGTAGTTTTCTTAGATTTGGATTCATTCTGTGAATGAACTCAATTTTGTACTTCATGTTGTGTCACACGTCTTTTCATCTTGAAGGACTTGAAGTGATGAATATTATTTTCCACGGCAAAAAGAGAAAAATGTAAAATGACTTTAAGCCACCTATAGAATACCAGTCCCATTTACAGTCATGCCTCATGGATAGAGGGTGGAAAGATGTGGGCTGACAAAACATATATGCAGGCTCCTGATTATTCATGTATTCTAACAAACTCAACTAGCTAAGTGAAAAATTTTGATACAGTTGCCAATTTTACTCTACATTGCATAAACGAATACTTCTCTGTCTGATACAGATTTGTGGTGGTGACAAACCATTTCTGGCCCCAAATGACTTGCAGAGCAAACACCTGCAACTTAAGGAAGAATCTGTGAAGCTATTCCGAGGGGTGAAGAAGATGGGTGGGGAAGAATTTAGCCGGCGTTACCTGCAGCAGTTGGAGAGTGAAATAGATGAACTTTACATCCAATATATCAAGCACAATGATAGCAAAAATATCTTCCATGCAGCTCGTACCCCAGCCACACTGTTTGTAGTCATCTTTATCACGTATGTGATTGCTGGTGTGACTGGATTCATTGGTTTGGACATCATAGCTAGCCTATGCAATATGATAATGGGACTGACCCTTATCACCCTGTGCACCTGGGCATATATCCGGTACTCTGGAGAATACCGAGAGCTAGGAGCTGTAATAGACCAGGTGGCTGCGGCTCTGTGGGACCAGGTAAGAACACTTTTAATTCACAACTAAATTCAGCACACATTTGAATGTCATCCGTGTGCCAGCCACTGCATTAATGTTGGAAATAACACAGATCAACATGAATTGGGCCCCAGTCATCAAGAATGTTATGACCCGCCCAGATACGAACAACTAGCTATATAATACTGTGTAAAATGTGAAGTCCTACACAACTATTTTCCAGTTAACATTTCAGCATTTAAAAAAATACATCAGGCCGGGCGCGGTGGCTCAAGCCTGTAATCCCAGCACTTTGGGAGGCCGAGACGGGCGGATCACGAGGTCAGGAGATCGAGACCATCCTGGCGAACACGGTGAAACCCCGTCTCTACTAAAAAAATACAAAAAACTAGCCGGGCGAGGTGGCGGGCACCTGTAGTCCCAGCTACTCCGGAGGCTGAGGCAGGAGAATGGCATAAACCCGGGAGGCGGAGCTTGCAGTGAGCCAAGATCGCGCCACTGCACTCCAGCCTGGGCGACAGAGCAAGACTCTGTCTCAAAAAAAAAAAAAAAAAAAAAAAAATCAATTTAGTAGTATATACATATTTTTTTCTTTTTTTGGGGAGGGGAGGGCGGCAGTCTTGCTCTGTTGTCTAGGCTGGAGTGCAGTAGCATGATCTCAGCTCACTGCAACCTCTGCCTCCCCAGCTCAAGCAATTCTTGTGCCTCAGCCTCTGGAGTAGATGGGACTACAGGTGCACATCACCATTCCCGGTTAGTTTTTTGTATTTTTTGTAGAAACGGGGTTTCACCATGTTGGCCAGGCTGGTCTCAAACTCCTGACCTCAAGCAATCTGCCCGTCTCAGCCTCCCAAAGTGTTTGGATTACAGGCGTGAGCCACCCAGCCTACTTTTTATTATTCTAAAAATGTTAAATCTATTAAAAGTTATGAGAAAACAGCTTTTATTTAGCTAATTATGACTTGCATTAACATTATCTCATATTCACAACCTATGATTTGATTAGCATTAGCTTTGTTAGGAGCTATATGAACCACTATGGTAAGTTGTCATCTCATTCTCTTAAAAACTTCCGAAAGCAGTATCAGATTACTTCCGATTGTCTCTGTACCTGTAGGCAGCAGGTAATAGCTACAGTTCTTCCAGCCTTAAGAACATACTTATGGCCGGGTGCAGTGGCTCCTGCCTGTAATCTCAGCACTTTGGGAGGCCCAAGTTGGGCGGATCACCTGAGGTCGGGAGTTCAAGACCAGCCTGGCCAACATGGAGAAACCCCATCTCTACTAAAAATACAAAATTAGCCAGTCATAGTGGCGCATGCCTGTAATCCCAGCTACTCGGGAGGCTGAGGCAGGAGAATCGCTTGAACCCAGGAGGCAGAGGTTGCGTTGAGCCAAGATCTTGCCATAGCACTCTAGCCTGGGCAAGAGGGAAACTCTGTCTCCAAGAAAAAAAAAAAAAAAAAAAAGAACATACTTATATATACTTTATAACATAATTGTAACATACCCTTTGAAGGATCTAGCTGAGATAAACTAATGGTAGCACAATGGGAAATGAATTAAAAACTGGATCCTCTGAGCCACTGTCTCAAATAGTCTCTCAACTCCAAGATTTAAGAGGGGTTACTTGAGGTCAATGTCAAAACCCTCCTAGATAAAACCTATGAGGAATACAGAATTGAGTTCTTCAAAGATTCTGATAAAATATGTAATCTAAACTGAAAAATCTGCAGGAGTATCTGTTCTGTTCTTAAATGCTCACAAATTAATATTATAAGCAAAGTTGAATATAATGCTGCTAATAAAGCAGGATATATACTTTTCTTTTTTCTTTTTAATCTGCCTTTTGCTGCAGGGAAGTACAAATGAGGTAAGTTAAATTTTTTAAAATTCAGTTATTTATTTGTAAACATTATGATATTCTTATTTTATAAACTGACCAGCCATTAAAGGATGTCTTTGTGTAGATTAGAACAATCTTTGGTGACTTCTAACATTTAAATTTGTAATTGTGAATTTTTAACATGGTCTTAAAATATTTAACTTATTCTAGACATCATGTATGATTTGATCTACACACACACACAAAATTGAATAACATGAGTATTTGTTCCATGAATGTGTAGACAATTTCAAAATTCTTAAGCTCTGAAATGGTGGACTCTGCTCTACTGCAGAGTAAAGCAAGCAGTTATGAAACTTGGGGAAATGTAACTACTGGAGGGTATTTAAATGTAGCTACAACCTTTAGAAGTTGTTTTTAACTTTAGCTTTTGACTGACAGTAATACATACCACTTTAAACAGGGCCCAGGCCAGTATGTATTCTAACTCTCTTGGCAGACCTCAGGCCTGACCTGTACATTAAGTGTTCATTTCTCCTATTGCACATGTGCAACAACACTACATATCTCAGAAAAGACTCTAGGCATCCACGAAGGAATCAGCTGTTACACTAAGAAAAATTATCACTCTGGAATCATTTAAGTCATTATCTTCAGGAAGCAAAGCTGATCTTGAATAACTAGAGATAATTCTTTCCTCAGTTTCTACTGTGGCATATAACTGGATTATGTCCTCGAATCAAATTCCCCTTAATATTTACAAGTCAATAAGAAGTTATTTCATGCAAAATTCAGTAAGCAAGCTCATTAAAAAAGCAAAAGCAAATTTCAACTTCGGAAATCAAAGCTTAAGAAAAAATAAGTTAGAGAATTAGAATTGAATTGAATGCCTTAGAATCAGAATATAATGGAAGACAATACTATGTTGCACAAATATACATTCATAGATCTGAAGATGGTACCATTCAGACTTAATGCCATAAGAAAATCAAGGCCATGTGTGGTGGCTCACGCCTGTAATCCCAGCACTTGGGGAGACTGAGGTGGGCAGATCACTTTAGGTCAGGAGTTCGAGACCAGCCTAGCCAACATGGTGAAGCCCCAACTCTACTAAAAAAACAAAAAATTAGCCAGGTGTGGTGGCGGGCACCTGTAGTCCCAGCCACTAGGGAGGCTAAGGCAAGAGAATAGCTTGAACCTGGTAGGCAGAGATTGCAGTGAGGCAAGATGGCGCCATTGCACTCCAGCCTGAGCGACAAGAGTGAGACTCCAACTCAAAAAGAAAAAAAAGAAAATCAAAAGAAAGTAGGTATACAGACTCACAAATGATAAAAATTAATGGAATTTCCTGGGAGCAGATTACTATTTAAAGGATCTCAAACTTTTATGCAGCTTTTAAAAATATTCAAAGACTCTTTACAAACTCCAGAACTAAATCAGACAAGTCATTTGTAACTGACTGTCAAGTATGTGAAAGTCAGAGCAGGGGATGAAATCTTAGACACTAGCTGAGGGAGCCAGGAAACAAAGATATTTATGAACACTTATATAAAGCAATATACAATACACAGAAATTCCTATGATTCAAACATCATTAAAACCCACAGAGAACAATAAGAGGTAGTTTTAAATGAGGAAAGCTTGCTGAGGTAATGTTTTTGAATAGGGTTTGTACGATATTAGCTAAGTCATGGAAACAAGGCAAGAGCATGTAAAGTGAAGGATCCTACTGTGCTGGGGGAAGGACACCATATGTGCTTAGCTGCCATGACTGTATCAGTAAATGATGGAGAATAAAATTGGTCCCACTCAGGAAAACACTGGAAGCCCAGAAAGCAAGTAGCCTAGCTATGCATAATAGTTACTGCCAATCAGAAGTTATGAGGTCTTACAATTCATCTAAAACTGCTAATATTCACAATTTGAATTTTCAGCACACCCCTGGGGCAGAGTAGAAGCTCTCTGCTCCAAGAGGTATGCAAGGTAAAAGGAAACAGTTTGAGAATAAAATATTTACCACAAAGGTCAACGCACAAAAGGATTAAGTTAATGCACACATTGAGGAGTTGAAAATACTTTTTGAATTTTAAGATATTAATTTTATATTGATAAAAAAAGATTTCAAATTCAACATGCTAAATTTTATACAGTAGGATAAACTAAAAAGGAAAAAATTTTACATCTGTGTGTTTAATAAAATGTTTTATAATCTTGATGCTTTTATTCTAGGCTTTGTACAAGCTTTACAGTGCAGCAGCAACCCACAGACATCTGTATCATCAAGCTTTTCCTACACCAAAGTCGGAATCTACTGAACAATCAGAAAAGAAAAAAATGTAATTCAAATTTTAAAAAATACAGGTGCATGACCAATTGTCAATTAAATATTCAGTTTTATGTCTCCATGCAAACATTCAAAGTGCTTCCATCAGAACAGAGTAAAATACTAAACACCTCTGAAGACTGCAAACTGGATTAGTTCTTTTACTTCAGTGTTTAATAAGCAGATGTATGTATGCATGGTTATACTATTTTGTTAACATGTACAATTTCCTGATTTTTCTTCAAAAATGCTGTTATAAAGTATTTGTCTATTTATGATAACAGTACATGTGTTCTGCTTGAATTTACTAAATTCTACTACTGGGTTATAATTAAATCATGTGATATTCCACGTTTGGATATGCTCATTTAATTTCTACAGAAAAAATGTTAAAATTATTTCAAATAGCCATTTGTTAAAGCACAGCATCATAACTCAGCAGGCTTGATTTAATCTGTATCATCATATATATCACAATCTTATTTTTAAGCACATTTAAGAGTTCTTCAGTTGGTTTATCAAAAACTATATATTGCTTTTACATGATTTAATAGAATATAAACCTCTTGATAAAAATTGCACAAAAAAATCACTTTGTATATGTGAGTTTCACTGCATTGTATATTTTTTCATTTGATACACAAAGAATGTATTCTTCATAGGTTTATTCTTTTAATATGTGAACTATTATTAAAGTTTACTCTGGTTCCTAAGATTAAAAACAAATGCTTACTGAATTTGAAAATGAGAGGTGATGATATAGAATGATGAAGGTTTATCTCTTTTTTTAGACTCAAGATGCATTTTATTTAATGTTAACATCAGTACAAACTTAAGTTTCTATTTTACAAAACATGCTAATTCCTTTAGGTAACTTCTAGTTCTTAATGACTAATATCTCTAGTGGAGTTTCACTGAACAGACTTAGAGGAAGAAGGAAAGTGTGTTAATGAAAAAAGTAATATTTATCTAGGAGGTCCAAAACAGAGTAACTTCTAAAGACTGTCACAGAAATGGCTACACGTTAATTAAGCAGCAATATAAAGTAAGAAGTGACAGGAAAGAACAATTAAGTTAGAGGAGTGTGGGAGTTCATAAGATATATAAACTTACATCTTAGAAAAATCTGACCACAAGTTCAGCAAATTATCTTTTCCCAGTGATAAAATTCCACTAGCCATACTTTCATTTTTCAATACCCCTTTTCATTACCCCTTTGAATTAAATTGATTCCTCTGTCTATGGCCTTTTGAACAGAAAAATGAAATACTGCACTATGTCTAAAACATGGACTCAAAAACCACACACTTAGTTTCCACAAAAATATATTTAATAAGCTTGTTATATAAAATCAAACACTCAACTTTGTCAACATTTCTTCAATAATTCAAACTCACTGATATGTAACTGGGAGCAGTTTGTATTTTGGAAGACTTCCTAAGCTAAAAGTATATTTACATATTTACAACACATGTAAATATAACTGAAGAACACTTCAAATAATGTTGAAATTCACAGAATTCTAGAGATTTACAGTTATAGTTTAGAAGTATCACCAAATTATTTGCAATCAAATGTACAGCACTAATTCTGAAAAATGTTTTAACTATCAAACCAAAAGGGGAGAAAAACTGGGAGGGAAATATATGGTGTTAAAGTCCTGTGATAAATACTTAGAAGATTAAAAAGTAATAATATACCATCGATTTAATGACCAAAAATTCTTTTTGAATCCCTGATTGTCATTTTTGGTAGCTTAACCCAGTCTTTCAGAAGCCAGCATACTATGCTGTCAGGAACTCTCCACTGTCTCATCAGAGCCATGCTAAATGCAGTAACAGCCCTGGCTGAAAATAAGGAAGATGATGTTAGCAACTTGGAGTTTCACACACCTTCCCCATACAGGCTAAGTACTTATGCTTGTATGTATTCCTGAAAGATTAAAAGGCCCGTCACCCATTCATACCAAAAAATACTTTCTCAACATGCTTTAAAAGGATTCCTTACTTTGTTTTCATTTTCTTATTTTTTATTTTTTGAGACAAGGTCTGGTTCTGTCTCCCAGGCTGCAGTGCAAGTGGTGCGATCTTGACCCTGCAACCTCTGTGTCTCGGGTTCAAGCCATCCTCTGACCTCAGCCTCCCAAGTAGCTGGGACTAGAGGCACACACCATCATACCCAGCTCATTTTCTTGTATTTTTTGTAGAGATGGGGTTTCACTATGTTGCCCAGGCTGGTCTTAAACTCGTGAGCTCAAGCGATCCACCCACCTCAGCCTCCCAAAGTGCTGGGATTACAGGAGTGAGCCACCACGCCCAGCTGGGTTCCTTACTTTGAAGGGGGAGACAAACATACATCATATATAAATATTTATCACAATAAGGTTCCAAATCCTATTTGATATTTAAATGACATCATGGTAGTATTTAAACCATCCCTTTCCAGACAATATTTCACACTAGAGCAGTAAACATTTTTTTTTAAATACTGCAGATTCTTTTTTTTTTTTTTTTAAAGAAGCTACTACTGCTGTTAAGAAGTTAACAAGTGATAACTTCCTATTTAACATCTGTTCATAATGACATTTCCGCTGCATTCTTCCATCAGGAATACCAAAGCAGTTTCCTAACATACAGCATCTGAAAGTGTTTGTCATATTGGCTCTGAAAATGATACACTAATTTTTCTTGTTCAATAAAAGAAAATTTCTAATAACAGAAAATACATGTAAAGTTAGAATTTTATAATCTCCACAAAGGAAGCTGCATTTATTAACCAAAGTACTTGTTTGTAATTTTTTATCTGTGAAAATATTTTAAAGCTCTTATAAAACTTAAATTTTATTTTTCAAAAATCAGCTCAAAAATTTTTTCCATGTTGTTGGGCATACCACTGCTGTCTCTGCTTTCGGTTTTCCAACTCTGTAAGAAGGGCTTGTCTGTATGCTTCATACATTTTAACAATCTGCTCCAATTCTTTCATGAAGAGCAACTTTAGCATTCCCTGGTACGTATCCAGGTCAGCCAGCTGAAAGAGTTCCCACTTCAGAATGTGGTCATATCTGTTTTAAAACACAATCATATATATGTTCACAACACATACATAAACATGTATTTCTAGCAAGAATTAGTCTGTTTTTTAAGATGTCAACCTTATTGATAACTAAACAAACCATAAGTTTTAATTAAAAAGAACTGAGTAGCTGGGTACAGTGGTGGCGCCTATAGTCCCAGCTACTTGGGAGGCTGAGGTGGGAGGACTGTTTGTGCCCAAGAGTTTGAGGCCAGCTTGGGCAACATAGCAAGACCCTGTTTATAAAAATAAATAAAACAGTTTTTTAAATATCTGAGTTATTAAATGCTATTTACATATAATTTTTTATTTTTTATTTTTATTTATTTATTTTTTTGAGATGGAGTCTCGCTGTGTCACCAGGCTGGAGTGCAGTGGCGTGATCTCGGCTCACTGCAATCTCCGCTTCCTGGGTTCAAGCAAATTCTCCTGCCTCTGCCTCCCAGGTAGCTGGGATTACAGGCACATGCCACCACACCCAGCTAATTTTTGTATTTTGAGTAGAGATGGAGTTTCACCATGTTGGCCAGGATGGTCTCAATCTCCTGACCTTGTCATCCACTGGCCTCAGCCTCCAATGTGCTGGGATTACAGGCTTAAGCCCACCACACCTGTCCTACATATAATTCTTCTAGGGAAAAGAGAAAACTGCTAATATTACTTCATTTCAATATAAGTTAAAGAATACCTATTTCTTTACCCATTATTCTAATATTAACAGCAGACAAGCATGAACACAGATTTCAAACTACAGTGGTTCTATAATTTCTGAAGAACATATTTTGTGCTATTGTAAGTTCATCAAAAGTTAATTGTCAGGAACTTAAGAATATTTTACACCATATTGTGCTTGCAAATGATAATGCACAAAAATGGATGGTCATTTGCATGATTCATGTTGATGGATCTTTTTGAGGAATGCTATTCACCACAGCAAACAAGGAACCAAACAGAAGGAGAAATGAAGAGGAACCCTCATTCGTGGATCTAAGTATTCCTGAGGCTGAGTACATAGCATCTAAAAAAAACAGGAAAACTAAAGAAGGAAAGACCTGTTTTTAAAATGAGAGGATAAGTAGACCGTAGAAGGCTTCAGTGTGGTGAAGAATTCACAAAAGATTCTGTTTACATATATCATGGAAGACTGTTAGTAGTCTTTCAGTGGTAAGTAGATCCCTGTTTAGCAGTAGTATCTTTAGTAGTTGGCTACATAGTTCCAATTCAGTACCTGATGAAGACAGCACTCTAATATTCTCATTTTAAAGATGAAAAACACTAAAACCTAAAGAGGCTCTTTACCTCTTGCAAAAGTGTTTAGTGACTAAAAGTTCAGAAAGGAAGAGAACTATGGACCAAGATGCTTCAAAGTAGTGGTTCTGAATGTTAATATCCACTAAGACTAGATAAAGAACTTGAATTAGGGAAAGGCATCTTATACCTAAAATTATGCCTCTCAAATCATACTGCAGAGCAGACATAATAGGAAGCTCTGACTGCAAACTCTAGTATTATTTTTAATGATCGCTTATAATTCTTCCTACCCAGTGGTTCTTTGATATTATACCATTTTCTTTCAAAAGGACTGTCTAATATTTTAAAATGAGATTTTAAAAAAGGTAGACAGGGGCCGGGCACAGTGGCTCAAGCCTGTAATCCCAGCACTTTGGGAGGCCGAGACGGGCGGATCACAAGGTCAGGAGATCGAGACCATCCTGGCTAACCCGGTGAAACCCCGTCTCTACTAAAAAATACAAAAAACTAGCCGGGCGAGGTGGCGGGCGCCTATAGTCCCAGCTACTCGGGAGGCTGAGGCAGGAGAATGGCGTGAACCCGAAAGGCGGAGCTTGCAGTGAGCTGAGATCCGGCCACTGCACTCCAGTTTGGGCGACAGAGCGAGACTCTGTCTCAAAAAAAAAAAAAAAAAAAAAGGGAGACAGAAAACATACTGAGTTGTGTGAGCTACTATACTTAGCATTTTAACATGTTTCTGTCCAACTTAAGCATGTGTAACAGAAATGTCAGTAACACAACATGCAAAAACTGGAAGGTATATATATTTAATTGGACTCCCAATTTTACTCAGTTACTTGAGAGTTGCAAATTGATTTTTTATTTTATTGTATTTTTTGTTTGAGATGGAGTCTCGCTCTTTTGCCCAGGCTGGAGTGCAGAGGCACGATCTTGGCTCACTGCAAGCTCCGCCTCCTGGGTTCACACCATTCTCCTGCCTCAGCCTCCCAAGTAGCTGGGACTACAGGCGCCCGCCACCACGCCTGGCTAATTTTTTGTATTTTTTAGTAGAGACGGGTTCACCATGTTAGCCGGGATGGTCTCGATCTCCTGACCTTGTGATCCACCTGCCTCAGCCTCCCAAAGCGCTGGGATTACAGGCGTGAGCCACCGCGCCAGGCAAGAGCTGCAAATTTATTAATAGATGCAGATTTCTTTGGTAGGAAGCTTTGTTCTTTTTAGTGGGAAACTCCAACTACTTGTGAACATAAATTAGAGTGATACTCTAAGCAATACTCAATACTCAATGAGCCTCCATGAAGAAACAGTTATAAGGTGTTTCTTAGAACGTCCACCATTCACATAACTTAAGATTTTATGTTTCTTGGAAACAAATTCATAATTCCTAACAAAAAAATCTTAATTTCCCAGAGTTAGCTAAGAGGCAATTCAGCAATGTCTACTAATTCAAGATGGTTACATTTATACCAGGTGAACTATAACAATGTTAAACTAAACTAGCATCTGTGTACTTTCTAGCAAGGGAAACAAAGAACAAGAATAAACTGGTAAATATTATACTTATTTTTAAGACATGAATATTCTGTATAAGTATTTGAGTTATGTCTAAAGGAAGAAAACAACCCTTCAAACAGTTTTGTCGTCTTTTTTTTTTTTTTTTAGAGAGAGATAAAGATCTACTGTTTCCCAGGCTGAAGTGCAGTGGCTAATCACAGGCACAATACCACTACTGATGAGCACAGTAGTATTAACCTGCTCCATTTCCAACCTGGGCCAGTTCGCCCCTCCTTAGGCAACCTGGTGGTCCCTGCTCCTGGGAGGTCACCATATTGATGCCAAAGAGTACAGACATCCGACTGGCATAGTGCACCACAGCCCAGAACTCCTAGGCTCAAGCAATCCTGACTCAGCCTCTCAAGTAGCTTGGATTACAGGCGCACCACCATGCCTGACCAAGTTTCTGACTTGCCAATCAGCATTCAGCATCAAGAGTACGATTATGGGTAGAAGCAAAAAAATCAGATTAGAGAAAATCCTTTTGGGGGAAGAAAGTGCACTCCAAGAAGGGCACAGATGTGAAAAAAACTGCAAAGCATGGAATGGAAATCCTATTCCAAATTCTTTCCTCTGTAGCTTCTATATAGTTACTACCCTTCTGCCTATAATCACCTAACTGTGCCTGCTTTTTCTGAAAAGTATAAACTCCCATTCTTTCCTTCTTAGTTAGCCAAGAAATCTGCTTCCACAAGTTTAACTTTTAGTCATTTATACTGTATATACACAGGTAAATCATTCAGAAAATTGGGTGTAAACCACTCCAGTAGTCTATGCTTTTAGCATCTCTTTTGCTCTGTTTTTCCTAGGGCAGTATTCTATTCAAACACTACTTATAAATAACCCATATATACAAAAGCCAGTTGCTATAATGCTACCAAAAACAACCTGTCCACATTGCATGCTGACTTCAAGATCAACAGTGCTGCCATCCTCAGCTCCAGGTATCACCATGTAGCCTAAGTCCCCTGCACCCACCCGCCATAACACTGTGCCCACTCTTCCCTTTTTCACCTGTATCCAGAGCAGAGTTAATGGTGATACTGCAGGATTGCCAAGCCACTGGAATAAAAAATACCTCTGCCACACACTGCTGAGAACTAGTGTTTTGGTGTGCGTGTGAGAAATAACAGAAAGTAAGTATGTTCTTGACAATGTTTTTGCTGTCAAATATTAAATTTTATTTTATTTTATTTTGAGGTGGAGTCTCACTCTGTTACCCAGGCTGGAGTGCAATGGCGTGATCCTGGCTCACTGCAACCTCCACCTCCTGGGTTCAAACAATTCTCCTGCCTCAGCCTCCCGTGTAACTGGAACTACATACAGGCGCATGCCACCATACCCGGCTAATTTTTTGTATTGTTAGTAGAGATAGGGTTTCACTGTGTTAGCCAGGATGGTCTCAATCTCCTGACTTTGTGATCCACCTGCCTTGGCCTCCCAAAGTGCTGGGATTACAGGCGTGAGCCACCGCACCCGGCCTAAATTTAAAAATTTTATCCTATAATTCAGCTTGAGTACAGTTATACTAATGATTATAGACTTTTGTGAGCAGACACAGGAACATAACTTTACAAAAATTTAAAAAAAATTGAAAACACAATCTGTTTCTAAATCAAGTTTTAGAAGTTTAGAAGTATATGCAAAAACTGTGTTGGTAAATTACTGCAAGAGATAGGATTAAATAATTTCAGATTCTCAATTGTCTGAAAAAAGAGACAGGCACTTTTTTTTTTTTTGCAAAAAATGTCTCTTTTTGTTGTGATAATTGATTCTTCATTACCTAATTCATAGATAACCACTCACTCTGTTGATAGAATATTAACCATTTCTCAAAAAATAAAATAAAATAAAATAAATAAAATTAGCCAGGTGTAGTGGCAGGTGCCTGTAGTTCCAGCTACTCGGGAGGCTGAGGCAGGAGAATGGTGTGAACACAGGAGGCAGAGCTTGCAGTGAGCTGAGATCGTGCCACTGCACTCCAGCCTGGGCAGCAGAGTGAGACTCCATCTCAAAAACAAACAAACAAACAAAACACAGAATATTAACCATTTACATCCTCTTCAGAAACATTAATTAGAAGTAACTAGAAAGCAGCAGGCTTCTGGACCTCTTGTTTAAGTTTTTAAGCAGTAAAGACGTATAGTACTTGCTCTTTTTGTCAGTCTGACCCATTTTGGAAGAGTTACAACCTATTTGCTAGTTTCCTTGAGTTTTATAGTTAGCTTACAGAACCACAGAACTGAAAAAGACCATAATCTTCAGGAACCTGTTTCTTTCCGTAAGAAACCAGGAATTCCATTTAAGTACTATCTCTTCCCCCCAAAAGGAAAGCTTATTATGCTATTTCTTATTAAACATGACGACAGAGTAGAAATAACATACAACAGAAAGAATAACTCTCCTCAACCATATCCACCCCCAGAAATACCAAGGCTAACAGCTGGGCACATATTCTTCCAGATTTAAGGAAAATAAAAACGCATGCAGATATTTCGTATGCTTTAGAATCAGCATACAAACATACAGTAGTAAGTCAGGTGGTATCAAGGGAGAAAAAAAAAGAGGAAAATAGGAAAGAAAATGCCATCTGCTATCATTCCTCTTTTTGGCAGTAGTGGGGGGCAGTCAGGGTCTCGCTTTGTCACCCAGGCTGGAGTGCAGTGGCACAAGCATTGCTCACTGCAGCCTCGAACTCCTGGGCTCAAGCGATCCTCCCACCTTAGCCTCCCAAGTAGCTGAGATCACAGGCATACACCACAGCATGCTGCTAATTTTTCAATTTTTTTGTAGAGACAGAGTCCTGCCATGTTGCTCAGGAACTTGAACTCCTCAGATCAAGCTATCCTCCCACCTCAGCCTCCCAAGTACTTGGGACTACAGATCCATGCCAAAAAGCCTGGCTAATTTTTAAAAGTTTTTTGTGGAAATGGGGCTCTTGATATGTTGCCTAGGCTGGTCTCGAACTCCTGGACTTAAGAGATCCTCCTGCCTCAGCCTCCCAAAGTGCTGGGATCACAGGTGTGAGCCACTGTGCCAAGCCCGGGTCCTTACTTTTATCACAAGTACTATATCACTTATTTACAAATTAATCTTCCCCTATGAGAATGTAAGTTGCTTACTTGTATCCCTAATAGCAGAGGTCTGCACACAAAGAAATGAAGATTCTGTAAATGTTTGAAGAACCAATATTTCTAATTAATGATTTTCACACATTATAAACTATGATATCCTTTATTCAAGTTAAGTATTACTTAGAAGCCCAATATTACTAAGAGTAAAATATGGCACACTACTTGGATTAAGCAGCCCAGAGACTCCATTCAGCCCTTCACTCACTCCTCAAACAAATTTGTGCTGTAAATGTACTTACTTCACAGGGGCTCGAGCGTAAACCTGAAGCCAGTCAGGAATTTCTGCAGTATGATATGGATTTGCAGGTACCAGAAGGGACTGATTTCTTTCAGTTTGCTGTGGCTGGTATGTGACAGGAGGTGGTTGATCATACCGAGGTACACTAAGAAGAGAGGAGTGGCATTCTTTAGGATAAATGTCCTACAATCTAAACAATAAATTATAAAGAACAAATAATACTTAAGCATTTTTGTGCCTTCTGCCCAAACTGACTTACACTACCTAAAAGATAATGTATTTTAAAGGTATTTCTTCTGGCTGGTATTTAGTCTTTTCAAAAACAGGTTCAAAGGAGGATATGAAAAAGCTGGAACTAAGTTTTAACCTTCACACGAAGACTTAAAACTAGAATAGTAAATCCCCAAAAGAAATAGTCATCAGCTGTAAATTCATATCAGAAAAGTTGACAGTTTCTAAGAAAGGATGTTTCCTTCCTCCTGTAGGCTGAAAATGAGGGTTGGGATATGTAGTGAGGCAGCAGTGAGTATTGTGTTTGAAATATCTCTATCCAATGTAGATAACTTTTCAACTTTTGCCAAATCAAGAGAACATATGGGAGTCAGAGTTGATTAGAACCTATTTTACGTCACAGAGATAAAAAATAAATAAAGGCCGGGCGCGGTGGCTCAAGCCTGTAATCCCAGCACTTTGGGAGGCTGAGGCGGGCGGATCACGAGGTCAGGAGATCGAGACCATCCTGGCTAACACTGTGAAACCCGTCTCTACTAAAAAAATACAAAAAAAAAAACTAGCCGGGCGAGGTGGCGGGCGCCTGTAGTCCCAGCTACTCGGGAGGCTGAGGCAGGAGAATGGTGTAAACCCGGGAGGCGGAGTTTGCAGTGAGCTGAGATCTGGCCACTGCACTCCAGCCTGGGTGACAGAGCGAGGCTCCTTCTCAAAAAAATAAATAAATAAATAAATAAATAAATAAATAAATAAATAAATAAATAAATGCTTTAGTTCTAACAGCCTGTGTACGCTGTGGGAAGTGGACATATTATATGGGAAAGTGTAAGGAAAGCACTGAACCACCTGAAGGTTAATAACTGAACTCCAGGAGGCCAAAGGGTCTATTTCAGACTGAAAGGGGTCTTCGCCTTCAAACACAAAGATTTATGTGTATATGTGGCCAACAAACATATTAAAAAATGCTCAACATCACTGATTATTAGAGAAATGCAAATCAAAACCACAATGAAATAAATACAATTCCACATCAGTCAGAATGGCTATTATTAAAAAGTCAGAAAACAATAGATGCTGGTATGGTTGCAAAGAAAAGTGAATGCTTATACACTGCTGGTGGGAATATAAATTAGTTCAGTCACAGTGGAAAGCAATTGGGAGATTTTTCTTTTTTTTTTTTTTTTTTTTTTTTTTTTTGAGACGGAGTCTCGCTCTGTCGCCCAGGCTGGAGTGCAGTGGCCGGATCTCAGCTCACTGCAAGCTCCGCCTCCCGGGTTCACGCCATTCTCCTGCCTCAGCCTCCCGAGTAGCTGGGACTACAGGCGCCCGCCAGGTCGCCCGGCTAGTTTTTTGTATTTTTAGTAGAGACGGGGTTTCACCATGTTAGCCAGGATGGTCTCGATCTCCTGACCTCGTGATCCGCCCGTCTCGGCCTCCCAAAGTGCTGGGATTACAGGCTTGAGCCACCGCGCCCGGCCGAGATTTTTCAAAGAACTCAGAACTACCATTCAATCCAGCAGTCCCATTACTGGGAGTATTTCTACAAAGGAATAGAAATCATTCTACCATAAAGAAATATGCATGCACATGTTAACTGCAGCACTATTCACAATAACAAAGATATGATATCAACCTAAATGCCCATTAATGGTGGGCTGGATAAAGAAAATGTGGTACACAGACACCATGGAATACTACCCAGCCATAAAAAAGAACAAGAGCATGTCCTTTACAGCAACATTGATGGAACTGGAGGTCATTATCCTAAGTGCATTAATGCAGGAAGAGAAAACTAAATACCACATGTTGATAGGTAGGAGCTAAACACTGAGTACACATGGACACAAAGAAGGGAACAATAAACATTGAGGTCTACTTGTGGGAAGAGGATGGGAGAAGCATGAGGACTGAAAAACTGCCTATCAGGGACTGGGCATGGTGGTTCATGCCTGTAATCCCAGCACTTTGGGAGGCCGAGGCGGGAGGAGCACCTCAGGTCGGGAGTTCGAGACCAGCCTGGCCGACATGGAGAAACCCCATCTCTACTAAAAATACAAAACTGAGCCAGGTGTGGCAATGCATGCCTGTAATCCCAGCTACTCAGAAGGCTGAAGCAGGAGAATTGCTTGAACCTGGGAGGCGGAGGTTGTGGTGAGCTGAGATCGTGCCATTGCACTCCAGCCTGGGCAAAAAGAGCAAAACTCCATCTCAGGAAAAAAAAAAAAAAAAAAAAGAAAAGAAAAGAAAAGAAAAACTACCTATCAGGTACTATGCTTATTACCTGAGTGATAAAATAATCTGTACCAAATCCCCAAGCCATGCAGTTTATCCATGTTAACCTGCACATGTACCCCTGAACCTAAAATAAAAGTTAGGAAGAAAAAAAAGAAAATGTGGTATATATAACAGTGGGGAGAAAAAAAATGCATGTGTATATTAGGAAAGGTCACTGTTTATAAACTGGGATTAAAATAAGGTTATTTTAATAGGTTAAATAATGGTTAATTATGCTGTGGTTAACGATTTTAAAAGATCAATATGCAAATGGCACTGAACTCTATCTTCAACTCTTCTTTCCTAAATAGGTTCAAAGGAAAATATTCTTTGATAGTACAATTGGGGGTGGGGAAGAATTGGGACTTTGAAGTCAGGTATACCTGGATTTGAACCTCAGTTTTAACACTTACAAACTATGCAAATGTAGGCAAAACTCCTCCACTCTCTAAGCCTCAGCCTCCATACTTTTAAAGTGGAATAATAAATTCATACCACAGGTGGTTGTTCTCACAATTAAATGACCTAATGTAAGTCAAGAATTCTGTATAAGGATTGGCCTAAGATAGACAACCAAACAGTTATTAATACTACATATGTGAGCTTAAGGGCGGCGTTTATTCTCTCTTGTTCAACTTCTACCAAGTTGCTGAGAGAAGTAAATTAATTAATTATGAAATTGCTTTAAAAAAAACTATTAAAGCTATGTAATAACATAAGGTTAATGATGATTGTATCAGTCTATTTTCACACTGCTATAAATAATTACCTGAAACTGGGTAATGTATAAAGAAAAGAGGTTTAATCGACCCACAGTTCCATAACTGGGAGGCCTCAGGAAACTTACAATTATGGCAGAAGGTGAAAGGGAAGGAAGGCACATCTTACATGGCAGCAGGAGAGAGAAGGGGGAACTGCCACATGCTTTTAAACCATCAGATCTCGTGAGAACTCACTACCAGAACAACATGGGGGAAACAGCCCCCATGATTCAATCACCTCCCACCAGGTCCCTCCCTCGACACATGGGGATTACAATTTGAGATGAGATTTGGGTGAGGACACAGAGTCAAACCATGTCAATGATGAACAGAAAAGTAAACTCTCAAATCTGGTTATCTGGACTGCAACCATCATTGCCACCTGATGACCACACCACAAGTTTGATTCTTTCAAAGGACAACAACCTCAGTAGTTGAATAAACATCGATTGGGTGCCACTACATGGAATCACGGGAAAAAACAGATTTTCAAAGTTGAATTAATAAATCCAAATATGTAAAATAATTAAAACAACACAATAATGACAAAGCTTAGTTTTCCAGTTGGTAATACTAAAACATACTTTCATAACTATTTTAATGGTTCTAAGAAAATACAAATGTCCACAATAACCAAAAAACTGTATTATGCCAGATGACACTAAGCAACATTTATCAAAATGCAGATATTTTACTCATTCTTAATCTTGTGGCTCAGCTTTTGAAGCTCACATGTGGTTAATTTGAAATATTTGCAACTTCATTACTAAACTAATACTAGTTTTTATGTACTTTGAAATCCAGTGTATATTTACACTTAACAGCACATCTCAATTTATATTAATCACATTCAAGTGCTCAACAGCCACATATGACAACTGGCTAGAGTATCAGGCAGCAAAGAGCTAAAAGTCTGGCAACAAAGCAGATCTACCCGGCCCAGTATCAAATAAAATAGCACAAAGAATTACTGGCTATATTATTAAACAGATATGGGATGTATTGTTCAGTCCCAATTTTCACTTTCTTGTCTAGTAATAGCAAGAAACAGAACATACAATCATGTCTGAAATTGAATAAAAACAGCAAAATGTTATAATTCAATTGTACATTGTGACTTGGGGGTAGGTCTGTATTATTTGTAAAAATTTAAGTGTAAGAAGGCAGAAGCCTTAATTATTTCATTTTCTGGACACCTATAACAAAAACATTCTGGCATTATTATAGCAGAATCTGATCATAAGAACAATGACCCTGATTTTGAGGTAGTTTAAAAAGTACTTTTTTAACTTATTAAAGTCATTTATTACTAAACATATGTCCAGAGAAAAGTGTAAATTTTGAAATGTAAGGCTTTCAGGTCTTAAGCTTTAGAATGCTTTTCTCTTGGATGAAAATATCAGTCCAAAACCTAACATTAGACAATCCCAAAACAAAAAGTGGAAAATAAAGTTGATACTCTACCTAGGAGCACAGGGATGCCTGTACTGAGCCTTCTTATTTGTGTGATCTACATAATACGTTCCAAATTCTGATGACTCAACTCGTTCCCATCCAGGAGGAAGCCCTTCTCGCTCAAGAGGATGGCTCCAGTGAGTTGTATTTGTGTTATGATCTATATAGTATTTTCTCCCTCTCATTGTCCAGTCCACAGACCAGCCAGGAGGAAGGGGTAAATCTTCAGAACCATGGTTAGTCAAATTTCCTAAAGATGTAGCAGCAACTCTTCCAATACCTATGGGAAAAGAGAAAATGATAGAGAAGAAACAGAACAATTATTCAATGTAAAAAATGTGTCAGCTAGCAAAGTCACGACATTAACTATCCTGATTGTACTCTTCTATTTAAATTCATGATTACGTCCATTATGATGGTTTTCATAAAACTAGTCAGTATTACTATTAATTATAAAAAGGGGGAGGAACTAGACTTTGAAATTAGTGGAGGGTTTCTGGCTGATGCTTCCATCAACAGGCCATATAAACATTTAACTACAGGTTGAGCATCCCTAATCCAAAAATCTGAAATTTGAAATGTTCCAAAATCCAAAACTTTTTGACAGCTGACATGTTGCCACAAGTAGAAAATTCCACACCTGACCTTATGTGATGAGTCATAGTCAAAATTCAGTCAAAACTTTGTTTTATGCACAAAATTATTTAAAATATTATATAAAATTACCTTCAGGCTATGTGTAGAAGGTATATATGAAACATAAATGAATTTCATGTTCAGACTTGGGATTTCTTCCCAAGATATCTCATTACGTATATACAAATACTCCAAAAAAAAAAAAAAAAAAAAAATCCCAAATCTCAAACACTGCTGGTCTTACACATTTTGGGGTAAGGGATAATCAGCCTGTAGTAGTAAAGCTACTTAAGTATGTATACTGCCAAAAGAAAAGTGGGAAAAAGAAAATTTCCCGATTAAAGATTTGACATTTCATCTTAAAAAAAATTGTAAAAATGAACTTGTAAAACCAGTTCCAGTTATAAATTCTTAAAAGTCATCTGGCTGTGCCCTAGAATTCTTAAGTAAGCTTAAGGTAGCAGGGTGTAAGGTCAACATACAAAAATTAATTAAATATTTATATATTAACAAGCAACAACTGCAAACAAGTTATTGAGATAATATTTATAATAGCTCCAAAAAATTGTGCAGGATCCACATGCTAAAAACTATAAAACACTGATGAAAGAAATAAAAAACCTATCACATTAATAGACTGGAAGATTCAACATAAAGTTAAGATGTCAATTCTCCTGAAATCATCTTTATAGTAGTCCCCCCTTATCCATGGGGGGATCCATTCTAAGACTCCCTGTAGATGCCTGAAACTGCAGATAGTACATAACCCTGTGTATGCTATGTTTTTTCCTATACACACGTATCTATGATGAAGTTTAACCTATAAATAAGGCACAGTAAGGGATTAACAACAATAAAATTGAACAGTTACAACATTATAATAAAAATTGGGTGAATGTGATCTCTCTCCCTCTCTCGAAAGATCTTATTGTACCGTATTCATCTATTTTCAGACTGCAGTTGCAGAGGTAACTGAAACTGTGAAAAGCAAAACCATAGATAAAGGGAGACTACTGTCATTCCAATAAAAATTCCGGCTGGGCATGGTGGCTCACACCTGTAATCCTGGCACTTTGGAAGGCTGAGGTAAGCAGATCACCTGAGGTCCGGAGTTTGAGACCAGGCTGACAAACATGGTGAAACCCTGTCTCTACTACACAAAAATTAGCCAGATGTGGTGGGGGGCGCCTGTAATCCCAGCTACTCGGGAGGCTGGGGCAGGAGAATCGCTTGAACTCAGAAACAGAGGTTGCAGTGAGCCGAGGACGCACCACTGCACTCCATCCTGGGCAATAAGAGTGAAACTCCGTCTCAAAAAAAAAAATAAATAAAATAAATTCCATGGAGTTTTTGTAGATACAGATAGTTATTAGACAAATAGATTTTAAAATGTGTACTGAAAGGCAAAAGAACTAGAGAAGCCAAAACAATTTTTTTGAAAAAGGGATAAAGTTGAAGGACTCACACTACCTGATTTTTAAGGCTTACTATAAAGCTACAGCAGTTGGGCTGGGCGTGGTGGCTCAAGCCTGTAATCCCAGCACTTTGGGAGGCCGAGACGGGCGGATCACAAGGTCAGGAGATCGAGACCATCCTGGCTAACATGGTGAAACCCCGTCTCTACTAAAAAAATACAAAAAACTAGCCGGGCGTGGTGGCGGGCGCCTGTAGTCACAGCTACTCGGGAGGCTGAGGCAGGAGAATGGCGTAAACCCGGGAGGCGGAGCTTGCAGTGAGCTGAGATCCGGCCACTGCATTCCAGCCCAGGCGACAGAGCAAGACTCTGTCTCAAAAAAAAAAAAAAAAAAAAAAAGCTACAGCAGTCAAGACAGTGTGCTATGGTCAGAAGAACAGACAGATAAATGGAACCGAACAGAGAATCCAGAAGCACACCCACACAGACATGGTCAACTGATTTTTGATAAAGGTGAAAGGGCAATAGTGGGGAATGACGTTGCAACAAATGACGTTGCAATAACTGGACATCCATATGCAAAAAACCTCATCACAACCTATACCTCCCACCTTACATACAAATTAACTCAAAATAGATCATATATCTAAATGTAAACTATAACGCTTTTACAAGAAAAAAATAGAATAAAATTTCATGAGTTTAGTTTAGACAAAGAGTACCTTTTTTTACCATGATGCTGAAAGGTCAACTGATAAAGAAAAAAATACTGATTAAATTGAACTCTGTCAAGATTAAAAACGCTTGTGAAAGACACTATGAGAAAGAAAATCAAGCTGTAAACTGGGAGAAGACATTTGCAAATCACATTATTAGCCAAAGAACTTTGACCTAGAATATACAAAGAACTCCCAAAACTCAACAGTAAGAAAACAACCCTGAGCCTGGTGCAGTGACACGCACCTGTAGTTCAACCTACTTAGGAAGCTGAGTAGGAGGGTTACTTAAGCCCAAGACTTCAGGTCTGTAGCACACTATCATCATGCCTGTGAACAGCTACTACACTCTGGTCTGTGCAACAGAGTGAAACCCCTTCTCTCAAAACAAAAACAGAAGAAGAAAAGAAAATGACCCAGTTAAAAAAAAGGGGGGGTAAGAACTTTTAACAGGCACTTCACCAAAGACAACATATTGACGGTAAATAGCATATGAAAAAATGCTCAGGATCATAATTAGCCATGAGAGAAATGCAAATGAAAACCATAATGAAATGACAATACACATCTATGAAAATGGCCAAAAAAAACCCAAAAAAACAAAACAAAACCTGACAATACAAGTTCTTATGCGGATACAGAACAACTGGAATGCCCATACACTGCTGGTGCAGATGCAAAATGCTACAGTTACTCTGGAGAACAGCTTAGTAATTTCTTATAAAGTTAAATATATGCTTTTCATATGCTACAGCAATCCCATTCTCAAATATTTACCTAGAGAAATGAGAAGTCATGTTCACACAAAATCCTATTTGTGGATATTTACAATGATTGTATTCATATTTGCCCCAAAGTGGAAATGATACACGTCCTTAAACAGAATGGATAAACAAACTTTGGTACAACTGTACAGTGAAATCTACTCAGGAGTAAAATGGAACTAATTATTGGTACATGCAAGAATCTCAAAGATGAATCTCAGAAGTATCATGCTGAGGGAAAGCATCCAGTCTCAAGTGGCTACAAACTGTATGATTCCATTTTTATGAGATTCTTGCAAAGGCAAAACTACTAGGACAGAAAATAGTGACTGCTAGGAACTGGGGGTGAGGGACAGGAGTTGACTATAAGAGGACAACATAAGGGAATTTTCGAGGGTGTTTGAAATGTTCTATATTCTCATTACGCAGGCATTACATGAAATCTATACATATGTTAATACTCAGAACTGTGTAACTTGAAAAAAGTTAAATTTACTATACTTTTTAAAAGAAGAATCTGGCTGCATAGTTTTATTCTCACACAAGAATACTAATAGCATATGTACAAAATATCACCCCAAACTCTGGCTTAAAACAAGAAGTATTTATTTGGTTCACTACAGGTTGGTGATACTGGCTGAGCTCAGTAAGTTTTTCCTTGACATTTGGTACAAGTTATCTTTACTGTCTCATTACTTGATGAAAGTTATCTCTTGTATAACTTGCAATATGAAGCCTTACTGATGATCAGACCTCCATTTCTTCTCTGACTTAAGCAGCTATTTTTTTTCAACCCCTAGATCACTCTGTTCCAGCCACGCTCACCTCCTGGATGCTGTTCTCAAACATGGCAGGCACTGGCTGTTTATTCTGCCTAGAACATTCTTCCTTCAGATATTCTCTTGGCTTACTCTCACCCTCTTCAAGCCTCTTCTCAAATGTCTCAATGAAGCTTATTCTTACTATGGCAATCTACATCTGCCGAGCTTCTACTTACCGTTTTACTTTTTAAAAAAGCACTTTAACCTTTTAACATATTATATAATTTTAGTTTGTTTATTAACCTACACGAATCCCATAAAGAAGATTCTTAGGACAGGAATCTTTGTTTTGTTCACAGATATATCTCCTGTTTCTATAACAGTGTCTACAGAATAAAGCACATAGTAAGTGTTAAATAAATAAGCTGCAGTAATAATGACAGCATGGTATTAGTGGAGGAGATACACACATCAATGAGACAGAAACTGCATAAACATTTTCCTTGATTTTTGGACTTATTTTGCCTCTTTCACTCCCACATTTTACTAGTTCTGAAACGAAGGTGTTTATTACAATCAAGAGAGTAAATTTGTTAGCCACTAGGCAGCAAATATAGATACATTATCATTGCTGGATATGTTCTAACACAGTCTTAGGAAGACAGTATATGGTTCATACTATTATTAATCCTCATTATTTGTAATGGTTGCACCCCAGACAAAATTTTAATGTAAATTTGAATCCCTGTCCCTTAAAGGTACAAGGATACGGCATTTAAATGAAAGGTTAGTGTGTTAACAGAAGACTGCCAGTCAACCCAAGGTCCTAACTGCCAAATTTAGAATATCTCAGAATGGTCAAAACAAGAAAGACTGGGTGACCACTGAGGTGTGAAGGAGTACCATGCCAGAGCAAAACATCTACTAGTCAAAAGTTCCCAGTCGACTCTGAAGAGCTTTTAAAATTACAGTTGGCTGGAAACTAAGGCAAAACGAAAACATCAAGTTTACCTTTAAGGAAAGGCAAATGAAACAGACCCCAGTGACAACAGGTAATTTAGAAGAAACTTTAAAATTAAGGTAAATGCTTCAATTCAAACTCAGATTCTAAAGAAGGATATGTAAGTGTATGGATAAATACAGGTTATTGGCATGTGGTTTAAGAAACAGTTTTCATTTAAATACAACATACAATGCATATGCATCAGGCTAGTCACTGCAGCAACATCTATAGCAGCAAAAGGCTAGAAATCAACCAAATGTCCAATAGCAAACTGGATGATTACACTATTAGTAAACGCACAGAACAGAGTACTAGATTATATAGCTGTAAACATGAATGAAGATGATTTCTCTTTATTGCCCTGGAAAAATATTCAGGATGTATTAAGTGAAAAAAGAAACTAGACAGTACGCCACTATATATATATATATATATATATATGTAGTAGCCAGCCAGTAAGGTGGCCCTGGGCCCCAATTATCCCTGTCCTCCTGGAATTCACACCCTTGTCTGTGTGACCAATGGTTCATGGCAGAAAGGATGGTGTGTGACTTCTGAGATGAGGATATAAACGACCCTGCAGCTTCTGCCCTGGTCAAGTGTACTTGCTCTCTCATCACTCACTCTGGGGGAAACCAGATACCGTATCATGAGAAGCCCATGAGTGAGGAATTGAGGCCTCCAGCCAGAACTGAAGCCTCCTGCTAACAGCCTTGTGAGTGTACTTAGAAGTGGATCTTTTGGCCGGGTGCAGTGGCTCACACCTGTAATACCAGCACTTTGGGAGGTCAAGGTGGGTGGACCACCTGATGTCAGAAGTTTGAGACCAGCCTGGCCAAGATGGCAAAACCCTATCTCTACTAAAATTACAAATAATTAGCGGGTGTGGTGGCACATGCCTGTAGTCCCAGCTACTCAGGAGGCTGAGGCAGGAGAACGCTTGAACCTGGGAGATGGAGGTTGCAGTGAGCCGAGAGCGCGTCACCGCACTCAAGCGTGAGTGACAGAGTGAGACTCCGTCTCCAAAAAAAGAAAGAAATGGATCTTTCAGCCTGAGCGAAGCCTTCAGATAACTGCAGCCTCAGCTGATATGTGTGTGGACTGCAACTTCATGAGAGATCCTGAAGGTCAGAATGACCTGGCTAAGTCGCTTCCAAAATCCTGACCCACAGAAACTATGATAATAAATGTTTATTGTTTTATGCCAATGAGTTTGGGAGTAATGTGTTTTACAGAAACCTAACACAATACACATGAAAATACATATTGTTTTATGCCAATGAGTTTGGGAGTAATGTGTTTACAGAAACCTAACACAATATACATGAAAGAGAAGAATATGAATACATATTATATATATATATGTATTTATATTTATTTTCATAAAATGTTGCAATGAAGTATGTAACAAAAATTAATAAAATTGGGTATTTACAGGGGGAGGAAGGAAATGGGGTGGAAGAGGATAGGGATAGAATTAATTTTCTAAATGTACTCTGTTTTATTGTTTTGGTTTTGCAACCTTTTAAATATCCTATGTAACTTCCAAACAAAATTAAATCAAAATTTAGAAAAAGCAATACCTAAAAGTGAAAACAAAATGAAGCAAACGAATCTAAGAGTGCATGAAGCAGCTAAAGCATACTTCAGAAAAATTATTCAAAGTGAATTTTATTTACTTATTTATTGTTATTTATTTTTGAGACAGGGTCTCACTCTGTCACCCAGGCTGGAATGCAGTGGCATAATTATGGCTCACTGCAGCCTCAACCTCCTGGGCTCAAGTAATCCTCCCACCTCAGTCTCCCAAGTAGGTGTGACTATGGGCATGCACCACCAAACCTGGCTAACTTTTATTATTTTTTGTAAAGACAGGGTCTCGCTACGTCACCCAGACTGGTCTCAAAACTCTTAGACTCAAGCATTCCTCCCATCATGGCCTCCTAGTGTGCTGGGATTACAGGCATGCGCCCCTGTGCCCGGCCCAAAGAGAATTTTCAACACAATAAATTGTACTTCCTCATCAGGAAATACCTAAATTTAAAAAATAAACTACAAAGAAATCTTCTGTTTTATTCAGTAATCATATTGTTGATGACAGTATTTTTAAAGCTAGTTATGCTATAGATAAAGCAAATGAATAGTTATATAATTGTCAACAGGAACCAAGATTTTCAGTATGAGAAAAAAATAAAAACCTAAGGCAAAAAGAAGGTAGCTCAATGTGAATGTACTTACTGCCACCAAACTGTACACTTAAAAATGGTTAAGATGGTAAATTTTGTTATGTGTATTTTATCACAATTAAACTTTTTTTTAAAAGCAAAAAGTAAAAACTTGGAAATCTTAAACTGTCAACAGTATGAACTCATAATGAATTTCTATTTCCAGAAAACAACAAAACATATTTCCTAGATATGGCCATTGAAAAGGTCTACAAGCATGAATCCACCCAATAGCAACGAGCATAAGCGTGCAATCCCTGAATACTACTTCCCTATCAAATGGAACCAGGGATCCTTAGATAAATGGTTGAGTACAGGACTGAGGCACAAGATGAGCCTGGAACATCTAGTCACATTAGAAAGCAAAGAGAAATAAAAAGGAACCAACACAGAACGGGCTCCTGCCATCAAAGAAGCAGCAATTTAAACATCAAAAGGAATACCACACCAATAATTAAAACGTAACTCTTAAAAATCTTAAAATCCACCAGTTCATCTTAGAGAAATGGCTTCTGGGTCAGAGGAAATACATGATAATATGGAACATGAGAAAAACATCAGACTTTTGAAATTGAAAAAAAAGGCCAGGCACAGTGGCTCACGCCTATAATCCCAACACTTTGGGAGGCCAAGGCGGGTGGATCACCTGAGGTCAAGAGTTCAAGACCAGCCTGGCAACATGGCGAAACCCCATCTCTACTCAATATACAAAAATTAGCCAGGTGTGGTGGCACATGGCGGTGATCCCAGCTATTCAGGAGGCTGAGGCAGGAGAATTGGTTGAACCTGGGAGGTGGAAGTTGCAGTGAGCCAAGATTGCGTCACTGCACTCCAGCCTGGGTGACAGAGGGAGACAACGTCTAAAAAAAAAAATTGAAAAAAAAAAAAGAATTGAAATTGAGGTACAATCTACAAAACATTTTGTACTCCTCAAAACTGTCAAAGTCATAAAAAACAAAAGACTGAGAAACTAGCATAGATTAAAGACTAAAGACATATGACAATTAAATGCAATGCAGTACATCTGGAATGAATCCTAGAACAGAAAATGAACATTAATTTAAAAATGATAAAATTCAAATAAAGCTTGGTGTTAAAAATCCATGAGTTCATGGTTACTTCTGTAGGTGGCCAGGGTATCAATTCATTATTTTGAAATAGCAAACAAAGGAAAAGATCTAACATTTAACCCTTCTTTCCTATATGAACAGCAACCACATAATTGATAAAGTCCTTAACTATATTATTCCAACTAATAAAGAAGAAATGACAGAATTCAAGTGTCACAATTTGCAACGCTTAATGAAATACAGACATACTTTGGAGACATTTCAGGTTTGGTTCCAGATTACTGCAATAAAGTGAATATAGCAATAAAGTGAGTTATACGAATTTTTTTGTTTCCCAGTGAATATAAGTTATCTTTACGGCTGGGCGCCGTCGCTCACACCTGTAATCCCAGCAGTCTGGGAGGCTAAGGCAGGTGGATCACGAGGTCAAGAGATCAAGACCATCCTGGCCAACATGGTGAAACCCCCCTGTCTCTACTAAAAATACAAAAATTAGCTGGGCCTGGTGGCACACACCTGTAGTCCCAGCTACTCGGGAGGCGGAGGCAGGAGAATCGCTTGAACCCAGGAAGTGGGGGTGGCAGGGAGCCGAGATTGCACCACTGCACTCCAACCTGGCAACAGAGTGAAACTCTGTCTCAAAAAAATAAAAAGCTATCTTTTACAATATACTGTAGTCTTTTAAGGGTGCAATAGCATTATATCATTAAAAAAAGTACAGGTCTTAATTTAAAAAATTTTATTGCTAAAAAAATGCAAATGATTGTCTGAGCCTTTAGTGAGTTCACAGCATCTTTTTGCCAGTGGAGGGTCCCGTCTCCCTACTGATGGCTGCTGACAGATTAGGCTGGTGGTGTTTGAAGGCTGGGGTAGCTTTGGCAATTTCTTAAAGTAAGACAACAATGAAATTTGCTCCATCAATGGACTTTTCCTTTCGTGAAAGATTTTTCTGTAGCATGTGATGCTGTTTGATAGCATTTTACCTACAGTAGCATTTCTTTCAAATTGGCATCAATTCTCTCAAATTCCACTGCTACTTTATCAACTAAACTTATTTAATATCCTAAATCATTAGTCATTTCAACAATATTTACAGCTTCTTCACCAAGAGTATATTCTATTTCAAGAAACCACTGTCTTAGAAAGCTCATCCATAAGAAGCAACTCATCTGTTCAAGTTTTATCATGAGACCAGCAGCAATTTAGTCACATCATCAGGCTCCACTTCTTATTTTAGTTTAGTTTGCACACAAGTACAATTCCTTGTGATGCCCCAAAACAACTACAATAGTAACATCAGCAATCACTGATCACAGATCACCAAAACAGGCAGAAATGAAAAAGTCTGAAATATTGTGAGAATCACCAAGATGTGACAAAGACATGAAATGAGCATGTGCTGTTGGACTGCCACAAACCTTCAATTTGTAAAAAACACAGTATCTGCAAAACACAATAGAGCAAAGCACAATAAAATGAGGTATGCCTGTAATAGTGCTAGCCACTTATCATTAATGGCTGCCAAAAACCAGTAATAGATAAAAGGCTTATGGAGAACTTCATGATGGATGAATTAAGCTGACATCTGTACCCATGGCTGCATCTTAACATCACAGACAAATCCATCACTATATGTCACTGGAACCTATGCGATAGAAAGTACACAGCATTATCTGTGAAGTATTCTGGCAAAAAGGATGCAAGAACAAAAATAGACTAAAGATCACCCTTGTTCAGTACCCTTTGAAAAAGAAAGCTAATATGTAATTTTTAAAAAGATGGTGACAATAAAACAGAACAAAACAAGCCTTTTGGCGAAACTGACCTTAGGCTTCTATTAAACTGCAACTGAAGGTTTAATATATATAGTTTAAGCAACTTCAGTACTTAAAGAGAAAATAATTAAACAGAAAAGAAGCCAATGTATGAAACACATGTACACAGCAAATGACTAATACCACATCGTAGAAACACACAATTACTTTACACTCTAATATGTTCATTATGTTAAAAATGCTTTACAGCCAAAACCAAGCATAGCAATGTAACAATTTTTTTAATGCATAGCCAATTTAGTGTATTTATACTGAGTTATTTATAAAAGCCATAATATTTTAGCTAACAGAGCTTCCCTCAGGAACCACATAATAGAAATAAATTTCTAAATACTGCATTATTAAAAACAAAAGCTGCCTTTTTTTTTTTTTTTGAGACGGAGTCTAGCCTCGTCGCCCAGGCTAAAGTGCAATGGTGCAATCTCGGCTCACTGCAACCTCTACCTCCCAGGTTCAAGTGATTCTCCTGCCTCAGCCTCCCCAGTAGCTGGGATTACAGGCATGTGCCACCATGCCTGGCTAGTTTTTGTATTTTTAGTAGAGACAAGGTTTCACCGTGTTGGTTAGGCTGGTCTCCAACTCCTGACCTCAGGTGATCCGTCTGTCTTGGCCTCCCAAAGTGCTAGGATTACAGGCAGACTAAAAACAAAAGCTTTTATAGTAATTAAAAACAATACAGGGGCCGGGTGAGGTGGCTCATGTCTGTAATCCCAGCAGCGGGAGGCCGAGGTGGGCGGATCACCTGAGGTTGGGAGTTTGAGATCAGCCTGACCAACATGGAGAAACCCGGTCTCTACTAAAAATACAAAATTAGCCGGGCATGGTGGTGCATGCTTGTAATTCCAGCTACTCGGGAGGCTGAGGCAGGAGAATCACTTGAACCTGGGAGGCAGAGGTAGCGGTGAGCCGAGATCATGCCATTGCACTCCAGCCTGGACAACAAGAGTGAAACTCCATCTCAAAAAGAAAAATAAAAACAAAAACTATACAGGTTTAGAGAGAATTAAAAGTTTGTGGCAACTTCATCTATTAAGAAAACCCATATTTCCACATACGTACTGAACTTGCCTAAATCTAGAACCACATGTACTTTTACATTTAAACAACATTAGGTACCAAAAGCCATATCTGAACCATAAATTTGTAATTCATATTTAGAGGAAGCACAAAGACCTCTCTGTAAAACTCTCATTTTTAAAGCCTGACAATTTGATAAAGGAGTCATGAAGTACCCAAAAAGTTGCAAATAGGCACATCAGCTTTACCAACGCTATTAAAAAACCCCAATGCCCTGTAAAGCCATGATTCCTAAACTTCTTTAGAGATATGAATAATTTCAAAACATACCCCAGCTGTACTTTTTTTTTTTTTTTTCAGATAGTCTCGTTCTGTCGCCCAGGCTGGAGTGCAGTGGTGTGATCTCCGCTCACTGCAAGTTCCACCTCCCGGGTTCATGCCATTCTCCTGCCTCAGCTCCGGAGTAGCTGGGACTACAGGTGCTCGCCACCACGCCCGGCTAAGTTTTTGTATTTTTAGTAGAGATGGGGTTTCACTGTGTTAGCCAGGATGGTCTCGATCAAAGTGCTGGGATTACAGGCGTGAGCCACCGCACCCGGCCCCAGCTGTACTATCTGAAAGCGCAATGTGTGACATATTTTTTCCAAATTATTATTTGGGATAGTTTTATAAAATCTATTGAGATAAATGTATAGTACAAAATAATGCAAACCACCAGTCTAAAGCATAAAGCATTACTAGCAATAAAACAGATCTAGCAGACTAAAAAATAAAAAATAAAAATAAAAAAGCTATGTCAAGCTCTAACACATCATTCCTCCAGTATGAGTTACGCCAGAAAGCTCAAACTTCAATAACCAACATACCAAGTATGTGGGAAAAGGACAGAACACAAAACACTCACTTTTTTTTTTTTTTTTTTTTGAGATGGGAGTCTCACTCTGTCACCCAGGCTGGAGTGCAGTGGCGCGATCTTGGCTCGCTGCACCCTCCACTCTGCGGGTTCCTGGGTTCAAGCGATTCTCCTGCCTCAACCTCCCGAGTAGCTGGGATTACAGGCACATGCCACCATGACCGGATAATTTTTGTATTTTTAGTAGAGACGTGGTTTCACCATATTGGTCAGACTGGTCTCAAACTCCTGACCTCGTGATCCACCCGTCTCAGCCTCCCAAAGTGCTGGGAAACACTCATTCTTACAAAGGACATGTGCAAACAGTTATGGATGTGTATTCTATCTCCAGCCCTTTCCATATGTCTTATTTCATAGCCAAAACTGCCTTAGGAGGTAGTACTATTACCACCAATTTACAGATGAGAAAACAGGTTCAAGTGAATTATTTTAGCAGTGGTCACACCAAGTGGTATGAGGTCAAATGACAAACCTATTACTAACCATGTAATCTTAGCAACAAAAGATCAACTGTTATTTATTCTTTAAAGAAAAATAGGACTGCCACTAGTAAAAGAAAAAGCAAGCCACCAATTTCGAACCAAATCAGTGGGAAAAAATGAGAACTTCAGTTTTTGAGTGACAAGAACAAAATTAGCTTTCCGTAATTTCAAGTAGTCCTTCAAAGTAATAAACTGGATTTATAATTAATCCTCAAAACAGCTTCTATTTGCAGGAATTAACTGCACAAACACCTTCTATTAATACAAAGTAAAACATTCATACACTAAACATATGACTTAGTCGAAGACACAGATAAAGTATTATTTTCTCTCTCTACCAAGCTTTCAGTAGATGTGCCAAAAAACTTAATCTCATACAAACAGGCAGATATTTATGAGAACTACCATTATGAATAAAACTCAAATAGGCCGGTTTCCAAATTTTGTAGTGGCTACAGAGAATAAAATGGATCTAGAGGTCTAATACAGTTCCACAGGGTCCCTAGTAATGGATACTATACATTATAAGCATGTTATAATCAAGATGTTGATAAAGAGATCTAAGTATTAAACCCAACCAAATGCTTTCTCTCTTCCTCTGCAAAATAACTGCAGTAAAGGTGGTGTCTCTAAAGATTATCAACTGCTCCTCAAAAGATTCTGGTTACACAAATATTTACAACATTACTCGAGTAATTGCAAATCCAGTACTTCTTGATAGAGCCCACACTTTTCAGTTTGATGTTTGTATCCTGATTTCTTCATTCATCTTTAAATGTTTAAAAATGTTTTCAAAACAGAACTAAAATTTAAGCACCAAACAAAGGAATTCAATCTGCCTTTAGTATTCCAACTAAAGACTTCCTGTTAACAGCAGGATTCCTTCCTTTGGCACATACAGTAAGTGCGTGACTGGTATGTGGCCAAGAACATAAAAGGTCAAATTTTCTAATCTGAAAGTTCTACAGCTAAACGTAGAACTTTCTAGGCTCTAAAACTTTCTGAGATTATACAACTTGTTTTTGTGCTTCTACTAAATACAGTAAGCTGAATTTAACCCTTGACATAAGGTGTTTCCTGAAAAGCTAATAACTAATTGACAGGAATTACTATTGCCATTAAGTCATTACAAATTTTCCAACCTTTTTATGCTTATGACAATCAAAATTGAATGTTTGTGAAAATAAATCTATCACACATCCCTATCCCATCCTCCTACAAAGTTACTTTCTCCTTTCTATTCATTCAAATTCCTTGAACCCTATTCAGCATAAATCCTAAAAGTATGTTTTAAGTCTTCGCAAGGTGAATTCAAGAAACGTTCAGCTACTGTCTCATATTCAGATTTTTCCCTTCTGGAAAAGGAAGTTTATTAGGCTTTTCAGTTTGGCATGTAATTGGTTATTAATCTTTCCCTGCAACTTAAGAGATTCCTTCAAAAAAAGTACTATTTTTTTCTACAAGGTAAAACATTAAATCTATATTGCCCCGATAAAAATTAATGTTATCAAATGAAGTATCTCAAGCAATGTATCAACTGCTGTAAAGAATTTTTTTTTTTCTTGGTTGGGGGAGACACCTTATTACCAGAGAGATTCTTCAACTACCTGCAACCTGCTTTAAGCCTAACGCAATCTGATATAAAAGAGCCTGGGAGGAGATTTCGAACGCAGAAGTCTACTGTCTCATTAAAACAAGGTCTTGGCTATTCCATGAAATAAAATCTTATTTCACTGTATGTACGTTCCAATAAAACTTTATTTTATTGCAGGAGGCAAGTCTATTTGGCCTATGGGTGTAGCTTGCTGACTCCTGCTGAAACCTCCCTTATAAAATTAAAAACACCCTCAATATTAAAATTATAGTAGGGGCCTGAATTTTGGTAAAATATTTTCCTTCTTTTTCCACCTCCATGTATGACTGCTTGCAAATAGTCATTTCAACAAATGGCAGTCACTAATAATTATCTTCCTGTGGTAGCCCCAGGGCAGGCTGCCCATAAGATTAACGAACTTGCTTCTTTTAAAGAACAATAATCCAGACTGGGTGCTATGGCACATGCCTGTAATCCCAGCACTTCGGGAGGTCAAGGCAGGCAAATCGCTTGAGCTGGGGAGTTTGACCAGCCTGGGTAACATGGTGAAATTCAGACTACTAAAAATACAAAAATTTAGCTAGGTGTGGTGGTGCATGCCTGTAGTCCCAGCTACTCAGGAGGCTGAGGTGGGAGGATCGCTTGAGCCCGAGAGGTCGAGGCTGCAGTGAGCTGTGATCACGCTACTACACTATAGCCTGGGCAAGAGAGCAAGATTCTGTCTCAAAAAAGAAAAGAGAAGAGAAGAGAAGAACAAGAAAACAACGATCCTAGATCACACAGACCCCCTTGATGGTTTCCAGAAGTTGGACTGGCCAAAGAGGCCAGGCCACTTTGATCACTGGTGATCTCACCTCCTGCAAACTTTTCTGCTAAGCTATAGGTTTAAACAGTAACCTGCCATTTTTTCCCCCAGCTTTCTTTCCATAGGAACTGGCAGTCACAAACACTACTGTAAAACCTAAGACTGGTCCTTCAGATATTTTTCAGACTTTGCTTACAAGTGGACCACCTGACACCAACTGGACCAGTGTTCCATGAACTCAACCATGGAACTAACTTGGTCTTGTGACTCCCCAACTTCCCAGCAACATCCCAGACCAGTCACCAGCACCCATCCCCTAGCCCCCTGCCTACCAAATCATGTTTAAAACCCTAGCTTCTGAAGTCTTGCAGTGATTCCGAGAAACATTTCCCAACCTCCTTACTCAGCTGCCTTGCAAAAATTAAACTTTTTCCTTTACATTATCTGCTGTCTCAGTGTTCAGCTCTATTTGGATAGCAGACAAGAGCCCAGTCAGGTGGTAATACTGTTTTATAGCATTTTTTGGATACATAATATTTGCACGTTTATGGGGTACATGTGATATTCTGTTACATGTACAGAGTATGAAATGATCAAGTCAGGGTATTTAGGGTATCCACCACCTTGAGTATTTATCATTTCTATGTGTTGGGAACATTTCAAGTCCTTTCTTCTAGCTATTTCAAAATGTTAACTGTAGTCACCCTACTCTGCTATCAAACTTTGGAACTTATTCCATCTAACTGTATGTTTGGACCCATTAACCTACCTCTCTTTACCTCCCCTCCCATTCTTCCCAGCCTCTGCTATCATTCTACTTATCTCCATGAAATCAATGTGTTTCACTTCAACGTGTGAGTAAGAACATGAGACACCTGTCTTTCTGTGCCTGATTTCCCTTAACATAATGACCTCCAGTTCCATTCAAGTTGCTGCAAATGACATGATAAACATGGGAGTACAGGTATTCCTTTGATATACTGATTTCTTTTCCTTTAGATAGATACCCAGTAGTGGAACTGCTGGATCATATGGTAGCTCTGTTTTTAGTTTTCTGAGAAATTTCCAAACTGCTTTCCATAGTGCCTGTCCTAATTATAACATTCCCACCAGCAGTCTGTAACAGTTGCTTTTTCTTCACACTCTAACCAGTAGTATATTTTTTGTCTTTTTAACAATAGCCATTCTGACTGGGGTAAGATACCTCACTGTGGTTTTGAGTTACATTTCCTTGATGATTAGTGATGTTGCACATTTTTTCACATACCTTTTGGCCATTTGTATGTCTTCTTTTGAGAAACGTCTATTCACGTCCTTTGCCCACTTTTTAATGGGATTGTTTTTCTTACTGTTGGCTTCCTTGCATATTCTGGATATTAGTCCCTTGCTGGATGAATCTTTTGCAAACACTTTGTCCTATTCAATATGTTGTCTCTTCATTCTGTTGTTTCCTTTACTGTGCAGAGGCCTTTTGGTTTAACATAGTCCCCTATGTCTATTTCTGTTTTTGCTGCCTGTGCTTTTGAGGTCTTAGCCATAAAATCTTTGTTAGATCGACGTCCTGAAGTGTTTCCCCTACATTTCCTTCTAGCAATTTTATAATTTCAGGTCTTAAGTCTTTAATCCATCTTGAGTTAAATTTGCATATGCTGAGACCAGGGTCAGATTTCATTCTTCTGCATGTGGATATCCAATTTTCCCTGCATTGTTTATTGAAGAGTATCCTTTTCTCAATGTACATTCTTGGTGCTTTTGTAAAAAAATCAGTTGGCTGCAAATATGTGGATTTATTTCTACATTATCTATTTTGTTCCATTGGTCTATGTGTCTCTTTCTATACCAATACCATGCTATTGTGGTTACTACAGCCTTATAACAGATTTTGAAGACAGGTAGTGTGATGCTTCTAGCTCTGTTCCATTTTCTCAGGACTACTTTGGGTATTTGGGCTCCTTGCTGATTCTGTGGAAATTGTAGGATTGTTTTCTTTTATTTCTGTGAAAAATGACTGGTACTTTAATAGGGATTGCACCAAATCTGCAGATTACTTTGAGTAATATGGTCATTTTAACGATGTTAATTCTTCTGATCCACGAGCATGGGATGTCTTTCCATTTGTTTTTGTGCTCTTCAATTTCTTTAATCAGTGTTTTGAAATCTTTTTTATTTTTTAAAAATATATTTATTTATATATTTTTTGAAATGGAGTCTCACTCTGTCGCCCAGGCTGGAGTGCAGTGGCGCTATCCCGGCTCACTGCAAGCTCCGCCTCCTGGGTTCACGCCATTCTCCTGCCTCAGCCTCCCGAGTAGCTGGGACTACAGGTGCCTGCCACCACACTCGGCTAATTTTTTGTATTTTTTTTTTCAGTTGAGACGGGGTTTCGCCGTGTTAGCCAGGATGGTCTTGATCTCCTGACCTCGTGATCCACCCACCTCGGCCTCCCAAAGTGCTGGGATTACAGGCGTGAGTCACCGTGTCTGGCCTGAAATCTTATTTTTTTAATGACATACTTGAATTTGAAAACATATCCAATTAACTTGTACTTTATTTTGAAGTTGTGACTGGAAAGTTGTTTTAAAGTCTGTCTTTAAACTTAAAAACATTATGTCAAATTGCTCCTAAGAGAGGATCAGTAGAGATTTAGTTCTTATAGTATTTCCTCAACTATATTTTGCAAATCAGATTTTCAAAACAAGAGTTTAACTTGTTATCAATTCTTCATATTTACATACTTAAACCTCAGGTAGAAGCTACAAGCTATCAGTGACATCTGCAATGTAGTGGGAAAGGTGAATGCAAAGAATAACACATATTCCATATTAACAGTAAAAATAGCTATTTCTGTTCTCCCTCAGCTACCAAAAACTGTCTTAAGTCTCCAGATTTAAAACCGCTGGGTTCATTCACTCATTCAGCCATTTATTTTTGTGAGCATCTCTTAGGCAGTCATGTGCTGTGCTAATCCTATCTGACTCTCCCCTCTCCTTTGTCCTTCAAACCCCATTAGTGGCCAAGTCCCATTAATCTGGGCATGTCCCACTTCTTCCGCTTTCCAAATTTCTTTTTTTTTTTTTTTTTTTTTTTGAGACGGAGTCTCGCTCTGTCACCCAGGCTGGAGTGCTGTGGCCGGATCTCAGCTCACTGCAAGCTCCGCCTCCCGGGTTCACGCCATTCTCCTGTCTCAGCCTCCCGGGTAGCTGGGACTACAGGCGCCGCCACGTCGCCCGGCTAGTTTTTTGTAGTTTTTTTAGTAGAGACGGGGTTTCACCGTGTTAGCCAGGATGGTCTCGATCTCCTGACCTCGTGATCCGCCCGTCTCGGCCTCCCAAAGTGCTGGGATTACAGGCTTGAGCCACCGCGCCCGGCCTCCAAATTTCTTAAGTATAGGTCAAGTCCTCATTAACCACTGAATATGCACCAAATGGAAGATTACGCAGTCATTAAAATCCCTCGTAAAAAGTATACAACATGAAGAAAATCATTCAAGTAAAAAGAACAGAAAACTGTACAAAATATTGTATAATCACATCCATGTAAAAAAAGAATTTGGCATGGAAAAAGATGAAGAAAATAACATACTAAGAGGATCTCTGGTGGAGAGGTACTTTGCCTTTATGTTTCTGCATTTTGCAAATTTCCTATAATAAGCAGTTATTATTCTAGAAGAAAATAGAAATGAAAAACTTACTATTAAACTTACTATTTTAGTTAGATAACAAATTATTCCCGAGGTTCAGAAATGCATATCAGAAATAACCAAAATAAACACTCAAGCATGCAGCTAATTCTTTAACCTAATTCTTTAAAAACTAAAAGGTGCTTACCCATGCCTCTTACTGCATTTCCACATGCCTAGAAAACCTCTCCTCTTCAATGTTCCGGTAAGACTCTGATGTCAGCTTTCTAAAATAAGTTGTTCTTACCAACTAGTCCACATTATTTTTAAAACTTCAGTGATTTGCTTTCTCCTAAACTCTAATTCTCATTTTTCCTTCAAGAGTCCTAGATTTGCCTTTTCCTATTACCACTGGTATCCACTGGTACCTGCAATCCTCTTTTCTCTAGGAATCTACCCTTAATTCTAGTACAAAACTAATCTCTAAACACTGCTTTCATAAAATCACTTGTCTTTCAAAATGTGCAAGAGCTTCCACTTGACTCAAATCTAAGCCTACTGTTGAACCACAAATCTCCACTCGACCTTACATCTTATTTCTTCAAACCAGGCAGAACTACACCGTTCCTTAGATTTAAACCATGCCTACTCTGTTTTCATTGTACTCTTCCCAATTTTCCACGTAAAATGTCCTTCTTCTAGCCCGTGTTAAAGACCAAGCTCAAGGCCCAGTCCAAGTCCTACCTCTTCCATGAATCATCTCTTTAAGTATTCCAGCCCATACTGATCTCTCTTCTGATTCCCTGTTGCACTTACAGTTAGTATCACAAAGTATAACAATTGTTCTGTGACCATTGTGTATAAATTGGTTTTGTTTCTCCAAATAAGGTACCAGACAAATAAGGTACCAGACAAATAAGGTACCAGAAAGCAGAGACCAACAGACCCAAGGAAAACGCTAGACACATAAACAGTTAATACTAAATGAATAAATTTTTTCTGCAGTCAAAATACTAATGCTCCAAACCATTTTTAAGTCGCCTTATTTGAAGTTATGTGAGCCAAAAAGCAAATCTGTCTCACATTTTATGTTTATCCTGCCAAAATTTAAAGTCTATAACTCGGTAGAAAAAAACAATCGGACAAGGAAGTTTAATTTTCATCTCGCTTCATTTTATCTAGTAAAACCAGGACTTTAGGAATAAAGTAGAACTGTACATTGCTCCAATCTCTTCTGCTCCTTTCAGAAGTATTTCCAAGTCAGGAGATACGGAAAGAACCTTCTTTTCCTTAATTAAATGGTAATATTTTTTGTCTGTTACAAAAAGAATAAAGACATGCTCAACACACAATTAACCATATGACAAGTCTTTTTGATCAACTCAGGAAATAATTCTTGAACTACTTTTTGTTCAGAGAAAAAGTGCAGGATCTAGTGAAGTAATGTGGTTGCTCAGGGTATCACTGAGCATGCCCAGTTGTTCCTATTCTGCTTTCCTTTCCCAAGTTTGTCAAGTGTCTCTGAAGACTTACCCTTCCCATTATTCTACCAAACCTAAACCTAAATTCAGACCAACTGGAGACATTAAATTCTCTAGGTTTTCAAGTGTCACACACAGCATGAAGAGTCTAGACAGCTTTGAGATAAGTACCAGGTTTATATAACATGAGTTAATAAAATAAATGGACACAAGGCCTCTTCCATTCAGTGTAGATTAACAACTATTTGCACACAGGCTTAAGCAGGACTAGCAAAGTGGAAAAAATTTCGCTAGTAATATTTGTTCGCGTCCCAAGAAAATCTAGAAAAGAACATCTTTTTAATTGACATGGCAATAAACTACTATATTATTTATAATGTTAAGGTACCTGAAGCATGCCTCCCCTGATTCTGTGGCATTCTTTGGAAGAGATCATGGTTGTATTCATAATATCTGTAGTCTTCATGTGCACGATCTCCAAGTGGCTGCTTTCTCTGACCATCAAAAAAATTGTCTGAATAATAATATCGGGAACCAGAGTCTCCATTTTCAACAGCAAAACTAACTTCCGTTACAAAAGACTGAGAAGAACCATACTCTCTAGGGACATCTGCTAGACTTCTGGCAAGATAAGAAGGTGCAGATAATCTGTTGCTTTCTCTTCTCATTATTTCATGAGGTGTTCTCTGAATTGGAGTTCTAAGGAAACTCTGGTTTCTTGAAACTACTCCATCTCCAGAAGTTGAAAAGGCATTAGGGCTTGAATCTGGAAGACAGATATCAGTTCGTCTTGGAATTGTTGGACCATGCCGGATGAATGAAGGCATAAGATCTATAATAAAACAAGGAATAAAATTACCCTTTCATCAGTAAGTAACAAAAGTTTTCCAAAGTTGTTCATTTACATCTACCACCCCAAAATCAAATGTCAGTCAACTTAAGAAAACACAATTTTAAATTTTGGTTTAGGATGGTACTTGGGCATTTTAAATTGAAGAAGGTTCATATTTTCCCAATCAAATTAATTTATGTAACTTGCATTAATGTGCTATGTGTAAAAGCTCAGCTAGAATGAAATGTATTCTGCATACTACCATACATAATATGATAAAACGCCAATAATCTTATCTGTGAACTACACATTAATGACATGGTCATGAATTAATGTATAATAGGAAACAATCTAACAAACTGATAGTTTCTAGTTAATTAAGCTAGTAGTTTATTTTGTTGTTCTCACTTCATTTTAGAAACTGCCAAAAATCTTTCTTGAAGCAAACACAATTTCAAAAATAAAATAGAACTTAATGCTACTCCCAAGTATGTAAAAGTGGATTCCTTTAAAGATTAAAAAATTAGTAGCTCTTTCTTCTCTTGGAATTACCTAGCACTAGCACAGTAATCAAAAGCTAGAAAACCAAAAATTTAGGTATGAAAATTGAAAACAAAAAGCTCTCATTTCAAAGAGGCACACAAATGTTGAATTGGCTCAAAAAAACCAAGCCTTAAACTATGTAATTATAATTCAAAATAGTAGATAATATAACAATGGCTTTTAGGATACTGTACTTTTATTTTTATTTATTTATTTTTTTTTGAGACGGAGTCTCACTCTGTCACCCAGGCTGGAGTGCAGTGGCCGGATCTCAGCTCACTGCAAGCTCCGCCTCCCGGGTTTACGCCATTCTCCTGCCTCAGCCTCCCGAGTAGCTGGGACTACAAGCGCCCGCCACCTCGCCCGGCTAGTTTTTTATATTTTTTAGTAGAGACGGGGTTTCACCGGGTTAGCCAGGATGATCTCGATCTCCTGACCTTGTGATCCGCCCATCTCGGCCTCCCAAAGTGCTGGGATTACAGGCTTGAGCCACCGCGCCCGGCCAGGATACTGTACTTTTAAACACGAAACTTGAAAACAGCTTAAGACATTCCTAGTTAGAAAGCAAATACCTTTAAAACAAGAAAAAACCTGAATATGGAGACCCTCTTATTATTCATTAAGTAAACAATATTGGAGACATTCATATTAATAAGCTTCAGAAACTAACACTGGACAGAAACAAATATCCGAACAAATAAGGCTCAACACTTGGTGTAACGACAACAAAGTATATCAAAAGTTATTTGCTTAATTGTGACAAACATGAACAAAACTGCATGTTCTGCACATGTACCCCAGAACTTAAAGTATAATAAGAAAAAGTGTGACAAACATGATTCACGATTTCAAGTAATGTTTGATAAACTTTATTTGCAGCAAACAGCAAGCTATCACTTAAAAACAGCCAAAAACCTAACGGCATGTGTAACTGAAAACCAAGTTAAAAAAAAAAAAAAAAAACTTAAAAATCAAGTTTCGAGTTACTGACATGCTCAACTGACATATTTTGTTGAAAGTATTGCAAGTACTATTATAAATCTGGAAGGCTGACAATGTGGTTATAATGGAGAACATGCTCTCCCATCTGTGTGATCTTGGGCAAATACTAGAAACCTAGCATTCCCAATTACAATATGAGGTAATACTTAAGTCACAAGGTTACTACCAGCTTCCAAGAAGGAAACTCACGCAAAGGGCCCGGAGCACAGTATGAGCACCAAAATACCAGCTCCATGCCTCACAAATGTCCTGAACACACAAGAATTAAAAATCCAAGAGATTCAACTCAAAAATCAAATACTTAAATTAAGAAGAAAAGTAGCGGGGGATTGGAGGTGGGGGTTGGGGGTGGGATATACCCTATCAAAAAAAAAAAAAACTTTTCCGGGGGTGGGGCGGGGGGGGGGGCGGTGGAATTTCTCTAACACGATAGAAATCATTTTGAGTTGCCTTTTTGGAATCTCACGAATATAGCCAAATACAAAGGCTTTTGGCTCTCTGCTCTGGGATGTAAGAGTGATGAGGCTTTGGGTGGCAGCCAGAAGAACTACGGTGTGCTTTTCACCTTCTCAAGTCTGCATCCGGCAGCAGGACTAAGGAATTCTGCCCCAGAGTTTGCACAACTTGCAGCACGGTCGAGACACCCACAATGTTTGCAAACATGAGGCACATCTCGACGCATCCAGAAGAGTAAAAAGTGTCCCTGTCTAATTACTCTTACTCCTACAGCATTAGGTTATAAGCAATTTAAGTGTTTTCTAGTCTCTCTTCCAGTACTCAAAACCAACAACTCTCTGCCAGGCGGGGCGAGGAAGTCTGTTATTTTTAGGGGGTGCTCTTGGCGGGGTTAGGCGCGGGGGGACTAACCCAAGTTTCTTAGTCTTATGGGCTTTCAATCAACGAATACCACTTCAGGCACAAGAAAATCTCAAAACCAGTCTTTCACAGCCACCAGCGACGAAGGAGAAGCCCTGGGGACCCGCCGGCGCCCCCGCCCAGATCCCTGCAGCCCCCGGCAGCCTGGGCCAGGTGTGGGCGCGCCCCGCCTGACACTCACTCCGAAGCAGAGGCGACGTCTCCTTCTTCACGTACTTCCCCTGCACCTCGGCCGGCTTGGACACTTCGTTTTTGGTTTTCTTTCGGGACAGCATCCTTCTCGACGAGGCCCGAGGCCGCGCTGAGCTGCCTCCCTAGGGCTCCGCGCCGGGCGCCGGCCGTCTCCGCCGCCACCTCCGCCGGCGCCGCCGCCTCCTTCCCTCCCGAGCCGCCGCCTCCGCCGCCGCCTGTCCGGAGCCCGGGGTTGCCTGCAGGGACTGCCTCATGTTCAGGGCGCTAAGCGCGCCGGCCGCCGCTCAGTCGCTGGTCAGTTCCTTCCCGGAAGTCGGCCCGCTCTGCGACGCTGCTCGGGGACGCCGTGAGAAAAGCCCAGCGACGCCGGGCCAGGGCCATGGTTCGCCGCGGGCCGCCGGGCAACCGCTACCACTACCGCCGCCGCCGCCTACATCCAGTAAACTTTCCCCGCGGCCGCTGGGAATTCTGGGAAGCTCGACGCAGCGCGGGTCGCCGCTGCCCCTCCCCCACCACGGCTCTGGGCGCTGCTGCGGGGCGGGACTCGGGTGCCGGTGCTCTCGGCTAACGGGCCGGTTCCACCGAACCGCGGCTGTCCTCGCTCATCCTCACCGAGAAGCAGGTCCTGCCAACTAAGAAGATGAAGGACCAAGCCTCTTTCGTTTTGAGCGGGAGCTCGTAGCATGCGCAAGTCGTGAAGCCGTTTTCCACGACATTTTTGTTGTTGTTTTCGTATCCTCCCGGGATTTGTAACGGAGGCAGTGACTCTTTTCCCCGAAAACGTTTTTCCGTGTTTGAGGGTGTTCTTCCTAGTGTTTCCAAGGCCGGTGAATTCAGTTCTGTAAAAAATGTGGAATGCTAACCATGACCCCCAGGCTAGTACTATATCATATCATCTGTTTTGCCGGAAGCCTTCATGCTGGTTAACTAGAAATAAGTTGATCCTCTACTGAGTATCAGGGAGTGCGTTTTTCTAATAACAGGAACAAACGAAAGAATGCAAGATGGAATTTCCAGTACCTCTTTTTAAGATACATTTGGTGTTAGCATATTACAATTATTTTATTGCATCATTATCATTAGTATGATTAATAGCCAAGTATTTCCTCCTGACGTTATGTGTTACGATCTTAGAATTTTGAGGACTTTGACCACTGCAAGTCGGGAGCAGGAATTTTTTATCTAAAATAATAGACTCTACTCCCTTCTATATAACTTAGCAAGACTGCCAGATGTACAGGATAACATTTGGAAAATAAGATTGGATTCATCCGCTAGTGACCAAATTCAGGCTTTAATAATGAGGAATGCTTTCCCTGAGATCTAAAACATCTCACAAGAGATCTAAGACATGTCACAACAAAAGACATGGAATTTTTTTACCACATAAGATTAAAAAGATGGTCAAATTTTGTTTTACCGTGAGCAAACAAATGAGACATTTAATCTAGGGTCTGTCTCCATATGTTCCCTTGGTGCAGATCTCCCACAATTCATTCATTTAGCAATAAATACTCATCACCCACTGTGCTAGGCACTGTGCTAGGTGTTTGTGATATAGCGATAAGCAAAACAGACAAAAATCCCTACTGTCATGGGAAAGAAAAAAAATGACGAAAAATAAGCAAAACATACTATGTTAGATAGTGGTAAGTGATGAAATGAAAATAAGAGAGCACTCGCAATTTTAGAGAGGGTGATAGAGGGACCAGAGAAGGCTCAGGAGAAGGTGACATTGGAGTTAAGTGACAGAATGAGGAAACTGGCCATGCAGCTATCTGGAGGAACAGTATTCCAGGCAGAACAGCAACTGCAAAGTCACTGCAAGTGGCCATGTTCCTGGCAGATTGGAGGAACAGTAAGAGGGTTTACTACTGGAAAAGAGGGGGAGACGAATGGGGAATGCAGTTAGAGAGTAACAATAGCCACCGCACCTTGGGCTTTGTAGGCCATTGTAAGGAGTGTTACTTTGAGCAGAAGAGTGACATGATCTGAGTTAATGTTTTCATAGGACTGCTTTGGGTGCTGGGTGGAGAGTAGACAATGGAGATAAGGGCAAAAGCAGGGAGATCAGTCAGAAGTTATTGCTGGCTTGGACCCAGGTAATAATAGGTGGAGATAAGTGGACGCATTTTAGACATATTTTAAAGAAAGCCCGCCAAATTTGCTGACATTGAATATGGAGTGTGAGACTATCAGTCACTCCCATGGGTATGAAAATCTTAAGAAACAGAATTGGAACTCATTAGAGGCAGAGTGTACTCTGAGAGAAACATTAGAAAAATAGTTACTTGTTCCTGTGGTTCAGAAATAAGGACAAGTCCTAAAGCATTGATAGTGTGCAGGGAGAAGAAAGAGTGATGAAAATTCAGTGAAAACACAATGGGGTTTTGTTACACATCAGAGTGTGAAGGTGAGAGCTGAAGGGGGAAGGGGGAGCCAAAGAAGTGCCAGGTTTCTGCCCGAGGCTTACCCCAGAGAAGGACAAAAGGATATTAGTACCTTGTTAATAAAGGCAACTCTTGTCACTGGGAGTTTTCCCAGAGCCTGAAATATGGGACACCTTTCACGTGTGGAGTAAAGAATCCTGGAATTTTATAGTTGAAAAAGAATTCTGAGATTACCTGGGCTCACCTCATCAACATCAAAAAGGAACGAGAAAAATTAAGTGTTTTGCCTCAGATTACATTCCTGGTTAATGACAGAATAACATCAGAACTGGAGTTTTCGATTTCCTTTTTTTTTTTTTTCTGAGGTAGAGTCTCGCTCTATCCCCCAGGCAGGAGTGCAGTGGCACTACCTCAGCTCACTGCAACCGCTGCCTCTCAGGTTCAAGCGATCCTCTCACCTCGGCCTCCTGAGTAGCTGGGATTACAGGCACCCACCACCACACCCAACTACTTTTTGTATATTTAGTAGAGACCGGATTTCATCATGTTGGCCAGGCTGGTCCCGAACTCCTGGCCTCAAGTGATCCGCCCGCCTCGGCCTCCCAAAATGCTGCGGTTATAGGCGTGAGCCACTATGCCAGCCTCAATTTCCATTTGGGGCTCTTTTCTGCTACAGAACATTCAGAATCCCACTAATGTGAGTCCAGACTGTTTCTAACACAGTTGTTTGGAAAGCCATCTATGTTCCTTACAAAGTACTCCGTTGTACAATGCTATTTCATTTCTTTGAATTATAGCAGAGAGAAAGCCTTAATTAGGTGCTCTATTTAAGACACCTAATTGCCTTTTTATCAAGGAGGGTACATTCCAGAATCAACAATCTGCAGGCAGCATTAGCTATAGCAATGCACAACAAATACGTGAACTTTGAATTTGAATCCTTAAATCTAAAAGCTTTGAATTAACATCTGTTTTCTAGAAATTCCTTGACTTCTGAGAATTTTTATTAAGGAATTCAGATTTGCTATAGTTCAACAGAGCTGTAATTCTCCAGACATTGCCTTCAATAATGCTAATACTGCATTCCATAGTAGAGATTTTTTTTTCCCCTTACAGTTACATTCTCAGTGGAGAAAACTGGCAATTAGGAAGCTTCTCATGTTTTAACAACTTTTTTTAAAAATTAATTTAGCATCAACATTTATTTTAGTGGAGCCTGTGGGGTATGACCCTGGGCTCACCTCATAGCATTCTGAGTTCTTGGTTGTCTCATCTGAAAATGAAGAAAGTGAACCATTTGATTTCTTTTCTTTTTTTTTTTTTTTTTTGAGACGGAGTCTCGCTCTGTCACCCAGGCTGGAGTGCAGTGGTGCGATCTCAGCTCACTGCAAGCTCTACCTCCTGGGTTCACACTATTCTCCTGCTTCAGCCTCCTGAGTAGCTGGGACTACAGGTGCCCACTGCCACCCCTGGCTAATTTTCTGTATTTTTAGTGGAGACGGGGTTTCACCTTGTTAGCCAGGATGGTCTCAATCTCCTCCTGACCTCGTGATCTGCCTGCCTTGGCCTCCCAAAGTGCTGGGATTACCGGCATGAGCCACTGCACCCAGCTGAACCATTTGATTTCTGAAGTGTCTTTCAGTCCTGGAGTTTTCCACCATGTAGGCAGAAGGGAATATGCAAAAATAAAAACTTACCTTCACAGGATAAGAGAAATGTTGGTGATTTTCTTTCTTTAAAAAGTTTGTTTTTTATTCAACTATTAAAATATTAAATTATCAGCATTATATAAAGTCATCATTAGTATAAAAATAAAATTTCATGCCAGATTGTTACTTTCAAAGACAGCTAAGCGCTTTATGCTATGTTGATGTCCTCTTGTTAGAAGCATGTAAATTTTTTTTTTTTTTTTTTTGAGACGGAGTCTCGCTCTGTCGCCCAGACTGGAGTGCAGTGGCGCAATCTCGGCTCACTGCAAGCTCCGCCTCCTGGGTTTATGCCATTCTCCTGCGTCAGCCTCCCGAGTAGCTGGGACTACAGGCGCCCGCCACCTCGCCCGGCTAGTTTTTTGTATTTTTTAGTAGATACGGGGTTTCACTGTGTTAGCCAGGATGGTCTTGATCTCCTGATCTTGTGATCCGCCCGTCTCGGCCTCCCAAAGTGCTGGGATTACAGGCTTGAGCCACCGTACCTGGCTAGAAGCATGTAAATTTTTAAAGGGTGAACTATTCAGTGAAAGATTATCCAAGAAAGACAACCAAAATGGAAATAAAGCCTACATATGGAGCCTCAAAAAAAAAAAAAAAAGGTAAAAAGAAGAGGAACTTCTAGTCTACTCTTCAACTCACTCTTCTTGTTCACATAACAAGATAAACTTAATCTGTCTCAGGAAGAAGTAATAATTATGCCAATTATAGCTCTTCGTCTCTAAAATTTCGCTATTAAAATACGGGAGGGGGCTGGGCACGATGGCTCACGTCTATAATCCCAGCACTTTGGGAGGCCGAGGCGGGTGGATCACCTGAGGTCAGGAGTTTGAGACCAACCTGGCCAACATGGTGAAACCCCGTCTCTACTAAAAATACAAAATTAGCGGAACGTGGTGATGTGCGCCTGTAATCCCAGCTACTCTGGAGGCTGAGGCAGGAGATCCGTTTGAACTAGGGAGGCAGAGGTTGCAGTGAGCCAAGATCGCACCACTGTACTCCAGCCTGAGCAACAGAGACACTGTCTCAAAAAAAAAAAAAAAAAAAAAAAAAAAAGGAGGGTAAATTCCTAAGTGTCCATTAGGCAGAAACTTTGGTTGTTTCCTATGAAGGATAAGGATGTGTGATGTCTACACAGCTCTGAAGATATCATATAACTGCTTAATATTAGCAACTTAGTTGGGTTTCTAAACTCCTGTTATGTAAGATGAATCATCCCCCCAGTAACATAAAGAATTAGTAACACAATTCTAATCAAAAGGAGTCAAGCTGGGAGATTCGGTGTCTCTGAGCTTAGCTTTTGTTCTTATGTACTGTGATTGCTTAGACTTAGAGGATCTCTGAAACCTGATAGAAAGCCAAAATGAGTCTTTTATTCTTGGCAACACTGGCCTTGGACTTCTGTTGTCTGTCCTTCTGGTTCTTTCTGTATCTTGACTTCTCTGACCCTGGAAACTTTTATCTTCCTTCCAGAATTGGGCCGTTATCTTTAGCCACTTTCAACTTTATTTTTAAACTATTCTTTGCAATTATCAGTTTTTACTTGGCTTCATGATATTGTGAAATATTTATTTGGTCTTCATCTCTGTTTCCTGACATAGAATTCTTAACCCTTGTAATCTCCAGAAGAGTGTCTTCTGTATGCTAATGAGATGACTGGTGGCTGGATAGCTTCAGAATAAGGTCTGGTCAACCGAGAAAGACCAAGATAGAATTAAAGGGTGGGGATTTCCAGCCCCACCACTAACCTTCTGGGACGGGAGAGGGGCTGAAGGTTAAGTTGCCCGTGAGGTACTAAGTCATTTCTACATAACCGAGCTTCCATAAAACCACAAAGGACTGGGTTTTGAGAGTTTCTGGATGACTAAACACACTGAGGTTCCTGGAGGCCGCCATTCCTACGGAGGGCATGGAAGCCCTCCTTTATTCTATTATTTTTACTAAACAGGTAAACACAGTGTTTCCCTGAGCTCTGTGAGCTGCTCTAATAAATTAATAAAACCCAAGAAGGGAGTTGTGGGTACCCCAACTTACAGCTGATGGGTTAGAAACACAGGTCACAGTGTGGGGCTTGTGATTGGCATCTGAAGTGGGGCAATCTTGTGGGACTAAGCCCTCAATGTATGGGATCCTATGACGTAGATTGTGTTAAAATTGAATTTAAAGGACACCTGGCTGGTGTCCACTGTAGAATTGATTGCTTGGTGTGCGAAGAAACATCCCCACACATTGGGTGTCAGAAATTGTGTTGTGTGAGAGTACAAAAAAGCACTTTTGGTTTTTTTCCTATAACAGGCTAAAGTAAAAACTTTTTTTTTTTTTTAACTCAGTAAAAAGTGACTAAGGCTGTCATTATGGGTGTCTACTCCATCCGTTCCACACAACATAGGAGCCAGGCAGTACTGCACCCCCTAAATAACCTGTACCACAATTTCTCATGTGCTGTGGCCACATCGTGCTGATGCACAGGCCCTCTGCAAAGATGATCTCCAAGAGACCCAAATGGAAATCGATACAAAACACATCCTATCTTCAGCAGCCATTGGGGATTTCACTCGCCTTCTTTTTTTTTTTTTTTTTTTTTTTTTTTGAGATAGGGGTCTTGCTCTGTCACCCAGGCTGGAGTGGTGCGATCTTGACTCACTGCAACCTCTGCCTCCCAGGTTCAAGTGATTCTCCTGCCTTAACCTGCTGAGTAGCCAGGATTACAGGTGCTCACCACCACACCTGGCTAAATTTTTGTATTTTTAGTAAAGACAGAGTTTCACCATGTTGGCCAGGCTGGTCTCAAACTGCTGACCTCAGGTGATCCACCCCCCTCAGCCTCCCAAAGTGCTGGGATTACAGGCGTGAGCCACCAGGCCTGGCTTTTTATTTATTTATTTATTTAAGAGGTAGGTATCTCACTATGTTGCCCAGGATGGCTTCGAACTCCTGGGCTTAAGTGATCCTCCTACCTCAGCCTCCCAATAGTTGGGACTACAGGCACAAGCTACTGTACCTAGCTTTCACGAACCTTTTAACATGACCATCTCTTATTCCAGCCTGCCGCCTGTTCTCTTTTCTCAGTCTTTCTTCTCCCTGCCAAAAGTGCTCTACTTCCATTTCATGTCTTGTAGGAAATTTCTCTGTATCGTCTCTGCCCTATCTTGTGGGCTGCTTTGTTGAAGGGTCTAATGATCCTTTTTTCGGGGGCAGTAAATTTAATCTTAGGGTGCAAAGCAAACATTATTTAGGAGAAAGGAGGGAATGAAAACTATATCTGTTTGAAATAGTTTCAAGAAGTTTAAACAGAACTTCAGTAGAGCCAGAAGGTAAAAAATTAAGAAAAAAATGGAAATGTCCCATTCCGTGTGGAGACTGGCCACATAAATATATCTCCTCTCCTTCCTAGAACCCCAGTTAACTGACAGTGAAAGAATATAAAGGGAATAAACTTATAATTATTACAAGAATACAAAATAGGCCATCAGATCAGTAGATGTGACATTAATAAGTGTCTAGAAGATCAAGAGTGATAGAGTTGCAAGAGGTGGGGAGGAGATCGAGAGACAACGAAGCAGGATGAAGCATTTTAGTTCACAGCCTAAGATACTTATGGAAGCACATACCACCAGAGGCCGAGGCGAGGGTTGGGATCACATGCTCCTGGTTTAAGGAAGATAGGAAACTAGTGTGGAGCTGAGAAGACGCACTAATTGAAAGTTAGACGTCCAGCCCCATAGAATTTCAGGTGTCATGCACCTATTTCCTTGAAAAGGGATCTTCAGATTCTGTTTTTGGATAAATTAAATGGCCCTATAATAAAGATTTTAGCATTCTGACCTTTGTATATCCTACAAACGAAAGAACTGAATCTCATAGAGCAGTCTTCTGGGTAGTGGGCCCTGATCCCTCAAATAGCACTTACAAGTGTTTGCTTTTTTGTTTTGTTTTGTTTTTGTTTTTGTTTTTGAGACAGGGTCTTACTCTGTCACCCATGCTGGAGTGCAGTGGCACAATCACGGCTCACTGCAATCTCGACTTCAACTTCCTGGGCTCAATCCATCGTCCCTCCCAAATAGCTGGGACTACAGGTACATGCCACCTCACCTGGGTAGTCTTTCCGTTTTTGTAGAGACCAGATGTCACCATGTTGCCCAGGCTGGTCCCTAACTGCTGGGCTCAAGTGATCCTCCCACTTCAACTTCCGAAAGTGCTGAGATTATTATAGGCATGGGCCACCGTGCCTGTCTGTGTTTGCTTTTTTAATGTATCATTTTAAAATACAAGTATACAATCAAGGATCACCAGAAATGTTAGGAAAACGTGCAACATGAGTGATAGCAATATAAACAAACAGAAAAATAAACTACAAATAAAACAGGTAATTCAGAGTATAAATGAGTAAGCAACAATGCTTTTTACTATCAACAGGAAGATTTGCAAGAAGATACTGCACTCACAAAACAACAGGAAGCTATGAAAAAGAAATCAGAACAATAAAGAGCTCTTGGAAATTAAAGATAGGGGTTGCCAAAGTAAAATTTTCAGAACAAAGTTAAGAAGATAAAGTTGAGCAAATCTTCCAGAAAACAGAACAAAAAGACTGAGATGGGAAATCTCAGAGAACAGAAAAGAGAAATAGGCTTTATACAAAAGGCCCAATATCCTGAAAAGGTGAGTTCCAGAAGGTTAACAGAGAAAATGGAGAGGTGTATGGCAGACTCACCTGACAGCAATAACTTAAACTTACCCTGAGAATGACCCTATGATCTCAGAAGAGTGTGTGTTTGAAATTCCAAGCTAAAGAATTTGGGAGTAGCCAACCCAGAGATTCATTCCTTATCTATGAGAAACATCTGAATCCCCGCCCATCCTGTGGAAGACAGGCCTTCCAGGGGGATTGAGGTCCTTTGTTCTGGGTTAAATGAAGGTTGCCAGGTGGAGGTTGTTAGGAGGAGGGTGCTAAGTGAAAATGCAACATAAACTGCGTGCTTTTTACAAACGGCAGTAGTTCTCCTGTCCGGCCCACTGCCACTGGACTACCCTGTATATGAGTCCCCTCAATAAGTCCTATGTCTTGTTTGCTGGCTCCGATTTCTTCTTCGGCCTCTCAAACATGGTGCCATTCCTACTGAAGTCAGTAGGGGTCTGGTGACAAGATGCCATCATCAAAAATGAATACAAGATATTTTTTCAGAGAGGGAGGAATTTCCCGATTGATAGGGTATCCCAAGTGCCCTTCGAAATAAATGAAAAAAGATCCATGTCTCAATGTGTTGTGAAATTTCAGAACATTAAGGATAAAAGGAAGACCCTGAAAGGTTCCAGTGAAAAGATCTTAGCATTCTGACATTTGTATATCCTGCAAGCAAAAGACAGAAATATCAATTATGAAGGAATGAGAATCACACTAATGTCAGATTTTTCATCAGCAACAAGGATTTCTGTAAGACTATGGAGCAATGCCCTCAAATAAATAAGGGGAAATTAGTTTACAATTTTATATCCATCAAAATAGGTGAATCAAAATCCAAATGTCAATCAAAAATGAAAGAATAAAAACATTTTTGGAAATAAAGGGACTCAGAAAGTATACTTCTCATATATCCTAGTAAGTTGCTTTAGAAGATAAGTTCTTAAAAAATGAGAGAATAAACTCACACAAAGGACAAAACAAAAACAGAAAAATAGGGATTTGAGAACTAGTGACTCTAACTCAGGAAAGTAATTTTAGTCTCAGTATCATGGTTGTATAGCAAGCCTGGAAGCCAATCAATCCAGAGTGAAATTGGACTTTAGAGGACTCCAAAAGGAAGCCACCTAGGAAAAGATGAGATTTAAGAAATCTGTGCAATTTAGAACAAATTACAAAGGTGATAAAGGCAGAAGATTCAGTGAAAAAAAGAAAAGCAATGAGACATGAAAATTCAGGCAAATACAGCATTTTGGGCCCTTCTGAAAAGACCTACTTGAGAACAAAGAGATTAGATTTGATTTTGACAAACCAAGAGATTAGTAAAAATTTGAAACTCAGGATTGGAAAAGTAGCTGTAAGTGAACAGGTGGTAATCATTGAATACATTTAAACACAGAAAAGCCTAAACAATGGTGAGAAATAGGGTTTTTAAAGAAACCAGGCCAGGCACGGCGGCTCATGCCAGTAATCCCAGCTCTTTGGGAAGCTGAGGTAGGAGGATCCCTTGAGCCCAGGAGTTTGAGGCCAGCCTGGCCAACATAATGAAAACTTCTGTCTCTACAAAAAAAAAAAAAAAAAAATGCAAAAATTAACCAAGTGTGGTGGAACATGCCTGTAGTCCCAGCTACTCAGGAGGCTGAGGTAGGAGTATCAATTGAGCCCAGGAGGTTGAGGCTATGATGAGCTGTGATTGTGTCACTACGCTCCAGGCTGAGTGACAGAGTGAGCCCCTGTTTCAAAAATAGAAAATAAGGAAACCAGACTTTGTCATGCATTTTCCCATGTTACTGTATCTTAAAAAAATTAAGTTTAAAGAGCTCAGTACCTTTAAAAACAACCAAAATTATACATTGAGTCAAGACAGGTCTAAACAGGACATTGAATATCAAGATCCTGTGCCTTTGGCTGGCAATGCTGTTTATTTCATGCTGATCAGAATTGAGGAACTAGAAATAACAATGTAGACAAAGAGCAGATTCAGTGGAGTGAGGAAATGGGAGGGGATTAACAGGAGGTTGTGGTCAGTGGGGAATTTCAGAGTTTTAAATAGCTATCAGCTGTGACCAAATTAGCCAGTAGTTGGAGTAGAGATGGAAGAAATGAAAGTGAGAAAGTTACAGAATGTAAAGGTCTCATGTTAGAAAACATGGAATATGGTAAAACAAACAACAAACTGAGCCATTGAAACAGAATGAAGGGACTGTCCTGCAAGTAGTAGAGAAGGAAGAGGAAAGGCAGCATAAATAAAATGCATAAAAATAGATTTCTTTCTTATGATTCATGTATTACTCAGAGGCTTCCGAATTCCTAGAACTTGTATTGAGATTTTCAAATCAGTTAGTAATAATATTCAAATATTGTATTTCATTGATGTGCTTTACTGTTAATTTCACAGTGCTATTAGAAGCCTAATATCTTCAGATAAATTGATGTTCAGAGCGTTCACAATAGTCTCCTGAGAATTTAGAGCACGGGTAGCCTTGCAGGTTAGGGCCAAATGATCTCAGATGTAATTAGTTAATAGAACTGTGGGTGATCAGAAGTTAAGGATCTTGAGATGGAGAGAATGAGCTTGAAGTATCCAGGTGGTCCCAATGCCCAAAGTAATCACAAGAGTCCTTATAAAAGGGAGTCAGGAAACTAGTGACGGGAGACTTGAGGATGGAAACCCGAGGTTGATGAGGTGAGCCAAGCAGGCAGCCAGCCTCTGGAGGCTGAAGAAGTCGGGGAAACAGATTCTGCCCTCAGAGCCCCCAGAGGCAGCCACCCTGCCAACAACACCTGGGCTTTAGCCTCCTGAGACTGATTTTGTACTTCTCACTTCCAGAATCGTAAGTTAATGAATTGGTGTTGTTTTATGCCAGTAAGTGTGTGGTAATTTGTTACAGTAGCAGTAGCAAACTGATACAAAAAGTTTGCAAATGGTTTTAGGGTTTTGATTGCCAAATTTTATCAGCAGTGTATGCATACCTGTCTTTTTAAATTTTTAATTGGCACATATTATGGAGTACAGAGTGATATTTTGATGCATGTGTACAATGTGTAATGATCAAATCAGAGTAATTAGCATTATCTGTAACCTCAAATATTTATAATTGCTTTGTGGTGGGAGCACACAAAGTCCTCTCTTCTAGCTTATGAAAATATACAATAAATTACTATAGTCACCCTACGGTGTCATAGAACATTACAATTTATTTTTCCTAACTGTAGTTTTGCGTCCATTAACCAGCCTCTCCCTATCTTCCCCTCTCCCCTACCTTCCCCTCTCCCCTACCCTTCCCATCTTCTGGTAATCACTATACTTTTTTCGTGTCCACATATGAGTGAGAACATGCATTACTTATTTTTCTATGCCTAGCTTATTTCACTTCATATAATGTCCTCTAATTCCATCCATGTTGTTGTAAATGATATGATTTAATTCTTTTTATGGCCAAATAGTATTCCATTGTGTATGTATACCACATTTTCCTTAGCCATTCATCTGTTGGTGGACACTTACGTTGATGCCACATTTTGGCTATTGTGACTAGCACTGCAATAAACTTGGGGCTGCAGATATCTCTTTGATATACTGATTTCCTTTTCTTTGGATAAATACCCAGTAGTAAGATTGCTGGATCATATAACAGTTCTGTATTTAGTTTTTGAGGAAACTCCATACTGTTTACCATAATGGCTATATTAATTTATATTCCCACCCATAGAATGTAAGAGTTCCCTTTCCTCCACATCCTCACCAGCATTTGTCATATTTGTTTTTGATAATAACCCTTCTAACTGGAGTGGTATGATATCTCATTGTGAGTTTTATTTGCATTTCCCTGATGATTGAATGTCTCTTTAATCTTTACCTTTTTTTAATGGGTATGTTCTCATTTAAATAAATTGTTAACTTTTCTAGGGTATGAAACATGTCTGGTACTTCTTTTTCTTCTCATACAGGTATCCTGAACCTGATAGATCCACAAAAGTATTAACGATGTTGATAAATTTCAGTAGTGTTGATAAATTTCAAAAGAAACTTGACCTGAGTTTTTGAAAAGGAATTGCATGAGTTCTACTTTTAGCCTTCTGAGTTAGGTTGAGTATGATATTGCATGTTTTAGAGTTAAAAAAAAAGTTCCTTCAACAGGATAGGATATCAAAAAACAAAGTTTTTGAAAGTAAGCTTAGCAGTGTCATTTTGTTACCAAAATCAGAGATGCAATTTGAAAACAATAGGAAAGAAATAGAAATACACAATGCAGATTAATATGTAGAAATCGAACATTTTTTCCTCATTCTTTTTCCACCTTTGTTGTTCTAACACATTATCAGATCTAAGAGTTTTTGGAGGTATCTTTAGTTTTTAAAAACATGATTATGTCATCTGCAAAGAAGAATAAGTTGATTTCCTCTTTTCCAACTTGGATGCCTTTTATTTATTTCTCTTTCCTGGTTGCTCTGGCTAGGATTTCCTGTACCATGTTTAATAGGAGTGGTGAAAGTGGGCATCCTTATTCCAGTTTTTAGAGGAAAGGCTTCCAGCTTTTCTTAGTTCAGTATGATTTTGGCTATGGGTAGTCATATATGACCTTTATTATGTTGAAATATGTTTTTTATACTTTGTTTGTTGAGAATTCTTATTAAGGTATGTGGAATTTTATCAAATGCTCTTTCTGCATCTATTAAGATGATCAGATAGTTGTTTCCTTTATTCTCTTGATTTGATGTACCATGTTTGATTTGTGTATGTTGAACCACACTTGCATTCCTGGCATAAATCAGATAAATCCTACTTGATCATAGTGTATTATCGTTTGATGTGCTGGGGTTTGGTTTGCTGGTATTTTGTTGAGGATCATTGAATCTATGTTCCTCAAGGATACTAGCCTACAGTTTTCTCTTTTGTTGTTGTATCGTTGTCTGTTTTTTTGTACTGGGGCAATGTTGGGCTTGTAAAATGAGTTGGGGAGAATTCCCTCTTCAATCTTTTAGAATAGTTTGAGAAGAATTAGTATTGGAGCAATCCAACTACACTCTTTAAGTTTTCTTAAAATGTACAATTAAGTTATTATTGGCTATAGTCACCCCATTGTGCTATCACATAGTAGGTCTTATTCATTCTTTCAATATTTTTGTACCTATTAACCATCCCTACCTTCCCCCAACCCCCACTTCCCTCTTAGCCTCTGGTAACCATCCTTCTCCTCTCTATCTCCGTAAGTTCAATTGTTTTGATTGTTGGATCCCACAAATAAGTGAGTATATGCAGTGTTTATCTTTTTTTTTTTTTTTTTTTTTTTTTTTTTTTTGAGACGGAGTCTTGCTCTGCCGCCCAGGCTGGAGTGCAGTGGCCGGATCTCAGCTCACTGCAAGCTCCGCCTCCCGGGTTTACGCCATTCTCCTGTCTCAGCCTCCCGAGTAGCTGGGACTACAGGCGCCCGCCTCGTCGCCCGGCTATTTTTTTTGTATTTTTAAGTAGAGACAGGGTTTCACCGTATTAGCCAGGATGGTCTCGATCTCCTGACCTCGCGATCCGCCCGTCTCGGCCTCCCAAAGTGCTGGGATTACAGGCTTGAGCCACCGCGCCCGGCCCTTTTTTTTTTTTTTTTTTGAGACGGAGTCTCGCTCTGTCGCCCAGGCTGGAGTGCAGTGGCCGGATCTCAGCTCACTGCAAGCTCCGCCTCCCGGGTTTAAGCCATTCTCCTGCCTCAGCCTCCCAAGTAGCTGGGGCTACAGGCGCCCGCCACCTCGCCCGGCTAGTTTTTTTTTTTGTATTTTTTAGTAGAGACGGGGTTTCACCGTGTTAGCCAGGAGGGTCTCGATCTCCTGACCTCGTGATCCGCCCGTCTCGGCCTCCCAAAGTGCTGGGATTACAGGCGTGAGCCACCGCGCCCGGCCAGTGTTTATCTTTCTGTGCCTGGTTTATTTCACTCAACATAATGATTTCCAGTTCCATCCAGGTTGTGGCAAATGACAGGGTCTCATTCTTTTTAAGACGTATATATTATGTATATGTACTACATTTTCTTTATCTGTTTGTCTGTTGATGGACACTGAGGTTGCTTAACAGTGCTGCAACAAACATGGGAGTGCAGATATCTATTTGATATACTGATCTCCTTTCTTTTGGGTATATATCAAAGAGTAAGATTGCTGGATCATATGGCAGGTATATTATTAGTTTTTTGAGGAACCTCCAAACTGTTCTCCATAGTGACCATATTAATTTACATTCCTACCAACAATGTGTGAGGGTTTCCTTTTCTTTACATCCCCGTTAACATTTGTTATTGCCTCTCTTTTGGATATAAGCCATTTTAACTGGGGTGAGATGATATCACATCATAGTTTTGATTTGCATTTCTCTGATCAGTGATGTTGAGCACCTTTTTTATGCCTGTTTCCCATTTGTATATCTTTTTTTTTTTTTTTTTTTTTTTTTTTTTTTTAGATGGAGTTTTGCTCTTGTCTCCCAGGCTGGAGTGCAATGACGCGATCTCAGCTCACTGCAACCTCTGCCTCCCGGGTTCAAGCGATCCTCCTGCCTCAGCCTCTCGAGTAGCTGGGGTTACAGGCACCCACCACAACACCCAGCTATTTTTTCTTTTTTTTTTTTTTGTTTTTTGTTTTTTGGTAGAGACAGGGTTTCACCATGTTGCCCAGGCTGGTCCCCAACTCCTGACCTCAGGTGGTCCACCTGCTTTGGCCAAGTGCTGCGATTATGGTGAGCCACTGCCTCAGCCACCATTTGTAATCTTTTGAGAAATGTCTATCCAAATCTTTTGCCCATCTTCTGATTGGATTATTAGATTTTTTTTTTCCTATGGAGTTGTTTGAGCTTCTTACATATTCTGGTTATTAATAGCTTGTCAGCTAGGTAGTTTGCAAATATTTTCTCCCATTCTGTGGGTTGTCTCTTCACTTTGATTGTATCCTTTGCTGTGCAGAAGCTTTTCAACTTGATGTGATCCCATTTGTCTATTTTTGCTTTGGTTGCCTGTACCTGTGGGGTATGGTTCAATAAATTTTTGCCCAGATCAATGTCCTAGAGATTTTCCCCAATGTTTTCTTGTAGGAGTTTCATAGTTTGAGATCTTAGATTTAAGTCTTTGATCCATTTTGACTTTTTGTATATGGTGAGATATATGGGTCTAGTTTCATTATTCTGCATATGGATAATCAGTTTTTCTAGCATTTATTGAAGAGGCTGCCTTTTCCCTAATGTATGTTCTTAGCACATTTGTAAAAAATGAGTTCACTGTATGTGTATGGATCTGTTTCTGGTTTCTCTATGCTGTTCCATTGGTCTATGTGTCTTTTTTTTTTTTTTTTTTTTGCTATGGAGTCTTGCTCTGTTGCCCAGGATGGACTGGAGTGGCACAATCTCAGTTCACTGCAACCTCTACCTCCCGGGTTCAAGCAATTCTCCTTCCTCAGCCTCCCCATGTAGCTGGGACTACAGGCACCCGCCACCTCGCCCAGCTAGTTTTTTGTATTTTTTAGTAGAGACGTGGTTTCACTGTGTTAGCCAGGATGGTCTCGATCTTCTGACCTCGTGATCCGCCCGTCTGGGCCTCCCAAAGTGCTGGGATTACAGGCTTGAGCCATCGCGCCTGGCCTTCATTAGCGATCTTTCACTTCTTTTGGTTAATTCCTAGGTATTTAATTTTATGTGTAGCTATTGTAAATAAAGTTTCTTTATTTCTTTTTCCACATTGTTTGCTGTTGTCACATAGAAATGCTACTGACTTCTGTATCCTATAACTTTACTGAATTTATCAGTTCTAGTAGTTTTCTTGTTTCTATTAGTTTTTTCCAAATACAAGATCATATCTGCAAACAAGGATAGTTTGATTTCTTCCTTTTCAATTTGGATGCCCTTTATATGGTTCTTTTGTCTGGTTGCTCTAGCTATGACTTCCAGTACTATGTTAAATAACAGTGGTGACAATGGGCATCATGTCATGTTCCAGATATTAAAGGAAAGCCTTTCAGTTTTTCCCCATTCAGTATGATTCTAGCCATAGATCTGTCATATATGGCTTTTGTTATGTTGAGCTATATTCTTTCCTCAGCTTTTCGGAAGTTCTTATGAAGGGATGTTGAATTTTATCAAATGCTCTTTCAGCATCAATGAAATGATCATATATGGTTTTTATCCTTTATGCTGTTATGATGTTTCACATCAATTTGCATATGTTGAGCCATCCTTGCATCCCAGGGATAAATCCCTGTGCCATGATGAATAATCTAATATATCATTAATTTCAGTTTGCTAGTATTTTGTTGAAGATTTTTGCGTCAATATTCAGAGATATTGGTCTGTAGTTTTCTCTTTTCGATGTGTCTTCATCTGGTTTTGGCATCAGGTTAATACTGGCTGTGTAGTACTCCCTGTATTTTTTGGAATTGAGTAGGACTGGTATTAGCTCATCTTTAAATGTTTGATAGAATGCAGCAGTGAAGCTGTCGGTTCCCAGGTTTTCTTTGCTGGGAGACTTTTTATTATGGCTTCAAACTTGTTACTTGTTACTGGTCTGTTCAGGTTTTGGATTTCTTCATGATTCAATCTTGGTAGGTTGTATGTGTCTAGGAATTTGTCTGTTCTAGATTTGCCAACTTATTGGCATATAGTTGCTCACAGTAGCCACTAATGATCCTTTGGATTTCTGCAGTATCAGTCTTAATGTCTCCATTTTCATCTCTGACTTTATTTGTATCTTCTCTCTTTTTTTTTTTCCCAGTCTGGCTAAGGTTTGTTGATTTTGTTTAACTTTTCCAAAAAACCAACTTTTGTTGCATTTATCTTTTGTATTGTTTCGTTTCAATTTTATTTCTGCTTGATCTTTATTTTTCAAATTTTGGGTTTGGTTTGCTCTTGCTTTTCTGTTTCTTTAAGATACATTGTTAGATCGTCTGTTTGAAGTTTTTCCTCTTTATTGATGTAGAACTTACAGCTATAAACTTCCCTCTTAGTACTGCTTTTGCTGTATCCCATAGCTTTTGGTATGTTGTTTCCATTGTCATTTGTTTCAAGATTTTTTTCAATTTCCTTCTTAATTTCTTCATTGACCCACTGGTCATTTAGGATGATATTGTTTAATTTCCATATATTTGTATACGTTGCAAAATTCTTCTTCTAGTCTTATTCCATTGTGGTCAGAGAAGATGTTTGATATTTCAATTTTTTGAATGTTTTCAGACTTGTGACCTAATAAATATATGGTCTATCCATGAGAATGATCCATATGCTGAGGAAAAGCATGTATATTCTACAGCCATTGGATGAAATGTTCTGTAAAGTTCTATTGGATCTATTTAGTCTATAGTGCAGATTAAGACTGTTTCTTTTTTTTTTTTTTTCTGTCGGGATGATCTGTCCAAGGCTGAAAGTGGGGTGTTGATCTCCAACTATTATTATATTGGGGCCTATCTTTCTCTAGCTTTAATATTTGCTTTATATATCTGGGTGCTCCAGGGTTGGGTGTCTATATATTTAAAATTATTATATCCTCTAGTTGAATTGACCCCTCTATCATTATACAGTGACCTTCTTTGTCTCTTCTTGAAGTTTTGGTCTCTCTTTTTTTTTTTTTCTTTAAGACAGTCTCGCTCTGTCGCCCAGGCGGGAGTGCAGTGGCGCAATCTCAGCTCACTGTAAGCTCCTCCTTATGAGTTCCGCCATTCTCCTGCCTCAGCCTCCCGAGTAGCTAGAACTACAGGCACCTGTCACCACGCCCAGCTAATTTTTTTTTGTATTTTTATTAGAGACACGGTTTCACTGTGTTAACCAGGATGGTCTTGATCTCCTGACCTCGTGATCCACCCACCTTGGCCTCCCAAAGTGCTGGGATTACAGGCGTGATACACTGTGCCCGGCCCTAGTTTTCGTCTTAAAATCTACTTTGATAAGTATGGCAACTCCTGCTCTTTTTAAGGTTCCATTAACATGGAATATCTTTCTCCATCCCTTTATTTTTCAGTCTATGTGTATCTTTATAGGTGAAGTGTTTCCTGTAGGCAACAGATTTGTTTTTTCATCCATTCAGCCATTCTACATATTTTGATTGGAGAGTTTAATCCAATTGCATTCAATGCTACTATTGATAAGTAAACACTTACTCCTGCCATTTTGTTTTCTGGTTATTTTGTGATCTTATTTTCCTTCCTCTTTCCTTCCTTTCTTCCTTTAGTGAAAGTGATTTTCTCTGATATGGTTTAGTTTCTTTATTTTTATTTTCCTTTTTAAATTTATTTCAAAATATATATATAGCTTATTGCTTTCTGCTCCTGTCAGACATAACTTACCTGAAGTTTCTTTTTATATTTTGTGTATCCATTATATACTTTTTGGTTTGAGATTATCATGAGGCTTGCAAATAGTATCTTATAACCCATTATTTTAACCTGATAACAACATGGCACAAACAAGCATGCAAAAATAAAACTAATAGAAATTCTACACCTTAACTCCATTCCCTGCTTTTTAACTTTTTGTTTCTATGTATCTTATTGTACTGACTATGTCTTGAAGAGTTGTTCTACTTATTTTCAATTGGTTCATTGTTTAGTCTTCCTACTTAGGATAAGAGTAGTTTACACACCAGTTACAGTATTATAATCTGTGTTTTTTTTTTTTCTGTCTACTTACTATTATGAGTGAGTTTGATGCCTTCAGGTGATTACTTATTGCTCATTAATATCCTTTACTTTCTAGTTGAAGTACTCCCTTTAGCATTTCTTGTAGGGCAGATCTGGTGTTGATGAAATCCCTCGGCTTTTGTTTGTCTGTGAAAGTCTTTTTTTCTTCATGTTTGAAAGATGTTTTCACTGGATATAGTATTCCAGGGTAAAAGTTTCTTTCCTTCAGCACTTTAGCTGTCATGCCACACTCTCCAGGCCTGTAATGTTTCCACCGAAGACTCTGCTGCCAGATGTACTGGAGCTCCATTGTATATTATTTGCTTCTTTTCTCTCACTGCTTTTAGGATCCTTTCTTTATCCTTGACCTTTGGGAGTTTGATTATTACATACCTTGAGGTAGTCGTCTTTAGACACTAGGTCTGCTTGGTGTTCTATAACCTTCTTGTACTTGGATATTGATATCTTTAGGTTTGGGAAGTTCTGTTATTATCACGTTGAATCAATTTTCTACCCACATATTTTTCTCTACATCTTTAAGGTCAATAACTGTAGATTTGCCCCTTTTAAGGCTGTTTTCTAGATTCTGTAGGCATGCTTCATTGTTTTTTATTCTTACTTTTGTCTTCTGTATATTTTCAAATAGCCTGTATTCAAGCTTATTAATTCTTTCTTCTGCTTAATCAATTCTGCTATTAAAAGGACTCTAGGCTGCGTGCGGTAGCTCATGCCTGTAATCCCAGCACTTTGGGAGTCCAAGACAGGTGGATCACATGAGGGCAGGAGTTCGAGACCAGCCTCGCCAACATGGTGAAACCTCGTCTCTACTAAAAATACTAAAGTTAGCTGGATGTGGTAGTGCACGCCTATAGTCCCAGCTACTTGGGAGGCTGAGGAGGGAGAATCGCTTGAACCTTGAAGCAGAGGTTGCATTGAGCCAAGATCATATCACAGCATTTCAGCCTGGGCAACAGAGCAAGACTCTGTCTTTAAAAAAAAAAATCTAATGTATTCTTCAGTATGCCAATTGCATTTTTCAGCTCCAGAATTTCTGCTTTTCTTTTTAATTATTTCAATCTCTTTATTAAATTTATCTGAGAATTCTGAATTCCTTCTGTGTTGTCTTGAATTTGTTTCCTCAACACAGCTATTTTGAATTCTATTTGAAAGGTCACATATCCCCTTCTCCAGGATTGGTTCCTGGTGCCTTATTTAGCTCATTTGGTAAGGTGATGTTTTCCTGGATGGTATTGCTACCTAGTAGATGTTCTTTGGTGGCCAGGCATTGAAGAGTTCAGTGTTTATTGTAGTCTTCATTGGTCTGGGCTTATTTGTACCTGCCCTTCTTGGGAAGGCTTTCCAGATATTTGAAAGGACTTGGGTGTTGGGATCTAAGCTGTATCTGCTTTAAAGGGCACCCCAAGCCCAGTAACACTGATTCTTGAAGACTTATAGAAATATCACCTTTATGGTCTTGGACAAGATCCAGGAGAATTCTCTGGATTACCAGGCAGAGGCTGTTGTTCTCTTCCTTTACTTTTTCCCAAACGGAGTCTCTGTCTGTTCTGAGCCACCTTAATCTGAAGGTAGAATGGCACAAGCATTCCTGTGGCCACCACCACTTTGACTGTGCCAGGTCAGACCTAAAGCTAGGATAGCACTGGGTCTTGCCCAAGGCCTGCTGTAACCCACTCCCTGGCTACTGCCTATGTTTGCTCAAGGCCCTGGGGCTCTATAATCAGCCAGTGGTAAAGCCAGCCAAGCCTGTGTCCTTCCCTTCAGGGAAGCAATGTTGCCTGGGCCCTGAGTGGGTCCAGTGATACCATCTGGGAGTTGGGGACTAGAGTCAAAACTTACTCTACCTGGTGTTCTAGAGCACTGTGCTTGGCTGGATAACAGTCTTTCCCACTCTTTCCTCCCCTTTCAAACATAGAAGAGCCTCTCCCCATGGCCCCCACCACAGGTCCATGAGGAATACTGCCAGACTATAGCTGGGACTCTTCAGTTAGCTTGTGGTGAATGCTGCCTGGCCTGGGACCCACCCGTCAGGGCAATGGACTCCCTTCTGGCCCAGGGCAGGTCCAGAAATGCTGTCCAAGAGTCAAGTTCTAGAATCGGGGACCGCAAGAGCCTATTTGGTGCTCTGCCCCTCTGTGGCTGTGCTGGTATTTAAGATACAAAACCAAGTCCCCTTTACTTTTCCCTCTACTTTTCTCAAGCAGAAGTTTTGTCCTATAGCCACTACAGCTGGGAATGTGCTGAGTTTCATCTCAAGCCAGAGAGTTTTAGGGGTTCACCCAAGGCCTCATCATAGTACCTGGGTAGTACTGCTGGTTATTCAGGCCCAAGGGCTCTTCAGTTAGCAGGCGATGAATGCTGTCAGGACTGGGTCCTTTCCTTCGAGGCAGTGTGTTCCCTTCTTGCCCGGGTTGTGTCTAGAAATGTCCTCTAGGAGCTAGAGCCTAGAACGGGGGCCTCACAACTTTGCCCAGTGCCTTGTCCTGCCGTGGTTGAGCTGGTATCCAAGATGCAAGACAAAATTCTCCCCTACTTTTCCCTCTCTTGTCCCTAAGTGGAAGGAAGGGGCCTCTTTTGGAGCCACAAGCTGTGTAGCTGGGGATGAGAGGGGGTGATACCAGCATTCCATTAGCCATCCTAGCTGGTCTTCTAATATGTCACATGTCCCCCCAGTCCACTGTCCCTGGGCCTAATTCATCACTAGGACTCACCTAAGAGTTGCAGTCCTTATGTCCTCAACTGCCTTTCAAGTTCGCCTAGAGACAGAGCACTATAGCTCGTGGCAAGGTTTGCAGGAACTCAAGTTCCTACCACTGGGATCAGTGATTCCCTCCTCTGGCTAGGGCTAGTTTAAATGCTCCCTCTGTGGGCAGGTGTCAGCTGAGTTTGGTCCAATTTTCCTTTCTGCTCTAACAGGACAGCACTGAGTTCAATGCCTCACAATTGCTGTGTTCTCCTTCCCGACTTGCCCAGAGGTGCTCTCTGCACCACACCAGCTGCCAGGGGTGGAGGGAGGGGTGGCATCGGCTATTTGGGACTGTTTTTTCTATCTCTTCAGAGCCTCTTGCAGTGATGAAGTTAGAACTAGGTATTAAGAGGGCTCATCTGATTTTTGGTTCTTATGAAGGTGTTTTTTTTTTTTCTGTATCGATAGTTGTTAAATTGGTGTCTTTGTTGTGGAATGATTGGAGACTTCTATACTGCCATCTTGCTCTGTGTCTCTGTGATCTAGGCTAATACTTTTAGCAGGAAAAGAGTTTTGAATCAAGAGAAGTGAGATGGAACCTGGTAGTACTCCTACCTTCTTAAAAAAAACTGGGGTGATTAATTATTTTATACTATTTGTTAAATCTTATGCTTAAGTTTTATGTACTTTTTCTGTGTGAATATTACATTTTACAAAGAAAAAGTTAAAAAGGAAAACATCTATCTGCTGCAATATTTAGCCCGTCAAAGTTAACCGTTAAGTTTCATTGTGATGCTCTCAAGGGGAGAAACTATATCCCTCATTATCCTTTTTCTCTCTCTCCCTTTCTCCCTCTCTCCTTGAACATATTTTATTTATAGAACATATTTTATTTTATTTAAATACAGAACATATTTTATTACTGTACAGTTAATGTACAGATGAAACTCTATACACTGTCCTGTAATCTAATTCCCACTTGTAGGTCTCTTGAGGCACATTCCATATCAGTACATACAAATCTACTTTTTGAAAATTATTAATATATTAAATTTTTACATAGAGGTAGCATGATTTAACCACTTCTGCATATGGGCATTTTAGTTGTACCGGGTATTTTTATATCAAATAATGTTGCCATTAATATAGTTTTAAATAAAGTTTGATGCTTTACCAATGTATTTACAGGGTTTGCACACAAAGTGTACTAATTTTATATTGTGACAAATGTCAATTTGGTGTCTGAAAAGGTGGCACCAATACACTTTCCTGACAAGAAAGGATAAAACCTATGAGATTTTTCAGAAAATTTCCTTGAAACTTTTCATGTTTATAAATACCAAACATTTTAGATTTTCAAACTGATTAATAAATCCATTTTAAAATCAAAATATTTTTATAAAACACTTTTGCATTAACTATGAAAGCAATACAAAAACATTTCTTAAAATACAGTAAGAAAATTATCTCACAATATCCAATTACACAGAACCATTGTAAAGCTTAGGAGAATACCACAGGCAGAATCTCTGAGAGTAAATAAATAAATATAATAGCGCCTAAGGAGAGACAGCTAGGTAAGAATATTATAGTGAAATGGGATGGTGTGCTATTTTTAATGATTAAATCTAAACTTGTCTTTGAACCCAATAAAAGATACAAAATTTGAGTAGAAATTAAAGGATTTAAGGTACAGATGAAGGTGTTATTTTTCTCACATAAGATACACGAGTTCCTAAAAGATGCTTAGATTTATACTATTATTACAATATTAAGGTAATTAAGTAATATTTAACTATAGTTTTCAATACTCAACAAGATCTGTGATTCCTTTAGGTGAAAGATGAGAAGAATGGTATTGCAACGCTTTTCCTCGATCTCTGCTATCCATAACCTATGTTCTTATTAGGAATTGACAAGGTCAAACCATTTGTGTTATACCTTTTTTTTTTTTTTTTTTAAAGACAGAGTTTTGCTCTTGTCACCCAAGCTGGAATGCAGTGGCGCGATCTTGGCTCACTGCAACTTCCACCTCCCAGGTTCAAGTGATTCTCCTACCTCAGCCTCCTGAGTAGCTGGGATTATAGCCAAGTGCCACCACACCCACCTAGTTTTTGTATTTTTAGTAGAGATAGGGTTTCACCATGTTGGCCAGGATGGTTTCAATCTCTTGACCTCATGATATGCCTGCCTTGGCCTCCCAAAGTGCTGGGGTTACAGGCATAGGCCACTGCGCCTGGCCCCTACTTTATACTTATGATAAAGACTTTGAGGGGACTTAACTATCTGATTAAATCATTTTGTACATACCACTAATCTTTTTTACCATGGTGTCTTCATTCTTTAGGCTCTTGTTTGAATTCATCTTTTGGATGCTTGTATTTTATTGTTAAGTGGTGTTTTGCAATATTTTACTATAAATAATCCTACTTGTATTTAAGGGAATATTAAAAGCTGCAGCACATATGGGCCAACAGAATCTAACATTATAGTTGTAAATTTCTCAATAGCAGGAGAAAACTGCAACGAAAATAACTTGGGCCGGGCACGGTGGCTCACGCCTGTAATCCCAGCACTCTGGGAGGCCAAGGCGAACGGATCATGAGGTCAGGAGATTGAGACCATTCTGGCTAACAAGGTGAAACCCTGTCTCTACTAAAAATACAAAAAAGTAGCCGGGCGTGGTGGCACGTGACTGTAGTCACAGCTACTCGGGAGGCTGAGGCAGGAGAATCGCCTGAACCTGGGAGGCAGAGGTTACAGTGAGTGGAGATCGTGTCACTGCACTCCAGCTTGGGAGACAGAGCAAGACTGTCTCCAAAAAAAAAAAAAAAAAGAAAAGAAAAGCTATTGAAACATTTAAGGTTGATCATTCTATCTATATTTGCAAGAGTTAAAAATCTTTTTAATAGGCAGAATATTCACTTTTATACATATTTGGGTTCCTGGCTTGTCCATTAAAAGAAATAAAACCAAAATTATATGTATTGAAATTATATAACATAAAACTGTCATACTATTTGACATTATTATGTATACAGAATATCCAAAAGCATCTGTGGGTAATTATTTTAGAACAAATCAGTGTTGTAAGTTTTGTTGGAGACAACTGTGGTATCAGTTTTAATGTCTCTGTTTTCATTTCTGATTTTATTTGTGTCTTCTGTTTCTTTCTTGGTTGATTTAGTTAACAGCTTGGTTGACTTTATCTTTTCAAAAAAACCGAGTTTTCATTTTGTCCTTTTGTATTGGTTTTTAAGTTTTTATTTCATTTCGTTCTCCTCTGACCTTGTTTCTTTTCTAATTTGTGGTTTGGTTTGTTCCTGCTTTTCTAGTTCTATGAGGTGTATATTGTTTATTTGAAATCATCTTTCTACTTTCTTGACATAGGGGTTTACTGCTATAATCTTTCTCTTAACACTGCTTTTGGTGTACCCTATAGGTTATGGTATATTGTGTTTCAACTTTCACTTGATTCAATAAGCTTTATTTCCTACTTAATTTCTTTCTTGGCCCAATGGTCATTCAGGAGCATGTTTTAATTTTCATGTGTGTGTATAGTTTCCAAAGTTTCCCTTGTATTTTTTTTTCTCATAGAGACAAGGTCTCACTCTATCACCCAGGCTAGAGTACAGAAGCACCATCATAGCTCACTCTAGCCTCAAACTCCTAGACTCAAGCAATCCTCCCACCGCAGCCTCCCAAAATGCTAGAATTGTAGGAGTGAACCACTGTGTCTGGCTTGATGACAACTTTTTTTTTTAATTAGTTGACTTGTTTCATGTTGTAACATATGACCTATCCTGGAGAATGTACCACATGCTGATATATTCTATATCTGTTAGATGAAATGTTTTGTAATTGTTAGTTTGGGCTAATGTGCAGTTTAAATGTAATATTTCTTTGTTAATCTTCTGTCTAGATCTAATACTGAGAGTGGGGCATTGAAGTCCCCAACTACTGAGTCAGTCTCTCTCTCCCTTTAGACTTAATATATTTACAAATCTGGGTGCTCCAGTGCTGGGTGCATATATGGTTAGAATTGTAGCTTCTTGTTGACTTGATCCCTTTATCATATAATGGTCTTCTTTATCTTTTTTTTACTGTTTTTAATTTAGTCTGTTTTACTTAAGTATAGCTGCTCCTGCCCACTTTGGGTTTCTGTTTGCATGGAATACCTTTTTCCATCCCTTCACTTTCAGTGTACATTTGTCTTCATATGTGAGATGTATCTCTTGTAGGCAGCATATAATTGGGTCATTTAAAGTCCATTTATCCCATCTTTATCTTTTTTGTTGTGTTGTTTTTGAGACAGTGTTTTGCTCTGTCACCCAGGCTAGAGTATAGTGCCATGATCTCAGCTCACTGCAGCCTTGACCTCCTGGACTCAAGGAATCCTCACACCTCAGTCTCCCAAGTAACTGGGATTACAGGTGCATGCCACTATACCCAGCTAATTTATTTTTTATTTTTTGTAGATACAAAGTCTCACTATGTTGCCCAGGTTGGTCTTGAACTCCTGAGCTGAAGGGATCCTCCCTCATTGGCCTCCCAAAGTACTAGGATAATGGGTGTGAGGTCCTGCAGCTGGCCTCCATCTATATTTTTTAAGTAGAACGTTTAATTTGTTTACCTTCAAGGTCATTATTTATACATGAAGATTATTCCTATCATTTTCTTTATTGATTTTTTGCATAGCTTTTTTTCCTTTCTTTCTCTTATTTATCATTGTGGTTTGGTGGCTGTGTATAGTGGCAACATTTGAGTCCTCACTTTTCCTTACTTATGTGTTTGTTCTACCAGTGGGTTTTCTACTTTTGTGTCTTAATTTTAGTAGATACTGTCCTTTTCCTTCCAGGTGTAGGACTACCTTAAGTACTTCCTCTAGGACTACTCGAGGGGTGATGAATTCACTTAACTTTTGCTTGTCTGAGAAATACTTTATTTCTCCAACTATGAAGGATAACTCTTCTGGGTATATTATCTTTGGCTGGCAATTTTATTTCTTTCAGCACATCGAATATCTTATCCCATTCTCTCATGGCCTGTAAGGTTTCTGTTGAGAAATCTGCTGTTAGTCTGATTGGAGTTCTCTTATAAGTCACTAGATGCTTTTTCCCCCCTTTTTAAGAATTGTCTTTTTATTTGGCTTTCTTTAGACAGTTTGACTGAAATGTGCCTTGAGGACAACCGTTTTGAATTCTATCTATTTGAAGATCTCTGAGCTTCTTATATCTGGATATCTAAATCTTTTGCTAACCTTGAAAGCTTTCAGCTGTTATTTCATTAAATAGGCTTTCTATCTCCACCTTCTGAAATACCAACAATTTGAATATTTGGTTGCTTTATGGTGTCACATATATCATGTAGGCTTTGTTTATTCTTTTTTATTCATTTTACTTTGTCTGCCTGGATTATCTTAAGAGATCTATCTGCAAGTTTTGAAATTCTTTCATCTGCTTGATCTAGTCTATTGTTGGAGCTTTCAAATTTTTTTTATTTCATTCAATGAATTCTTCTGTTCCATAATTTGTTTGGTTCTTCTTAATGATATCTCTCTTCAGTAGATTTCTCACTCATATCCTGAATTGTTTTCCTTATTCCTTTGCATTGTTTAATCTGTGTTCTCTTGTATCTCACTGAACTTCTTTTAATTCTTTTAAATTTTTTATCTGGTATTCATAAATTTCTTTCTCACTAGAATCTGTTACTGGATGTATTAGTTGATTTTCATGCTGTTGATAAAGACATACCTGGTACTGTGTAATTTATACAGGAAAAAGGGTTTAATGGTCTTAGAGTTCCACGTGGCTGGGGAAGCCTCACAATCATGGCAAAAGGCAAGGAAGAACAAGTCACTTCTTACATGCATGGCAACAGGTAAAGAGAGAGAGCTTGTGCGGGGAAACTTTGCCTTATAAAGCTATCAGATCTCGTGAGATTTATTCACTGTCACAAGAACAGCACGGGAAAGACCTGTTCCCATGATTCAGTTACCTCCCACTTGGTCCCTCCCATAACATGTGAGAATTCAGGATGAGATTTGGGTGGGGACTCGGCCAAACCATATCATTCCACCCCTGACCCCTCCCAAATCTAATGTCCTCACATTTCAAAACCAATCATGCCTTCCCAACAGCCCCCCAAAGTCTTAACTCATTTCAGCATTAACTCAGAAGTCCACAGTTGAAGGTCCCATCCAAGACAAGGCAAGTCTCTTCTGCCTATGATTCTCTAAAATCAAAAGCAAATTAGTTACTTCCTATACACAATGGGGGTACAGGCATTGGGTAAATACAGTCATTCCAAATTGGAAAAATTGGCCAAAGCAAAGGGGCAACAGGCCCCATGCAAGTCTGAAATCCAGTGGGGCAGTAAAGTTTTAAAGCTCCAAAATGACCTTTTTTGATTCCATGTCTCACACATCCAGGTCATGCTGATGCAAGAGGTAGGTTCCCATAGTCTTGGCCAGCTCCCTTCTGGCTACTTTCATTGGCGGCATTGAATGTCTGCACTTTTCCAGGCACATGGTGCAAGCTGTCAGTGGATCTACCATTCTGGGGTCTGGAGGATGGTGGCCCTCTTTTCACAGCTCCACTTGATGGTACCCTAGTAGGGACTCTGTGTGGAAACTCTGACCCATGTAGCCATTCCATACCACCCTAGCGGTAGCAGAGATTCTCCATGAGAGCCCCGCCCCTGCAGCAAACTTCTGCCTGGGCATCCAGGCATTTCCATACATCCTCTGAAATCTAGGTGAAAGTTCCCCTACCCCAATTCTTGACTTCTGTGCACTTGCAGCCTCAACACCATGTGGCAGCTGCCAAGGCTTGAGGCTTGCACCCTCTGAAGCCATATCCCAAGCTCTACATTGACCCCTTTCAGCCACAGTGGGAGCAGCTGGGATGCAGGGCGCCAAGTCCCTAGGCTGCACATAGCATGGGGACCCTGTGCTTGGCCCACTAAACCACTTTTTCTTCCTAGGCCTCCAGGCCTGTGATGGGAGGGGCTGCCATGAAGTCCTCTGACATGCCCTGGAGACATTTTCCCCATTGTCTTGGGGATTAACATCCAGCTCCTCGTTATGCAAATTTCTACAGCCAGCTTGGATTTCTCCTCAGAAAATGGGATTTTCTTTTCTATTGCATTGTCGGACTGAAATTTTCCAAACTTTTATGCTCTGCTTCCCTTCTAAAACTGATTGCCTTTAACAGCACCCAAGTCACTCTTGAATGCCTTGTTGCTTAGAAATTTCTTCTGCCAGATACCCTAAATTATCTCAATACAAAGCTCCACAAATCTCTAGGGCAGGGGCAAAATGCCACCAGTCTCTTTGCTAAAACATAACAAGAGTCACCGGCTAGGCACGGTAGCTCATGACTGTAATCCCAGCACTTTGGGAGGCCAAGGAGGGCAGATCATCTGAGGTTGGGAGTTCGAGACCAGCCTGACTAACATGGATAAACCCCGTCTCTATTAAAGGAAAAAAAAAAAAAAAAAGCCAGGCGTGGTGGTACATGCCTGTAATCCCAGCTACTCGGGAGGCTGAGGTAGGAGAATCGCTTGAACCCAGGAGGCAGAGGTTGCGGTGAGCCAAGATCACGCCATTGCATTCCAGCCTGGGCAACAAGAGTGAAACTCCGTCTCAAAAAAAAAAAAAAAAGTCACCTTTGCTCCAGTTCCCAGCAAGTTCCTCATTTCCATCTGAGACCACTTCAGCCTGGACCTTATTGTTCATATCGCTGTCAGCATTTTTGTCAAAGTCAGTCAACAAGTCTCTAGGAAGTTCGAAAGGCAACCTCTGCCTTCCGGGTTCAAGTGATTCTCCTGCCTCAGCCTCCCAAAGTAGCTGAGACTACAGCCACGCGTCACCATGCCTGGCTAATTTTAGTATTTTTAGTAGACAGGGCTTTAACATATTAGCCAGGTTGGTCTTGAACTCCTGACCTTGTGATCTGTCTGCCTCGGCCTCACAAAGTGCTGGGATTACATGGGTGAGCCATTGTGCTCAGCCAATAGTGAGAAACTTTCTAAAAGCTGGGGGTGATGGCGCATACCTGTAATCTCAGCTACTTGGGAGGCTGAGGCAAGAAAATCCCTTGAGCCCAGGGGTTTGAGGCTGTGCTGAGCTAAAATTGTTCCACTGTACTCTAGTCTGGGTGACTATGAAATCCTGCCTCTTAAGGAAAAAAAAAAAAAGGTGATAGAATTGTTAAGCAATGTCAGAAGTCCACTTGATATCAGTGTTTCTGAATTTAAAGTGAGGCCAGTTGGAGCAGCCGACTGTTTTTCTCTGGCCATTTTCATTTGCTCAGGTGTAATTGCAGAATAGGAAAAGAGTTGAGTTTAACCAGGGTTGGGAAGTTGGGATTGCCATAGATAAATGTAATGAAGGGTAGATAGGGGCAAGCAAACATTGTGTTTCAGGGGGGCTCTAGCGATGGATCATCGAACATAAGCTGAGTAAAGAGATCATGAGGACATGAGGTAGGTTTAAGGCTTAGTGATGGACAGTGGAAAAGTAGTAGGATCAATGGATAGAAAAAACAAATTTTAGAAGTGAAGAAGAGGAAAGATGGATATTCAAAGGCTTGGATGCTCGAAATAAAGACCAGAGATGGTGAAATTATTGACAAGGTAGAGTGGAGGGAAAGATGAGGCCACACAATTCGAATATATCAAATATGAGCACTAAGAATAGTGATAGAGGTAGTAGTGAGAAAAAGACAGTGACCCAAGTTCTAAAATCATCAGTGAGAGAGATGGCCAGGAGGTAGGTAGATGATTGCAACAAGGAATGTCTAATCAGTTGCTAATTATAGCCTACTGCTTGGGATTGATCTCTTGGACAATTAGTAGTAATGAGACTTGAATTTGTATATTATATACAAATATATAACATGCAAATGTATATATTCTCTATATGCATATATATAAATATAATATATAATATTATATATATATAAAATCTCCCTGTTGGTGATATCATAGCCAGGAGAGGAATGGCCTGAGCAAAGCACACAGAGCAATCTTGGCTCATTTACAGATTGCAATGGACAATTTACCAGCCAGTGAAGTGATCACCTTGTGGGGTAAGGTGGAGAAGAAGTATCTAACTAGGGGAAGGCAGCAGAATAAAAACTTTGTAGTTAATTTTGTACTTTGTACTTTTAGAAAATGTAAAGAAGCTTAAGTAATCTTTTCAAAGGAAATCTTCAAAGGTGTACGGGGACTCCTCTTACAGGTTCCACTTTGAATGACTATTCCTAAGTAGATGAGAAAATCTGTAGAAAACTCTTTGTGCCTATGTCTAGATCATACTGTTCTGTGGGCAAAAACCTTGTGGCTTCTTTTCTAAAGTCCCCATTTTCAGACACATATTGCAAATCTTAGGAGCAGTAATGTCAATTTGTTTTCCCCAATACCACATGTTTACTTCTCCAGTTACCTCTGGTCAATGAAGACAAGCGCAGTCTTACTTCAGGGTCAAAGTACAGCCAATCAAGTACTGCTTGAAAAGTAGAATCCAAGGGCTGTTCACCCTGGACGTCAGTATAAAAATAAAATTGCTCCTTTTAATTAGCTTCCACCACTGCAGGCTACTGCTGCTGCTTTCTCTCCCCAGCAAGATTCTACTACTTCTTCTTTCCGCAGGTGGATACATCACATTTAAACATGAAAATTGCCCTTTTCTCTCCAGGAAACCAACCATAGAACTAAACTCTACCTTTCTTCGACTTCCTCATCTTTTCTAGATAGTTGCATGCACTTGTACCTTCTCTAGAGTCAGGTTGGAAAATCAAGACCACGTTATCCTTCTCCAATATTCAACCAATTATAGATCTCAGCGTAAAATTTGGCTGCATATAACAAGAAAATCCAAAATAAGTTATTTAAACACCTAAAAGTTTATTCCTTTTTTTGTAAAGTCCAGAAGGAATTGAGGCCTAACATGATAGCTACATGAATTTGTCAGAGATACAGGCTCTTTCCAGCTCTCTACACTGCCATCTATAGGATGAGGCCCTCATCTTTATGGTCCAACATAGTTGCTAGATCTTCAGTCATCATCTTCACTCTAGGCAGTAGGAACAAAAAAAAGGTGTATTCCCCATCTTTATTTTTAGAGATGGGGTCTTGCTCTGTTGCCCAGGCAGGAGTGCAGTATAGTGATCATAGCTACTGCAGCCTCAAACTCCTGAGCTTAAGGGATCCTCCCACCTTAGCTTCCTGAGTAGCTAGGACTGCAGGTACTATGCCTGGCTAAATTAAAAAAAAAAAAAAAAATTTAGAGACAAGATCTCACTATACTGCACAAGTTGGTCTCACACTCCTGGGCTCAAGTGACATTCCTGCCTCAGTCTCCCTTAGCTGGGACCATAGGATTATGCCACCACACCAGCTTATCCCCTCTTTTAAGAAGTCTTCCCAGACCTCCTACATATCAGTGGCCAAAACCTAGTCACATGGTCACATCTAGCTGCAAAAGATGCTGGGGAATATAGTCTTATAGCTGGGTAATAACATGCATGGTCAAATTTCAGCCTCTTTTTTAAGGAGGAAGGGAATAATTGTTAAGTGGAAGCAACTATTTGTCCTGCCTTTTCCTCCTGCTCAATACACAGACAACACAGCAAGAGATACTGTTGCCCTTTGAGAAGCCAAAGTTTAGTATGGCGAAATTGACTAATTATTACTTTGTGAATTAATCAGAAGATATTTTTAAGAATTTAAAATCTTAAGTATTCTCACCACAAAAGTGAAAAGAATGTGAGGTTATATATGTTAATTAGCTCAATTTAGCCATTTCACAATGTGTGTGTATATTATATATATATATATATACACACACACACACACACACACACACACATATATATATATATTTTTCTTTTCTTTTTTTGAGATCGAGTCTTGCTCTGTCGCCCAGGCTGGAGTGCAGTGGCGCGATCGCAGCTCACTGCAGTCTTCACCTCCCGGGTTCACGCCATTCTCCTGCCTCAGCCTCCCTAGTAGCTGGGACTACTGGCACCCACCTCCAAGCCCGGCTAACTTTTTTGTATCTTTTTAGTAGAGACAGGGTTTCACGGTGTTAGCCAGGAGGATCTCCATCTCCTGACTTCGTGATCCGCTACCTTGGCATCCCAAAGTGCTGGGATTACAGGTGTGAGCCACCGCGCCCAGTCATGTATATGTATTTCAAAATACATTGTACAGGATATATATGCACAATTTTTATTTGTCAATTTAAAAAAGAATGGAGACTTGAGGACATGGGGTGTTCTTAAAGAGGAGTGTGACATTCAGTGTTGCTTTAGAATTGGAGGCTGTGTGGAGAGCAGGCTGGAGTGGGGCGACTTTAAGAGGTTCATGGTGACCTTGGCAAGTGCAGATTTGATGAAATGATGGGGCAGGGGCAGGGAAAGGCAACCCCAAATCTTGGACTTTCAGATCATTGACTTTTTTTGTAATGTCTTGTGATCTTTTTCCTTTACCCACTTCACCATTATGTGAACTACCTCAGAATTGCTTATTTTAAATATCCTACTTTTTGACCATCATTTAAGAAAAAATATTTCCAACAAACCTACTTTAGCATCTCCACTTCAAAAAGTCTTTACTACCAAACACTGACCCTACCACTTTTCTTACACATCGAGCACCTGCCCACATCCAACTCTGGTTCTTGCTGCCTTCTTTGTTGAGCTTAATCTGTGCTCTTCTCCTAAACCTCTATCCAATGTGCCCCCAATCCTCTTGCCATTTTCTCCTTTTATTGTGAACATTGTATATGTCATTCCCCCTTTCCATTGGTACCTTCTCACAGCATTTAAACTAAAGTCTCTCCTATCTTCAACCATAGTCAGCTGGGTGTGGTGGTTCATGCCTGTAATCCTAGTGCTTTGGGAGGCTGAAGCGGGAGGATTACTTGAGGCCAGGAGTTTGAGACCAGGCTGGGTAACATAGCAAGACCCTGCTTCTACAAAAGTGCTTAACTTATTTATATATTTTTGAGACAGAGTCTCACTCTGTTGCCCAAGCTGGAGTGCAGTGCTACAGTCTTTGCTCTCTGTAGCCTCTGCCTCCCGGATTCAGGTGATTATCTTGCCTCAGCTTCCTGAGTAGCTGGGACTACAGGCACACGCCACCATGCCTGGCTAATTTATTTTTATATTTTTACTAGAGATGGGGTTTTGCCATGTTGGTCAGGCTGGTCTCGAAATCCTAACCTCAAATGATCCTCCTGCCTCAGCCTCCCAACTTATTGGAATTACACGTGTGAGCCACTGCTCCTGGCTCAAAAACTTATTTGGATGTTGTAGTGGGTGCCTGTAGTTCCAGCTACTTGGGAGGCTGAAGTGGCAGACTCATTTGAGCCCAGGAGTTTGAGCCTGCAGTGAGCTATGATTATGCCACTACACTCCAGCCTGGGTAACAGAGTGAGACTCCATCTCTAAAACAACACAAAACCATTACATAACCCCAGTCTTCCTTTCAGGCCATACTCCCTCTATCTCCCACCCTTCTTTCTTCCTTTCACAGCCCTGCTTCTCAAAAGAATTGTCAATCTTTGCTGCCTCAACTCTTTTTTTTTTTTTTTTTTTTTTTTTTTTTTTTTTTTTTTTTTTGAGACAGAGTCTTGCTCTGTTGCCCAGGCTGGAGTACAGTGGTGCGATCTCCACTCACTGCAATCCTGCCTCCTGGGGTCAAGAGATTCTCCTGCTTCAGCCTCTCGTGTAGCTGGGACTATAGGCACCTGCCACCATGCCCTGCTAATTTTTGTATTTTTAGTAGAGACGGGGTTTTACCATATTGGCCAGGCTGGTCTTGAACTCCTGACCTAATGATTCACCCACCTTGGCCTCCCAAAGTGCTGGGATTACAGGCATGAGCCACTGTGCCTCGTCTGCTGCCTCAGCTCTTTACCTCCTCTGGACTCTTGTTTATGTAGAAACTGAAGTTGCCGATTATAATGACAAATAGTTGTTGAAGATGATTTAGGTGCTAAACTCTTCAACAAATAGGGTAAAATGTGGCAGTAGCTAAAAGGTCAGTAGTTGGGGACACTTTACAATCTTTAAGAGGAGGACCATTCAATCATGATGAGTATTGGACAGCTCGTTGACACCAGCGTGAAGATCTCAAAGCCAGATTTATATTGATTTAAGAAAACTAATGTGGGCCAGGCGTGGTGGCTCACGCCTGTAATCCCAGCACTTTGGGAAGGCAAGGCGTGTGGATCATGAGGTCAGGAGATCGAGACCGTCCTGGCCAACATGGTGAAACCCCATCTCTACTAAAAATAAAAAAATTAACTGTGTATGGTGGCATGCACCTGTAGTCCCAGCTACTCAGGAGGCTGAGGCAGGAGAGTCACTTGAATCCAGGAGGCAGAGGTTGCAGTGAGCCAAGATCATGCCACTGCACTCCAGCCTGGTGACAGAGCAAGACTCCATCTCCAAAACAAAACCCCAAACTAATGTGATGTTTCTTCTACGAGAGTTGTGGAGCAAACCATATGTATGTGTGCATATATATGCATACTATCACTTCTATAACATTGTGTGTATATGTTGTAAGCATAAAACTATGTCTAGAAAAGAGTTCGCAAGTGTTAACAGTGATTACCACTAGGGCCTAGGATTTGAATAATCTTTTTTTTTTTTTTTTTTAAGAAAAAGTCCTCAATATTCTTTGAAAATGTATATCATTCTTGAATTCAGGAAGATGTAAAATGATTTTACATTTTTGGGGAAGCTTTTAATGGATTATTTTAAAGTGACCCGGGTTCTTATCTTGCCTCCATTTAAAACTGCCTGTCTAGTAAGAAGGAGAATAGAAATAAAGAAGGGTCAGTGGCTCATGCCTGTAATCCCAGCACTTTGGGAGGCTGAAGTGGGCGGATCACAGGGTCAAGAGATTGAGAACATCCTGGCCAACATTGTGAAACTCTGTCTCTACTAAAAAATATAAAAATTAGCCAGGCATGGTGGCGCGCACCTGTAGTCCCAGCTACTCAGGAGGCTGAGGCAGGAGAATCGTGTGAACCCGGGAGGAGGAGGTTGTAGTGAGCCGAGATTGCACCACTGCACTCCTGCCTGGGTGACAGTGCAAGACTGTCTCAAAAAAAAAAAAAAAAAAGGTGATGGGAAGTGACTTAATCTTCACATATGGTTGGATCCTTAGATTCAAGCAGGTAGCTGAAAATCAATTGTAGGAAGACACAGCACACCTAGGCACAAACCCAAGTGCAGAGACCCCTCCTACTGCATGCAGTCAGAACATGAACCTGCTTTTAAGTTTTTGCTTCTCCTAGAAAAAGTGAGAATATTGCAATTTGTTGAATAGCAAAAATTAAACAATTGTAGCAATGTCAGATAACTTAAGCTTCTCCAGCAAAAAAAAAAAATTGTAAAAGCAATGTCTAATTTGTTACATTGCCTTTACAAACCATTAGAGTTTATGTCATGAGCTTGCATCTGTTATGGTCAGAGTTTAGTTAGATTGTGAATTATAGGCTTGAAATAGAGATGTATTCTTTCAACTGCTGGAATCCAGCACTTGACTTTTCTCATGCTGAAAGATGATTTTTCCTTATTTAGAAAATTTCCTCAGGCCTTTGCTAAAATATTTTTAAATCTTTGGTCCTTTAATAAAAAAATAAAGAAAAGAGGCCAGGTGCAGTGGCTCATGCCTGTAATCCTGGTGCTTTGGGAGGCCAAGGCAGGAGGATTGCTTGAGGCCAGGAGTTTGAGACCAGCCTGGGTAACATAGTGAGAATCTATCTCTACAAAAATTTTAAAAATTAGCTGGGCATGGTGGTGCATGCCTGTAGTCCCGGCTGCTCTGGAGGCTTAGTGGGAGAATTGCTCAAGTCTGGGAGTTTGAGGCTGCGGTTAGCTGCAATTGTACCACTGTAACCCAGTCTGGGTGACAGAGTGAGACACTGTCTCAAAAAAAAAAAAAAAAAAAAAAAAAAAAAAAAAAAAAAAAAAAAAAAACACTATTAAATCATATACAGAAAACAATTAGCAAATCATATACAGAAAACAATTAGCATACCTATTCTCCTATGAGTGTTACTTCAGGAAGACAAACTTAAAATAGAAATGTACAGTCTTCCATTCACATAATGAATATTTGAGCACCAATTTTGTTTCCAGCATCAAGTTGGGAACTGGGAATAATACCATGCTGAATAAGACATCAGTTCTCGTCTTGAGAAAATCTTAGTCTAGTGGAAGTCAGAATGGTCAGTAGGCAGTTACTTATAGAGTAGTACCTGCTTCAACTGGGAATTCACAGGGTGCTTCCATGAGCACAGAGGGGCTCCCACACCAGTATTTGAGGGTAAGGAAGACAACTTGGAAAAGTTCAATAGAACTTCTTTAATTTATGCATAACCTTAGTATAACATTTAAATCCTTACTTTGACCTTTACTGGCAATATTTTAAGTAAGTTGCTACCAGGTCATGCCACTTAAGTAAGATATGGTGGGTGGCATTTATTATACCTACTGTGACTTGCATGGACACTGTTGAACCTTTACATGTGGTATCTGGAGAATACATAGGAATCAGGACAAAGGGGTGGGGAGAGAGCAAGGACAAAAGATGAAATGATAGGAGAAATAGTGCTGAGTGACTTATCACTAGACAGCACTGAATACGGTGCTTTTCTTTTTTCTTTTTTTTTTCTTTTTTGCAGATGAAGTCTCATTCTGTCACCCAGGCTGGAGTTCAATGGTGCGATCTTGGCTCACTGCAACCTCTGCCTCCTGGGTTCAAGCAATTCTCCTGACTCAGCCTCCTGAGTAGCTGGGATTACAGGCACGTGCCACCATGCCTGGCTAATTTTTGTATTTTTAGTAGAGATGGGGTTTCACCGTGTTAGTCAGGATGGTCTCAAATCTCCTAACCTTGTCATCCACCTGCCTCGGCCTCCCAAAGTGCTGGGATTACAGGCATGAGCCACTGTACCCGGCCAGTGCTGAACTTTTCATAATAAACTATAGGTGTATGGTTAGGCTAGCATAAATGGTTTCTAGTGAGTTTTTGCTCGGAATACCATCTATTCTTCAGAGTAGCTACGAGGGCAAGGAAAGTTAAGGTGCTTGACACCACACAGTATTTTTTTTATCCATAACACTTCAAACATTTTAATTGGAAGTCATTTCAAACTTACAAATAGGATTACAATGATAATCCAAATACTCCTTGCTTCATTGTCTTATTTCTCTCACATTCTCCCTCACACATGTGTGCACATGCCTGAGAATTGACTTTTCTCATGCTGAAAGATGATTTTTCCTTATTTAGAAAATTTCCTCAGGCCTTTGCTAAAATATTTTTAAAGCTTTGGTCCTTTAATAAAAAATAAAAGAGGCCAGGTGCAGTGGCTCATGCCTGTAATCCTGGTGCTTTGGGAGGCCAAGGCAGGAGGATTGCTTTTGGCAATTTTGTTTCTGAATCATTTAAGAATAATGTGTGCATCAGCCAGGCACGGTGGCTCACACCTGTAATCCTAGCACTTTGGGAGGCTGAGACGGGTGGATCACGAGGTCAGGAGATCGAGACCATTCTGGCTAACAGAGTGAAATCCCGTCTCTACTAAAAATACAAAAAAAAAAAAAAAAAAATAGCCAGGCGTGGTGGCAGGCACCTGTAGTCCCAGCTACTCAGGAGGCTGAGGCAGGAGAATGGCGTGAACCCAGGAGGCAGAGCTTACAGTGAGCCCAGATCATGCCACTGCACTCCAGCCTGGGCGACAGAGCGAGACTCCTCTCAAAAAAAATAAGTTGCATATATCGTAGTCTCTATTCCTAAATACACCAGTGTATACTTTTGTAGAAGATACTTTTACATAAATGTAACTAACTTCAGTAATTTAATATTGATATAATATTCTTTTCTAAGCTACTATCCATACTCCAATTTTGTCAGTTAATTCAATGTCCTTTATAGCAGTGGTCCCCAACCTCTTTGGCACCAGGGACTGGTTTTGTGGAAGACAATTTCCCACGGACCAGGGTTGAAAGGGGAGAGATGGTTTTGGGATGATTCAAATGCATTATGTTTATTGTGCACCTTATTTCTATTATTACATTGTAATATATAATGAAATAATTATATAATTCACCATAATGTAGACTTAGAGGGAGCTCTGAGCTTGTTTTCCTGCAACTAGATGGTCCCATCTGAGGGTTATGGGAGACAGTGACAGATCATCAGGCATTAGTTAGATCCTCCGAAGGAATGCGCAACCTAGATCCCTTGCATGTGCAGTTCACAATAAGGTTTGCACTCCTATGAGAATCTAATGCCACAGCTGCTCTGACAGGAGGCAGAGCTCAGGCGGTAATGGGAGATATGGGGAATGGCTGTAAATACAGATGAAGTTTTGCTTGGTCACTGGCTGCTCACCTCCTGCTGTGTGGCCTGGTTCCTAATGCCCAGGAGGCTGGGGACCACCTGGTTTACATTTTCTTCTCTGACACAGAATCCAGTCCAAGATTAGGTACTACATTTAGTTATCATGTCTACTTAGACTCCTTTAATTTGGAACATTGCCACATTTTTTTTTTTTTGACATTGACAGTTTTAAAGAGTCCCTTTTGTTGTTCATAGTACTTTAATACTAGATAACCTCTTAGTACCTGCCACACAGGGTCAGTACTTACTTATTGCTTGATCTTGAAGTTGAAGACAGATATGCCTCCAAACAGGAAAGAAAAAGGATTGGTAAATGTTCATCTGGGCTGTAAGCACTGTTAAGAGCTGCCTATTTTGCCTTAACTAGTAAAGCATATCTCATGTAATCATTTTTCAGAATTAAATATTATTTTAACATAAGGGTATTCAGCTCTATTTTACATTGTTGCCTACTCACTACAACATTTCACTGATTTAGTTATACAGTTCTCTGCTTTAGAATTTTAACTTTATTTGGAATTTTAAAAAAGTCTTTGTCAAAACTAGCCAGGTCTCCTGTTTTGCAAGTGAAGCAACCAAACAAAGAATAGAAAGCACTTCTGGGTGAAATTTAACCTTTTGATCAGGAGATTATATAATAGACATTTCACAATTTAGGTGAGAATTCCAGTCTTAGGGCCAAAACATAACATTATGGGGAAAATGGGCATCAAGTACATATTAGAAAATTACTGTTTGTGATTTTGCACAGTAAATAAGACTACAAAACACACAGACTGCACAAATCTCAGTGAAGTGCAGAATTATGTTGAATTCTAGGTTGAGGACCTTACACATTTGACACTAATCCTATCTCGGTGCTCATAGCACAGAGTCTGTCAACACTTGATTGTCTTCCGTATGGATGCAGATTTTCTGATCTTCTTTTCTGTGTAAATCTTATCACTCTACCGCAAACAGATGGCAGGAATGTTTTATACAGTACCTTTCAGAGTGCAGTGTACATGGTTGCCATTGAACCAATACTGATAAAATGTTCTGCCAGAAGTAGGAATTGATACAAGTGTTGCAACTCAGACAAACCTAAGCCCCTAGTCCCAAGTCCCCTACTTAGCTGGCAGTGTGGCCTTGAGTGTGCTAAGCTCTATTTTTCTCATCCATAAAATGGGAATACTGGTAGTTTCTGCCAGGAAAAGGCAGTGTGAGGTTGGTATAAAAGCTTTGAAATTCAATACAACGGGGCTCACGAGATGGGTCTAGTTTGGCCAACATTTCCAATTCTACATTTCGGTGTTCAGCATATTAACATGCTTTTAAGTTGTTTGAGTTTCCAACTATGTATATCTCATCATTCATGAGCTGCTCAATTAAACTCTGAGCCATCCATAAAGATGGCAACGTGAAATAAAGCCACCTTTGAAGCACCCAAAATCACAAATGGGGCCTTGCCCAAGGTTAAGTCATGATTCTGCATGCACCACCACAGTATACAGGGACCCCAAGCTGGCTGGTGTGAAAGTCATCCTTCTAGAATAGAAATGGAATCTCAATGCTCTAAGTCCTACACAAATCACTTGGGGAATCTCTTTAAAATGAAGATTCTGATTTAGTAGGTCTGGAGTGCGGGCTGAGATTCTGCATTTATAGAATGTGTTTGGTGAAATATTTTGATATCATTCTAAAGACCAATGAAAAATACACTGAAACTTTATTTAAAAAGTCAGGGTATATAGAAACCAAAAGGCATGTTTGCAAAATTATTTATTTACATTTTAAGCTCACATTAAAATCTTTCTAGGATAGAATGGCTAAGATGAAATATACAAAGCTGATATAAACACATAACTCACTAATCTTTATCTGAACAGAAATATAGAGATGGCTTTAGATAATCTGTTTTCTTCACAAAACCAATGTTCCCTTAAGTCATGCCATGATAATGTCTCCCCATTAAGAACTTGTATTGTCCAAAACAGCTGAGAAGCAAAAAGCTAACTTTGATTTGTTAAACAGCTATTCATATGCCACAAAACCAAAACTACTTGACAGTGCTGACAGGTCCAAATAGGTCCAAACATGATGATTTTTAAATGAGTGCTTTGGTCAATTAGGCTTTGACTTGGTTTTTGGCATTACTTGTATAATTGTATCATTCCAATGCGTCATTACAGGTAATCCATTCAAAACATGACTTGCTTAACACTGTCACAAAGCACTTAGCCTTGCCTCGATTGGAAATACCTTTAAGATGCTGACAATAGCAACAATTTCTCTTTTCCTTCACTTGGCAAAAAAAGAAATCACATAAATCACAAAATAAAAAATTCATTTCTCACATGTTAAAAAAGCAAAGTCGGCCATAAACCCTTATTCTTGAGAGAAGAAATAGTTTCTCATAATATCTGCCCTGGGTATTAGTGCATTATTAAAATACTAGACCTGTAATATCGCTTCCTATGCCTTGAAAGTCTATGACTTCATGATCTACTTATGTAAAATATGCAATGCATTGAAGTTTCTGGGAAGAATTCACATTTAAAACAGTTTTAAAACTCTGGATTTAGTAAGAATTTTAGAAAAATAAATAAAACACTGGTTCTACCTCTCCCCTTCTACTCTCCCTTCACAAATCTGAGCTTAAGTGCAAGCTTCTAAAGAACAGATGAGAGTAAGATAGGATGAGAGGTGGGTTTTACTATCTACATTTTCCTTTTCTTAGTGTAACATATTATCACAAAAGCAAACTTGATTCCCTTTCCTTGAAATGAAGATCCCATCTTCTAAGATGATCTTAAATAATTGTTCTTAAATAAAAAAGCTTAAAAATCAGTGCTTTTAATAAGCAACTAAATGCCTATAATACATATAACTTAATATTTTGAAGAGTGCTATTGTAAAGTTGGAAACAACATCTAAACATAATTTTAAGTTTACATTTAATTCTTTAAAAGGTCTTTTAAAAGCTATAAGCTCTATTACAATTTGCCAACTAAATTATAAATTGCCACTCACCTTCTCAAAAATTGTTGCACAAATGTATACATTTAAGGTATCTGTATGGGAAAAACCTCAATATGAGAAACATCAATCTCATAAGTGGGGTAAAATGAGAAATTAAGCACCTAGATATTGGTTAAATTCACTTTCATTTGAGCAGCATTTTGATTTTGAATAGAGATTCTAAATGTAGTCTAAACTTTCCAGAAAGTCATATTTACATTCATTGTACATTTTATATACACATAAATACAAATTTATAGGTAATACACAAATTAACCTACACCTCTTATCGTGTAAAAGACGAAAATTAAAAATACAACAACTGTGATCACATGCTAAGGCCAGCTATCTGGGAAATATTATTGTTCAGTTCCGACAGCAATAACCTTGAGTAACTTGGCGCATATCACAAATACACTACAGGTACTTAGTTTATGTCTGTCCTTAGCCTAGGCCAATCCATAGTTTTAAGTGAAACAATTTTCTGTGAAAGCTAATGCCATACAAGTAGTTAAACACCTACTAGAAATGTTTGCACCGCAGAAGAAAGATCTAAAGAAGGCATGATAGCAGATGTCAAATATTTTGAAGTATAATAATAGGGAAGGATTAAAATTAACTCTATATCCAGGGAGAAGTCAGGGCTTTCTGACAAGAGCTGTGCAAAAATTCAAAGGTCTGCTTCATCAGTGTGAACTCCCAGTCCCACAAAAAACCGTGCCTTGTCAAGGCTCTTGTAGTGAGGCCTCCTGGGTTGACCGGTGAGACTCATAAGCCCCAAGAAACCCTGAAATTCCCTGATGGAAATTGTTTTGTTGAGATTGAGTTTCTGACACGATGACTTCTTGGGCAGTTTGCTTTCTCTTGTGTTCCTGCCCATAAAGCAGTGCTCGATTTTGCTGTTACACCTTTTGTAAATGGATGGGCTTGGCCCTCCAGGAATATATCAAAGCGAACTTTTCGGATTATTGTCTCATGAAAACAAGCAGGTTGTTGTGATGAGCTTGGATAGTGCCCTGCACCTAGTAAGTATTCCACCAACTGCTGGCGGAAGTGGCTAGAAGCAGAGATTATAATTGGAAGAAAAAGTTACCGAATCTAAAATGTGTAACTGTTCTATAAAGTTTTGATCTTGAGCATGAGTGGTGAGTCCTATTTGGCACTCCTTGACCTCAGGTGGCATGCCAATGATTATCACAGTAAGAAATTCTTAGAATCAGATTTGAGGTATAGAAGGAATAAGAAACACGGAAAATTTTGATCTATATTAAATAAACTCTTCTGTAAGTCAGGTTTTTAACCCTAAAATCAAGGCCTTTTTTTCCCCAGAATATTAAATTTACTAAAAACGTAGAAATAAAAATTCTACTATGGCTGTAAATATATAAGACAAATAAATGAGGTCACATGGTTTATACATTTCAGATTCTTAGAGAGGCCCTACAGTAGTTCAGGAAGACAGTTTACAGTATTGTTCCCTGAGTTCTTGAGGCAACCTCAAGTAAGTTCATGAACTCCAAGATTTGAGAGACAGAAAACCTACATGGTCTGCTTATCCCTCTTTTCTAAGAGTAGCTATTTACTCCAAAGTGGTTTGTTCAGTGCTTTCCCTATAGTTCAACTGCTTTAATTATGTGGCTTTATCCATTTCTTAGAAGACCAGCTCCCCAAATGAAACCTCTAAGAGAAAGAAGAAAAGAAAAGGCTGTTTAAAGCAAGTAAGCTTTAACATTAGTTAAGAGTGCAATTGAGTAAATCACTTCTAAATCTATAATACAAAAAGAGTGGTAATACTGCCACAGGTGTTAGAAGGTTAGAATTCTACAGATTTGGGTTTGTCTGACCTCAGTGGTTAATAAGCCCTGCCTCCTAACCAAACAATTACACTCTACCAATTAATTGTCTACCAATTAAAAGAACCAAAACTATTACAATAACTTTCCAGTATTTAAATATGTAAGAACACCTACATTTGGTTTTAAAATATAGTTTATAACAACCATTCTCATCAGATCTCAAACGTCAAATATCTAGACTTTATACATACATTTGTAATAATGATTAAAAAAAAAAAAAACCAAACCACAAAAACTCATTCAAAACTGCTATTTTTTAGGTTCTTGAATTGTTTTCATACATCCACATTCTTGGTGGCTATTAGAATTTTAAAATAAACTCAAATCTTGGGAATAATTTAAGTAGTGAAATATGTGAGTATTTATTTTCAAACTCCCGTTAAGTGTCTATTTAGAAAAACTATGATAAATGGAAACTCCAGTTCTGTTGCTTAATTTTAACTTTAAGCCAATAAAGGTTAAAAAAGTTGAGAACCTTCTGAAATGTTCCATCTATTTCAGTAAAGTGCACAAATATGAGTGTACCCTTTGGTTTGGCTATGACCTCAAAGGAGGTGTAGAAGTCAGTGGCGCTGGTGTCAGATTCCTAACTATATTACTGAGGCTGGCAATCTTCTCCTCCAGGAGGTAATTTTTCTTCTCTGCTGTTTTCTGTCGCTGTTCAGTCATTTCCAGAGCTTTCAACAACTGGGCATTCTCAACATACAAGTCCTTCACCATTGCGTCTGCCTTAGTGTTCTTGCAGAGCTAGAAACAGAACCAGAAACATCTTGACTCCATTTCTGTAACTCTTCTTAAACCTTTGGTTTAAGGTCTGACATAAGGACTGTTGTTTTATAAAGGCAAATCACTTCTTCTAATTATATTGTTTTATTTTACAATATAGCTTCAACATCAGACTTGGCATCAGGGATACCACTGGAGCAAATCCACTTTTTCCAAGCTATTTCTTTGCATAAGATGTTGATGTAGGTTACTAATAGAACAGATTGATATTAGAGGGCACCAAAACAAAAGGTTTTTTCTACCTAAATAGGCATTATTTCTTTATTTATTCTTTAAAAACATAAAATACTTTTAAACCTTAAATTCCTGAGGTGTCAGGTGTGGACTGTTTAACTCTGCTTGTAACAGATGCTTGAACTTCCCATTCATAACTACAACTCACTGATTATCTAAAAATATAGCTCATGTATTATAACAGAGATAAGATTTGGGCAGTTACTTTTCCTGAAATGTCTTTGTTTTGTTTTGTTTTGCATGGGGCTTTGTCTAGTCTAATCGTTATAGTTAGAATATATGGTCTAGGTTGGGGTGGGAAAACTTGTTAGCAGCCTTGGGATACTTTCATTGTTGTTCTGGTTAATATTTTCCATACCCCCTTCCCATGTTACCTTTTAAGTGTTCATTTTACACCCAATTTCAAGTAAGGCATCTAAAAGTATAAAGGTTTATGAGAATAAAGAGTAATTAAAGAGTAACTTAACCTATTAGGGCAGGGATAAGGATGACAGCACTCTCAAGCTCAGAACCTAGATGTTTGGCAGGCATCACATAACATTTCAGAAACTATTCTCTGTTGAACTTCCCAAATACAACTTTTTTTCCTTCCTCCGTCCCTTCCTTTCCTTAAAAAAACACGTTGATATTTCTTCATCACCAACAGAATAAAAATCAGGCTTCTTGGCTCAGCACTGGAGGCCTACTGTCCTGTTCCTCCTTCCTCTCCAGTCTCTCCTGCTGCCTCTCCCAGGACAGTGTGAATTGGCAATGCTGAAGTGTTTATACGTGTCCACACCCCACATGTGGTCATAACTCCATGACGTTCCCACAGCCTAGGATGCCCTTCCCCACACTTTCTTTACTGGGTGAAATCTTAACCCTCAAGATGCAGATTAAGAGGTCTTTAGGAAGCTTTCTTTAAACTCCTGGGTTGGATCAAGTATCTCTTCTCTTGTGTTCCCCTCTACTGAAAACAGGACGGATCCCACTCACTTCTGAACCTACCATTTGGCCAAATGTTTGGCACCTTGTAAGTGCATTCTATACGGGCAGCGACTGTTGTATCCATGTGCCCACGGCAGGACCTGGCCCACAGTAACTATGTGCTGAATGCTTGAATACGTAAAGAACTGAATGGATAAATGCTTACTAAACGGGACTTTTTCTTCCCTGTGTATTAAGATACAGGGCAACAGAAAGTTCCTGTCTACAGCTGAATTCAGACCCTCTCTGGGGTTATTCTTAGGTTTTAAGTATCTAAAGAACTAGGTTAGGCAATTTCTGCCCCCCACCCAACATGCTTATCTCAGCTTCCAGAGAGGCTATAACACTCTCCCAGAGGGTAGTACTTTCTGCTTGTCTCTTTAGTGGAGGCGCAACTAATTTCTAAACACCAAAGCCACATCTGCCACCAGCAGGTGAAAAGGAGCAGGCTGTTTAGTGGTCCTGGAATCTGGGGTCTAGACTGTAATTCAAACTACATCTTTTTGGAGTCGCTGTAGCAATAAGATACTTTTTGAGGTTTTCATAAGCTGTTGGGAACAGGAAAGCTAAAGTTCCATTTATTACCTCCCAATTTTTTTTTTTTTAACCAATATCATTTTTCAATTTAAACAGGAGTATTTCCTGTCTTGGGCAGAGAAAAATCTATTGATTCACATGGACCTAAAGCATGTGAATGGATATGCTTTGGGTCCATGTGAATCAATATATATTTTTTGATCTTTAAAATCTTAGGTCCATGTGAATCATGTTAGCAAAGATTTACACTTTTAAATTGTGGACAAACATGCCTTAAACAGAGCTTTGGAAAAAATACACAGTTCATATTTTTGGGGCGGTATGAGGGACAGGAAATCCTAAGTTCTTGTAGACATTTATAATAGAATTTGCCTTTATTAGACAACGTAAGTTAATGAGTTAATGGCAATAAAGGGATGTAAAACTGGCGTTAAAGCTGGAATGTGAGGTGGGTGAACAGAGATGACCAGGGAGGCTCACTTGTTCTTTCAGCTGATTCACTTTCTCTTGAAGAAGCCTTTTCACTAGTTTCAGTTTCTGTTCAACTTCTATCATTCGTTCTTCCATGACAGTTACCAGTTGTTCCTGGTTTCCCTGAAGGGAAGAAAAGTATATTATTCGAAAATCATGTCACACTGAAAAGAAAACACTGGTTTATTTTCCCCACAAGATGCCTAAAGAAAGGACAGCAAATGTTTTGCCTTTGTAACAGGCAGGATGGATTTCTCATGAAATGAGAGTTTTGAGCCCTGCATGGATTGCACAGGTCAGAAAAGTAACCCTATCAGAGAAAGAATCAGATTTAAAAAACAAAAGAATCTTACCTGTGTTACCATCATCCCCCTGATATAAAGCAAAATTCTTAAAACCCAAAATTTAATACCTGTGTGTACTTCTAGTAAAATGGAAATCCAAAGTAACTTAAAAGACAGTTATCAACGTCCCATCTGTGATTTGGGACTTTGCAATGTTGTGGGTCTCTCAACACCAAAACAAGCACGGAATAGATTCAGGGTTTCCCAACATTTCCAACAGCTTGCAATATGCATGTCTGTTTTTCCTTTGACGTGGCTGATAACTGTGAGGGTGGTTTTCTTTCTTCATAATAATCAGCCTCTTCCTGCCAATTTTTCTAGTCATCTGTTTCCCACTTGTAAACGTGAAGCACACACCTGGATTGGAGGATGAGTTTACTACCAGAGCAGATTGAAAATTAAAAATCTCCTCACACAACAGTGATGGGTTAAGGAGTAAGTGGGTTTTGGAGAGGAGAGAGACCTAGAATGCAACCCCCATCCCTCTGCAGTCCACCTAAATGTCCCCATAAGGAATTTCAGATTTCATAAAGGTGTTAATAGCTGATGGTAGTTAAGAAAGACTTTAAAAGACATGCAGAATGACCAAACATGAGTCAAAGGCCACCATCTGTTTGGATACTAAGTAATAACACTTAATCATAAAAGAAACCCTAAATCATTGTAGTAACTATCCTGAGGATAAAAACTGTAACAGGCAAAGGTCTAATGCAGGAAGTAAGTTACAAAAAATTGGGCCTGGAGGACATCTAGCTTTTAAAAAGGCCTATATTTAAAAAAAAAAAATAGCTTTTTAAAGTTCAAACATATAAATATAAAATGTCTGATGTCTATGTGCCCAACAACAAAGCAAAACAAAAAAACATAAGAGATAATTCAAAGAAGAGTTGGCAAAAAGAGTAGAAAAACAGGAAAAACAAAGGCAGTCATATACTTAAAATTTATTTTATTGTTTCATCAAAAATTTCCTGTCAAAAAGATTTATACATCTTATACAAAACAGTATAAATACCCCTGATTTTCTTCAAATTCCATATATAAAAGTAGTACCTTTTGTTAAAAATAGTTACAACATATGGAATGAGAAAATATATAGACTACATCCTTTCAAGAATCTTAAATCCACACTCTTTAAAGGGTATAAATAAAATGATTTGTAACAAGTTGATATTTGTGAATTTGATTCACAAGATCTGTCATTTCTACATAAATAAGAGACATAATACTGCAAAGGTTTAACAGTAAAAATAATAAAAGAATTCAAAAGAGCACTTAATTCCAACACAGCTTATGTCTCTGTGTGTGGTGTGTGTGCATGGGTGGGTGTGTGCATCTGTCTGCCATGGTAAGAAATGCCAGCGATAGCAGCCCAGTTTTCACAGGTGCCCAATCCTTCTGTAGGAATCTGCATGCACTGCTCGCTGCTCCGGTAGCAAGGCCTAGAGAAAGAAGGCAAGTGGTACACTTCACCCTCATGTCAGGATGAGTTTTTAGGGGGAGTCTAAATTCACACATTTATAATGCAAACAATTGTTAAAAGCATACACATTAACAATACATAGGCAAGCAAAGCAACACAGAATGCAGAAGAGATCACATCACTCCACACACAGAAACGTGCAGATTTAACAATATTCTGTATTCTTAAAATTAGTGTCAGCTCAGCAGCGGGAAGTGAGCCTGCAGTAGCATTCTGGTGAGAGTAATAAGCAGTCCACCCTGTCATCTGGTTGGAGGATTTTTTTTTTCTTTCAAAAATCTTAGTGTTTGTCTAATCCTGAAGGAATTGGAGGAAAAGGATATTTTTTTTTAACATTGGTGGGTGGGTTGGAAACAGCAGGCTTTGAAAATAGTGTGTACGAGAGCAATGCGTAGAATCCTGGTGGATCATTTGGTCAGAAGGTCCACTAAAAACCGAGATCAAAGTTTTGTAGTTCAATTATATACTGGAGAGTTAAAGCATCTAACACTCGACCATCACAATTTAAGAACTTTAATATTGGGAAGTTGAAGAAGTATGTATAAAGCTTCCAAAAACAGATTTTAAAGCTCATAAGACAAAGACCTTCTGAAGTTCATTAGAAATACAGCATAGGTATGGATGTAGAGGGAAAAGTTTATTAGAACTGACAAGTGGTAGGAGTACTTAGTAATTAAGCATGGATGGATACTAGCAGAAGAAACAGAACTGTTCCTATGTAGAGTTCCAGGGCTAATGTGACTTTGCAAAGTCATGCTGAGGGGATTCAAATAAGAGATGGGAAATTCCTTATCAAGCAAGGTATCTGAGAGGCAAGGTATCTGAACACACAAGCACATGCAAACCAGAAAGCATTAACGTTGAATTCCACAAAGAAGGACTTTCTGTTTTATTCCTAATTCTGAATTAACTAAATGGGCAAGCCCCAAGAGTTAAAATTCTGAGAAAGGGATGATGAATGAGGCACTAAAGAGAAATAACTATGAATACTTGAAAATCTAAGTAATATAAGATTGGATGTGGTGGTGAGCTGGGATCATGCTAACAATGAGAAGACTTTTACTTTCTTAAATAGTTGTATGAACTATGTCAACTAGAAAGATGTCACTGACTACATACTCTATTTGTTGTGAAAAGTCCTCATTTGTGATTTTCATGGGATGCAGCAGGCTGCAGGGCTCTGGCACAGGGAAGCTCAGTATACTTTGTTAGTAGCGCATATCCTAGCCACATTTAAATTTTGTAATATTTTTGGCATGGGATGGGAACATTAGGCCAATTGTACACTATGTTTAAGTGATCCTGATACTTCATTGTCTATTACAAACGGGCAAAGGAGACCCAGAACACTAAATGACTCAGCTTAGAAGCTGAGAACTCTAAAGTAACACTGCACAGCCCAAAAAACAGCACTGCAGTTCTGTGGATTTGTCATACAGGTAAAATATAACTCTGAAAGAAGATTTAGGGTTGTGATTTTGTTTTGTTTTTTAAATTTAAGAGATGGAGTCTTGCTATGATGCCCAGGCTGGAGGACAGTGGCCATTCACAGGCATGATCGTAGCTCACTGCAGCCTTAAACCTCTGGCCTCAAGCGATCCTCCCGTCTCAGCCTCCCAAGTGGCTGGGACTACAGGTGTGTGCCATCAGATTTAGGTTCTTTCTCTCCACCTTTGAACTGGTAGAACTTTCAAATAAACAGGTGAAATTAATAGGTGATGAACAGGTGATCTACTACTAGAGAAGAGAGAGCTTCACACCTGTGGTGTGTTGGTTTCAGAGGTCCTGTTTTCAAGTTCCTCCTGCAGGTGCTGGTTTATCCTTTCTGCCTGCAGCAGCTGGTGTTGAAGCTGCAGAAACTGCTCCCTGGGTACCATCGGACAGGCTTGCTGCTGGAGCAGCTGCAAATCCCAAGCATGAGGGGACGGGCTAGGCGTCGCAGTGAACCTCAGGTGCTGCATCTGAAGGACAAGGGCAAAGTCCTGGTCAGTTGAGTCCCTTCAATCCCAGAACTGCCCTTGATGGTGTCAGGCAGTGAGGAATGAAGACTATGAATTCATTAATAACCCCAGATCCACTGAAACTTGGAAATAGGACAGCATATGGGCCTGAGGAAATGAGAAAAGCTATTTCACTTAGCAGATAATATGCTTAATAAGTAGCCTTTCTTAAAAGTTTTAGGCTTAAAAGAAAAGCCCTTCCCAACTCTGGAGTGATATTAAGGGCACGATGTACATAATGCATCTGAATTCTATTTCATTTTTTCTTACACTGGAAAAACTGCCTCCCCCCTTTTAAAAACTGGGGTTGGAGAAAGTGGTTATGCTTTAGGGTTTTACCACTTTACTTACCATTCATAAAGATTCTTAAATGTTCAATGACTACATTTTTTTCCAACCCCAAGTTAGCAATTTTTTTGAAGAACCTCATCTTGCATCTAAAATTATTTTAACCTACCTTTAGTTTATCGGTATGTAGTTATACCCTTAGATTAAAGAGCACAAAACAGACAATTCTGGGGCATAAAGCAATAATATCCTAGAACATCTGGGAACTGGAGAACATGGAATGGAAGAATTCAAGACAATGAGGAAATGTGTACCAACATGCCAGTCAAAGTGGGGGAGAGGAAAGGGAGGAGGATGCACGGCATTTTGGCCAGTGAGGCAGGCCACCTCACATCTATAAATATGCAGAGCATGCAACAAACATGACCAAGTACTAAATTCAAGAAGCGGCACCTCCAGGCTTGTGTGAGAAAGGTGGAAAAGAACCTCTAAGACTTGGCTATAACTAAATGTTACCATGAAATGTCAGAGCCACTATCCATTTCCTTATATCTAAATTTCTAGGTGGGGACAGGCGCATTGCCCACTTTGAGATACTTCTAGTTGTAGATTCAGAAAACCACTTTATTTTTATGATTAAAATTGTGGAGAATTATCCCATAATTTTATATCAGTGGGATAATTTTCTTCATACATAATAATGCTTTAAATACTGAGGAAAAGTTTGATGTAAACAGACATACCATTAAAACAAAATGAATACTGGCTCTTAGCTTAAGTACTTATTAACTGTTATAATCAATAGAAATGATAACATGAGCAAGGGGTTTAATGAGATGGCTCCATGCTATGAAAGTTCATTGTAAGAGAATGTTCTACCTTCACACACTATCTCAGGCAGAGAACTGCACCCTTCTCTGCTACTTCCAACCACTGAATTCTAGGTACAGGTTAGCCATAGACAAAACAAAAAGAAGAGAAAATTATAGGAGTTATAAAAAGAGAAAAGTATGAGTTATAAAAAGAGAAAGAACAGTACTAATTAGGTCTATTATATACATGAATAAGAGCATATGAAAGACCAACATTTACATTTTTCTGTATATAAATTTTACAGACATTAAAATGTCCTACAATTCTAATTCTGCAAGTGCATCTTCACTTACTGTATCCTATTTGTGCCCCTCTCAATATAATGATGTAGAAGATTCCAGGTCCAGGCCAGGTGCAGTGGTTCACACCTGTAATCCTAACACTTTGGGAGGCCGAGGTGGGTGGATCACTTGAGGTCAGGAGTTCAAGACCAGCCTGGCCAACATGGTGAAACCCCGTCTCTACTAAAAGTACAAAAATTAGCCAGGCGTGGTGGCACGTTGCCTTTGGTCGCTGCTACTCGGGAGGCTGAGACAGGAGAATTGCTTGAACCTGGGAGGCGGAGATTGCAGTGAGCCAAGATCACACCAATGTACTTCAGCCTGGGTGACAGTAAGACTCCGTCTCAAAAAAAAAAAAAAAAAAAAAAAAATGCCGGGTGTGGTGGCTCACACCTGTAATCCCAGCTCTTTGCGGGGCCAAGGTGGGCGGATCATGAGGTCAGGAGATGGAGACCATCCTGGCAACTTGGTAAAACCCTGTCTCTACTAAAAATACAACCGGGAATGGTGGTGTGCGCCTGTAATCCCAGCTACGTGGGAGGCTGAGGCAGGAAAATTGCTTGAATCTGGGAAGCGTAGGTTGCAATGAGCTGAAATCGTGCCACTGCATTCCCACCTGGTGACAGAGCCAGATTCTGTTTAAAAATAAATAAAAAAGATTATTCCAGGTCCAGTATGGAATGGATCTGACGTTAAATCTCTTGCCACTTGGAGATGCAGAAAGAAGTATAAAGTATAAACCATTTTTGTTAAGTGTCTGAAACGTTGGCTATCAGAGAGGTACACAACAGACTCGAGAACTGCTGATATAGTCTGTAACCCTTCTGCTGAATGTTCAAAACGAATTTATTGAACCGCTCACATTGAAAAAGTCCTGAAGTAGGAGTCAAATTCTAGCCCTAATTTTCCCTTTTCCTAGTCTAGTGATCTGTGATCTTTAATTACTGTGGGGGGATGTGTTATATTAGAACCGTGACTGTTAAACTAGTACATAGAGATGAGGAGAGACTACTTCCCCCAAGGGAGTGCACAGGTCAGATCAGAACCTGGAAGACAGCTTTGCTCAAATCCCGATTCCAGAGATTCTGATGTAGAAACCTGTCCCTGCCCAGCCCACCACCATTGCTCCAATCAGGTAAGAATCCCTGCCAGAGTGAGAAGGAGTTTACCTACCCCTCAGGTGAGCTGGGACACGCTGTACATCCCCCAAATTAACCTGCTCTATAGATATCACACTATAAATACAAATCCAATTTGTAGGGCTGGAGGGGGAATGGTTACTGCTTAATAGCTACAGCTTCTGTTTGGTGTGATGAACAGGTTTTGGAAGTAGTGCTGATGGTTGTAGAATGTGGTGAATTTAATGAATGCCACTGAATTGTACATTTTTAAATGGTTAAAATGGCAAATTCTATGTTAGTTATATGTTTATCACAGGTTAAAAATTAATATACTAAAAACTATTGAATTGTATACCTGAAATATGTGAACTATATAGTATGTGAATTATACCTAAATAACACTGTTTTTGTTTGTCTGTTTTGAGATGGAGTCTTGCTCTGTCACCCAGGCTGGAATGCAGTGGTGCAATCTTGGCTCACTGCAACCTCCACCTCCTGGGTTCAAGCAGTTCCCTGCCTCAGCCTCCTGAGTAGCTGGGACTACAGGTGCACGCCACTGCACCCGGCCAATAACACTGTTTTTAAACACTCCAATCTGGAGTAATATAGGAGGGATCAGGGAACTCCCAACACTTTGGGAGGCTGAGGCGGGAGGATTGCTTGAGCCCAAGAATTCAAGGCTGCAGTGAGCTGTGATCACACCACTGTACTCTAGCCTGGGTGACAGAATCTCAAAAAAATATCCCATTTGTATAAATCTATAGCGTTTTTTGTTTTTTTGTTTTTTGTTTTTTTTTTTGAGATGGAGTCTTGCTCTGTCGCCCAGGCTGGAGTGCAGTGGCGTGATCTTGGCTCAATGCAACCTCTGCCTCCCAGGTTCAAGCGATTCTCCTGCCTCAGCCTCCTGAGTAGCTGGGATTACAGGCGCACGCCCCCACACCCAGCTAATTTTTGTATTTTTAGTAGAGATGGGGTTTCACCATGTTAGCCAGGTTGGTCTCGAACTCCTGACCTTGTGATCCGCCTGCCTCAGCCTCCTAAAGTGCTGGGATTACAGGCATGAACCACCGCACCCAGCCAATAATTCGGTTCCATTTCCTAATGAAAGCTTCATTTGAATAAACAGCTATTTCAGTGTTCAAATAGAAAAATTCATGCTTTTTCCTTAGCTATTTGGCTCCAGTGTCAAGAACACTTAATTTTCCTCCTCTGTTAGCAAATATTTACTACTAGGTCAGAAAAAAACATGGGGAAATTGCTTATGATGGCTAATACTGTCAACGGGTCCCTGGTAAGACAGGGGAACAGGCGGGAGAAGAACTGGCCTCTTGGCAGAGCCTCTGGAAAGGCTCTCCGGTGACTAAGTACACACTGCTACTTTTCAGTTTGATACTAGACAATATGGGCTTAGTTTTAGACATCTTATTCCTCAGAGTATATAATTATATTTCATGAGAAAAGCACGTCTACATCTAAGTACAGCCCACAGCTCAGTTTTGAATGCATTCATTTTATTGCTGTTAAAAAAAGAAAAAATGGTTTAGATTTCACTAAAGTTTCATGAATTTCCCCTTTAGCTGACAGATCAGAGAACACAAAATTGACAAACTTCACTGGTGACTTAAATGTTAGTGCTATATGTATGCCCATATTTCACATTAAAAATCAGTGCTTGGTACTTGGTTTTTAAAAGCTACCTTTGCATGTGGTCAGCTTCATAAAAGAAAAAAATGGCTCCATTTCTTTTTCCTCTTTTTTTTTTTTTTTTTTTTTTTTGAGATGGAGTCCGGCTTTGTTGCCCAGGCTGGAGTGCAGTGGTGTGATCTCGGCTCTCTGCAACTTCTGCCTCCCGGGTTTAAGCAGTTCTCCTGCCTCAGCCTCCTGAGTAGCTAGGATCACAGGCGCCCACCACCATGCCCAGCTAATTTTTTTGTATTTTTAGTGGAGATGGGGTTTCACCATGTTGGCCAGGCTGGTCTCGAACTCCTGACCTCAGGTGATCCACCTGCCTCGGCCTCCCAAAGTGCTGGGATTATATGTGTGAGCCTCTGTGCCTGGCCCCATTTCTTCTTATAATTCTGGATTTAAAAATATGTGTATACATAGTACTTTTTAAGAGCACAAAAAGAATTTCTACATGTTCTTTTCTGCCTTACATAAGTCTTATAGTTCACTAAATGTTAGATTGACTAATTTCATCTACCCAACGTATATCAATGAAATCCTTAAGAAGGATTTATACATAAGTTTGTTTTCTGAATACTTAGTTTAATTATAGGATATAACAATCTAGAAGACTGGAACCCAAAGTCCAAGCTGACAAGTTAGTTTTACAAATCCAGTTTCTTCTTTTTCTTTCTTTTTGAGACAGGGTCTCTCTCTGTTGCTCAGGCTGGAGTGCAGTGGCGTGATCTCAGCTCACTGCTACCTCCAACTCCTGTGCTCAAGCAATCCCCCTGCCTCAGCCTCTCAGGTAGCTGGGACTACAGGTATATACCACCATACCTGGCTAATTTTTGTGTTTTTTTTTTTTTTTGTAGAGACAGGGTTTCACCATGTTGCCTAGGCTGGTCTTGAACTTCTGGACTTAAGCCATTTGACTGCCTCAGCCTCCCAAAGTGCTGAGATTACAGGTGTGAGCTACCATGCCTGGCCACAAATACATTTTCATAGTTATTAGATGTACCTCTCACAAAAGCAGTACTGAGTTCTAAATGTAGTAATGAAGAATAGCAGCACTTGAAATGAAAACTTCCAAATGTTAATGCTCTCAAATTTCCCGCATGGATTTCCCAACTGAAGAGGGTGCTAGAGATCAATCATGTCTATAAAATGTTGCAATATAGGAGGGATCAGGGGAACTGGCATAAACACGGTGATGGCAAGAGTGCTCAGGGCCCCTTGGCTGATCAGAGAGTCCCTGCAACCTGGATTTGCAGAGGTACAGGTCTTTGCATTTTAGGTCATCATTATTACTTCCTCTGAAAAGCAGTATGGCTTCCTATGACAGTATAATTAAGCAAAGTTGTCTATAAAACTTGGTAAGACAGACCAAAGAATTCAACTTGGCAGTGTACTTAGATTTTCACAACGGAAATTCAATGCCATGTCTAGTCTCTCCCAACAAATGGCTCATTCATGGATTAAAATATTCTTCATAGCTAAGGCCATCTGCTGAGAAACTTACCTCCATGAGCTGCTCATCCAGTTTTACTTGTTTCTTTTTCAGGCCTTCATTTTCCAAATGAATTGTTTCCAATTCTTGTTCAAGGGAATTCATCTGACTGACCTGTTTAAAAAAACAAAATATTCCCTTTAAACAAAAACAAAAACACTTGAGTTGCTCTAGTTTATTTTGACAAATCTGCGGTTGTCAGAAATCTCGACTCTTGGAAGAAAGCCAAGTTAATTCAGTGACAGAAAACAAATAATACAATTCAGTGTATTGCTTACATTTAAGTGATATAGTTTTAATCACCTGTCATCATAGAGAATAGATTCCTTAAGGCAGCTGGCTTTTAAACTTGGATGCCACCCACTATAAGAAATACATTTTATCTTACAACACAGCACACACACCCATACATATGTACAGTACATAGGTACATATCACTGAAATATCCTTACCATGGACCATGTACTCTGATATTTTGTGTATTTTATTAATAAAAAATGCTGGTTTCCATTAAGTTGATTTCATAATCCTCTACTATGGATCTGCAGTGGGAAAAATACTGTCTTAAGGCAAAGTTAAAGGCTTAAAATTGAGAGTACATAAAACCTGATTTATATAACTTTTCAATTTTAAAGATTTCATGAGTGCTTTTTATTTTTATTTTTTTTGAGATGAAGTTCACTCTGTTACCCAGGCTGGAGTGCAGTGGCACAATCTCAGCTCACTGCAACCTCTGCTTCCTGGGTTCAAGCGATTCTCCTGCCTCAGCCTCCCGAGTAGCTGGGACTGCAGGTGTGCACTACTGTGCGCAGCTAATTTTTTGTATTTTTTTTTTTAGAGATGAGGGGTCACCATGTTGGTGAGGCTGGTCTCGAACTCCTGACCTCATGATCTGCCCACCTTGGCCTCCCAAAGTGCTGGGATAATAGGCATGAGCCACCGCATCCAGCCTCACTTTTATAACTCTTACTACAGGAAGAACCTAGTGAGCTATGGGACACTGAGTCAGAATATTGCTCAGTAAAAAACATACAACACTATCTTAGAAAGCTGATTTTGCTTCTATCAAAAAGAACTGAAGAGAACAGCAAGAATTGTGAAGCAGAAGTGTAGTCTTCCAGGTCCGTTTTAAAATTCAATATAAATGAAAAGCCTAGCCACAGACATTTTTCCCCCAAAGAGCAGCTAAATGAAACCCATTTTCTTTCTGCAAAGTTTACTTGAATGTACCTGAAATTAAATGACATTTCGGCTTTAGAGCACAACCAGGCCTTCTTACTGCAAATGGTCACAACTTTCACAAAAAACAAAAATTTTATGAATATTTTATAATGAAATATTTTTCTCAGATTTCTAAACAAACCATTTTTTTTAACAAAGAGGTAATAGTGAAAACTGAGTTTCAGTTTAGAAAAAGAAAACAACTCTGAGAAGTCTGGTCTGAACTCTAACTTCATGGGACAAATTACAGAAAGCAAACTGAGTGGCACTACAGAGCTGTGACCATAGGGTAGCCAGCCTCCCAGAGGCCGTAAAGAGCCCCACCTCCAGGTATTCACACCCTTATACAGTCCCCTCCCACACTATACTAGGGTTAGTCTGCGTGACAAATACAATGCAGCAGAAATGTTGGTATGTCACTTGCAGGCTTAGATCATACAAGGGACCACAGCTTCTGTCTTGGTCTTTTGGTCTCAGTGTCTGTTTCATCACTTCTTCTAGGGGAAGCCAGATGTTATACCCTAAGAAAAGGCCCAGGTAGTGAAGAGCTGAGGTCTCAGGCAAGCAGCCAGCAAGGAACAGGAGCCTCTTGCTAACAGTTGCATACATGAGCTTGGAAAGTAGATCCTCTAGCCCCCGTGAAGCCTTCAGGCAACTGCAGGCCTGGCCAACATCTAGACTGCATCCTCATGAGAGCCTTGAGTTGGACCACCCAGCTAAGCTGCTTCTGAATTCTTAACTTGTAGAGAAAGACAACAAATGTTGTTTTAAGTTGTTACATAACAATAAAACGTACAGCCCATATTAAGATGTTTCTAATATTCGGGTGATAAATATTTTGCCAACTTATAAAGCTTCTAATACTAATAAAGATGATTAACTGCCTTCTTTAAGAAAGGTTAAATTGTTTTTCTTTTCTTTTTTTTTTTTTGAGACAGAGTCTCACTCTGTCACCCAGGCTGGAGTGCACTGGTGCAATCTTGGCTCACTACAACCTCTGCCTTCCCGGTTCCAGCAATTCTCCTGCCTCAGCCTCCCGAGTAGCTAGGACTATAGGCACGTGCCACCACACCTGGCTAATTTTTGTATTTTTTAGTAGAGATGGGGTTTTACCATGTTGGCCAGACTGGTCTCAAACTTCTGACCTCGTGATCCGCCCACATCGGCCTCCCAAAGTGCTGGGATTACAGGTGTGAGCCACCGCACCCAGCCAAATTGTTGTTTTTTTCCAACCATTATTCAATCAAAAAGAACCATGATGCTATTTTGACAAGAGAACATCAGCATAAAGAGATATATGCCAAAATATGCCATCGTAATCATTTCCTTAGAAGTACACCTGAGAAGAAACACACTTAGGAACATATTATAGTGAGAACACAGACGCACGCCATATATTCTCAAAAACTCACCTTCCTGTTAGTAGGAGATCGTTCTTTCTGAAACTGATCACACTCTCTCTTTAAGCTCAATTTTTCTTGCTCTGTGGGTTTCATGGTACCTGATGGGTTTAGATGTTTTTGGTGCTTGGGAAGAAGATTGGATTCCAGTTGACGGACCTATCAAGAACAAATGTAAGAGGAAGAAATGCTAATACAATCACCCAGCCAGCAAAAACAACAAACATAGGGCAAGTTTTAATTCAGTACTTGGGTCCTGTTATAACTTTCTTTTTCAGTCAAGCCTGTAAATACTCGAAGCTAGCTTTTCTGGATTTCAAAAGACCCTTTCTAGGTAAGTCTGCTTAGGTCTACAAACCCAAGACTGTAGGAACAAGACAGGGAAGAGGAGACTTCTGGGTCTACTAACTCTCCAGGAGTCACCAGTGTATGTGATGTGGCTGCCAGGAAAGCAGGCACAGCAGTCCCAGGCCCTTTTTTTCTGACATGAACACTACTTTTAGGAGAGAATGGGCTGACAGTCCCATCTGCTCTTATTGGACTGTTCACATCTAAAACAGTTCTATGAGGACATGAACCACGTCTGTCCTGCTCACCACTGCAGCGTCAGTGATAGCAGCTTCTGGCATGGAGTAGACGTTCTAAATAAATATCTGCGACTCTTCAGAGTTCCTCCTCAAAAGAGGTGTTAAGCATAGGTTAAATATCACTGGGAGACTATGCACCAGAGGTAAGGAATTCCAGCACCAAGTTGGTGGTTGGAAAAGACCTTTAAAGATGATTCTAACCTTGAAATGCTGTCTTTTATTTTTATTTATTTTTTATTTATTTTTTTTTGAGGCGGAGTCTCGCTCTGTCGCCCGGTCTGGAGTGCAGTGGCCGGATCTCAGCTCACTGCAAGCTCCGCCTCCCGGGTTCACGCCATTCTTCTGCCTCAGCCTCCCGAGTAGCTGGGACTACAGGCGCCCGCCACCTCGCCCGGCTAGTTTTTGTATTTTTAGTAGAGACGGGGTTTCACCGTGTTAGCCAGGATGGTCTCGATCTCCTGACCTCGTGATCTGCCCGTCTCGGCCTCCCAAAGTGCTGGGATTACAGGCTTGAGCCACCGCGCCTGGCCTAAATGCTGTCTTTTAAAGGAGGCACCTTTTTCTCTCGTGAGAAGTTATTTAGACCTGCAAGATCTGAGTCTGGTTTTACCATTTTTGTACACTAGTCTTGGTGGCTGGCTAATGTGAAGAATACACGGTTCACATAATTTCCATGAGTCTACATTTTGGATATGAAGATTAAAGTCAAATATATTTTAATATAAAACTACTGTAATATTTTATAAACATCAGGATAAAATTATATGTGAGTAAATGATAAATTACACATTCTTAAAATAAGTCTGCTATATAGCAAGATACTCAAATCCATACCTTAGAACCATTCCAATCATATCCAACATTCATTTTCATATCAAACTAGTCATTTTCAAACATATGCCATGATGTGCAGCTTCTCAAGTTACCTTCTCCCGGGAGTGTGTAAGTTCTGCTTTGGTGTTTTGTACCACAGTCTGGAGCCTCTCATTCTCTTGCCAAAGCAGCTGCTGTTCCTCATTCATCAGATGATCCAACTTGTCCCAGGACAGCCTTTTCTGCTGGTTATGGAGCCCTGATGGATGAGTAGCTATTTCTGGGGCCCAGCTCTTAAGAGAATTGTAGAGTGTAAGCCTTATAAAACAAGCTATTGGGTAATTTCTGTTTTGAGACAGGTGTCATATTTACCCAATGACAATGACGCCTAGTAAGTACCTTTCAATTGTCCCCTCAGTCTTCTAATGAAAGTATGTGTATGTACATATAAATAAGAATAAAACAATATTCTTGAAGTTTGATTTTTAAAAAAAGGTTTGGAGAGTCTCTGTTTAAAATGGTCTTTGACAAAACAGCCATGTCATTTCCAATAGTGAATATGACTGAAGGGCAAGGTCCAGTTCCATAAAGGACTCAAGTGCATTGAGATTGGTGGCTCAAAAGTTGCTTCATTCTGGCCGAGCGTGGTGGCTCACGCCTGTAATCCCAGCACTTTGGGAGGCCGAGGCGGGCAGATCACGAGGTCAGGAGATCGAGACCATCCTGGCTAACAGCATGAAACCCCATCTCTACTAAAAATACAAAAAAATTGGCCGGGCATGGTGGCGGGCGCCTATTGTCCCAGCTACTCGGGAGGCTGAGGCAGGAGAATGGCGTGAACCCGGGAGGCGGAGGTTGCAGTGAGCTGAGATCGCGCCACTGCACTCCACCCTGGGCAACAGAGTGAGACTCTGTCTCTAAATAAATAAATAAATAAAGTTGCTTCATTCTTATGAAGTTATCTTTGAGCCCAGAAGATATTCATTTGATTCACAGAGGACATAAAGAGAAAGCTGAAATGCACTGCTAACTCGAAAGCTTTCACAAGCTAAACTCTACTTTCATTTTCACATATGCAATCATATCCTTTTTTTAGAATTCAAAGCACATATTGTCCATGTAATTAACATCTGAATTCAAAAATGTGCTTTCAGCTACCAAAGTGATTTTCTGAATCTTGAAAATGATTTAAAAAATAAAAAAGATAACACAAATAGATAAGCCTCTTGCCTTTTAAACCAAACATGAAAAAAAAAGGTACAATCTCATTTTGAGAAAGTCAACCCAGAAGTAATTTCAAAAATGTAAATGTTTTTGAGACAGAGTCTCACTCTGTCACCCAGGCTGGAGTGCAGTGGCACGATCTCAGCTCACTGCAACCTCCACCTCCTGGGCTCAAGCAATTCTTATGCCTCAGCCTTCCCAGCAGCTGGGATTAGGCGGGGGCGTGTACTACCACACCTGGCTAATTTTTTTTTTTGAGACAAAATCTAGCTCTGTCGCTTAGGCTTGAGTGCAGTGGCACGATCTCGGCTCACTGCAACCTTTGCCTCTCGGGTTCAAGAGATTCTCCTGCCTTAGCCTCCCAAGTAGCTGGGATTACAGGCACCTGCCACCATGCCCACCTAACTTTTGTATTTTTAGTAGAGATGGGGTTTCACCGTGTCGGGCAGGCTGGTCTTGAACTCCTGACCTCGTGATCCATCCGCCTAGGCCTCCCAAAGTGCTGGGATTACAAGCATGAGCCACCACACCCGGCCATTTTTGTATTTGTAGCAGAGACAGGATTTTGCCATGTTGGTCAGGCTGGTCTTGAACTCCTGGCCTCAAGTAGTCTGCCTGCCTCAGCCTCCCAAAGTGCTGGAATTACAGGCATGAGCCACCACGCCCAGCCCAAAACAACTATCTTATTTTTTTACAAAAATTTCACCAAGAGAATTAGTGTCTACTTTTATTGTAGGACAAAATCTTGACATCTACCCCAAAACTGACATCTATAACATTGTTCTTAATTTATTTGCACTCAGATTAGGCAGCATTGTAACTTACTAAAATGAGACACTTTCTACCACACCACCATAATGTGTCAGCCAGCTAACGCTTTAATCAGTTCTTCCTGGACTTTCTCGTGCCACAGCAACCTATCTGTAGCAATGAATTATCTCCTGAAAGTCAATACTATTGTTTTATGCCTTTTTAGCAGAAGTTGTACTTTTTTGCAAGTCTGTGTATATGTTCCCAGATTAATTTCTTTCCATGTTTTTCTTCACTTGATTTTTTTAAGGTCCACAAATACTTTTATCTACCATTTAACAAAATGTTTTAGTTTTGTTATTACAAAACTCAATTCAGTCATGGTCTTCTGACTTGCTCAATACAAAAAAAAAGACCTGTTTTATATCATTATGGTTTCATCTATATGAAGTTTAGAAAAAAGCATCCCTAAACTACAGTGGCAGAGGGTACAAAAGTGGTTCCCTTGGGGTTACCAACTAGAGGGAACAAGAGAGAGCCTGTTGGGTGCTGGAAATTTTCTGCCTTTTTATCTAAGTGATGGTTATACAAACACATACATACAGATACATAAAATATGCATATTTATATATACATGCATATACATATAATAACCAAGTTGTAGACTTAAGATGTGTATGCTTTACTGTAAATAACTTATACCTAAATAAAAAAAGAACAAATCACCTTGCCACCAGCATTCTGAAGTTGCTTATGCAAAGACATCAGTTCTTGTTTTAAAGCCTCCTTTTCCTGCTGAGTCACTCGCAGGTCAGATTTCATCCGGGACATTTGCAGGTTTACATTCTGCAGGGTGTCTTCTAAATTCTGAACCTGTATCATGACAATGATCTTTTACCGCTACACAAACTTGTGGTCTCACCTCTAGCATGTTCAGGAATGAGTAAGGACAAAAGAACTTTCAGGTCCCTTTGTTTCTCTTTACTAAATCCAGCTTTCTTGTCAGTAGCTCAGGGGAAACCCAGGATAGTATGTATATTTACAGGATGTTAAATTATATTTAGGACAATGATGAACTATGTCTGGCGCAAGGTATTGCTGATAGTCATCTGGTAGATTACTAAATGGTATCTTACAGAACCAGTGGGTACCAACTGGTATCACAAAAGATGGTTTCACTGATTTTTGTAGAAATTATGTTTTAGCCTGAGATGTTGGACTGTAAAGGGCCCTCTTAGTTGAAAATAAAAATGTGGCTGGGCGCAGTGGCTCAAGCCTGTAATCCCAGCACTTTGGGAGGCCGAGACGGGCGGATCATGAGGTCAGGAGATCGAGATCACCATCCTGGCTAACACGGTGAAACCCCGTCTCTACTAAAAAATACAAAAAAAACTAGCCCGGCAAGGTGGTGGGCGCCTGTAGTCCCAGCTACTTGGGAGGCTGAGGCAGGAGAATGGCGTAAACCCGGGAGGCGGAGCTTGCAGTGAGCTGAGATCCGGCCACTGCACTCCAGCCTGGACGACAGAGCCAGACTCCTTCTCAAAAAAAAAAAAAAAAGAAAATGTATACTTGTAGACTCCTATTCTAGGCTAGGCATGGTGGCTCACACCTGGAATGCCAGCACTTTGGGAGGCCAAGGCAGGGGGATCGCTTGAGCCCAGGAGTTTGAAACTAGTCTAGGCAAGATGGCAAGATCCCCATCTCTACAAAAAATAAAAAGCCGAGTGTGGTGGCGTGCGCTTGTAGTCCCAGCTACCTGGAAGGCTGAGGTGGAAGAATCCTTTGAGCCCAGGAGTTTGAGGTGGCAGTGAGCGGTGATCCAGCCTGGGATACAAAGGGAGACCTCATCTTTTTTTTTTTTTTTTTTTTTTTTGGAGACAGAGTCTTGCTCTGTTGCCCAGGCTGGATGGAGTGCAGTGGTGTGATCTTGGCTCACTGCAACCTCCACCTCCCGGGAGCCATTCTCCTGCCTCAGCCCCCCAAGTAGCTGGGACTACAGGCGCCCACCACCACGCCTGGCTAATTCTTTGTATTTTTAGTAGAGACGGGATTTCACTGTGTTAGCCAGGATAGTCTCGATCTCCTGACCTCATGATCCGCCTGCCTCAGCCTCCCAAAGTGCTGGGATGACAGGCATGAGCCACTGCGCCTGGCTGAGACATCACCTCTTAAAGAAGAATCCTATTTTACGCTAATATTGCATATAAATTCCAATTTAAAAAATTTAAATTCATAAAAGGAATGTTGATACAGATCTTTAAAATAGGGTATACACTGCCTTAGAAGTCCTATTTATAAATTAGGAACAAGCAGTCACTTTTACGCACTATTCTGAAGCCTTCATAATTAATAAACTTTGAGGGAAATATTATTTAAATTATTGTGCCACAATATATTTGAAATATTATTTAAATCATTTTGTCACACTACATTTACTTTTTTTTTTTTTTGAGATGGAGTCTCGCTCTGTCGTCCAGGCCCAAGTGTACTAGCGTGATCTCAGCTCACTGCAGCCTCCGCCTCCTAGGTTCAAACAATTCTCCTGCCTCAGCCTTCAGAGTAGCTGGGACTACAGGCACGTGACACCACAGCTGGCTTTTTTTTTTTTTTAATTTTTAGTAGAGATGAGGTTGCACCATGTTGGTCAGGCTAGTCTCAAACTCCTGACTTCAAGTGATCTCCCTACCTCGGCCTCCCAAAGTGCTGGGATAACAGGCGTGAGCCACCATGCCCAGCCTTGCCACGCTATAAACACACATCAAACATTGGTCAAATTGAATCATTTGGAACCCTTTTACGCTACTTCTACCTGGAACATTCTTTTTCCTGGGATTTTTGTTGGAAGATCTAGGAGAATACTAACTGTGAAGATGAAACAAGAATTGTCCACATACCTTTTCCTGAGAAGCCACCAGCTGTGACTTTAAACTCGCACTCTCATGTTCCCAGGATTTCTGTTCCTGCTTCATCGTCTCAATTCTGTGCTCTAAAAGACTTGATTTTGCCAACTGTTTCAGGAAGGGAAAAAGAGGTAAGAGGGCATTTTTGCAAACATAGCTAGCCTTAATTTATATGCCTGCACTTACATTGTCAAGAATAAGTACCATCTATTTATGTGGGGGAGCAGGACAAGGTCAAAGGAAATGGTCTTCCTAGCTCCAAATCAAGACAAACCAAAGACTGTTTTATACGCCTAATTTTGAGGAGTTGCTTCTTTTTGGAAATTTCCTATTTTTCTTTTCTACTGCTTCATGTTTTGAGGGTGGAAGATGGTAAGCTGGAAGGCCGTTAAAAATCTCAAGAGCACACCACAGGAAGAAAACACAGAATATCTATTAAGGTAAGTAGGGGAAAAAGGTGGTGTTTTTGGATTTGCTAAAGAAGATAAAATAGAAAAAGTGTTTGTCTATAAAATTGACCACAGATTATTAAACACATTTATATTATAACAAAATAGTATAAAGTAGTACTGTGATATGATGAGACAAATTTTATATTATCGAGTTTAATAATATAATTAGTAAACAACTAATTTAGACTCCATCAGTCTTGGCTGCAGGAAGTCTAGGGTCATAGAATGCCAAAGAAATGTTGCTCCAGGACACTCTGGAACAACAGACTACCACAGAAGGCCCCTGTGCCACTGTTCACAGAGAAAGGTTCATTATAGTGTGTATTGTATACGATGATGGCAAAGTCTTATTATTTTTACTACCTTATCAACACAGCTATTTAATTCCTCACTCAGAGCTTCCTTTTCTTTCAGCAGTTTTTCATTGTAGCTTAGAACACTAGAGACTTTTTGCTGGAAGTCAGAGAGATCGGGACATCTGTGCAGCTGTAAGAGATAAACAAATGAGCCATCCCATCATATCTCATAGCTGTAAGTACAAAGGGGTATTTCTAAATAAGGCATTTTCACAGCTGCTGCTATTTGCCTATCTGTAGATATTTCAGAGGACATAAACTCTAGCAGAGACTATAATAAACTTCAAGGATTCCCTTCTGGCTTCTCTCTGCTCCCCAGTTGACTGTTGAAATGTCTGCTTAGGTAGATTCAACCAGACAGACATTGTTAAATAATGATCCTAGCTCTCCATTTTACCTTCAGGGTAAAATAACATACTGCCATTCTGTCATCAATTTAACACATGTGGTATATTACATTTTCCTCATGCTTTTAACTAGAAAAATGTTTTTCAAAAAATCAGTCAAGACTAGAGAATTGGGCTGTGGGGGTGGCTCACACCTGTAATCCCAGCACTTTGGGAAGCCAAGGTGGGGAGGATCACTTGACGTCAAGAGTTTGAGGTCAGCCTGGTGAACATGGTGAAACCCCGTCTTTATTAAAAATACAAAAATTAGCCAGACATTGTGGTGAACGCCTGTAATCTCAGCCACTTGGGAGGCTGAGGCAGGAGAATCGCTTGAACCTGGGAGGTGGAGGCTGCAGTGAGCCGAGATGACTGCACTCCAGGCTGCGCGACAGAGACTCTGTCTCCAAAACAAAAGCACCCTAGAATTGGCATGGACCACACACAAGGTATGCGGCAAAACCCAAAGGCAAGTTTAAAGATAAAACCGTGTTTTCAGCTTGTTCCCTGTACTCTTCCTTTCAGAAGATGCCTACGCTGACTGGCCGGTAAAATGTTGTTGGCGTGAACACACTGGCTTTTCCTCTCTACTTGATGAAATCAAGACAAACCAAATACTGTTTTTATTCCTTTTCCACATCAATGCTGGTACTAATCTCATTTTGGGCTGGATAATTCTTCGTCAGGAGCTGGGGGTCAGGGGACATTCTGGACATTGTAGGCTGTTTCACAGCATCTCTGGCTTTATTCACAAGATGCCAGTAACCCCCTAGCTTCCAGTTGTGAAAGTAAAAAATGTGCCTAGACACTGATAAATGTTCTGGGGTGGGAGAGCAATCCTCATCCCCTCACCCTGTTGAGAACCCACGCTTTAAAGAGGCTGTTTCTTATACTTAACCCTTTCCCATAGTTCATAGGTTTTTAACTTTCCTCTATTTCACCTGGCTCTTCAATTCTTTATTATTATGATTTTACGACCATCTTTCTACTTCCTGAACCTGAAATTCTTTCACATTTAGCTGTAGGAATAGACCTTCAGGGATGAATCTTGTTTCAACTGGCGACAAATCCAGCATACCTTACAAATCTGAACAAGTCAGAAGGATATAGGAAAATGTATTTTGAAATGCCTGGGCACTGGTTTAATAAAGGACCTTCTACTTTATCCACTGCCTTGCCTCCCCACCCTCCAGACACCCATAAAGCTTGATACCACTTTGGATGTCTGTAAACTGGCATGTGACTTCTGCTAATGCTATCTGTGTTTCCTTTCAGTGCAACAAATAACACACATAGATGTGCTTCGTGAACTATGAATCACAGTAGCATACACAGTGACACATGCCTTCTAGGTCCATGTTGTATAACAGCAATGATAGGCTGATACTACCCTATTCTTGGGATCCAAAAGGATCCAGGTGCCTGATAAAACAGCTTTCTACCAAAAGCAGACCAGGCTATTTCTTCATCTCACTATTTATACCAATGCCTCTGTTTAAAAAATAAAATAAATAAATAAATAAATGAAAAGGTGCTGAATGACGTCCTCATCATGTTATTTTTCTCCTAGCTCTGCTCCTTTCCTTCTGTTCTCCAGCTTAGCAAAGCCACAAAGCACACATTTCCCATACTATGAATTTGAAACCAATCATTATCATCTAAAGGCTGAACAACAGATAGGCTTTCAAAAAGTCAAGGAAAAAAGAATGTTCAAGTTAATTAGGATAAAGTTGGTAATAACGGCCTTGGAATACCTCACCCCACAGAAAGGCCCTATGAGTTTTAACTTCTGTTATGTTTGTATGGACAGGCAACTTCTCTAGTCACAGCAGAACATGCATTTTGCATAGCAGTAGTTGACTTGAAAAGGTTCTTATAAAGCATTTATTGAGTACCAGTACTGTACTAGGCATTATGGAAGACACACATACCCTGAGGGTTTTATAATGCTATTAAGAAAGCCAGACTCATAGGAGTCAATCAGATCAACATAAACATAATACCAGATGGTATAGACTCAATGTTTCCACATTCAGGAGAGGACAACTTTGCGCTTACAGGCTGAAGACACAGATGTAAGAAAGAAAATTTTATATGAGTGCCATCACAATCTGATGCTGAAGTAAACAAATGGAATAACTAAATTTTCCTACTATAAATCCGTATTGTTCCAATTGAAAGACTCCTGTAAATACTGAAAATTAAAACAGGACAATGTTTAGGACACAATTTTTTTTCCAACAATGCATTTCTCCATAAGAGGATATACTTTTTAAGTTGAGATCTCTTTCAATTTTCATATTTAAAAATAAGCCTTTTTTCTTTTTGAGACAGAGTGTTCTGTCGCCCAGGCTGGAGTGCAGGGGCACAGTAGCGCAATCTCAGCTCACTGGAGGCTTGACTTCCCGACCTCAGGTGATCCTCCCATCTCAGCCTCCTGAGTAGCTGGGACTACAGGTGCACACCACTATGCCCAGCTAATTTTTTGTAGAGATATGGTTTTGTCCTGTTGCCCAGGCTGGTCTCAAATTCCTGGCCTCAAGTGATCTGCCCATCTCGGCCTCCCAAAGTATTGGGATGACAGGCATGAGCCACTGCGCCTGGTCTAAAGTTAAGCCTTTGAAATTTTGAAATAGGCTTCTGAAGGCCAAATTCATAAGTGAGACTGCATGCCATCATGCTCTAGAACTGATGCCTCAGTTGCTACAGAAAAAGGCAGAAGGACCAGCTTCATCAGTGTCTCACAAATCAGTGTGAACAGAATTAGAAAAGTTATAAGCAAGATGGTCCCCCTCCTTTTAGACAAACATATGTTACTTTATCTATAACCTGACTGGGTGAAAACAATTTCTTAAACTGAAGTGGTTGGGATTCATTCATGATAATAGAATTTTAGAGTGGGCCAGATGCAGTGGCTCACACCTGTAATCCCAGCACCTTAGGGGCTGACGTGGGCGGAATGCTCGAGCCCAGAAGTTCGAGACCAGTCTGGCCAACATGGCAAAACCCTACCTCTACTAAAAACACATAAATTATCTGGGCGTGGTGGTGGGCACCTGTAATCCCAGCTGCTCGGGAGGCTGAGGCACGAGAATTGCTTGAGCCTGGGAGCCAGAGGTTGCAGTGAACTGAGATTGCACCACTGCACTCCAGCCTAGGCAACAGAGGGAAGAAGGAAACTCTTAAAAAAAAGGGGGGGAATTTTAGAGTGTACAACATATATAAATTAGACACATGGATAATTAGCAATAGCCTTTACAAATCTGATTTTGCACTTTAGGTCCTCAACTTTGCTAAGCAGCAAGTCCTCAGCTACCAAGCTAGTTGATAGGACTCGGTACAAAAGACAACTAGTGGCTAGAAATACCAGCCCACCAGGAGCCCACCAGGTACATATTGTTCTGTGAACCCGCCTAAGCTGCACACAGCCTTACCTGTTTCATTTTCTCCAGTTCATCTTTGAGAAGGAGGTTTTCCTGTTCCACAATATGGGTCTGTATTTTAATTTCAGAGAGTTCTGCCTCTAGAGAAGACACTAAAGTGGAGGACTAAGAGAAAAAAAAGTCAAACAACAGACATATTTAGACTGGGGAAACTTACTAGGTTCATTAAAGGCCATAGGAAGGAAGCAATAATATGAACTCAATGACACTGTTTTATGACCATTTTTTATCCTTATACGTAAAAGACAAACGGCATGGAAAATTCAACACCACTTCGTGCTAAAAACTCTCAATAAACTAGGTACTGATAGACTGTATCTCCAAATAATAAGAGCTATTTATGGCAAACCCACAGCCAATATACTGAATGGGTAAAAGCTGGAAGCATTCCCTTTGAAAACTGGCACAAGACAAGGATGCCCTCTCTCACCACTCTTATTCAACATAGTGTTGGAAGTTCTGGCCAGGAATTTCTTTCTCAGGCAAGAGAAAGAAATGAAGGGTATTCAAATAGGAAGAGAGAAAGTCAAATTGTCTGTTTGCAGATGACATGATTGTATATTTAGAAAACCCCATTGTTGGCCGGGCGCGGTGGCTCAAGCCTGTAATCCCAGCACTTTGGGAGGCCGAGACGGGCGGATCATGAGGTCAGGAGATCGAGACCATCCTGGCTAACATGGTGAAACCCCGTCTCTACTAAAAAATATAAAAAACTAGCCGGGCGAGGTGGCGGGCGCCTGTAGTCCCAGCTACTCGGGAGGCTGAGGCAGGAGAATGGCGTAAACCCGGGAGGCAGAGCTTGCAGTGAGCCGAGATCTGGCCACTGCACTCCAGCCTGGGCGACAGAGCAAGATTCCGTCTCAAAAAAAAAAAAAAAAAAAACCCATTGTCTCAGCCCAAATCTCCTTAAGCTCATAAGCAACTTCAGCAAAGTCTCAGGATACAAAATCAATGTGCAAAATTCACAAGCATTCCTATATGCCAATAATAGTCAAATCATGAGTGAACTTCCATTCACAATTGCTACCAAGAGAATAAAAATACCTAGGAATCCAACTTACAAGGGACATGAAGGTCCTCTTCAATGAGAGCTACAAACCACTGCTCAAGGAAATAAGAGAGGACACAAACAAATGGAAAAATATTCCATGCTCATGGATAGGAAGAAACAATATCATGAAAATGGTCATACTGCCCAAAGTAATTTATAGATTCAATGCTGTTCCCATCAAGCTACCATTGACTTTCTTCACAGAATTAGAAAAAACTAAATTTCATATGGAACCAAAAAGCCCATATAGCCACAACAATCCTAAGCAAAAAGAACAAAGCTGGGGGCATCACGCTACCTGACTTCAAACTCTACTACAAGGTTACAGTAACCAAAACAGCATGGTACTGGTACCAAAACAGATATACAGACCAATGGAACAGAATAGAGACCTCAGAAATAATGCCACACATCTACAACCATCTGATCTTTGACAAACCTGACAAAAGCAATGGGGAAAGGAGTCCCTATTTAATAAATGGTGTTGGGAAAACTGGCTAGCCATATGCAGAAAACTGAAACTGGAATGCTTCTTTATACCTTATACAAAAATCAACTCAAGATGGATTAAAGACTTAAAAGACCTAAAACCCTAATAACCCTAGAAGAAAACCTAGGCAATACCATTCAGGACATAGGTATGGACAAAGACTTCATGATTTCTAAGGTAAGTTTTGCATGTTTCTACACTGTAAAATTACTGTCTTTTTCTTGGAGGAGATACTTTGAGACTATACAAATCCTGTTTCTCCTCAAACTTCTGCTTATTAATTCTAGCATCTATCAATGCACGTTGTCTACAACTATTATTACTGGGGTGTTTGCCTAATGATGTTTTTCTATTTTCTTCATTTATTGGAATTAGACCTGCTGTCTTCCCTCCCCGCTTAATTTTTTTATATCGATATGGACTCATATTTATTTATTCAGTTTTTTTGGTGGGGAGACAAGGTCTCACTCTGCTGCCCAGGCTGAAGTGCAGTGGTGCAGTCTTGGCTCACTGCAGCCTCAACCTCCTGGGCTCAAGCAATTCTCCCGCCTCAGCCTCCTGAATAGCTGGGACTATAGGGGCATGCCACCATGCCCCGCTAATTTTTTTTTTTTTTAGTTTTTGTAGAGATGGGGTTTCACCATGTTGGTGAGGCTGGCTGCAAACTCCTGGGCCATGCCCCGCTAATTTTTTTTTTTTTAGTTTTTGTAGAGATGGGGTTTCACCATGTTGGCAAGGCTGGCTGCAAACTCCTGGGCCATGCCCCGCTAATTTTTTTTTTTTTAGTTTTTGTAGAGATGGGGTTTCACCATGTTGGCGAGGCTGGCTGCAAACTCCTGGGCTCAAGTGATCCACCTGCCTTGACCTCACCAAGTGCTGGGGCTACAGGCATAAGGCACTATACGTGGCTGGCATTTACTGTAGTCTATGTTTATTTCATAATTATTTTATTCTATACTATCATTTATTTTGATGACCAAATTGTTCCAGCTTTGGCCATTAGGAGCCCCTTCAGCTAGGGGCCTGTGTCCTTTTGACATGTCCTGTCTTTTTTTCAAAGAAACACCTTTTTCCTTCTGGTCCCATGAGATGTTCCAGGCTTATCCTGTATTTTCTCTGCCCCAGCTCTAGAACCATTTTTCCAAGGAACCCTGGTTCCTTTTATAAGAGAATGGTGCTTACTTGGTAACCAAGATCTGGGCAATCCATGCATATATACACATCTATGTTTCTGTATCTATCTAGCTTTTTATATATGTTAGAAACCATGAATTTATACAAATATCTCAGATCTCAATCTAACATCAGAGGGCTCATCTTAGCATTCCCCATTGCCCCACTTGCAACTTCTCCAACAGTGAGAAATCTAGTTCTTATTGCTCACAACCTATTATTTGTTCAATTCTAGTAATACATACAGTTTCAGAATTACTAACCCATACCTCTCATGAGAATCCTGTTTACTGAGTAGATTATCATAGCACGTAGGTACAGTTCATCTTGTCTTTAGCCCAGATAGTATCCAGTCAAGATATTAATTTCTGAATTACTTAAGATAATTGTTTTCTTCCTCAGTGTGGTTATATTATCCATTTATAATACAGTTAGGCTCATCTGTTCATGTATGTGCTCCCTTTGGGTTTCTTCCCCCACCACTACCATATTGATTAGTTTTACTTGTGCACTTATTTTGGGGGTAAGTGAAGAGTATGTGAAACATCATTGTGGTTCTAAGTCAGAGCTACATGAAAAGATAAACTCAGAGAAGTGTCACTGGCCTTTCTTGTCCCTTCTAGCGCATTCTCGTTCCTCTGTTCCATCCCTTTCCCATCCTCCCTTTTTAGTTTCTGGTTTATCATTCTTATGTGTCTTTTGCACAAATGAGCAGACATGTTTTGCACAAATGGAGCAGACATGTATTTTTAATATCCCTTTCTAACACACACAAAGGCATTCTATAGATAACTTTTTTGCACTTTTTTTCACTTAACAGTATGTCTTGGAAATCATTTCATATAAATAGGGATTTCTTTTCTTCTTTTTCTTTAACAGCTGCACAATATTACTTCATGGTATGCACATACCCCCCACATTTATTCACCTATTCTCCTACATATTAGCATCTATGTTGTTTCTACAATTTTGCAATTAGAAACAGTGCTGCAGTGAGTAACCCTCTGCGTACGAGTTTTCATATTGTTGGGGTAGATTCCTAGAAGTGAGATTTCCAGGGCAAAAGCTAGATACATATGTAATTTTGTTAGGTATTGTCAAATTCACCTACAAAAATGCAGATCAGTTTGCATTCTCCCAGCAAAGTATGAAAGAGTCTGTTTCCCCACAGCCGTGCCCACAGAGTATGCTGTCATATTTTAAAATTGATGCCGGTCTTACAGGTGAGAAATTACACAACAGTGTTGTTTTAATTTGCGTTTCTCTACTTATGAGTGATTCCGAACATTTTCCCATAGATTTGAGGGCCATTTTAATCATTTTATTTTATTATTTAGAGATAGGGTCTCACCCAGGCTAGAGTTGTAGTGGTGCAGCCTCAAGCTCCTGGGCTCAAGGGATCCTCCGGCCTCAGCTTCCTGAGTAGCTAGGACCACAGGTGTGCGCCACTGCACCCAGCCAATTTTTAAACTTTTTTTAGAGATGGAGTCTTGCTATGTTGTCAAGGCTGGTATTGAACTCCTAGGCTCAAGCTATTCTCCTGCCTTGGCCTCCCAAAGTGCTGGGATGACAGGTGTGAGCCATCACGCCTGGCCCATTTTTATCTTGTGTGTGTGATTTATTTGTTCGTATGTTTCTCCCATTTTGCTATCAAATTTTTGGTCCCATGTCCCTCCATTTTTAAGAGTTCTTTACTAATAGGGATATTAGGCCTTTTTACTGTGGTATATGTTTTGAATATTTTCTCCTAGTTTGTCAGCTGTCTTCTAACTTTGTTTATGGTATCTTGTTGCCATGTAAACATTTTTTACATATAAGCAATTTTTTCTTTTATTGCCTCTGGTTTTTGAGTTACAGTTAAATAGCCTTTCTTTACACCAGGGTTAAAGACAAATTCACCTATATTTTCTTCAAGTATTTGTATAGTTTTTTTTTTATATTTAGTCTCCCAATCCAATTAAGTTTATCCTTGTGCATGGAATGAAATACAGGTCTAATTTTATCTGTTTCCAAATGTCTACTCAGTTGTTCGGGCACCACTAATGAAAAAGTCCATCTTTACCCCAGTGGGTTGAGAAGCGGCCTTGGCTATATACTATGTTTCCATTTGTATTTGGGTCTAATTCTAGCCTTTCTATTCCACATATCTACTTGTCTGTTCATGTGCCAGGACCGTACTGTTTTAATAACTAAGGCTTTATGTTTAAGGAAGTTTAATACAAACATTTCTTCTATTTCTTGGGATTTCCTCAAAAAAAAAAAAAAAAGCTGCCGGATGGCTACATACCATACCTGCACTTTACAACGTTCCAGTTCTTCTTTCAGATTAAACTTCTCTTGTTCCTGTTCCTCCAATTCACTGTTTTCTGGCTCTTTTTCCTTTTGGCATAGCATTTCTGTTAGACGTTGATTAAGTTCTTGCAGTTTTTCCTGGTTTTGAGAGTTCTTTTGGCTAAGTTCTGTATTTTCCAAATCCAACTGTTGGTTTTTGATTTCTAATTCTGAAATCTAGTTAAAATTAAAATAAGTTTTTAAAACTTGTTACCCTACTTGTGCTAAAAAAAAAAAAAAAAACAGATCTAGAGACATAATTGTCTTTTCCCTCTCTATGTAAAGTTTAAAATACATCTATATATATATTTCAAAACAGAAATAATACTCATTATTACAAATTCAATCCATTCAGAAGTGTATGAAGAAGTGAGACACTCAGTCTAACCCCACTCTAACCCCACTCTACAGGGGAGCCCATTGTCCACAGCTGGATACGTGTCCCTCCAGATCATTTTCTATGCATATACAGAACCCATACACACATACAGATTCTTTTCTTCTCTTTAGCAAAAATTTGGAAATTTTGTGTTTGGACAGCTTGCTTTTTCTACTTATAGTATCTTAAAGACTCTTTCCAGGCCAGGCATGGTGGCTCATGCCTGTAATTCCAGCACTTTGGGACGCCGAGGCAGGCAGATCACCTGAGGTCAGGAGTTTGAGACCAGTCTGGACAATATGATGAAACCCCATCTCTACAAAAATACAAAAATTAGCCGGGCGTGGTGGCATGTGCCTGTAATCCCAGCTACTTAGGAGGCTGAGACAAGAGAATCGCTTTAACCCAGGGGGCAGAAGTTGCAGTGGGCTGAGATCGCGCCATTGCACTCCAGCCTGGGCAACAAGAGCGAAACTCCGTCTCAAAAAAAAAAAAAAAAAAAGACTCTTTCCAAGTCAGTGTGTTCAGCAGCCACCACATACTCTACTTTTGATTGGCTACAGGATGTTCCATGTAGTAAGATATGTATTTATCTGTTCCCACATTGATAAAGTTTTTAAAATCATTATTTCTTCTAAATGGATCTTTTAGAAAGTCCATTTCTACATGGTAGCATTTTGTATTTAGAATTATTTTTTAGAAGTAGGATTGCTAGGTTAGAAGATCTGTATACATACATATATTCATTACTGTTTCAACAGATACCTCCAATATGTCTTCCTCACAGTGCTACCACCTTATAATCCTAACAACAATGCATGGGCACAGTCATTTCCTCACATCCTTTTAAATACTAGATTACTTTTTGTTAATTCAATCGGTTAAAAAAGAAACATATTGAATTTGCACTTCTCTAATCACTAATAAGGCTAACCATCTTTTGTATTCTTTTTTTTTCTGTGACTTGACCATTCACATAGACTGCCTATATTTCAACTGGATTTTCCCATTTATTTGTGAGAGTCCAAAATACATTTTGGATGTTAACACCTTGTCTATTTCAAGTGCTGGAAATACTCTTTCCCAATATGTCCTTGTCTTTTGACTGCTTCAGACAGATTCTTAAACGGCCTTCCCTTTTTATACCCGCATGTTGTAAGATTACACAAATTGAGCACTGAATGGCACCAGCTATCTGAATAACTTGCAATTCTGTGAAATGATATGCTGATTAGCTGGCATTCTGTATATGTGAAATTCTGTCCTTAACTTTCTGCTTTCAATCATGGTGAAGAAAAGGAAGGGCTAACATGAACTGAAACCGCACAAAGGCTAGAGCTAATATTTCGTAGGTATGGTTTTAGACGTATCACCTCCCCAACTCTGCTGATTATAAAGCTTTATTAAGCACTTAGGGCCTAGAATAATATATACATTATTTAACATAAAACAGGAAGCTAAGTTCAGAGTCAGTATGAGGTAAGTTTCCATTTTCAAATTCAGAATTTACAACCTTCCCATCATTAGCTATACGTTATTCATTACCGTGTACTGTAAATTTATAAATTTCAAAAAAAGGGAAAATTTTGGAGTCAAAAAACATTGAGAAATATTAAGTATTTCCTTACCTGTTTCTTTAAATTTTCAACCATCTTCTGAACTGCAGCATTTTCTTGTTTTACAGTTTCCGTCTTTTGCCTAAAGGAATGATGAAAATAAAATTTAACAGTTAGACTTTAAACGTTGATGTAAAAGAATTTTAGTCTTTGCAAAAATGTCTTAGGAAAATGTAAGTATATGTCTTACCACATTTCTTCCTGAGATCCATTTAATTTCCCTAATTTCAGGTTAGAAATGCTATCTTCTTCATTTAAAGTAGTAATTTCATTTCTCAAAATAGAATTTTCCTGTTGAAGCTTTTTCAGATTCATATCTGAAGCACAGAGATTGAAAAAAATAGTTACAAGGCAGTCATCTGGCATCTTTGGAAAATATTTTCTAGTAACTTCCAAAAGGATGAGTATTCAATGCCAGTTAAAAAGAAAAGTCTAAATTAGTAGTCTCTTAGTACTTGGAAATCAAGTAATGACATATTGACACATTTCTTTTGGGAAGTAAGAATTTCACTAAAAGATGTTAGAGAAGTGTAACTAAAAAAACCTTAAGCCTGGAGAAATGAATCGAGACTCAATGCTCATTCTGGTTGTTGATTTTTCTCAATGGCAAGCATATTGCTTTGAGCAAATGACTTCATTTATCTCAGTCTCAAGTCCTACCTGTTCTGAATACACATAAGCCACGTTACAAAGCTATATTAGCTTAGTTTTAGGCCCCTGGGTACCTAGGGAAAGAAAATTCTCTATGTAAATCAAAGGGCCATAATGAAATATGTACACTGTTTACTTCGTGATTTTATTCATCTCATTATATTCTGCTTTTTAGGACTAAAAATGGTCTGAAGAAGAGGAAAAACTACATTCAGAATTAAATTATTCCAGAGACATTTCAAACATCCTGTAATAGTTTACAAGTTTTTTTTTTTTTTAAAACAAATTTGCTAGAAGACTATGCAATTATATTTTACAATGTCAAGTGGACAGTGGTTCAAATTAGTTCTACTTTTATCTCTGCTTTTCAAGCATATTTATTAGAATCTGGAGGCTCCTCAAATTATATGTTCTAAGATAAATTTCCACTGTTTTGTTTTGTCTCTTTTTTTTTTTTTTTTTAAGAGACAGGGTCTCACTCTGTCACCCAGTCTAGAGTGCAATGGCATGATCATGGCTCACTGCAGCTTTGACCTCTAAGCTCAAGCAACCCAACCCACCCACCTCAGCCTCCCAAGTAGCTAGGACCACAGGTGTGCACCACCACACCCAGCAAACATATATTTTATTTTTCTGTGGAGGCAATCTCGCTATGTTCCCTAGGCTCGTCTGGAAACTCCTGGCCTCAAGAAATCCTCTTGCCTTGGCCTCCCAAAGAGTTGAGATTGCAGACGTAAGTCATGGTGCCTGGCCATTTGCACTGTTTATGGGTTATCAGCATGTGCTTCAAGTGATATGAGTACAAAACTATAAAGACAGAACATTTTTTCTATATTAGCATAAGAAATAAGTTCTTATCTACTAAGTCAATAACGCACAAAAAGTCATTCATTTGTATATAATATGTTTCCTCAAAATGAGGAAAGTAACACTTAGCCAAAAAAAAAAAAAAAAAAAATCCCTATCCATCCAAATGAAATAAGTGCTAGAACAAAGTTAAAGAGGTACATTGAGGATGCATGTGGTTAAACAGCAAACACTCGCCATTGTGAACTTTCACACCCCATATGAACATTTGTTTGCTACAGAGGAAGGGAATGCCTCCTAAACAAGGTTATTTTATTTGTTAATACGGCACAGAAGCAGAAGGAAGTCTAGAGAGTACTGCTCTCTTCTTGAAGACTAATAGGTTAGTTTCTCTAGACACAGCAAGCAACGGAAGTTAGATCTGGTGAGGTGCTCTGTGGGATTCGTGACGTCTAGAAGGTACATACATTACCTCAGAAGTTCAACTTTTTGCTGCATCTCACTGCAGGTGATCTGCAAGTCATGCATCATTGCCTTCAGCTCTTCCTCCTTTTCTCCTTGAGAAAGTACATCTTTTTGCTTAACTAAAATAGTGACTCTCTCCTTCAACTTCCTAGTCAGCTCCTGTAGCTTTGTTTTCTCCAGTTCTAACTCTGCTATTGTGGCCTGACGCTGAAAATGTTTGTCTTGAAAGCCTAGGAGAGTAGTGTTTTCCTCCAGGATAACTTGATTCTGTACTCTTGGCCTTTCTTGATGTGTCTGAATTGTTCCACGTAACCAGGCAATTTCATGTGCTTTTACTTTTTCCAAGAGCTGTGTATTCCCCTGCTCAAGGTACTGGTTTTCTTGCTTACATTCTTCTATGACATGATGTACACTCCTAACCCTGGGCACACACTCTTCCAGTGTCTGATTGAGCTGGAGTATATTTCCATCAGGTTCGACTTCCAGGTTCTCCAAACTGGCTTCCCATAAGCAGCAGTCACACCGCCGGACCATACTTTCCTGCAGCTTCTCAATCTTTCCTTGAAGTCTCAAAACCAGAACATTCAGCTCCTCATTTTCTATTTTGACCTCATCGTAACTCTTTTCCAGGCTAAGGAATGTTTCAGTGACCTCCTCCATTTTCTTTAGCTCATCCTGCAACCTGAAAACCTCTGCAGTGAGTTCTTTGTTATTTTCTAGTGCCTCATCATAGCGTGTCTCCATCATTCTCAGCTCTTCCTGAAGGCAGTCATTTTCTTGGCTCACATCTTCATACAACAGCTTATATTTGGGAGAAGCCTCAGGGATTTTCTCAAGCATCTTTAGTTTCTTTTTTAGCACAGAAACATCAAAAAGTAGGTCCTGTTTCTTTTCAGAAGCTCGATCACAGTCCGCACATAACATCATTAGCTGTTCCTGAAGCTGACTAATCTGATTCTTCAGCTCCCAGGATTCAGTCCTCGTCTCTTCACTGTTTTCAAGCTCGGAAAAACCCTCTACTGAAGCTTCAGACTCCTCTATTTTGACTTCCTTCCTCTGAACAGAGCTCGTCCCTGTACTTCCCAGGTCCCGGACCTCATCATCTTCCATGTCACTTAGGACATGCCGCCTGGTCACACCTTCTACTTGCTTCGTTCGATTTTGCTGCAAAAATGGCTCTGTTTGTTCCGCAGTATCTCCAAAAAACTCAGTAGCTGGTTCATCCAAACAAGAAGACATTACTAACCCTGGCTCTAACTTTTGTAGCCTCTGTTGCAATCTGGAAATTTCAGTAGCCATTTTCACATTTTCCTTCACTGCCTGTTCATGAGCTCTCTGCAGACTTAAGAGGACATCCCCGTTTTCTTCCAACAGCTGCTCCCCTTGCTGAAGCAGGGACAGGGCTCCATCTCCTTCCACCTCCTCCTCTCCTATCACCTGGCAACCACTCTGAAGCGTGGAGAGAGGAGATGCTGCCTGCTGCATTTCCTTTATTTTACTCTTAAGTCTGGAGATTTCTGTGCTCATCTCAGCTCTTTCTCGATCTGCTTTCTCACAGGTTGTTTTGTGAATGTTCTCCATGGCCAGAAGCTTAGACATCATTTCCTGCCTTTCCTGGTCATGTTCCATTTCTAGTCTTTCCAGCCGCTGGCTGGCCAACTGCTCCGAGGCCCCTGCCTGGCACAGGGCCTCCTCGCGCTCCCTCAGTTCTCGCTCGTGACTGCTCTTCAGCTCGAGAATCTGGTCGGACAGCAGGCTTTGCTGGGTTTCAGATACATTCCTTAGGTCTTCCAGGTCTTGGAGTAGCTGCTCTCTTTCGACAACCATGTTGTTCAAATGTTCTTTGTATGCTTTCTCCAGCATCTCTCTCTCCTGCGTCAGGACCAGAGAAGTTGCTTTCTCTCTCTTAAGAGTCTCTTTCAGCAGCTCCTGGGCTTCCGCACACTCCTGGGTGAGCTCGTCCTTCTCAAACTCCCACTGGGATTTCTCCTCGCGCTGCTGTTCCCGGAGGTCCTTCAGCTCTTGGCGGTAGCGCCCTTCCAGGCTTTGCAGAGTGCTTTCACACCTCTCAGTGACTTTCTGACAATCAGACTGAAACTGGGCTTCTATCTGAGAGGTTCTTCTATTACACTCTGTTTCCATTTTTTCCCTAAATGTAGTCAACATACAGCATTATTGAAACTGCCGCCAACTCCAGAAGCAAACAAAAACCATTTTCCCATGCACTGAGAAAGCTGCTAAGCAAACAACTGACATACTCCCTAAAAATGGTCTTAACTTACTCCTGTGTGATTCATTTATACTGGAAGGGGATCTCATTTCTGAAAGCTAAGACTGGCAGCCATAATTCATTTAAAAGACTTACCTCTCTCCGGAGCTAGGGGGAAATCTTAGAAACTAATTTCTCTGGCATACTCCCGGATGTATTTGTTTATGGATTTTTAAACCAAAGACAAATAACCAAAGGTGTATTAATCTAATCTGTAACTTGGGAAATATATACCATTCCTTCATGTTAATTAAGCATGCATTATAGGATATCAGTCACATAAATGACACATATTAACAAATTCATTCTGCTTTTACTTCTTATTTAACAAAGTAGCACTAAGTCAATCAGGATGTGATGAAACAAAGTCCTCAAACAAACCTGGGACTTCACATGAGGAACGTAAGCACGAAGTGCTGTTTCTTAATTCTGGTAGGAAATGTAACCTTGCCTGGAGTCCAGTTTAGCTTTTCTCAGAAAGCAACAGGATTGAACTAGGAAGGAGCCACTTTTGGGATAATCTTATCCTCCTCTTGAGCCTTATAAGATATAATAAATCTGAATACAAGGAATACTTTCCTCTTTTACAAACATAACAAAATAAAAACAGTTCCAATCATCCCAAGGTAGGTTCACATCAAAACAATGGCAAAAGCAGTAAAAAAAATATTTAAAAGAATCTACTCAATCAATGGGCTACTATGCCTTCTGATTTCTCCAAGTCTCTTAAGCAACTGGCATTTTTTTTTTGACACGGAGTCTTGCTTTGTCACCCAGGCTGGAGTGTAGTGGTGCGATCTCAGCTCACTGCAAGCTCCGCCTCCTGGGTTCATGCCATTCTCCTGCCTCAACCTTCTGAGTAGGCGGGACTACAGGTGCCCGCCACCACGCCCTGTTAATTTTTTTTGTATCTTTAGTAAAGACGGGGTTTCACCGTGCTAGCCAGGATGGTCTTGATCTCCTGACCTCATGATCCCCCCACCTCGGCCTCCCAAAGTGCTAGGATTACAGGCGTGAGCCACTGCGCCCGGCTGCGACTGGCACTTCTAATGCCCTGAGGGATGGTACCCCAGGTAGTTCCGTTTCCCTTCACTTTCTTACCTTCCCTCCTGAAGCTCCTTTTGGTGCTTTTCCAAGAGCTCTTTTCTTAACTCCTCTTTCTCAAGAGTGTGCTTCTGTACCAGGCTCGTCAGCTGCTCCTGGTGAAACCGCTCTAGTTCCTGAGTCAAGCCTCTCACCTTCTCTTCTGTCCAGGCGCGACTCTGAAGGCCTTCCCTCTCCTGCTCAAAGCTTGCTTGAGCCTGCGTCAGTCTAGCCTTGAGCTCCATCTCATGTTCCAGCCTCAGCTTCTCCTGCAGGTGAGTCTTTTCCTCCTCAAGCTTTGCTTGCAGTTGTTTCTTCTCCTCCTCATGCCTGCAAGTGGCCTCATGATGTGCCTCCTTGAGTACTGCTGCTTGCCCCTGAAGTTCAGCAATTTCATTTTTAAGGTCACTTATTTGTTTTTCCAAGGTGTGCATTTCATTCTTGTGCCTTTGCTTCATGTTCTCCTGTGCCTTCTCGCAGCTGACAATGGTTTCATCCAGCTGCTTTTCATAATGGTGCACCTGAAGGCAGAGAGTGACAGCACCACAAGATTACTCAGCTCAAGGCCACTTAAAGCGCAGTGACGGAGCAGCAAGTGCTTTTTTTTTTTTTTTTTCCTACAAGACATTTCGCATTTCCCGATCTTGTTTCAAAGTAACTGAATTCAAGACTTTAAGTAAGATATTTAGGTCAGGCATGGTTTACATATCTCTTTTAACTGGCTGAATTTTATTAGTCTCTGAACAGCTCTATTAAGAACTGAGCAGCCGTTACACATAGATACCCTCTGTCTTCCCGTGCATCCTTTCCAACCGTAAACTTAAGTCTTGAAACACATATTTTTTGAGACAGGTTCTCACTCTGTCACCCAAGCTAGAGTACAATGGCATGATTATGGCTCACTGCAACCTTCCATCTCCTGGGCTCAAGCAATGCTCCCACCTCAGCCTCCTGAGTAGCTGGGATTACAGGCACACACCACCTTGACCTGCTAATTATTATTATTATTTTTTTTGTAGAGATGGGGTCTTACCATGTTGCCCAGACTGGCCTTGAACTCCTAGGCTCAAGTGGTCTGCCCACCTCAACCTCCCAAAATGTTGGGATTACAGGTGTGAGCCACTGTACCCGGCTGTGTCTTAAAATATTTAATTAAATTCAAATATTTATTGAACACCTATCAGGTACTTGCAGGCCTCAGAACATAACACTCTGGGTAAGACATGGTTCCTGCTATCCAGGAGAAACCAGTCTAGACATGGATATGACAACTGTAAGTATAGTAGAAGGCAGAAAATAAAAGGTATAGAAAAAACAGCTACCATGTAACCCAGGGATTCAGTGGAGGGAAAAATCACATTTTAGTTGGAGAAATTCAAGAATGGCTTCATGCAAGAGGCAGCATTAGATATAAATCCTGAAGGGTAAGTAGACTTTCAAAAGGCAGAAAGAAACTAATATCAGCATAGTTTGTAACAGCACAAGCAAAAGAGGACAGAGTTTGATGGACAACTGGGAATTAGCCAGTTCAGCTGGAGGATAAGGTAACTCAGAAGAATGGTGTAAGAGAAAACTGGAAACGTACGTTGAAGCCTCATGGTGAAGAGTTTAGAGGCCAAGGTTCAGAACTTGTACCTAATATAGTAGGCAATGCAACATCAAAGGGCTGGTTTTGGTTTCATTGAGATGTTTTTAAAACATAAATTGGGAGATAATATAATGGGTTTCAAGCTTCAAGTTCCATGATTGCCAGGGCTGAAGATATTACATTTTGGAGAAACTCTCCAGATAAAAAAGGGCCTGGCTATCACCCTACAAAACCATCCTGAACATGTGGGTTCCCAATATAGAATGTGCTGCTCTATGAGAAAAAGGAATTGGAAATGCCCTACACACACAAGGCTGTCAGAGCCAAAAGAAATTAGAGAAGTGGATTGGTGGGAAGGACTTACTTTATCTTCGAGTTCCAGTCTGAGGCAGCATATGTCCCTGTGATGTTGTTCTTTCATCTGTTCAATGACCAGCTCTGCCTCAATGCTCATATTCAATGGATTGCATTCTTCAGAACCGAGCCCTGAAAACACATGGGACTCATTGATCCTGCAGCAGGTTCTTTCAATAGCACAATGTGGCATCTGAGGAGGGACATCCAGTTTAACTAAGGAATTATTTTCAGCCTGAACTGCCACAGATGTGAACTAATAGGAAATCAGGAAAATAGGAAATTAACAGAGGCCAAGAGAAGTCTTTTCTCTTTTCAAGCATTAGGGCAAACAAGAAGAAGTGAAGGTGAACAGATTCTTTCAGCTATAGGCAGTGGAAAAAACCTTAATAGAATCCATCTCTTAGAACAGTAGGTGGTGGTAGGGGTGGAAATTGTTGCTTAAAGGTGGCTACCTCCTAATGAAACTGCTGCAAATTGACGTAATAGCATGAGGTAGTTTGGTCAAACCAACCAGACTCCTACCCATCCAACAAATACTGAATGATGATGTGGCAGGAAAATGAGTGGCCAACATACGAGTTGTTATGCCCTGAGGAGTTAGCTTCATGGGTTACACTCTCCACAACCTATCACCCAAAATTACAGAAGACTGGCTATTTCCTTTTTTTTTTTTTTTTTTTTTTTTTTTGAGACAGAGTCTTGCTCTGTCACCCAGGCTGGAGTGCAGTGGCCAGATCTCAGCTCACTGCAAGCTCCGCCTCCCGGGTTTACGCCATTCTCCTGCCTCAGCCTCCCGAGCAGCTGGGACTACAGGCGCCCGCCACCTCGCCCGGCTAGTTTTTTGTATTTTTTAGTAGAGACGGGGTTTCACAGTGTTAGCCAGGATGGTCTCGATCTCCTGACCTCGTGATCCGCCCGTCTCGGCCTCCCAAAGTGCTGGGATTACAGGCTTGAGCCACCGCGCCCGGCCCGAGACTGGCTATTTCCTATGAATTTCCTGGAGTGTGGGTAGATCCCCATTTTAAATTATCAGCTACATTTTTAAAAAATAGGGCATAGGTTAGGAACCAGGATACAGGCAGCTGTGGGTAGAAATTCTTAACTCACGCATAAGCTCATCTCTGCAACTGCCCATGACGATGACTGAGAATGACACTGAAAATGCGAAGCATAAGTTGGGGGCTGAGCTTGTACATAGAAGAAAAGATTATGACTAATCTCTTAAGGCAGTGGGACCCAAAATAGCTTTGCATGTGGGGATACACAGGCAGATGGGAGAAAGGAACTTTCTTGGGTATAGGTCTAGCAGCTGCAACTAGCAGTCTTGCTTTGGGTCTGCCCTTCATATTTGATGGCATATTCCCAACTGAGAAGTAACACTCAGGGTGTGAGCCACACCACGATGGTACAGCTTCTTGTCCCCATGAGGACAACCCCAACACTTGGCCATCTATGGAAAAGTCCATAACAGCTCCCAAGATATATTGTGAGATCCTCAGACTAGAATAAGCTAAGAATCAGAAGGGAGGTCTTAAGGCCTCTTTGTCTCCTCCCTCCCCAATCTGTTAACTATTCTGCAGTAAGAGGAGGAAAAACAACATGTGTAAGAATGACACTCCTATCCCAAGTAGCACTGGGGAAAGTTATTTATAACAGAATGACTGATTATGAGCTCTCTTTGAAATTTAAACTCAACATCCCCAAGAAAAGAGGCAGGCTATCGGGAGAGAGGAAAGGAACTCATTGTTAATGTGGGAGGCTCCCAAACTGCCTTCCAAACTTGCCACTCAAAATCTTCCTCAAAGGCCCAGGAGGCCAGTCCGTAATTTATCCTCTTTGTTCTGCTGAGGTAATACAACATTCAACACAGCCAGTATAAGCAAACCAGCTATGGATTCTGTAGTTTCTGGCTGGCCTGCTCTCTAAAGCCATCTTCATACGAGTGAGGCACTCTCCTCGAAGCGGACAGCAATAGCTCAGTGTCTGAACTCTAATACTCCCAAGGCCTGGATTCCCAGATTTGCAGCCAGTTTTTTGTTTGTTTTGTTAAACAAAGCAAATACCCTTGTGGTTTGATTCTTCCATTCCTTTGTTGATGCATATCAAAATCAGATGGAAATGTTCTCATAAAAACTTCAAGGACAAATGAAAAACCAGACCACAAGTGAAACAGCTCAAGAAAAAAGTATGGCCAAATTCTTTTTTTTTTTCTTCTTCTTTTTTCAAGTTGCCAAAGTTTTGCAATTTTATATTGAACCATGGTTCTAAAAACAAGGGTAAAGTCTTTATCTACAGCCTGTCTGAATGTGTTTACCCTGGTCGGGCTCAATGCCACCGCTGTTAGCATCAAGTTCTTCTGACAGTGAGTTCTTCAAGGGAAGCCTGAGCACTCTGCCTTGTGCACGATATTCTTCCAGCTCAGACTGGAGTTCGTCTACTTGGTCTTGTAATACCTGGGGTTTATAAACCATCACAGGTCTTAGATGTGACACCAAAAGCAAGCAACAACAAGCAACAACAACAACAAAAACGATAAATTGGATATCATCAAAACATTTTGTGCTTCAAAGAACACCATCAAGAAAGTAGAAATGTTTTGCAAATTACGTATCTGATAAGGGACTTGTAACTAGAATACACAAAGACTATTATAACTCAATAATAAGACAATTTTAAAAATGAGCAAATGATCTGAATTGATATTTCTCCAATGATGATATACAGATGACTAATAAATACATGTAAAAGATACTCAGTATCATTACCTATCAGGGAAATACAAATCAAAGCCACAATAAGATACCATTTCACACTCATTAGGGTGGTTAGAATCAAAAAGACATACAATAATGACTGCTGGTGAAGAAGTGGAGAAATTGGAACTATCATACTAGTGGGAGTATAAAATAGTGCAACCACTTTGGAAGAAGTTTAGCAGTTCCTCAAAAGGTTAAACATCGGGTTACCATATAACCTAGCAATTCTACTCCTAGGTATATGCCCACACAAAAAATTGCACACAGATTTTCATAGCTGTGTTATTCCTAATAGCCAAAACCCACCAAATGTCCATTAACTGGTGAATGAGTAAACAAAATGTGGTATATCTACACAATGGAATATTATTCAAGAAATGAAGAACTGATACATGCTACAACATGGATGAACTTTAAAAACATGTTAAATGAAGGAAGCGGTCACAAGGGCTAATATTTTAAGATTCCATTTATATAAAATGTATAGAATATGCAAATCTGTAGAGACAGAAAGTACACTAATAATTGCCTAGGGCTGGGGGACTTGGGAGAGATTATAGCTAAGTGGAGCACGGGTTTCTTCCTGACGTGATGAAAATGTTCTAAAATTGAATGCGGTGATGTTTGCACAATTCTGTCCATACAGTAAAAGACTGAATTTATACTTTCAATGGGTAAAACATATAGTGTACAAAGTTGTTAAGAAAACAAGTGGATGAGGCTGGGCATGGTGGCTCATGCCTGAATCCCAGCCCTTTGGGAGGCTGAAGTGGGCAAATCATTTGAGGTCAGGAGTTCAAGACCAGCCTGGCCAACATGGTGAAATCCTGTCTCTACTAAAAAAAAAAAAAAAAAAAAAAAAAAAAAAAAAAAAAAAAATTAGCCGGGCATTGTGGCAGGTGCCTGTAATCCCAGCTACTTGGGAGGCTGAGGCAAGAGAATCGCTTGAACCCAGGAGGTGGAGGTTACAGTGAGACGAGATCACACCACTGTACTCCAGCCTGGGTGACAGAGCTAGATTCCGTCTTTAAAGAAAAAAGTAAGAAAGAAAACAAGTGGAAGAACTGGGAGAATTTCTGAAGGTAGAGCTGACAGATTTTACTGATGAATTCATTACATTTAAAGATATTTAGAAAATACCTCTATTTAATTAGAACCAAGAGCTAAAATTTAATTATAAAAGCAGTAGAAATGTTTCTTTCCTTAAATGTGTACATATATTTCCTGAAAAGGAGTAACTTCATAATATGATTTTTTCCTCATCTCTGCACAATTAAACTTTTTATCTAAGTAGCCAGAACTCAGTTATATTTGTCTCATTAAAGTAAATACATATTGCTGGTTTAAGAAAAAAATTCAAATTCCTAACTTTAGGGGATTCTTTTTTAAGTCAGATTCTTGCTATTTGTAAAAATGTTTCCGTCCCTCCTGGCAGAAATTGGGAATGATTTACTAGCTAAGACTTGAGATGTTTCTGCTTCATTTGCATTTTATAAATAAATGGAGTAAAAAATATATTAAGAAAAAAAAAAACCCACAGGACAAAACCAAACCACATTAGATTAGATCTGCAATGATCAATCAGGAAAGCCTAATTTTTGAACAATAATATTAATAGCTAACATATGTAAGTGCTTACTCTATCCTTGGCTCTGCTCTAAGCACTTTACATATACTCACTTAAGGAATTTTCGCTACAACCTTTTGTGGTGGGTACTTTTATTTTTACCATTTTATGCATGAGGAATTGAAGTACCCACAGATTAAGTGACTTGCTTAGGGTCACAAAGCTAGGGAACGGTGAAGCTGGGGTCTGAACCCAGGCACTCCTGCACTTACTCGATTCTCTGTGTCTACCTACCCTGCACTGCTGCTCATATTCATTTCTCATCTGTGTCAGTCTCTCTTCTTGCAGGAAGAACTCAGCACTGCTGGGATCGAGGTCACCAAACTAGAAGGGGAAAAGGGCAAAGCTGTCATTTTTCCCGAGTGCTCTTCTTTGACCCAACACAGCAAAGGCCCAGTTTCTGGTATTCACCCAGTCTCTTGAGTATGATAGGAATGTGATATTTAAACACAAACACCACCAACTGGGTGATGGGGAGAACGCACTAGAGTGACGTGTTCAATGAACACAGGGATCATTTCTCAGTGCCAGGCATGTTCTCCTTCATAACCAACTTAGTAAATTATATCCTTGCAAAAGTTAGAGCATCCTTTAGCTATCCCAGTAATTCCCTAATAAAAACGTTCTGGTGGCATTGCTTCTGTTCTTTTGAGTAAACTACATAAAGTAGGCTGCCTATCAGGAAATGAGATTTGAGCAGGTTTACCTTTTCTGCTAACACATTTTCCAAATTTCGCTGAAGTTTGTTCGTCAGATTCTCATATTCTGCCAACTTCTCCGCATTTTCCAGAAGCTCATTTTCCAGACGACTGTTTTCCTGAACAAGTATGGGGAAATTAAATGTGGCACAGATTAAGAAATTAGCAAACTGTGGTACCATTTTATATACAGCATAAATCAGCACTGTAGATTAAAGATGTTTATCCATCTTAAGAGTTGTAGTAGACTACAGGAGGCAAAAGTAAATATAAAAAGGTTGATATCTATTTTATAACAACAAAATAAGTTTGCCCTTTTGTTTTTGACCACATAGAACTGTGCTGTCCCAAACAGGTAGCTGCTAGCAGCCACACTGGGTACTGAGCCCTTGAAGTGTGTCTAGTACAAACTGTAAGTTTAAAATAGACACCAGACTTTGAATAGCCCCAAAATGTAAAATAGCCCAGTAATATTTTTTTGTATACTGATTATGTATCAAAATGATAATGTTTTAGAGATAACTGGATTAAACAAGATTATTTGAAATTAGTTTCACCTGTTTCTTTTCACCTTTCAATGTGGTTACTTGCAAACTGAAGTTATAATGTAAGCCACATATGTGTATCTATTGGACAGCATTGCAGTAGAATATGAAAATATTCTCAATACATAGTAATGACAAATGAAAGAAAATGATTACAAAATACCTTGTTCAGCTGCCAGCAAAAGAGAACTCAGAAAAAGTACAAAAAGTAGAGTAACTCTAGGCCACGCATGGTGGCTCACGCCTATAATCCCAGCACTTTGGGAGGCAGAGGCGGGCAGATCACGAGGTCAGGAGATCAAGACCATCCTGGTTAACACAGTTAAACCCCGTCTCTACTAAAAATACAAAAAATTAGCTGGGTGTAGTAGCGGGCGCCTGTAGTCCCAGCTACTTGGGAGGCTGTGGCAGAAGAATGGCGTGAACACAGGAGGCAGAGCTTGCAGTGAGCCGAGATCACGCCACTGCACTCCAGCCTGGGTGACAGAGCGAGACTCCGTCTCAAAAAAAAAAAAAAAAAAAAAAAAAAAAAAAAAAAAAAAAAAAACAGTAGAGTAACTCTATAATCAATTTATTGATATTATGATTTGGTATATATTTAATGTATAAATTTATTTTGGTTTAAAGATGTAAAAACTGTACATATACATTGCTCATAATTTGTATATGTTTATATTATAATAAAATAACACATTGACTAAAACCCACAAAAGTTTTTTTTTAACTTAAAAGGATCTGTATATATAGTATTTTTAAGGAAGATTTCCAACCACATTTGCTAACACACACACACACACACACACACACACACACAGACATGCCATTTGACATTTTTCTTTTCCAATGTTAAAGGCTGATTGGAAGAACATCATTTTTTAAGTACATTTTGCCAAAAGAATACAGAGCCAGTATATTTTTAGTATATTCTAGTTCATACCCTCATATAGCAATATAAGTAAAAAATAATGTACCTGGAGCATTTAAAAAACACCACCTTCCCCTAAAATGCCAGTTCTATAACATTAATCTTTCAAAGTATGTCTAAATGTAGAGGCTAGAACAACATGGAGTAATCTCTGTGTATCAGGCAGTGCTGGTGCTCTGGAGATTGACAAATCAGATACTGTTGCTATCTTGGGGAGGGAGGCAGATGTGGATACAACTCTATATGACCCAACAGGAAATGTGCTATCTCTTGGCAAGAAACAAGTAAATGTAATGGGAATGAAAAGGTAATTTGGCCTGCAGTGTTGGGGAAAGCAGTGAAGGAGCATAAATGTGCTCTGCCCTCTGGGGAACGGAGAGAACTGAGGTAGGTGCAGTGGGGTGGAGGAGGGCATGGCACTGGGACTTGCTGGCAGCAGCTAAAGTGTGAAAGGTATGAGGACGAGCTGCCTTTCAGGAGCCTTGACTGTTAACACATTGTTTTTGTTGTTTTTTTGCAAAGGGTGGTAACAGCATGATTGTAACTGATCTTTAGTTAAGTAACTGGTAGCCATATGGAGGTGGAAGAAATGGAAGAAAGAACTGTTCAGGATACACATTAATTAGCTGAGACATCATGATGAATTCTGAACCTAATCAGAGGCTGGGGAAATGCAGAGGAAGGAGATAAATCTGAGAGTCACTTCAGAGCATCAACATAACTTACAGACTGATGAGTAATGATGAGGGAAGATGATGAAGAATTTTAGCTTCTGAGACTTATACCTCATGGTGTTGATGTTGATTAGGGAGAAATTCACGAGATGAAACAGTTGGATGGCTAGGGAGTGATAATTAGCTCAGTTTTTGATGTATGGAGTTTCAAGAACCTTTCATGATAGCAGTAACAGCAAACATTTCATACGTACTTATTATTTCCCAGACACTGTATGTGCATCATCTCATTTAGTCCCCACATCAACGCTATAGGGTAGGTATTATTATGGTGCCCATCAGGCTGAGGAACTTGATCTAAGTTTTCAGTAAGTGGTGGTACCCAGATCTGAACCAGGCAGCCTGACTCCAGAGCCTTTGCACCTTATATTCTGGTGTAAGAGTCCAGTAAAGAGAAGGACCACTTCTTTTACTGAGGCACAGGAAAGAGGGGAGGATGTTTGAACGACAAGGCACATTTGGAGGCCAAGGTGGGAGGATCACTTTAGGCCAGGGTTTGATACCAGCCTAGCCATCATAATGAGACCCCGCTTCTATAATTTTTTTTTTTTTTTTTTTTTTTTTTACATGCAGAGTCTTGCTCTGTGGCCCAGGCTGGAGTCCAGTGGCACAATCTCCGCTCACCGTAACCTCTGCCATCCAGGTTCAAGCAATTCTCCTGCCTCAGCCTCCCGAGTAGCTGTGATTACAGGCATGCACCACCATACCCTGCTAATTTTTTGTAATTTTAGTAGAGACAGGATTTCACAATGTTGGCCAGGCTGGTCTCGAATTCCTGACCTCAAGTGATCTACCCGCCTCGACCTCCCAAAGTGCTGGGGTTACAAAACACATTTTTAATTAGCTGAGCATAATAATATGAGCCTATAGTCCCAGCGACTTGGCAGGCTGAGGCTGGAGGATCACTTGGGGCCAGGAGTTTGAGGCTGCGGTAAGCTATAACTGCACCACCACGCTCCAGTCTGGGTGACAGAGTGAGACCCCATCTCAAAAAAGAGAGAAGAAAAGGCACATTTGGAGGCCGGGAGAAACAGGCATCCATGTAGCAGGAGGCAAGACCATCTGCTGAGAATGAGGGGGGCGGGCAGGCGAGGAGACGGGGATCTGAGGGTGAGGGCCAGGTTTGGAGTAGCAGCGGGAGGAACAAAGGGGTCAGCCAGGTGCCAAACAGCCCTGAAGACCTAGTGAACCCGCAGTGGGGGAGAAGAACAAGCTATGCTAATCAATACCGTGAGCAAAGCAGGAGCCTGGGTAGCTCTGCTGAAATCCAGATTTTAGCAGCGCCCTGCCAAGTCTGGGTGAAGACTGAGCTGGGCAAACTTAGAGGATTTTTGGACTGAACCCTGTGCAAACATGCCCATTTCCAAAGCTGTAGTTTTCCATGTGGTGTTCCCAGCAGGGATGCAGACCACAGAACTAATAAGATGATTACCTTTAAAGAGAGGGCAAGGCGGTCCCGGATATAGTTCTCTTCTGTTTTTGCCTTTTCAATTTCCTGTTCAAGTTCTAAACGCTGCTTGCCTGCCTGCTGCAGGATCTGCTCTCTCTCTTTTCGGAGTTCATTTTTTAAGGCTGCTATTCGCTCCTTGTACTCTTCATCCAGTTTCCTGTGAGGAAGAAAAATGGACAAGCTGCCATCACGTCTTTCAGAGGTCCCAGTATTGATCTACCAAAAATGGAAACACAGAGGCACAGAGATGAAAAGCACCTGGATAAAATGTCTAGTGTACCCAGCTTTCCCTTAGAGTGTGGCCACATCTGAGTCACTCCAGCCAGGTGTGGCCAACAGGCTGGCCAGCAGAGTCCCCAGTGCACTGTTCTGCCCCTGCAGCTGCAGGCGCCACTGCGCTGGGCTAGGGTGGTGGGTGAGGAGGAGCCTCACTGCTGGCCTCACCTGAGGTTGTACTCATTCCGCCGCTCTATGGCCGCATGGTGATCATCCACCTCCGAGGCCATTAAAGACTTGAGCTTCTCGGCCTTGTCCAGATCTGATCGTAGCTTCTCTTTTTCTCTGACCACCTGATCAACTCGTTCCCTAGGATCATAAGTACACTGAGTTAATGGGAAACTGTTTCTAAGCAACAAGTAGACCCAGAAAAGCTCTCATCTGGCTTGCATCAATGCAGAAGCAAAACCAAGACAACCAAAACCCTCCCAAAGCAAAAAGGCATTCCACCTTTCCCTTCAAAAGCCCACATGTCAATCTACGTTCTCCTTAATTTTCCTATAGTTTAAGGAAGATGTGTGCAGCAGTTGGATAGAAGATGAGCAACATTTGCATACAGAATAGAAGGATGTCTATCCAAGGCATCCGAATGACTTGCTGGACAAGTAGGAAAGGGAATGGGGCAGGCGAACCTTCTGCTCAACTCACAACAAATGCCGGATTTCAGCCTTAAAGCTGGCCAGAGCCGCTTGGTGAATGCTGTTCTTGGTGACCAAAAGTTCATTTTCAAGGGCCAGTGTTAATTCTGTCAAGTTGATGTTTCCATCGAGGCTGAAATCCAAGGCCTAGAAATCAGAGCAAGGCATAAATTCAAAAACAAATCACTTATTCCATCCTCTGAAAGCAGAAAACATGAAGGCTACACAAACTCTGAGAGCTGACAATGATCCAGAAACTAGACAATTCCATTGCTTTAGTGATTGCTTAGGAACAGCTATCAGTCTAGAACATAGTTAAGTTTTCTCTAAGGAAAGCATAACATGGTTATTTGTGCTAAAAAGAAAAAACAATTATCTTGGCCAGGTTGCAGTGGCTCACGCCCCTAATCCCAGCTCTTTGGGAGGCCGAGGCATGTGGATCATTTGAGGTCAGGAGTTCAAGAGCATCCTGGCCAACATGGTGAAACCCCATTTCTACTAAAAATACAAAAATTAGCCGGGCATGGTGGTGTGCGCTTGTAATCCCAGCTACTTGGGAGGCTGAGGCAGGAGAATCGCTTGAACCCAGGAGGTAGAGGTTGCAGTGAGCCGAGATCGCGCCATTACACTCCAGCCCAGGTGACAAAGCAAGACTCCATCTCAAAAAAACAAAACAAACAACAACAACAACAAAACTATCTGGCCCTGTAAATAAACACAATTGTAAGAGTATTTCTCATGTCAGTAATCTGGGGACTAAAAACATGGAAAATACTTAACAAAAGGCTCCTAGTTAAAAGGGCTAAAAAAAAGTTACCTCTTATCTTTGAGACCTTGTGAACAGATGTACCATTAGGGAGAAATAAAATCAAATCACGGTTTAAAAAAAAAAATTGAAAATTTTCAACCCTTCTCCGGTTTGTCATTTTTCTCAATTTTAGCTGCCACACCTTCAGGATCTCCTGGCTGTTCTCAATGCCCTCTTCTTGCCAGGTGTCGAGTATTCTCTCCACAGATGCATGGCCCATCCCATCATCGAGGCAGGAGAAGACCCGAAAGCCAATGGTACTCGTCATTGCTGATGGGGTTGTGGTACGTCGTCCACTCTCATCAAAAGACTGGAAGGAGGAAGAGACTTAAGTAAGCCTAGCTTGATTCCAGGTATTTCAACAAGATATTGGTCAGTCCTGACCACGATGGGTAGAAGGCATGTTTCTCTAATTTACCGTGCCAGGAAAAAAGTCATGCAGCCTCTCTGATCTCTGTTCCCAAGTGAGTCAAGCCTACAGAGCTTATCAAGACCAACTATTTTGGAAGAGAGTTCTATGACATAGACGAGATACATCCCTAATTAACACCAGGTTTCTTCTGACCCAGAGCTGACATGACAAGGCATAATTAGTCGTCTTCCCATTGTAATTTGTGGTCATTTCTCAGACCCACCCTTCCCTTCCTAATGGTTAAGGCTTTCTAATTCTTTTGCTTCCCTCTCTTTCCTTAGTATTTTGTTTCAGACAACAGATTAATTTATTAGACATTACTCAAATGGGTTCTAACTTTTATTCACAAAGAAAGCACTTTTGCTTATTTTTTACCTGCATGGAAAGGTGCCTTTTTAGTTGTCTATATGGAGTAGATGCTGATGGTGTAAGGGATTTTCCATTTTTAAACAAACCATAGAAAAAATCTTCTACACTCATTGTACCGTCAGGATCCAGATTATGGAATACTTCCTCGAGCATCTAGAAAAGAGTCACCACATATTTTAAATACTTCACTGAAAATAACACAAGGCCCAAAGTATACTTCTGGCCAATAGTAATCAGCACCATGGTTGGTCCCAGGACTCCAGAAATATAATTATGCCCCTTTATCCTCATTTTACTGATTTCCCTTTCAAGTAATGATATGCCCTCCTCCTTCACACAAACTAAATAAGTCAATTTCCAGCATATTCATAATCTTATGCAATTTAGCAATTAACTATATTCTCTTTTACTCACACTCCTACAATAGGCAGTCTTTAATGTTGTTACACATTATTCTTACAAATTAAAAACAATTACCTAAATAATACAAAGATACGGCTTCCTGGCTGGGCATGGTGGCTCACGCCTGTAATCCCAGCACTTTGGGAGGCCGAGGCAGGTGGATCACAAGGTCAGGAGATCGAGACCATCCTGGCTAACATGGTGAAACCCCGTCTCTACTAAAAATACAAAAATTAGCTGGGCGTGGTGGCAGGCGCCTATAGTCCCCGCTGCTCAGGAGGCTGAGGCAGGAGAATGGCGTGAACCCATGAGGCGGAGTTTTCAATGAGCCGAGATCACGCCACTGCACTCCAGCCTGGGCAACAGAGCAAGACTCTGTCAAAAAAAAAAAAAAAAAAAAAAAAAGATAGAGCTTCCCAGTGTCATAACAGCAGAAAGAAAGTGGTTAGACATCTGTTATACCTTTATACTGTGGTGACCCTTGGTGATATTTTCTTTATCTTGAATTTTTGAAACTGGTATGCTAACACAGCAGAATTTGGTCTGGGACAGATTACAATGATCTGATTACAATTCAGATTTGGGTTCTGAAATCCATAACCTAGGGTTTAGAACCTTACTTGTAACAATACTGAGTGTGTTGGCTTTTTGCTTTAATATTTTAGCACAGGAGAAACAAAGATTTTATGTGTGTGCAATAGATGGGTTCCAAGAGATGTAAAGGCAAGGGAGTTTTGACTGGCTAGTCTGCACTCTCTAATGGTAATCAAATAGCCCCTATCCTGTAATAGGGAAGGGAAGATTGGGCTACAGTCCCATCTAGAAGTTTGCCTGGGGATGGCTGGTTCCCTAGCTCCACAGAGGAATGGGAAGGTGAACAGAGAAACGTGAATCACTGAAGCCACAGAACGAGGAGGAAAGGCAAAACCCTCCTACTAACAGTCAGATTCTTCTTTATTCTGGGGGCTAAAATGTTTCTACAGGAACATGCCTCCAATGTAAAAAACAGAAATCTCTTGGAGAGCTTGTTAAAATGAAGACCCTAATATAGTAAGTCTGGTGGTGGGGACTCAGACGCAGCATTTCTAATAAGCTCCCAGTTGAGGCCCATGCCACTGAGCAGTAAGGAGACAGAATAAGCAACAAATTGCTCTTGTTGCATTTGAGTCTACAACTGGACTCATTCTAACACAGACCTAAATTCTCTGCAACACATTCTCAAAATTTTCATATTCATTTTGTAAATCTGGACTACTGCTAGGATTTATACAATCTCATTATTGTTGATTTCATTCTTCGTGTAAGGGCTTGAGGCAATTCTTTCATCTCAAATGTTGTTTTCCCCCCAATTCATATCCAATAGGAAACATCAGTTTCCATTCTTGCTTTCATACTACTTCCTCTGGTGGGAACTCTGAAACAAGAAATCCATTCTAAGGAGTGGAAACGTTTGCAAGAAGCAACAATCCTAAAAGAGGATCAAATCAATGGAGAGATATTTGGGGCAAGATTCTGAGGTTGCCAAGATCCCTTAACTTTTCTATCCTATTCTTATCAACCAAAATAATACTCTCCTAGAGGACAAGGCTTTCAGGACCATCATACCAGAAATTATAATCAAGTCCAGGTGTGTTGACTGAAGTTAACAAGGTTAAAAGTTTGGCTCTAACCTTAGATCCACACTGCTTGACCTGTGACATTAGCCAAATCAATGCACCACTTCCAGACTGCCTAAAGACCTTGCACCTGGGAAGTCCTTCCAGTTATTTGAGGTGGTGGAGTGGGCAAGTGATGAATAAAACAGTGTGGATTCAGAAGACCGGGAGGGCTAGGCAGAAAACAATGCTGGTTAAATGGGCAACTGGGGCACGCTCTACACTTCGAGCAGGAGCTGTCTCTGTAACTGTGAGGACATTCTAATTCTCCAGGATACATGGACCAGGTCTTTGGATGGTTGGTTTATGGAAGTGTAAGTTGGAAAATAATCACAAACCCACACACTCAAAGAGGGCCGGAAAATGATGTCAATGAATGAGGCAAGATGGGTTTAAGACATCAGAAAGTAGTGAGTGCTGGGAAACTGAACACAGGGGTGCATGTTCTCTCCAAAGGAGCTGGCTGCATCTTACTGCCCACAAAATGGAGCCAAATCTTTGGATTTTGAGAAAAATCTCCTGATTTTTTTTTTTCAATGTAGCAAAAAGTTCAATTTTAAGAACACGACAAATAAAATAGGCTTGGGGCCAGATTTGGCATCGAGCATGCTAGTGTGCATCTCTGCCCCGTCACTGTTCTTGCTTTTGGAAAAGAGTGTGCTAGTTATAGGCATAAGACAGTGACTCTATTTCCCCTTCATGGAAGCAGGGAACAGCCATGATTTCGCTCTCTCTACCTATAAAATGAGAGGTGACTAAATCTAAAATGGCTTTCAGTTGTAAAATTTTAGGATTCCAAGTAAATGAGATCATCTTGAACTTCCAGCTCCTCTGCGGTTTAGAGCTAGTAATACTAAGTACTACAGTATTTCACTATTTTTCTTTAGCAGGAAAAACACTAAGCAAAAGCTATATTCACACTGCTTGTCCTCAGGCCAGAGGAAAATAACTAAATGTGCTATTTCTTTTCCTGAGCTTTGGAAACTCCACCACAGAAGAAAACGCAGCTTTCCACAAATGGCTACAATTTATTCCAAGAATTGGTTTTAGATAAATAATCCAAGTTTGTGCAATATTTTTTGGCAAAAACAACCCAAGATTCTGCATACTGCACTGATTTACAATTCAGGAGAATAAATTTAATTTTATGACTCAATAGTCACCAATGAAAAATAAATGACCACTGAGCCATTAAAAAGGTATATAAAGCCATTAAAAAGGGTATATAAAGCCATTAAAAAGGGGATATAATGGTCAAATACACACGGAAGAAGGGGAAAACAACAACAAAAAATTTCTGTAAGGCTACTTGGAAGCTTTTGATAATAAGTCAAAAGCTATTATTTGTTTACAAAAATACCACTAAACAAATATTTCTATTATTTGTTTAGAAAAATAATACCACTTACCTCCTGAGCAAGCAGAAAGCATGGTTTCAAATATCATTATAATCAAAGATTCCCAAAGCGACAACTGTAGCCCTAACCTAACTCTCTCCAGTCCTTATTTTCAGCTCGTTGAAAGGCACATCTTAGAATTATTTCTATTCTTAGGTTTCACAGCTATTCATGCACCCAGTCCTACCAGTTCCTCTCTTAATTTTTTAGAAAACATAAAGCTCAGAGTTTTCCCAAAGAATAGTCTTTTGGGGGCTCCTTAGTACTCCAAACTCTTCTTAGTACTTTCAAAACAACCAATCTACCCTTTACCATTTTCTCATGACCAGAATATTGTGATGGCTGCTGGCTGCTCTCACCCAAGGCTCTCTTCATGCCAATATGTAAAAGCAGTTTCGCTCCTGTCAGCAAGCAAGATTTTTCTCTATATCGCTCAATCTGCTTAAGAACTCAGGGATGATATTGAGATGTTCTTTCCAAAAACCTAAATTTATCCTTCTGGCCTACAAAATACTCCCCCAACTCAAATCTACTGAAATCCTTGCTTAATTCTTCCTCCACATGTTTCCCACATTTTGCTCTGCGAATGGCACCTCTACAAATACATGTGACATCATGGCTACACAGAGCTAGTGCCTGACAGTTTCACACGGGGTAACCTGCCTACCACAGTGAGCTTGCAATAGCTGGGTAAGTGTCAGCCCTTGTCAGTTTTTCTTTTCCACAACACAACAAGAGCTCCTCAATGACAGAATCTGTATGAATGACTTCTTCGGAAAAATGACTTCTTAGGAAAAAAAATCTTTATGAATGACTTCTTAGGAGAAAACAAGCTGCAGAGAGCCACACCACAGCTGTTCCTAGCCTGTGGCCAGCCACGCTTTTACCATCACTATTATTCCTGAATTACACTGCGAGGCTCACCTCTCCATCCACACTCTGTAAACCGTACTGCTCACAGATGGAGACCAGCTTCTTCCGGTTCAGGTGACCATCACGGGTGATCCCCAAATCTTCACAAACTTCTTGCAGTTTCTCTTCTATCCAGTCTTGGGGAGGGGAAGATCCACTCTGTGAAGCATTCAAGTCATCTGGGTTCCAAAACCTTAACTGGCCTGAGAGAGAAGCAAATATTGCACGGTTTCTAAAGGAATGACAAAGAGAGAGTGCCTATTCTTAAAGAAAACTGTGCTTTCTGAAAATCAATATTATAAGAAAAAGACAATAAATGTCAATTCCATTTTGATTTGGTCCTGAAGCTCCCATGAAACAGAATCAATGGTTCTAAGGCTGCAACTAGAGTAAATGGGTACTTTTTGGCTCCCTGACAGTCATTACTGTGTAATAAATATAATCTCCTGTGCAATATTGCAAAGTTCTAGGTTTGTTTTATTTCAATACTGAGCACATCACAAGCTTAGGCTATAGTGATCATAAGAGAATGCTGGTTGAGAGCCATTATCGAGAACTCTATAAGCTCTATCTCAGCTATAGCTACCAGAATGTATTACCTCCACTTTCTTTCCAGTCTAAGTACTACAGCATCTTTTACTGAAAAGAAAATAATCTCATGATAAAAGTCTCAAGATGGCCAGGGCACGGTGGCTCACACCTGTAATCCCAGCACTTCGGGAGGCCGAGGCAGGCGGATCATGAGGTCAGGAGATCGAGACCATCCTGGCTACAGTGAAACCCCGTCTCTACTAAAAATACAAAAAAATTAGCCCGGCATGGTGGCGGGTGCCTGTAGTCCCAGCTGCTCGGGAGGCTGAGGCAGGAGAATGGCATGAACCCGGGAGGCAGAGCTTGCAGTGAGCTGAGATCCGGCCACTGCACTTCACCTGGGCGACAGAGCGAGACTCCATCTCAAAAAAAAAAAAAAAAAAAAAAAAGTCTCAAGATTAGCCTGTTCCCAAATCTTTATATATGAATATTCTGACATACAGAAACCAACAGTTCAACTGAAAAAAAAAAAAAATTCAATGGTTGTAAGCTGTAAGTTCCCAGTTATCTATACATTAAGGTAAATTTCATTTGAAGACTTAAGGATCAAACTACTTATTTAAAAATCAAAACTGCTTATTTATTCTCTATTAAAAGCCCTCACTTGTAAATTTTGCTTTACACATTAGAGATTCTGTGAAGTCATTACTTAAACATGAGATAATTACTGGCACAATTTTGTGTGCTTGGAAGAACCTCAGAGGGTTGAAAGGCATATTTAGTGCTACTCCCACTCTTTACTGACAGGAATTAAGCCCATTACTGCTGTGGCGTTTCAACCTAGAGAACAGGTTGTAATTACACTTAAGTACAGCTAATCCACAGAGGGTTGTGAAGTGGGCTGAGGTTCTGTTAGCTGAACCACAGTGCCATCTTGTGGCCAGAGGATCAACTTGTTCTGATGCTTCTGAAACACATTTGAAACTTGTCAAAGGATGCATTTTTAAGTTAACTAATTAATTTATATTGTTATTTTTATTTTTTGAGACAGAGTCTCTTCTGTTATCCAAGCAGGAGTGCAGTGGCACAATCACGGCTCACTACAGCCTCCAACTCTTGGGCTTAATGGATTCTTCCACCTCAGCCTTCTGAGTAGCTGGGACGACAGGCACGTGCTAACCACACCTGGCTATTTTTAGTAGAGACAGGGTTCGCCATGTTGCCCAGGCTGGTCATGAACTCCTGGGCTCAAGTGATCCTCCTGTCTTGGCCTCCCAAAGTGCTGGGATTACAGGCGTGAGCCACTGTGCCTGGCCAAGGGATGCATTTTAATAGGTCACTATTTAGGACTGTTATAAAATTAATCTGAAAGTCTGTATGAGAGAAATTAGCCCATAAGTGAAATTATGTATCTCAGTTACCATCTCTTGCATGATATTAAATGCTAGGATTTTAAAACTAAAAGCTATCAATTGTGAATAAATTTTTTGTTGCTGTTTTTCTTAATGTTAATTCCCAGCTGGCCTCCAGCATAAGAGATCAGAAAGACGGGGTGTGGAGAGCACCTGGCAGCCCTTCCCTTCCAGGCATGTCCTGACACACTCGGCTCTTACCTTCCGCTTCATACTCCTCACTGCGTTGCGTCTTCCAGTGCTAGAGGAGGCAAGAGAAGATTAGTGTGCTTTATAACTTATTCAGAAAGAACTATCCTAGCTTTTCTTAGAGCAGATCACTCTCTGGCTCTGAAATCATCATCTAAGTGAGTCACATAATTTCAGGACTCTCTAGTGTATCCATCTAGATGAGTTCTCTTCAGTTAACCAGCCAATCAGGACGAGACTCCTAAGAAACACCACACAGCCTTCTGCAGCATTTCACCAATGATTTGTCCTCATTTGCTAGGTCACTTATTCAACAGCAAAACCTATCAAAACCAATTAAACCCAGCCAAAGCAAATATCCAGTATCATCAACCAACAAGTATCTATACACATGCATTTATGAATTTATTCTTCAATAAATGTGTACTGAGTGCTTCTTTTTGTGCTAGGTACTGTGCTAAGTCTTGGTAATACAACCATAAACAACCATGAACAGGACAAACGTATTTCCTGCCTCAAGAAGTTTATATGCTAATGAAGACAAGCAGACAAGAAAACAGGAAATACAACAGGGTAGTATTTTAAGTGCTATGACAAGGAAGTTCAAGATGCTATGTGGCTACACAGATGGGATACTTTAGACTTGGTAGATCGGGAAGAAGCAATGTCTAAACTGAGACTCGAAGGATAAACTGCAGAGAGCCAAATGAAAAGTAGGGGACAGTTGTTATTTGCTAAAGCAAGAAGGCAATAATGAGCCTGGTTTATCTGTGGCATAGTGAGGAGAGAGATGCAACTTAAAATAAGTAGGCTAGAGAAAGTGTAAGTAAAATGTACATTATCAGTAAATTACATTAAAGGCAGTTCAATTTATCTGAATTGGACCATTTTGCCACCTTATCATGCTTCATTACTCCTGCCTCTTCTCCAAAGTCACAGCATACAGTTGTAATTTGTGCACTGCACAAAAGTGCCCTGCTAAGGGCACAGGTCAGGACCAAAATTCAGCCCTTGCTCCACTGGCTGGGGACGGTACAGGTCGTCTTTTGACCAGTTGCAACAAGTAGGTCCACAGTGGCTGTGGCTTCCAGCAAATGGCTTTATCCTCTCCAGCAAACTGCCCCAAACTAATCACTGTTATGGGGGGTTACTACAACCATCAAAGAAAACCCTGCTAGAAAAGGTGAATCGCCCTTTCCAAATGCAGCTGCTGTCATAGCAGTGATCTAGCTTTATGAATGAAGCTGCCTTTGGTAACAAGTAACCAGCACATTTTCTGGGTAGCTGACCTGTACAAGATGACTTGATTTCTTAGAATCCGAAAATAAACTCGACAGGAAAGTCAGCCTAATTAATACCTGTCTCTAGAACTTGGATTCCTCATGACAGATGGTATGCCACGTACAATTTAGATGAAATGTTGTTTTTCAGTAGTTCATTCACGTTAATATGAGTTGAAGTTCTTCTTTCAGGCAATCTACCCTCATCTACTTTATTCTCCACACTCAACAGTGGTAGTTCTCTCCTCTTAAATGAGGTCCAACCACCTATCATGGTTTCACAGGTCCACGTTTTACTTAGATATTTAAGATAGTATCAATTCAGAGAGTTCATTTAATTTGACCATACCAAACTGACAATGCTGAGATGGGTTACTGCTGACAAACGGAAGACACCAAAAGGCCATAACTCAAAATGCTGAAGTTCACTACAATTCATGCAGATTACAATGGAAAGTCACTAATAAACACGGTATCAATGAAAAATGAATTAGGACATGGTGTGAGTTTTGCTTGTGATAACGATTTCATCAGCTCACTCAGCCTACATTTCTACATAAAGACGTCTCTCCAATCTAGTGGATGTCTGAGGCATGGTGGGGATGGGGAGTGAATCGTAAAGTCAACGGTCCTTCATAAATTTTCTTACATTCTCATTTCTGGTCAGAATTAAATTGTTTTTGCATAAGAAAATTTAGGGCGGGGCGCGGTGGCTCAAGCCTGTAATCCCAGCACTTTGGGAGGCCGAGAAGGGCAGATCACAAGGTCAGGAGATCGAGACCATCCTGGCTAACACGGTGAAACCCCGTCTCTACTAAAAAATACAAAAAACTAGCCGGGCGAGGGTGCCTGTAGTCCCAGCTACTCAGGAGGCTGAGGCAGGAGAATGGCGTAAACCCAGGAGGTGGAGCTTGCAGTGAGCTGAGATCCAGCCACTGCAGTCTAGCCTGGGAGACAGAGCGAGACTCTGTCTCAAAAAAAAAAAAAAAAGAAAATTTAAAAGAACAAAATCATCCTGCCTGTCTGTCCCTCCACATTTATTTCCCTAGTCAACAGAGCAGACAATTGAAATGCTCATACTACTCTGGCATCCAAAATTATAAAATTCATTATTTAGCATACCAGTTGGAAACACCCCAGAACTAGATCCACTAATTCCACCTATGACAAATAAAATAGGGTTTTATGGTCTCAGAACCATTGGTCAAAACCTACCAAATCTCAAACAGGGGATGATTTCTAACAGCAGAAACAAATGGGAGAAATGGCAGGAGAATGTTATCACTGGCCCCAAAACATAAAGAGAGTCCCAGTTGGAATATACAGCTGTAAAAATGCAAAGCACACACCTTCGAAAAATCCTTGTCATTACTAAAGCATTGGCTCATTTACTTCTCAGTTCATCTGAAAATAGTGAGCACAGAATTCAGAGAAGCAAGATGCTCCAATATACTGTTTCCAACGTCTTATGAGTCTATGGGACTGGGTGCTTATGTCTGATTCACTCTCTGGGACAGCACTTCCCTGCTGCCTTCTTCCCTGGATTCTTACTCCTAACTAATAAGGGATCGAGTACGGAGGCCACTGTGTAGACTTAGGAGCCAGAGTGCCTGGTGCTGAATCATGGCTTCCCTATCAGGTTGGCCTTAGGCAAGCTTCTGACGACTTCTGCCTCAGGTTCTCTGCCTCTAAAATGGGAACAAAGTAGTACGTATTTCACGGAGTTATGGTAAAGTGCTTAGAATTGTGCCTGGCACATAGTAAGCTCTATACAGTTTTGTTATTTTTATTGGACATATGTTTATATGATACATGTAGAATTTATTTTAATTTCCATATTTAAACTTAAAGCATTCAATTGGGTCGGCCTGGGAAGGTATCTGTCATTCATATACATTTGTAAGAAAAATGCCAAGTCTTCCCAGCAGAGAAGCAAGAAACACAGACAATTCACATGAGGCTACATAATTTAAAAAAAAAAAAAAAAATGGAGGAAGGTTCATCTCAACAGCAATCAAAGAAAGATTAAAACCAAGAAGTCATTTTGTTCCCCACAAAAAGGTCATTTTGTTCCTATTAAATTAGCAAAGTATTTAAGACATGACTTCTACTATTATCAAGGTTATGATTTAAAATAGGTCTGTTTATATGTCATGGGTAGCACCGTAAATGGTTATTACTTTTAGTAACGTAATGGCTTTATGTATCAAAAGCAATAAAAATGTTCATACTTTTTGGTCCAATAATTTCACTTGGTATTCAAAGACAATAAAATCGAGGAAGAAAAGCCATATGTGTAAATATGTACATCACAGCACTTTTTGTAACAAGAAAGTATTAAAAACAATTTAAATATTCAACAACAGCCTAAAGTATAATGATACATTATAATGTAGCGATTAAAAGCATAATTAAAAAACCATGTAGGAACATGGAAAAGCATCTTATGAAACGTTAAATGAAAGACCATTACAAAAATGCTATCTATACGATGAAAAAATATTTATACAATTAGACAAAGGCTGGAAGGAAATGGAGATAATAAAAACAGATGCATCTTGGTTGAAGGATGATGGGAAACAATTTCCTTTTATTCTTTTACTGTTATAAATGTTGTTTATGCAACAGAAACAGGTACAACTCTCACTATTTGCCCACTAAGTTTTCACTAAATTCATTTCCTGTGACTTGGGGGTGGGATAAAGGGAAGCTCCCTCCTTTGGGCAAATATTGCTCTGCAGCATCTGCAACATCTCCCCATATTATGACAGATGAGGAGGTTTGGTGGGAAGCCCAGGTGCTGCTCAGGCTGGTGAATGTTGGATGCCAACGCCTCCTAAACTTAGCAGACTGCGGCAAGATCAGAGACACTCAACTGAGACCTGCCTTGCGGACTGAGACCATCCCAAAGAGACATTCTTGAGACAGTCCAACCCCAAAGCGTCAGATATGGCACAGCCTTCGAAAGCCCAGACAGCATCCTCATCTTCAATGATTTCACACAAAATCTTAAGGCAAGTGGGGGTGGAGGTTGGGGGAAAAGGATAAACATGGTTTTTGTTTGGGTTTGTTTTTAAGACAGAGTCTCACTCTGTACTGCAGCTTCAACCTCCCAGGCTCAGGTGATCCTCTGGCCCTCCCCGCCGACCCACCTACAGGTTCCTGCTACCACACCAGGCTCATTTTTGTATTTTTTTTTTGTAGAGATGGGGTTTTGCTATGTTGCCCAGGCTGGTCTTCAATTCCTGGGCTCAAGTGATCCAGCCACCTCAGCCTTCCAAAGTGTTGGGATTACAAGTGTGAGTCACTGCACCGAGTCACTTTAAACATGTTTTAAAGTCTTCTGGGAGCAGCGGTATCCCAAGAATTCCTTTGTAAGAAACACAGATCCAGCCAGGACCACCCTGCTAAAAGGAGAAACAGGCTTAGACTAATGGCTACATTTTCATTCCAAGACCACCTCAGTTGGAGATGGGGCTTACCACACAGATATGAGGAATTCTGTGCTTCATCCTACCTAGTCTCCACCGAGGATCTGTTCCCTTAATCAGAGGGAGAAAAGCACAGGGTGGTTGAGCATTTGTTATTAAATTGCTATTTCGGGGGGTGGGTGGAGGAAGATTCAATTCATTCACAGCTCATTTATTTTCATTCTCACTGCCTGGAGCCAGTAGTTCCAATTAGAAAGCAGGGAGAGGAGGAGGTTAGAAGGCTGGGAAGTATTAAATCATTCGGTTACTGGAACACCACCAGTAAAGGGAGGCATCATTCTGGAAGAGGGTCCTTCAATTGCTGATGGCTTTCGCAGCACAGTGGAAGCCTGGCAGGTGGCCTGTAGACATAGATCTGCGATGAACACTAGAAGGACGATTATCACAAAAATCTTTGGAAAAGTAGAGGGGAAAGCAAGGGACAATGGCTGAGATGTGTTCACAAGACTGAATTCATAAGGTTTATTTATTCCCTTGAAATGTATGTAGCCTCCCACTGGAGAAATAATGGATATTAAAACACATAAAAATCATCCGGTGGGACTTCAGTTTCTCCCTACTCTGTAGGCACCGTTGTGGACAAATAAGCAAAAAGGTTTGGCAGAGACACTTGTGTGGGCTGTTTGGCTCCACCACTTTCCGTGACCCCTCAGTACCTTACAAAGTGAGGAGGGCACTCCAGTGCACCCAAAGGGACATGCAGCCATATGCTTGGCACTTAGGAAACCTTAGCTACTGTTATTATTTCAGTCAGAAAAAATAATGTGTTTAGGCGTTTAGACTGCAGAGCCACACTTGAGTTCAATTTCAGGTCTACCACTTACTCGTGGTGTGACCTTGGCCAAGTTACTTAACCTCTGTATGCCTCAGTTTCCTCATGAGTACATGAATAACAACATGTACCTCTGACGGTGTGCTTCATATTTGGAAAGCACTTACAACAGTGCCCGGTAAGTGCCAAGCATTTGTTAATAAATATTACAATTACTATTCTTACTACTTGGATGTGTAAAACTAGGCCAAGGGCAGAAGAAACAGCAGACAGACCAGTGCCAGCTTTAAAGAACAAACCCAGAAGAGACTCTCTTTAAAAGTTACAGCCTTGATATGTTAATTGGTTTTAGTTATTTCACAATGTATCCATATATCAAAACATCATGTTGTACACTGTACACGTACATAACTTTTATAATCATACTTTAATAAAGTTAAGGAAATCCCCCAGAACTATAGCTTTGAGCATGATGATTGTGATGAGGCGATGAACTGCCAATTCACCTTAGGATCAGGGCTTCCCCTGGGGCCCCTCCCTGCAGACAGTGTCCCCTAGGCAGCCACGGCTGGCAGGGGCTGCCTTGTCCTTCCTCATTACCATGCCAGTGTACTGGCCAACAGCCCCACTTGAGAGTAGGCAGAGGGGAGAAGGTCAGAGGTTGTCCAGCCCCAAAATGGCTGCTCACAAGACAGTCCCCACACCCTAAGGCAGACAAAGGGAGTCCCCCCAAACCCACTCTGTGGGCCATGCATCTCAATGTCATGCTGGCCATTGTAGCCAGCTCTTGCGTTGTCCTACAGCTGGACAAGGGTGCTCTGCACACGGCGGCTGCACAGGCGGCACCGATTTTTGGAATGCTTTCTTTGGAGGGACATCTGCTTTGCTGGACTGCAGAGCAGATGGCCCGAGCCTCCTGGATCTCCAGCTTCCAGTCCCAAGGCCGGGCCAGCATCTGCAGCCTGTGGTCCTGGTGTGGCCCCTGCCCACAATAGCCCAGCCACTACCCCCACCAGCCATCTGCTCCAGCGCAGACCTTTGCACCCCGCAGAATGTACGGCTAATTAAAATCATTACGGGGGCAGATGTGGGCCATTCTTTCCCAGCAGAGGTTGCCGAGCTGATCTCAGCAGCCTCAGAGCCTGGCGTAGATTTTTTTTTTTCCTTTGGAAAGGAGAAAGCCCTGTAAACCCAGAGAGAAGAGGAAGGAAATGTACTAGAGTAACACAGCTCCCCAAACTGAGCTGTAGTTTGCATTTAGAAGAGCAGCACATTTAGCTAAGCACAGGAAGTCTCTGAGAAAAACCAGAAATCAGTTTAAGAAGAGTGCTCATTAAAGAAACTTCAAGACTTTCAAAAAAAATACAGCATTTATGGTGTATTTCACTAACAGTCCTAAGTATTTACAAAGCCTGTGCTCTGAGCTGGGTAGTGGAAGCTGAGTGCGCCTGGCAGGGCTGGCTATTGTTTCTGCAGGGACACACTTCCTGGGACTGTGGTTCATTTTCCACTATGCCACCTTTGAAGGCAAAGGCAATGGAGAGCCTGACAGCCCAGCTCCCAATCTCTCCATTCTGAACTCCGGGACAAGCTCCTAAGGCCAGGGTTGTCACGACCAGAATGCAAATCAGTGCCTTTATCTTTTAAGGCAATTAACTGCTACAAGTGCATGCAGGGGATAACAGGAATTAATACGATTTTTAAATGCACATACATTTAGATGAGTCCTATTATAAATTCACACACATTTAGATGAGTCCTGCTACACTGAAGGCTAAAAGGCCTTTGGTACCACTGGTTCAAGGAAATGCTGAATTTAAGAGTTTGGGCCTTAAGCCTCTTCTCCTACCAAGCAAGGATGGGGACTAGTTTTGGTTCACTGGATTTTAAAGTCCTTAAAGGAAAGAGATTAAAAAAATACCTTTCCTGCTCCTCAGAGTTGCTCAGTAAGTAACGAATACTACTTTTCTGTTGGAAAATAGTTAATGATAGGTAGGACAGAAAATGTTACTGTCATCATGAAAATTAATTCTTGATTTCTTGCCTATTTTAGTTTCTAGTTAGAAAATAAATATTATAAATTTTTGATCTGGAAGGAGGTGGGGGTGGGGTCTGGTCTCCAAGAGAATTGCCGCTGGGATCAAGTCAGGAAGGCTTACCAGGACACCAAAGCCTAAAAGTATGTGTCAGAAAAAAAGACATTTTATAAGCTTTGAAGGGGCTTCTTTCTATCACTTTCAAATGATCTACAATTGCATCTTGAATGAATGTTTCATCTCTGGGAATAGCCATATGATCTGATAAGACTTAAGACAATGAAGGAAAAGACTGGAATTCCATTAAAAAAAAAAAAAAGTCTATCCTGAAGACATCATAGCCTTTGGTAGAATAAATGGCATCAACAATAAAACTGCTTGCTTTGTCAAAGACCAGAACAGAAAATTTAACAAGGGAGTAATAGGAAAATAGGTGCATTTCAGCTACAAAAGATCTTAGCAGAACTTCTCTTGGTTATTAAGTTTACTCCAGAATTAAATATTGACTCTGTACGATGTAAATGAATAATTCATAAACTGCAAAGTTATGCATACATGAAAATGAACATAAGGGAAAAGATAAGTCAGTTTCACACTTCTTGAAGAAGTTTCATTTTATGTAGGGTAGTAAAATCAGTTTGTCTTTTTTTAAGCTTTTTAACAACCACCTCCCCATCCTCCTACCCTCACAGTCCCAACACAAAGACTGGATTTGCTTGTAGTGCAGTAATCAGCTTTAACTTTTCTCTCAGGTCCTCACTTAAACCACACTGTGCAAGCCAATGGTTTTGGCTTACACTACTATTGTCTACAGTTGGAAAAATGACTGTATAACACCCTTGCTGTTGATAAGAATCTTACTAGACCCGATTTATTCCCTGTGGAGGAAAACAGTTAACAAGGTGTACCCTGTTTTCAACCAGGGCAGAAAGCAAAGTGGCCCTGCCCCAATTGTATTAATTGCACAACCTTTTCTACCAGGTCTGAGTAATCGAGAACAGAATTGAGAATTAGTTTAGTTTAGTTTTGTTTTCCTTTCCACCTACCCTCAGAAGAAACATGAGCATAAAATTCAAGGACAGTTCAGTAGCTATTAATACACAAGGCAAAAAATGTACTCTTCTGACTCTCACTTGTTTCTTAACGAAGTAAAGCAAAAACAGTGACAACCAAAATCTTCTCATTAATCACACCATAGGTTGGAATCAAGAAGGTACCCTTTGTTAGTCTGGATTAATTCAGAATAGAAATGGCCAACTGAATTGACTTGAGCAAAAATGATCCTATAAAAAAAGAAAAATCACCACTTTCTTTTCAATATCACCCAAGATGAGAGGTCAGACTCCCAAGGAATCCATTTGTCAGATAAACACGTGAAATTGGAAGTCGAACCCTCATGGTATCCTGATGGTGGGACCTACCTGTCACTTATGAATTAGCACATTCTGCTTCGGGATTTCCAAATGAAATTCTGAAATGCGTATTTTAGTGCTGAAAATCTGGCTAGGTTACAGCAGCCTTTCCCTACAGAGTAGCTTTATTGCCTTGTAAACTAAACTTGGCAGAAGAGACACGCTTAATAGCTAGGTTATATATTTTCTGTTTCAGCAGGAAAGAATCAAAGTGCCTGATAGAAGCATGGGATGGGGGAAGGGATGGAAACTACTAAAATGTTTACAATTTATGTTGGGGCTTTAACGTATACAAACTAAAACAAAAGTAAAACATGATCAAAAGCAACTCGTAACAAGATTTATTTTCATACATTCTACTCAGGAGAGGAGGCCAAGGTGGCAGAACATTTGCTACCCCCTAGTGCCAATATGGGCTCTCCCACCCGTGCCACCACATCACAGTGGGCACTCTGAATAGGCACCAGATGAGCTCCAAGTCCCTTGTAAGTAATGAAGCCTGAAGCTTCACAGTGGACTTACATTAAATATAAACTTAGTTGCTTCAAAGCAATCTCTATAATAGCCTCCCTCTCACATGCCTATATTTCTAGATGTTTTCTTGAGTGGGAGATGAAGGGTGGAGTTGTAAGTAGACTGCAGTGAATGATTCTCAGTAATCACTGAGGATGACCCGTAATTTGGATTATGCTTATGGGCAATAGGAGAAGGCCCTCCAAATAAGGACGCAGAGAAAACATTGTGAACCACTAACCCAAGAGCCTAGGAAGGAATTCTGGCTGACCTGTAGCAACTTCCCGTACTATGAAATCACCTTAGAGGGCAAAAAAGGAGAAACTATTATTTTATCTTTTCAGATGACTGTCTGCTCACTAATCCCTATAGGATGAGTTCCTAGAAGGAAGCCAGCCCCCTTGGGGACAGTTTTTACAGGAATTGTGACACTGTTCCATTCCACTGCCCACCCCTCCACAATCCTCAGAAAAATAAAATTATTCTTTGATGCAACCTAGAGCTAAAATTCGTCTTCTCTTGAGTAGCAACAGTCAGATTTCCCTCTCTTTAACTTCGGATGATGGGTTTAGGCCTTTTATTGTCTTCATCACAAACAGAAAAAGTCATTTTAGGAAAAATGAGGCATGTCTGAGAGCAGGGGAAACTGAAGTCCAAAAGTGAGCTGAGAATCCCTCCTTTCCCTAAGCTGGGATCCCGAAGTCAAAGGAAAATGGCAATCAAAACAAAGAAGGCCTGGCTCCAACTCCCCATCTTATTACTCCTTATGAAATAGTCACATCAGAGGAGACTCGACCCCAGTCCCTCCTTCCACATTGCCCAGTAGCCCCAGGATTAAGTATGAGCCCAAGTTGGGAGCCCAAATTCCCAACATCCTCAAAGAGAGGAGACAGAAGGGCTTTCAGCAACCAAAAGGGAGAAAAAAACAGCCAGTAGTAAAATAAAGAACTGTCAAGAGACCGGGCGCGGTGGCTCACATCTATAATCCCAGCACTTTGGGAGGCTGAGGCAGGTGGATCATGAGGTCAGGAGTTCAAGCCCAGCCTGGCCAAGATGGTGAAACCCCGTCTCTACTACAAATACAAAAATTAGCCAGGTGTGGTGGCACGTGCCTGTAACCCCAGCTACTAGGGAGGCTGAGGCGGAGAATTGCTTGAACCTGGGAGGCGGAGGTTGCAGGGAGGCGGAGGTTGCAGTGAGGGGAGATTGTGCCACTGCACTCCAGCCTGGGTGACAGAGTAAGACTCCATCTCAAGAGAAAAACAAAACAAAACAAAAACAAGAACTGTCAGATTCAGAACTCATTATAAGAGGAGGAAATCGATTCCACACATCATTGAGAATTTTTTTCCTCCTGCTCTGCAGCTGGGGGCCACTCTAGAACAGGGAAGATCACTGGGTCTCCTCAGAGACCTGCACAGCTTCTGTAGAAGGAACAGAGGTTTCTAGAGCAAGCTTGTGCTGCCCATTGCATGAACTTCTGAAGGCCAACAGAATGGCCCTCAACTGCTAAGCCTAATATGGAAAGTGGCCAGAAACAGGAATGCTGTCTTGACATAATAGTAAGTAGCAAGACTGACGCATTGACAAGGCTGTACCACAAGATTCCTGCATACACGGCAGTGAAGGCAGCGAGTGTGACCCATAGCCATAGCTGCTGTGCAGAGCTGGGCTTTGCCCTTTTAACTGCCAACAGGAACATCGAAAATGTCTTGTGTGAAGCTATTAACTTTTTTTTTTTTTTGAGACAGGGTCTTGCTCTGTCACTCAGGCTGGAATGCAGTGGCATGATCTCGGCTCACTGCAACCTCTGTCTCCCGGGTTCAAGCGATCCTTCCACCTCAGCCTCCCCAGTAGCTGGGACCAAAGGGCATGCACCACCATGCCCAGCTAACTTTTTTAAGTTTCGTAGATACAAGGTTTCTTTATGTTGCCCAGGCTGGTCTTGAACTCCTGGGCTCAAGTGATCCTCCTGCTTCAGCCTCCCAAAGTGCTGGTAGGCATGAGCCACCATGCCTAGCACTGAAACTTAATTTTTTAAAGAGATGAAGTGATTTGAAAACTGACAGGCACAATTCAGCTTACAAAACACTTTATTTTTAGGCAAGAAAGCAGTTGGATGGGCTTTGGTTTGAGTCTACTTTTGGTAACAAAAAAAGGTGTGGTACAAAGGTATTATCTTGTATTCCTACAGGCATTGCTCTGGTGTGGGATATAACAGAATAGCAAAGTTGAGTCAGTTGGAGTCCTTGCTGAGAACAGAAATCCAGAGAAATGACCAGCCCTAGGCCTCTCTTTGCAGTTCTGTTGATGGAGGGTGGTGAACGCTACAGCTTCTGTGTATAGCATCAAGAGTTTGTATCTAAGAGGTTTCTGGAGGAGTTAAGGGAAGTTGTAAGTACATCAAGGGTGACATGATTGTCCCAAAATACCCTTTAACTGAGACATAAGCCACAAGATTTTGCCCAGGCTCAGACCTCAACTCTTATCTTTATTTATACATGAAACCAAAGTCTCACTTTAAAAATAGTAAATCTCCCTGGGCACCAGTAGATAACATATAACAAGGATATAAGAAATATGTTGCCAGCAACAAAGTCAGCTCTGCCCAACAGCTTTCTGGGTATTCCTAGATGAGGACTAGAAACTCATGTCAAAAAATAAGTAAGCATTGACTTTCTTAGTACCAAATAATAATACCTTGGGGACTGAAATAGTTGGGGAAATGAGATATTAAACTTGAAAGTGTTTTCCAAATAACAAAAATCTACCCCCTAAAGGACTGAGACATTGGAACCATTTTTTTCATAAAGATGGACATTCCACACCACTCAGGGTTATAGAACAGACTTTATGATACCTTTCCTGACAATAAGAAAATGATCATGAATGCTGTACTAACTGAAGTATGTAAATTACTTGCATCCCTGAGATTATATATGTAAAATTTTTGTGTGTATGAGTATATGTGTTTTACTGGGGAAAGACCCCTATCTCAATTCGCAAAGAGACCCAAGAAAGCAGAAGGACTCCTGAAACTGTTCTCAGCTTTTTCTGCTTTTGGCTTTTTCTATTTTCAGCTGTCACTTCTCATCCACACTACTCTTATACCACTTTTGTGGGTTTTTTTTTTTTTCCCTCTTCTCTCTTCTAGTTGCTTTTCTCCCTCTCTTCTCAATAACATTTCTGCCACTGCTGCTTCACTTATGGTGAAGGACAAGTGTCATTTGTTTTTTTAAAAAATGATGCAGACCTCTGATCAGCAGACTGGGCATGTGTCCTTACAAATATCCATATTTTTTGCCAACATTTGGGCTCAACACTTGGACTCTTTTTAGTTACTTTTGGATTTTGGGGTATTCTGGAAAGTTGAGGAGGACACCGGATGTCTGATTGCTGGGGCCATTTTTGGGAGCAAGCTTCCTGTAGATTTCAGTAAGCTGAACATGGATGTTAGACTGCAATGAACACACAGGTGTGCGTGCACAAACACACCCACCCACACACACACACACACACACACAGAGTCCACTGACAATCTACAGACCACTTTCAGAAAGTTAAGGTGCTTTGTTTCTTTTCCAATTTATATTAGTATCTGAAATATCTGCAGCCCCAGTCTGAGCTGGGATTTGCAAGAAATATTTACAGCTTGCTCAGCATGGCATTTTCAATCATGTTCTATAAATGGGATGCTGGTAAATGAGCCATAAAGAAAGAATAAAGAAAATGTTACTGAACCTCCTTTATTGGTAGATTATGGCAATATGCAAAATGAAAAGATGGGGAATGAGGGAGGCTGGCAACTCTCTGCATGCTGGAGAACGAGACAGTCCTGGGTGCAAGGAAACCAGCAGGAAGAACCATGGCAACTGCTGGGCACTGGAAAGCACCCCTGGCTCAGTATCTTGAGGCAGAAACTAAGTGTTCGAGCTGCTTTATCACACTATGAAAGATAAGATGCAGGCTCTCAAAATGCCTGAACACATTGCTTTCATTTCCTGCTATAGATGCTGTTTTATAGTTTGGGGCAAGGGGAGGGGAGGAGCTGGTTCACCTTTTAAATAGCTAAAAATGATCATGCTATAGAGGAGAGAGATATTCAAGAACTAGAAGTGGGAGACCCCAGATGATGTGGACATACCTGAACTCTAAATGTATACATGACGCATGCACAGAAATGTCAGCTCTCCAAAAGCTGAAACGAGGTAAAAACATTCAAAAAATAGAAACATTATATGTGTCCAAAAGGCAAGTAATAAGATTAGCAAGGAGTTGGTAACTGAGAAAAGCCCACATTGTGTCATCAACCCCCTCAGCTCTTCTGTCTCTGTCCTACACTGATGTGGGGCTCGTGATCCAGATGAACGTGCACGCCCAACTCCTTACCTCACTGCAGTCACTGGCTGGGATGTGTGAAGGCCGCGCTTCTTCATCCAGTGGCTCAATCACTGTCACTTCGGCAAACTCCTCCACGGACTCTTGGAACTCAGGCAAGGACCTTCGTCCATAACGCTTCCCACCTCTAACATATTTGGGCTGAGCTTCTAGTGAGCAGTCTGAGTGAGGAGACAAGAGTTGAGGCCACATGACATCAGAATCTCAGTTCTTAGCTGCCACTCACAGCCATCGGACACAGCCTCTTATACCAGCCTCAAAATAGACCACCACTGTTTGCCAGTTGTGGTGGCTGTGGGTGTATATGAACCATCAGGTCAGATGCAGAACACGCCTTCTAATTCTGAATGATTTATGGGACCATGAGTATATATCTGCACATGATGGGAGCCATCCAACAATGGCAGCAAGGGATCTGACTTAATAGTAGAGGATTAAGGTCAGGAAAAGGTGAGGGGTCACATTTGTTCTTCTGTTTATTAAGCTGGGTTTTCCAGCAGGGTGGGGAGACATCATATTAACAAAGAGTCACCTTGGAGGAAGTCTTAGAAAATGGTAATACAACGGACACCATATCAGCACTGTAAACTTAGTATCCACATCAATTAGTCTGAAACACCCTCCCTTACCTTAGTGATTCCGCTGTTAACCATTCCACTCTCTGATCTATCAAACAAGCAGGATGACAGAACAAAGAAACGGACACAGCACATTCTAAGTAATTAATGACAGCTAGTTACTTATATGAAACCTGGCATCAAGATCTCATTGTAAAATTAAAAGCAGTGAAATAAAATAGCAAATGTGAAACCACAGTAAAAAAACAAAAACAAAAACAAAAACACTGTATTGTTTTATCTCTTTGTAAGCATCGGTGTTGTACAAAATAAAAAGGAATGTGCATGAGGAGAGAGTCATCTCTTGACCTCAAAGAAGGACTTCAGCATTTTGATATCACATGTCTCAGGTTCAACATTCACCACCTTCCCTGTCACCATCACCACCACTGCTGGATCACCACTGCCATCACCACCACCACCACCACCACCTCCACCACCACAACTACAGGCTAAGCTTTTTCCACAATTGGAGCTTTAAAGCAATAAAATAAATACTTCACTCTATTCAAATGTTATCTCGGATATAGATTTTTTTTAGCACCTTGTACAGGATTAGAATAAAATGTTTCATTAAAGTACAAAAGATGGCAATGCTTTGATTTCTGTTGTCTGATTGTCCACACAGACATACTCTCTCAAGAACAGATATGTATTCTGTTTGAACATGAGTCTTAGCAAGGTATGTCTGAACTCAGACATGTAGACTTTTAAATGAGATTATGTATACATATTATAAAAACGACAATAGTTGATTAGATAAGAACTAAAAGAATGACTGTTCCTTTACCACCACTGAAACCATGTTGGGGTTCAGCCATTACTTCACAGTTTCCCAGGGAGGACTGGCGACCCTCTTTGACTAACCACCTCCCCGCCATGTCCTTCCGCTGAGACAAGCTCAGATTTCACTAACTTCACAAATGTGGCCAGACACATCCTGAAAATGCTCAGCAAAGCTCAGAGTGAAGTATTTATGCTAGCCATATCATTTCCAGTGATATTTATATCCAGCTTTAAAAAAGTCCCAGTCAAGTCATTTTATTAGGTCGAGTGATTCTCTTACAGGAAGTGTTTAAGCATACAAAATTTATACTGAAAATTGCATGCATATTTGAAGGTACCTTTTATCAGAAGACAGTGTGTCAGCTTGTGACCATTCAGGAGCGGCCCAGACACCCGAGCTACTTGTTGGCAGCTGACACCCACAGATGCTAGTCAGATAAGAGGCAATGCAGAACCATCCTTAATTTATTACCTATTCTTAAATTTTGGTGGCAGACAAGATATACCATTAGTGACCATAGGGTTTGGAAAAGATTAAAAGGAACACTTAGAACCTTGGATAATGAACCATGGTATTTTCCCAGTGTAAGAACAAAGTCGTATCCTGGGGATAGAAGTGGCGAAGGAGCTCTTATTGCATGTTGCACTTAATCAGCAGTAAAAAAAAAAAAAAAAAAAAAAAAAAAAAAAAAAGCAGTGGAACAACACAACTATCTTTTAAAAATCCATTGTGATCTAATCTCAAACCTACCGTGGATGAAATGGTTCCCTAGTTGTTTACTATTCACTACCCCATGTAGTGCATGGTGTAGATGCAGTAGCGGATTCTAAACAGCTCTTTTTCTAAACAATAAAAGGTAATAGATTATGAGCCATCAGGGACCCTGTGGAGTTTTGGTTTATTTACTCATTTATTTTTTGCATTGCCAGGCATTAAAACGTTTATTTCATTATCTTATTTTATTATAATAACCAATTTGAGCAAACTTTAAGTTAATATCCTTCATAGAATATACAAACATGATAAAGTCAATTTCTAGAGACATCTACTAAACTGTGTAACCTTTCTGGAATAAAGACATTAGCACACACAAAGAAAAATGGGTTAAAGTTTTCTCATCACCACGCATGTGACCAATAACTAAGTGGATTAATCACACCATTTAAAAATAGTCACCTCTTAGAATGACACACTCACACATCCCTCTCCCATTTAGAGCATCTGCCTCATTGCACTTAACATGATACGAAGGGAACAGAGATGGCAAAGGTAAGGATGTCCAGAGAGAACATTCATGGTCAACAGCCCTTCCTGGGTTAAGCATTGAAAGCACTATGTTTCTCCTTATCAATCTCAATCAGAGATTTTGAACTGAAAAGCAACAGTTCAAGGAACCATGCGAACTCTAAGACACGCTTACCCACTCAAGTTAAAGAATGCCTTGAGCCTTTCTGACCATGCCTAATGGAAGAGATCCAAAACTGCAACCCGGGGGCTAAGTTTACTTACTTTATGAGCACATCCAGATGGAACCTTTATTTTTCAGGGTGTCATTCTGGAACAATCTTACCTATGTCAGATAACATGGAGGCTTTTGGTTTATTAAGAAATGAAATTATCGACATCACAGAGCTTCCTTTAACACAGGTGAGAGTAACTGCTCCAATCACCACCTCCAAGAAGAGACATGAAATGCCTGGCCAATATGGCGAAACTCTGACTCTACTAAAAATACAAAAATTAGCCAGGTGTGGTGGCTTGTGCCTGTAGTCCCAGATATTTGGGAGGCTGAGGCAGGAGAATCGGTTGAACCTAGGAGGCAGAGGCTGCAGTGAGCTGAGATTGTGCCACTGCACTCCAGCCTGGGCAACAGGGCGAGACTCCACCTCAAAAACAGAAACAAAACAAAACAAAAAGAAATGCTACCAAAACAAAGTATAAAGGACTGCCATTCCTTCAGTGTTTCAGTGTTTGAGTTCTTTGAAAGTATATTTATGATTCTCCCTGGACTGTCAAAATTCTGAGCCATTTTTCCTTCTTTCCCATTTTCCTTTTCTCCTACTTGGCATCACTACAAAAATTAAAATGGGCTTCAAAGGAAAGCAGACAAGCCCGGCTTGCCTAGAGCTGTCTCAGACCCCATCCCTGGAAAGCTTATTATGAGACACACCAATCAGAAGAAGGTGGCTTTGAGGCAGTCCAACCTGACCTAGTTTAATGGTCTAGGTTTTATTCCATAAACCAAATGTTTGGTTATGAGCAAGGGACAATAGAGAAACCTTGTTTCAATCCTCTGCTGGAGTAATGTGGAAGTGAGTAACAGTCTCTACAGAGCATGTAGGAAAAACATCTGATCCAGGAGTTAAAAAGATGAAGAAAATACTATTCTTTCTGCCCTTAGAAACGACAATTGGGATGCTCACATGCCACATTTGTTATTTCACATCGCATCTGTCCCAAGAAGAGAAACTCCAGAGCTGTGATAATGTTCCCCTTCCAAATCAGGATAAACCACCATGCACATGTATGATGCTTGACCAGAGGTCTTGCACTCATAATAAAAAGAAAGTTAAAATGCGGTGTCAGGGAAAATGACCACTCTGAGTAGATAAGCCAGCTGCAGACAGGGGAAATAACCAACAGCCGCCTCATTCCTCGCCCAATTCCTTTCCCACTAGCAGTGTGGAGGGGAGAAACACAGCCTCCCCTACTCCAGGTTTCAAGCAACACAGAGTACACTTTTCAAAGCTCTCCCCTAAAACTGACCACTGCATCAGATCACCACGTCTGCATCAGATGTGATACAGGTCACTGCTTAAAATGCTCAGCTCTCCTGAAACCACTGCATGAATGGCCAAAGCCAAAGCAATGAGGAGCTAAGGGAAGCTAAAATCATTATGCAAAACCTGAACACTAGATATCCAATTGAACGCTTTCTTTGCAAAAAAACACAAGCTCAGGACCTGGAATGAAGTGGCAGCCATAGCTGCTTCCGGGAAATTGAAGGAGATTTTTCAAACATGCTCCCCAGTGTTAGGTAGATTCGTTTAACGCATAAGCATATTTACCAAACACCTGCCATAGGCAAAACATTATGTTGTCCCTGTTGAGGAATAAGATGGATATTTTATCATTTTTTTGGAATAAAAAAATTCCCTGTTCCCCAAATGACCTGAGGCCATTTCCAAGGTTGAAGAAGAAAACCCTGTCCTTAGGGTGCTGGTATTCTCATTTTGGAATTGCTCGCGTAGGACTTTGCTTTCTATGTCCCTTCCTGACCCATTTAGTGAGCCTGGGAAATCATTCCCAGAGACACCACCCCCATCCAAAGAACCTCAGCACAGGAGGCCCATGTTCATGTTACATTGCTGCTGAGCTCACAGGAGTGCTGAAATCGTTTGAAAAGGAAAGGTAAAAAATGAAGCATGCGCAAACCTTCAGGACAGCATCCCCAAGAAGCTTTCTTGGGAAAAGGCAGTCATGCAGCAAATGAGCCTCACCCAGCCCCATTCTGCATCCCGCCTCCTTGCCTTTGCTGAATGCACCATCACACAGGGATTACACAGTGAAAACGCAAACCCACGCCTGATTCTAAATAAGAGAAGGGAAGAGAATCCAAGGCAAGACTAAGACCAAGAAAAATAAAGACAGAGACCAGTGGAGACTGACTGACAGAGACAGATATGGAGAGAGGATGAGACAGAGACTGAGACCAAGAGAGGGAAAGAAGTGGGTAGGGAAACAGGAGATAATAGGGACCTAGAGGCCTATGGAGGGGTAGGGAAGGGGAGCAAGAGATATAGATGTGGGAGGACCACCAGGAAGGGAAAGGGTGGAGTAGGAGACTGAGGAGGAGGAGGGGAGAGGTGAGCTAGCGTGGACGAAACAAGGGAGTGGGGAGGGGAATGTCTCAAGGATGGGAAGGGAGAAGAGGAGGCCAAGAAAGGTTAAACATTAAAAAGCCATCAGCAAAAGCTTTCTGACATGATCTGCCATTCCTTTTGCTTCCCAGTGCACTCCCTGACTCTAGGGCCATCACCAGTAAGCAGCCTCACCACACTTCTGTGTGCACTAAGCCCTTTCCAAGGCAGCTGCTTGGAAGGGCATTAGCACCTCCCTCCCCAACTACTCTCTCCTGGAAACTCCACATAAGGTGTATATATGTATATGTGTGTGTGTGTATATATCTATCTATGTGTGTGTATGTATGTATGTGTGTGTGTCTAGATATATATCTATATAGACACAACTCCCAAGTAAACTGTTTCATTATCAAAATTCTCACCAGTCCTATTTAATTTTAAAGGACATGAGCATTTCTTGCACATATACATATTTTTAAGTTGCCTTTTACTCTTAGTAAATTTACCACATAAATAAGTATTCTTTCATAGCACAGTTTAATAGCTACTTAATCACTGATTACATAGATAGAGCATGATTTGCCTATGAATACACTGTCCAATTTCTTCACTTGCTTTATACAGGCTGAGTATCCACTATCTGAAAGGCTTGAGATCAGAAAGAAGTGTTTCAGATTTCAGACTTTTTCAGATTTTAGAAAATATAAAGTGTATCAGTCGAACATCCCAAATCTCAAACTCTGAAATCTGAAATGCTCCAATGAGCATTTCTTTTGAGTATCACGTTGGTACTTAAAAAGTTTTGGATTTTGGAGCATTTCATATTTTTGGATTAGGGATGCCCGACATATATATTTTTTCACTATTTTAAATGACTAACCTTATACACACATTTTTATGTACATCTATAATTATATACATAGCATAAAATCTGAGAGTAGCATGGATTAGCCAAAAGCATTATTACCGTTCTTGCTGCCTATTATCTTATGTAATCCTAGAAACGTTCTATCATTTTACAAAACATCAGTAGGCGCGGGTGTTTCCAATTTCAGGATTATAAACACAATCCTAATATCCTCTTTTGTTGTTGTTGGCACTGGTGGTGGTAATGGTTTGCTTTTTTTTTTTTTTGAAATAGAGTTTCGTTCTTGTTGCCTAAGCTGGAGTGCAGTGGTGCAATCTCAGCTCACTGCAACCTCCGCCTCCTGGGTTCAAGAGATTCTCCTGCCTTAGCCTCCTCAGTAGCTGGGATTACAAGAGTGCACCACCACTCCTAGCTAATTTTTATATTCTTTAGTAGAGACGGGGTTTCACCATGTTGGTCACGCTGGTCTTGAACTTCTGACCTCGTGATCTGCCCGCCTTGACCTCCCAAAGTGCTGGGATTATAGGCGTCAGCCACTGCACCCAGTCTTTTTTTTTTTTTTTTTTTTTTGAGACAGTCTCGCTCTGTCACCCAGGCTGGAGTGCAGTGGCGCCATCTCAGCTCACTGCAACCTCTGCCTTCCAGGTTCAAGTGATTCTCCTGCCTCAGCCTCCCAAGTAGCTGGGATTCCATGCCCCTGCCACCATGTCCAGCTAATTTTTGTATTTTTAGTAGAGACGGGGTTTCACCATGTTGGTCAGGCTGATTTCGAACTCCTGACCACAGGTGATCCACCTATCTCAGCCTCTCAAAGTGCTGGGATTATAGGTGTGAGCCACCGTGCCCAGCTTGTTTTGCTTTTAACTCTTGGAGAAAACTTCTGGTCCTCACTGTTAGCATTTCATTGACGCCAACAGAATAGGGACTAAGTTCTTACTTATCTTATTTAACCAAGAGAGGACAACAGAACGAGCCTTTGGGCCATCTGTGTGTAATACCTCCTAAAATCAAGGACTTCAGCCCGACTTCAGTGCCTACCCCAAGGCCTCTGAACATAGTTATAAACACAACTCTTCAATCACCGAAATCAATAGCTAGCCCAGTGATAGGCCATAAGACCTGATTCAAGGCACAATTGCTGAGTAAGTGAAAAAATGTCTGTTAACTGTATGTATCACTTCTTCAAAATATAAGGAAAATAATTACAATTGTGGCAGTCCTTGAAATTAGGAAGGTCTGTTACAATAAAACAATCATCTGCACCAAAACAATGCCTGGTCCTATTTTTTAATGAGTTGGCTTTTTCAAACCTGAGTTTTTCCCACAAATAAACAAAGAGACATTTCCAATGAATCACATCAAGGAAGAAAGGGCTTCCTGCATTATGCTAACATCTACTAAAGAACAGAAATCTAATGCAAGATGCATCAAACGAGGACAAAATCTCTGGAGACAGGATCCAGCTGGCATGTTGATGCCACGGAGCTTGGAGCTTCTGCCAGCATTTCCATTACAAAAATCCTATAATCCAAAGCCACGGCAAATTGAATAAAAAGCTAATAATTAAGTTGTTGCCCCTCTCCTATTCCAGAAGAACAATTTAAAAATTAAATTGTACACATAGATATGAGAGAATTATGCCACTGGCAATGCTAATCAGTTTGGAATTTACAAAAGACTCCCTACATCCCAATCCATTTTTCTGCCTTTATTTGAATTTCAATATTTTTCACTGTGTTGTTATTATAAAATTGCTTTTTAGGGGAAAAACTCTAAGAGTCTTAGAATTATGAATATCTGAGTTAAAAAGATGCTGAAAATAATCCAGTCCATATCTCCTGATTCTAAAAATAAAGAAACTGTACCTCAGAGGAGTTACAAGTGGCAGAGCTCAAGACTATGGAAATAATAACTTCATTTCATCTCCTCTCAAATCCCATGACAGCTTTGTTTCTACAGAATTTATATACAACTGCCTTTTATTAGGAAGCTATAAAAACATGAGATATACTATGCATTTGTCCTTAGGAAGAAGAACTTTATAGTTTCAATGAATGTTAAGTAAAATCTTACACAAACACAAGGCTAGCATTTTTCACAGATATGGATAATGTCATTTAGATATAAGGAGGCGACACAATCAAATCTTGGAGCTGAAAGGGATTTTATGTATTTTTTCAGCACAACCACTTTCACATATGAGGTGACCAAAGACCACTAAGGTCATGATATATAAGATCACCCAATTAGAGGGACAGAACCAGCATTTCTTAACTCCTCACTCAAGGGTGGCTCTATTAAATCAAGCTGACTTTTCTATATTATAGTCTGGTACAATATCTGATATTTATAAAAAGCTTTGGTGTTATAAAATATCAATTCATGGCCCTCTTGGTTTCCAAGGCTGTGCACTATGGCCCCCCTATTATTTTCAGTCTCCTTCTATAGTGTAAAGGTAACCTTTTATCTCAAAGACTACCATCTCCATTGATTTCAAAAAGGCAAGACAAAAATAACACAGACCTGCCCGGGCGCAGTGACTCACACCTGTAATCCCAGCACTTTGGGAGGCCGAGGCGGGTGGATCACAAGGTCAGGAGTTCAAGACCAGCGTGGCCAAAATGGTGAAACCCCATCTCTACTAAAAATACAAAAAAATTAGCCGGGCGTGGTGGCGGGCACTTGTAATCCCAGCTACCTAGGAGGCTGAGGCACAGAATTGCTTGAACCTGGGAGGCAGAGGTTACAGTGAGCCAAGATCGCACCACTGCACTCCAGCCTGGGTGATAGAAAAACAAAAACACAGACCTGGTCCTTTCTAAGATGAGCTAAGCATGACCAGCCAAATAATGCAGAGGACACAGGCATCCCTGTCCCTAACTATCAGGTGAAACTTGCTTTTTGTGTATTCCTCCTTGCTGCCTCTGGCCACTTGTCAGACCCTTTTGGCCAGGTTGCACTGACTGAGGACTGGCTCACCCATCTGAAAGCTAAAATCCTCCACCTAAAGCCTCCTTGAATCATATCCCTTGGTGATACAGTGTAAGCACCCTCCTCGCCACTAGCTGTAAGACTTCAATTAAGCTACGTACCTCTTTGGGCCTCTATTTGCTCGTGGATGAAATGGCAGGGTTCTCTCCAGCCCTAAACATGCTATGATCTATGATTTAAGGGATAGTTACTTCCATAAAGGGAGAGGGAGAGGTAAATGAAGGTGGCCTCTTGATGTACTGCATTCGAATCCCGACCCTACTTCCTCTGTCTCTACCCAGCCAAACCAGTCTGCCTGTAGCAGGGTACAGTCACCTTTTTTTTTTTTTTTTTGAGATGGAGTCTCACTCTGTCACCCAGGATGAAGTGCAAAGGTGTGATTTTGGCTCACTGCAACCTCCGCCTCCTGGGTTCAAGCAATTCTCCTGCATCAGCCTTCTGCGTAGCTGGTACTACAGGTGCCTGCCACCACACCTGGCTAATTTTTTGTATTTTCAGTAGAGATGGGGTTTCATCATGTTGGCCAGGCTGGTCTTGAACTCCTGACCTCAAGTGATCTGCCCGCCTCGGCTTCCCAAAGTGCTGGGATTAGAGGCGTGAGCCACCATGCCTGGCTAAGAGTCACATTTTAGAGTGGATGGAAGAATGTCTGAGTAGAAAGAATTGCATGATCCCCACGAACAACTGGAGGGGCCAAGGAGAAACTGGCAAAAGACAGAAAAAGCAGAGATGCTCAGGAACAAAGTGGGGAATGTGGGAGGAAAAGCTGACTCATATCTCAAAGCGCAGGCTCCATCCTAGATTTTATCCTGCCAGGACAAATGTTAGGGAAGTCATAAAAGCTACAAGAAATGCTATCAGTAAGTACTTTTCTGCTGCATTACACTGACGTGGGGCAGTTTTGAGATGAAGACTTACTGCCTACCCAAAGGATGGAGCACACAGCAAAACTAGAAAAATCCCTTCCATGTGTCGTCCTGGAAGACTTGTGCAAATTATGATCTTTGCCTGCATAGCAGTGAGGCAGACACATAACTATGAAACCACCATCTGTAGCTAGATTTATAAATTTTACTTCCTGGCTGTGACCAAGCTCAACCAGCCATTGTCTAGCTCAAGGATGTCCAATCTTTTGGCTTCCCTGGGCCACACTGGAAGAATAATTGTCTTGGGCCACACATAAAATACACTAACACTAATGATAGCTGATGAGCTAGAAAAAAAAAATAGAGGTCCATGCATAAATGTATAATGTTTTAAGAAAGTTTACGAATTTGTGTTAGGCCGCATTCAAAACTGTCCTGGGCCACATGCAGCCCATGGGCCGTGGGTTGGACAAGCTTGGTCTAGCTCATCCTACTGCTTGGATCCCAGCAATGTACAACTCTGGGTGAAGACTCTTCACATCTGTAGTCACTATAAATCTGTATATTTATTATGATAAGTTTCTGGCAGGTGACAGTGACAGTACGGGTTTTGAAGAAATGGCAGCAGGAGGATCATGTGGATTAGCAGCAGGACCGTTGGTTCCAAATCCACATAAAAGCACGTTATCAGCACACAGAACCCTCAATTTATGCTTATATGACCTATGCTCATGTTAGCTAATATCTACCCTGGTGGTGATGTCACCATAGCTCTATTCAGGCCCCCCAGATGTCTCAGGCCCCCAGATGTCGTACCATTGTTATCAACATGACAGACAACCTTAAAAAAGTGAAAACACTAATAAAATGAGACCACATGAAAAAACAAAAGTCCATGTTCTAGCAGTGGTCACCTGTGGAAACGCCAATGTTTGTCTGGAAAATTTCAAGAATGCAATAACCTCCCTCAGGCTCACTGGGGGCTTCTAAAGAGCTCTATCAAGGGTCAGAGTTAAGAATAACATTGCTAGGGGTGTCACCATTACCGAAAAAGGGGGAGACTCAATTCAGAATCTAAAACATTGCTAAAGGTAGAGTCCATCCACACAACACAAATCTAGAGCACTTTAGAGGGCAGGATGAAGAACTAGATCATCCAGCAAGGGTGAGAAATGAGTTTCCATCTGTGCCTCACCTAAATAGTTCACACTGAATGACTCCTTGTAGTGACAAAATGTTAATGATTTATCCTCAGTTTCAAAACTGGACATATTTTTGATGTTCTCTTTTTTAAAGTAGGGTTTATTGAGGCATAATTTACACAGAGTAAATTTAATCCTTTTATTGCACAAGTCTCTGGGTTGGAAAAACTCACACAATCCTGTAACTACTAGCACCATCAAGATATAAAAGTTTCATTGTCCCCCAGATTCCTTCATGCCCCTTTGTAGTCAACTCCTATCCCTGCCCTGGCAACCACGAATTTGATAAAACCAGACTGTACTGTAATACAAATGTCCACAGTGTTTAGACTCCCCTTTATACATCTACCATATTTCATTGATTTGAAGACACCCCACACACACACACCAGAAACTCTGAAATGAAAATTTGCAATTAATGTCATTTTTCATTACAATTGGCAACAATTTTTGTTTTTAGAGATACAGGAAATAACAATGTGTCTTACAACCTATGGTGCTTAGAAGAAAATCAGTGAAATACAATATTAAGTCCTTTATTTTGAAACGTTCATTGAATAGTTACTACATGCTAAGCATTCTTCTAGGCACTGGAAATACAAAAATGAACAGCATGGTCCTCAAGGAATTATCACTTGAGAGGAGGAGACAGATAAATTATAATGTAATATGATAATGTCTATAGCAGAGCATTATCCACTCACTACGACTAGGTAAAATTGTCTCTACACTGGCCACTCTTCTACCTTCGGGAAAAAATTTCCCCAAATCATATCCTTCCACGTAAAAGGAAATAAGGATGAAAGCAGTTACCATTCAGCTTCACTCTACTCATTCCAAGAATGAGTTATTGCCATACCATCTGACATATTGCCTAGAAACAATCCAATTATTTTCTCCATAATACTATGCTGCTGTAGTAGAGAAGTCTCATTTTAGTGTTCAACAGCTGCAAAGCTTTTGATAATATTGAAGAGAAGTCACTGAAAATAACTGCTCAATCTGTGAAAGGCAGATGTCCCCAATCCTTCATAGACATGCTTCAAGGTCCCCAGATTCTTCCCTGGATAACTTTTAAAGGGGAATGCAGAGAAGAAGAGTGAGTGCCCTTACCTGGTTCTTGAAAGTGTTCTTCATTTGATAGAGTTCTGGACAAGATGAGTATTAATGCTTCTTTAAATTGGTCAAAATGTACCTAAAAAAATAAAAATAGATTTAAAGTAATTTCCACAGCTCTAAGAATGCAAACCTATCTACAAGGTACCAGAACTGTTTTCTTCCCAACCTGACAGCCTTGAAGTGAGTCAGAACCCAATTTGTTGCCTAAATAAAAATAGATTTAAAGTAATTTCCACAACTCTAAGAATGCAAACCTATCTACAAGGTACCAGAACTGTTTTCTTCCCAACCTGACAGCCTTGAAGTGAGTCAGAACCCGATTTGTTGCCTTTTTCATTTCTCTAAAGACAGAAGGGAAAATAGGCTGATCATTTTGACACCTAGTGCCATAAACACTCATATCAATATGTATTCACCCCCAAGGAAAAAACTATATAGCAAAATCGTCTTTATAAACTCAGAAAAAGATATATTTTAAACTCTTAGCTCCTTTTATTTTTCTGAACAAGACCAGAAGAGAAAGATGTTAGGCTAGACATTAGAAAAGCCTTCCCAAGCAAATGATCCAATGTAATGGTGTCCCAAAGATGCTGCCATATCTTGAGATATTCTAGAAGGGAGTAAGTTGTCTTTTGAAGATGACTTGAATACAGTCTTCCTTGGGGGAAGGTATGTAATATTTATTTCCCAAGACCCCTATGACTCCATAAATAAGCAAAAATCAATAGCAGATGCACAAAGGATAAAAGAATCTTAAGAAGTATTTTCCTGAATTCTTAAAAAATAGAGTTATCTTGACTGAAGTTGGAAAGAACCTGAGTTTTATTTAAGTAAATAGTCAGAACTAGGATATGACTTTGTTGAAAAGGTAAAAGCATTTTCTTTGTGGCCGAGGATATTCTATAACTTAAATGTATGTAATCTCACCTTGGGTCTTCTCATCACAATTCTAGTTTGATAACGTGGCACCTATTGACACAGAACCCCCATGTAAATGCAAAATTGGTAAATTTGTAATTTGTACTGTTACGGGATGGGTCTCTTTGGATGTCATGACAAAACACTGCCCAGAGGTTTAATATAGGTGACAGATAAACTTCCAAATCAAATTTACAAAAGCAGCAAATTTCATTAGTTATTGAAACAGCGGACAAAAAATCATATCATGTCTTATCTGTGCAAATCAAAACGAGAGGAATCCATTGAGATTTATATGTCATAAAATTGTATCTGCTTGCAATTTACCACATTCTCCCAAAATATATGTGATTTCTCTACTGTGTTAGTTTTGATTGATTGGAATTACTGAAATCATTGGATTATATTGCACATATTTAAGGTGTACAACTTGATGGCATGATATATATATACAATGTGAAATAATTACTACATTCAAGCTAATTAAAATATACATCACCTCACATAGTTACCTTTATACAGACTTAAAAAATCTACATAACCTAAGGAGCCAGAGCAGAAGCCTGTCAAGGAAAACCAGGCACCTGCTAAAGATCCAGGGAGGTACAATCCTTGAAAGGGTGAAAGACTGTGGAAAGGTAGGCTACATTAATTAGGTTTCACAGTCAAGCAGCCTGGGGGATGGAGGGGAGGTCAGGTCCTGCTACTGTCCCAGAGTCAAAAATAGGCACCAGTTAACATGGGCAAGGCCAGCTTCCCAATCAGCCAGTTCACAAACATCATGAACTCAAGAGCTCTGGCACTCAGGGCCACATGACAAGCATCTATGAATTTCCACAGAATCATTCATTCTTCTCAGAGCAGCCAGAAGCAGGGTTAGGAGGACACACAAAGACTCTACAGCGAGGTGGGTCCAGGCTCTAACCCTAGCTCTTCCTTCACTGCCTGATGTGAACTGGCGACATTACAAAGCCTCTCCAAGCTCTAGTTCGTTTGTCTGGAAAACTGAGGACAACTAACAACTGATATTTATTATTCATTCAATAAATATTTATTGAGCAGCTGCTCTATGCCAGGCACTGTACTTGGTCCTGGTGACACAGTAGTGAATGAGAGTGACAAGTCCCTGTGCCACAATGCTCACAGTCTCAGGAAATGTCACAGAGTGTCCAGGCAGCTGCTAAGAGCACTGCACGTATTTTATGGTATTTATAATACCGCCTCCCTGTGTTAGGAAGATAAAATGAGAATTGAGTAAAGTATCAAGAATGTCCTGGGACTGTAAGATACCCAGCAAGTGGTAGTTAATAGTACCAATAGGTATAGTAATAGGGGTGACTGACTGTTCCCATCATTTTTATAAAGAATCAGGGCCCTGGCCAGGCACAGTGGCTCACGCCTGTAATCCCAGCATTTTGGGAGGCCAAGACAGGTGGACCACTTGAGGCCAGGAGTTTGAGACCCGCCTGGCCAACATGGTGAAACCCTGTCTCCACTAAAAATACAAAAATTAGCTGGGCATGGTGGCGCACACCTGTAATCTCAGCTACTTGGGAAGCTGAGGCAGGAGAATCGCTTGAACTCAGGAGGCGTAGGTTGCTGTGAGCCGAGGTCGAGCCACTGCACTCCAGCCTGGGTGACAAGAGCAAAACTCTATCTCAAAAGAAAAAAAAAAAGAATCAGGGTCATATTTTCAAGCAAAGCTAATGGCCATGAGAGAGACCAAGATAGCCAAGGGTGAGAAGTGGGGGCAGCAGCAAGGAGGTCCAAGGGCCTGCCTTCTCCTCTGGGATCTGTGGAGTTGCGCAGCATCAGAGAAACTGATCCAGTTTGCTATATTTAGGGACCTGTAACTCTAGGTTTCTTCTCTCTTTCAAGGATATTAATGGAGCGGACTGAATGAAATGTAAGTCTCTTCTTGCTAGAGTTACAAGTTGAACATAAAGAAGGCTCTCTTTCAAAAGGAAGGTGTTTGGAGGATTTCACATCCTTTACATTTGACTCTGTGGGTCTCCCCGGGTCTTCTAAAGGTGTAAGTTTTGATGGAGGCCATTGGAAATAACCTTCCTGAATTTGGTCCTGACATAGCTCAACTCATTGTTTGAAGGTCACTCAGTAGTCCATGTACCTCAATTTTACTTTCCCTGACAAATGACAAAGACATCTATAATCTGGAATTGATTCTAACACACTTCCAGCTTTACATGAGGCCTAAGTACACCTTAAATATGGTATGACAAATACACAAGCTTTTGAGACAGTAAAGCTTCATTTATGTGGAGTTTATTTCACAGCCTCACCTATCTAGAGTACAGCAGACAACCAGGAAAGAAACACAGAGGGTCAAAAGCTGAGGGAGGTGCCATTAAGCCCAGGCACTCTTCCCATAGAAAATGCCACAGGACCAGTTCAGTATTTCTACATTCCTACTCTACCTGATTATTATAAACTTCATAATCCTGCTTCCCAACTCACTAGACTGGAAGCAGCAAATAAAAGACAGGGGCACTCCAAGCTAAAAGTACAAGGAGTAATTATTAACATATTAGCCAGGTATGGTGGCATGTACCTGTCTGTCATCCCAGCTACTTGGGAGGCTGAAATCGGAGAACTGCTTGAGGCCAGGAGTTTGAGACCAGCCTGATAACATAGCAAGACTCCATCTCAAAACATAAAAAATAAAAAGAAGCAATTATTGACATATTGAGATTGAAGAAAGACATTAACCATCCTCCTTCAAACAAAAATAAAGTATAATACTTCTTACACTTTACAAACATATTTTTAAAACTCTATTAAAAACTACATAAACTATAAAAAAAGACAACATGTGCATTCAAAAACTTAATAGGCTGGGGTTGTTTGGTGTTGGGGCATGTATCCATGCTTAGTGTTGAGGCAAGGATTCATTAAGTGAATCCTGAAGCTATTACTTTTTTTTTTTTTTCGGATGGAGTCTTGCTCTTGTTACTCAGGCTGGAGTGCAGTGGTGCAATCTTGGCTCACTGCAACCTCTGCCTCCCAGGGTTCAAACAATTCTCCTGCCTCAGCCTCTGGAGTAGCTGGGATTACAGGTGCCCGCCACCACGCCCGGCTAATTTTTGTATTTTTAGTAGAGACAGGGTTTCACCATGTTGTCTAGGCTGGTCTCGAACTCCTGACCTCAGGTGACCTACCCGCCGCGGCCTCCCACAGTGTTGGGATTATAGGCGTAAGCCAATGCGCCCGGCCTTGAGGGTATTACTCTTATAACACAGAAGAAAAACTCATGGGTCAGGAGATTTGAAATGATCACGAACAATCTAATTGTGTTTAATCTACTCTTGTATATGATAAAACTAAAACCTTGAATCCCCAGTGGTCAACCTTTTTTTGTTTTTGGTCTACCATTAAATGGGGTAAAAGCTCGAGCTATTAAACAATTTTATGAGCTTTTGCGGTGGTTCACACCTGTAATCCCAGCACTTTGGGAGGCTGAAGTGGGCAGGTTGCCTGAGCTCAGGAGTTTGAGACCAGCCTTAGCAACACAGTGAAATTCCATCTCTACTAAAAAAAAATTAAAAAAAAAAAAATAGCTGGGCGTGGTGGCAGGTGCCTGTAGTCCCAGCTACTCGGGAGGCTGAGGCAGGAGAATTGCTTAACCCCAGGAGGTGGAGATTGCAGTGAGCTGAGATCGCACCACTGCACTCCAGCTTGGGTGAAAGAGCGAGACTCTGTCTCTGAAAAAAAAAAAAAGTTTTTTTTTTTTATGAATGTGGGTCATGGATAATGCTAGATGAATGACGGTATTATCGTAGGTTCAGTCTTTCCTAGACATTTTGTCATTTGAATCTCACAATATCCATGTGACACAGTCAAGGCAGAGACCCTACCTCAAAATTGAAAGGTGAGAGGTAGAGAAGGCATGCACCAGGCCTCTGACTGGACTCATCAGAGCCCAGCAAGCCTGCCTGGCTCAGGCCCACTTCCCTCTTGGTCTGACCCCTCAGGGAAATCCCTTGCTGCTGGAAGTCAAATCCTCAACTTCACACGAAGCCACCAGGTGTAAAGCACACACCAGGTATAAGGCAGGATCAGGAGATACATGATCAAGAAGACATACAACCTCTGCCCTCAAGGAGTTTATCAGTTACCCCACAGATTCCAGAAAGTGGAAGGACAGAATGGGGAAAAAGAGAGGAAGGTTTATTAGTAACTACAAGATAGAAGTTGGTATGTGCCTAAGAGAGACAAAAGCTGGTAGGGGCCTCTGATAAACAAGCATGTCCTACTTGGCCAATAGGGAGGAAAAGAGGGACAGTTTTGCAACGCTTGAATTCTCTAAAATCTTCACAGACAGAGATTAAAGGTTTCCAAAATTTACTTATGATGTAGTAAATCGGCCTAATTTTAGATGAAAAGGGGCTCTATAAAAGATTAAACAGGATTATTAACTCAGAGGCTCTTCATAACCCAATAACGTCTACTTGGTCGAATTCCTCTTTTCCCAACTAAAAGTCCGAAAATTCACACACCACACAGCAGCTGGTCCAAACCATTAGAGCAGCTTAAGTCTTGCATTGATCTTTATTTTCCTTCTTGCAAGTGTAGACTTGGATTTAAATAGCAGTAAATGCCTCATCTTTCAAAGAGATAGTTCTCCTGTGGAGGAGGCTACTGCGATTTTCCATCAATGCTCATGAACACTGATGTGGTGGAAAAGCCCCTTAGGGCACAACCCAGAACCGAAATGTGGATGAACACCCCCCACCAGTGGGCTAACCATGTTCAGTAACTGCCAAGTTTTAAGTACCACTTTTCTCCTCCAAGGGAGCTTTACTACTGTATTTTGTTAAAAATTAGAAATCTTCACACATATACAATACAATTAAGTCTCACAAGGTAACAAGTTTCCGAGTTGTGCATACACTGGTTGGTACCTCTTCATTTGAATAATAATTGCTGCCATTCATTTTGCAAGCATTCCTATACCTCCTATGCCTCAAAGGGCAGTTTGCAGCAATGGGGAAACTACACGACTGACGAAAACCACACATGACATTTAAACTAAATTAAGAGGAAGACCGGTCAAGTCTGATATTTTCTGTCACGTGTCACCACCTCTTAGGAGAAATTTACCTCATCACTTTTCCTCTCCACATTTCATAGGAATGCTTTTTTAGAAACGCAGTTTGCTTTTTTTAAAAAAAGAACTTAAGCATCACACAAGAAACACATTCAAACCACACAAACACACAAACCCTGTAACAGGAAGTGGAACAAGGAAACTAATGTTGCATAAACCCATCTCGTGCAATCATGGAGATCAAAGGCAGTTTCCTCACGTGTGCAGGCACTACTGGGAATAGACCCAAGGTGGGAGAACTCAAGCTAGCTCTAAACCAGGTGAGTTTATGAAACGAGAGAAAGGTCTATGTAACTAATACAAACTTAGTAGGTTTGTCTTTACTAATATAAAGAGAAATTAATGAAAGAAGATTCAAAAAATTGTGTTAATTGAAATGGCTACAGAAATATGGACTTATCAGAAGTCAATGCACAGGAAAGTGCTTACAGCATTATGCAAAGAGAAATGACATAGACTAAAAAAGAGGCAGTTTCATAATGAAAGATACACTTCTATTTTATTCTAAATCAAGTATTTAGGTTATTATAACTTGAATTGTTAACTTAATATTATTGTATTTAATATTCATTTATTAAATTGTAATATTGTAACTTAATATTCATTTACTGCAGACAATGTAGAGAGAGGCAAAGGCTATTTTAAAAGGTAGGTTTATAAAATCTAAAGCAACTATATGAAGCTGTACTCCAAGACTGATCCAAGGAATCCTATTTACAGATGGAAATGAATTCAAACTACCACCATGCAAGAGAACTTCTAGCAAATCTACTCTTCACTCTAACCATATTTCCCAGTAAATCATTACTAGGAAGTCACCATTTATCAAAGAGTCATTCTGGATGTGTAGAGGGTAGGAGAAAGGAGCATACAGCCAGATACAGCAAGTTAACTGTGTCCTTGGGTCTATGATAAGCCTTTGATACACACAAATCTCAGTCCACCTTCATCACATTCTTGTAAGGGAAATATTCTTCCCATTATACTGATGAAAAAACGGAGGCTCAGAGTATTTAAGATAACATGCTCATATGGTTAAAAAGTGGCAAGAGCCAAATAGCCAAGATAATCCTAAGCAAAAAGAACAAACCTGGAGGCATCATGCTACCCACTTCGGACTGTACTATGAAGTTTCAGTAACCAAAACAGCATGGTTCTGACAGAAAAACAGACACACAGACCAGTGGAACAGAATAGAAAATTCAGAAATAAGACTGCACACCTACAACCATCTGATTTTTGACAAACCTGACAAAAACAAGCAGTGGGGAAATGATTCCCTATTTAACAAATGGTGCTGGGAGAACTGGCTAGCTACATACAGATAATTGAAACTGGACCCCTTCCTTACACGTTATACAAAAATTAACTCAAGGTAGATTAAAGATTTAAATGTAAAACCCAAAACTATAAAAACCCTAGAAGAAAATCTAGGCAATACCATTCAGGACATAGGCATGGGCAAAGATTTCATGACAAAAACGCCAAAAGCAATTGCAACTAAGCAAAAATTGACAAATGAGATCTAATTAAACTAAAGAGCTTCTGCATAGCAAAATAATCTGTCATCAGAGTGAACAGACAACCTACAGAATGGGAGAAAATTTTTGCAATGTATCCATCTGACAAAAGTCTAATATCCAGAGTTTACAAAGAACTTAAACACATTTACAAGAAAAAAACAAACAACCCCATTAAAAAGTGGGCAAAGGACATGAACAGGCACTTCTCAAATGTAGACATTCACGCAGCCAACAAACATGAAAAAAAGCTCAACATCACTGATCATTAGAGAAATGCAATGAGATGCCACTAGTCAGAATGGCAATCAATAAATAGTCCAGAAACAACAGATGCTGGTGAGGTTGTAGAGAAAAAGGAACACTTTTATGTTGCTTGTGGGAGTGTAAATTAGTTCAACCATTGTGGAAGATAGTGTGGTGATTCCTCAAAGATCTAGAGGCAGGAATACCATTAGACCCAGGAATCCCATTACTAAGTATATACCCAAAGGAATGTAAGTCATTATATTATAAAGATATATGCATGCATATGTTCATTGCAGCACTATTCACAACAGTAAAGACATTGAATCAACCCAAATACCCATCAGTGATAGACTGGATAAAGAAAATGTGGTACATATATACCATGGAATACTATGCAGCCACAAAAAGGAACAAAATCAGCCTGGCATGGTGGCTGAGGCCTGTAATCCCAGCACTTTGGGAGGCCAAGGTGGGCGGATCATGAGGTCAGGAGTTCGAGACCAGCCTGGCCAACATGGAGAAAGCCCATCTCTACTAAAGACACAAAAAATTAGCTGGGCGTGGTGGCACACACCTGTAATCCCAGCTACTCAGGAGGATGAAGCAGAATCGCTTGAACCCAGGAGGTAGAGGCTGCAGTGAGCTGAGATCGCACTATTGCACTACAGCCTGGGGCGAAAGGGCAAGACTCCATGTCAAAAAAACAAAACAAAACAAAAACGAACAAAATCATGTCCTTTGCAAGACATGGATGGAGCTGGGAGCCATTATCCTCAGCAAACTAAAGCAGGAACAGAAAACTAAACACCGCATGTTCTCACTAATAAGTGGGAGGTGAACAACGAAAACACATGGACTAATTGGTAGGGGTTAGGGGCAGGCGGGGAACAGCACACACTGGACCTGTGAGGTGCGGGGAGGGAGAACATCAGGAAAAATTGTTAATGGATGCCAGGCTTAATATGTGGGCGATGGGTTGATCTGTGCAGCAAACCACCATGGCACACATTTACCTATGTAAAAAACCTGCACATCCTGCACATGTACCCCAGAGCTTAAAAGTTGAAGGGAAAGAAAATGTGACAAGAAGCAGAACCTGAATCCAGGACTGACTTCAAAGCCTGTGCTCTTAACTGTATACTATCTGCATGCGGTATTGGTAGTGTTTGGGGAGCAGGGTGAGGGAATGGAGATTCACTTTTGCAAATTTGGAGTTTGAGGAAACTGTGGAGATACGTATTCAAATACAGGGGCTGGGAAATCTAGGATCCTATCCTGGTACTGACACAAATGAGTCATCTGACCTTGGAAAAGCCAAGGTTTCTCTGTCAGACAGATGAACTCTGAGGTCTAAAATCTGAGGCAGACACTGAAGAACTTTAAGTCCCCTCTGTCCAGACAGGAAGCTACTCATAAAAGTATCCAGGAAATAATGATGAAATCTAATGAGCATCCCTAATCGTAGAAATAAGACATTCTGAAACCAGGTCGGTAGAAGAGAATGGTCATTTAGCACTTGTTCCTCCCTGCCGTTCTGAGTCCAGACCTTCCCAACAGTTCTCCCTTTTGATCCTTGTCACACTAAATATCTCTGACAGACACAGCGACCTACTGTACACAAACACACACTTAATTCTGCAATGAGTTTGATGAGAAAGCATTAATACAGAGTCAAAGCAAGTTGAGCAGTCTCCTAATCAGGTCTTCTTGTCTATAAATGGAAAACCACAGACCCTTAGGAGTTCAAAGTTAGAGATTAGATCCAAGTCTACATATGCAAAAAACCTCCTCCTAGCTATCTTTTCTCTCCCACAGCATAGGCCATTTCCCTCCATGGGTTTAAGTCTCCCTAGCCTCCCTTCCACAAGTCAGAGACAACCAGTCTGACTTTTGTTTGAGTTATATAATGACAACCCCATCAGCAGGACCACTATTACAAACTAATGGCAGTTAATATTGAATGTAATTTTGCATACAGAGAACAAGTCCAAATAAGCACTACAAGGAAGTTCTTCTCCATTTTCGATTTACACTTCAAATGATTAAAATGTACATAAGAAAAAGAAATCTTAAAAAGCTTTCGAGTCGGAAACAAATCCACCACCTGAAATTAATCAAGAAATTTATCAGAGAACCTCAAACCCTTTCAGAAATGTAAGAGAACCGAGTTAAATTATATATATTTGTACAGCTATTAAATTTTAATACTAAAAATTTCAACACGTCTTTGATTACCAAAGTCGATATACCTATGGTACTCTAGAAACCAATGGTGATTTCTGCTGCCTGGAGGCTTATTCTCACTTTAAAGTGTGCCAGGGACAAGGCGTATTTCAGCATCCAAATTCATTTTAAGAATACAGCAATGAAACTCTTCAGAACTTCAGCAGGCTGTTTTGTCTCAAAGTTGGTATACTGTGTAAGGAAAGAATGCTTTTTTCGAAACGGAGTCTCGCTCTGTCGCCAGGCTGGAGAATAATGGCACCATCTCGGCTCACTGCAACCTTCACCTCCCAAGCAAGCGATTCTCCTGTCTCAGCCTTCCGAGTAGCTGGGATTACGGGCGCCCATTGCCATGCCGGCTAATTTTTTGTATTTTTAGTAGAGACGGGGCTTCACTGTGTTGCCCAGGCTGCTCTCAAACTCCTGAGCTCAGGCAATCCACCTGTCCCAGCCTTCCAAAGTGCTAGGATTACAGGCGTGAGTCACCGTGCCTGGCCAAGAATGCATTTTTAAAACTGGATATGGCCGGGTGCGGTGGCTCATGCCTGTAATCCCAGCACTTTGGGAGGCCGAGACGGGCGGATCACGAGGTCAGGAGATCGAGACCATCCTGGCTAACATGGTGAAACCCAGTCTCTACTAAAAATATTAGCCGGGTGTGGTGACAGGTGCCTGTAGTCCCAGCTATTTGGGAGGCTGAGGCAGGAGAACAACATGAACCCAGGAGGCGGAGCTGGCAGTGAGCCAAGATTGCACCACTGCACTCCTGGCCTGGGTGGCCTGGGTGACAGTGAGACTGTCTTTAAAACAAAAACAAAAACAAAAACAAAGAAAAACACTGGATATAACTAAATGTTTCAACAAAACCAAGGCAAATTAGCTTCATGTCCTGATTACTAATAAAGGAGATAGAGAGGTATGCAGAAACACTTCATTTAAGCATCTACAACTAATATGATTGCTTGGATAAAACTTGGTTCATGGTTCCCTCAGATTTTCGTAGTATTTGCTCCCCATGCTACTCATTTGTCATATATATTACCCGACTAGATTGTAAGTTTTTCAGTGTCTTGAGGAGCCCCTTGGGATGAGGCCTCACCTAGCTGACAGGTGCTTAACTGATGACAGAGATATGATGGAACTCTTTTCATAATCTAGTGGTAAACACATATTGGCAATATCCCTTTTCCTTCAAATCAGGGATCCACAAGCTTTAAGCATTTCAAACACTTGTACAGTAACCACCTTGCTTAGGTGAATATGGTTTCAAGCTATAAAGCAAGACAAATGAATCGAAACATAATTTGGAGGGAAATGACCTATCAGTAAAAAACATAGAAATGGCAAATTGATTTAAGAGCGAGACTTTCATTAACAACTGTTAAACATTAGGCCTTAAAAAAAACCAAGTTATTGAAGATGGGTTGTAAAATGTAAAAATAAATACACGATGTTTGTATTCCTGGTTGAGCGAGACAATGCTTTTCATCGTACTTCTTTTTCATGAAAAAAAGGAGTAATTTAGCCCAAGTCCAATAGATGGATGGATTTGTATTTGATTTAAAAATTATATTCATTAAGATAATTCAGCCTAAGTCCCATAGAGGAAACTTGGAAGTTGTATTTGATTTAAAAATTATATTCATTAAGATTTAAAAGACAAAATTAAAGCCAGAAGCATCCAGGAAGTTGATGGATACTAATGCAGCCAAAAGCCGACTTAATGGAAAACTGTAGTTTACAGTAAATGTAAATATAAATAACTTAGACCCTGATATGGTTTGGCTATGTCCCCACCCAAAGGTCATCTTGAATTATAGCTCCCTTAATTCCCATGTGTTGTGGGAGGGAGCTGGGGGGAGATCGTTGAACCGTGGGGGTGGTCTCCCCCATACTGTTCTTGGGGTAGTAAGTCTCACAAGAGCTGATGGTTTTATAAGGGGTTTCCCCTTTTGCTCGGCTCTCATTCTCTCTTGCCTGCCACCACATAAGGCATTTCTCTCCTCCTCTCATTCTCTCTCACCTTCCCCCATGATTGTGAGTCCTCCCCAGCCACATGGAACTTAAACCTCTTTTTCTTTATAAATTACCCAGTCTCGGGCATGTCTTTATCAGCAGTGTGAAAATGGGCTAATACAGACCCCATGCCATAAGACTACAGGAATGTCTCACAGGCAGGACATACACAATACATATTTGTTGAATTAATGAATAGATTAATATATTCAGATTTGTTATACTACCATTTCTTTCTTTCTTTTTTAATTAAACCAAGCTGCTAAACCTTATAAGTTTTTCTAAAGAAATATCTTCTAAAGAGAAGAAAGATGACTGGCAGTAAAAAACACTTATAATTTTACAACTATAATCCCTACTGTATGCATCATGAAAATGGTAATACTTGGATAACTCCAGTGAATCCTATGGCATTTTTTCTTATAATTTAAAATTATAGACCATATAGAGTATCTTAATAGCATATGGTCAAGTTTGTGTGATCATCTGAGGAGAATAATTTGGTTTCATTAAAAAATGCAAATTTAACAGTAGTGCATTAACTCATGGAAACCCCCTACTCTCAAGACCATCACCAGGGACCTCCCGCATGAAATCAATATGCATCCATCTATTTAACTTTTATCACTGGCTCACTAAGTAAATATCACACTATAGACCACTTAAGTTTTCATTATTCAGGCAAATAGCAAGCGTCAAAAGCAGGCTGGTAGTGTCAAGTTGTTAACAAATCAATTGATAACTATTCCCTGTTTGAGTCTACCAAATGAGGGTAAAGATGTGCAACATCTGGAGAGCAAACTGTTGACCTGCTGCCAAGGTGCAGTCTGTTTATGGCGTGGCATTCCATATTTATGCTGACTCTAAGAAAACCACTCAAGGAAACCTTAGTTGTATCATGCCTTTTCAGGCTTTAATGAGCATTAAAACAGATCAGCCCACTGATACTATCCTTTAGACATCAAAAGTACTGAGATCCCCAAGGACCATACCGGGAGATGCCAGTTTTTTTGAGATGCCAGTTTTTTTGCTCCCCACAGGGTCTAAGACTGAGGCAGAACTGGAAACCATGTGAATGCACGACATGAGGAGGAGCAAATGGTTCAATCTTCAAAGCTTCATTTTAAGATTATTAGAGGAAGATTTTTAGTTTTTTATGGGGACCACATGTATTTATAGACAGCTAACCCTCCCTCCCCCATGAGAGGCCAAGAATGGCTCCAGTTTTTGCAAAGAATTCACATTTTTTTCCAAGTGTGAGTCCCATTTAACATCACATTCATGTGCCAAGTGCCTCAGAATATAATCTTTTGCACATTAATTTCAGGATGATGGCTACTCCTGTCTTAGGCTACAGAAAGCCAATACATGGTACTATATCTGAAGTCACTTACCTCCCTTGTCAGCTAAAAGACAGCGAAAATGAAATGAAGAAAAGGAAGTTCAGTCATTAGAATAAAGTTAAGCCTCACGACTGCTTCCTCAATTTATATGTGATAAAAACCAGAATGAAGCAACACAGTGTAAAAAGTGTTGTCCATGCCGGGCGCAGTGACTCACGCCTGTAATTCCAGCACTTTGGGAGGCCGAGGCGGGGGGATCACAAGGTCAGGAGATCGAGACCACGGTGAAACCTCGTCTCTAGTAAAAATACAAAAAATTAGCCGGGCGCGGTGGCAGGCGCCTGTAGTCCCAGCTACTCAGGAGGCTGAGGCAGGAGAATGGCGTGAACCCAGGAGGCAGAGCTTGCAGTGAGCTGAGATCCGGCCACTGCACTCCAGCCTGGGCGACAGAGCGAGACTCCATCTCAAAAAACAAAAACAAAAACAAAAACAACAAAAAAAAGTGTTGTCCATCTTTCTCTCTAATCATTCCAAAATCCAACAGCAAGAGACCTGACTCAAAGCCATATAAACAAAGCTATTGATAATAAATAGCTATTAATTATAAACAAGGCAAAAAATAAAAGCTATTAGCTATAATTATGAGAATGGAAGGCAATCTCAGGTCATGGAAGATCAAATATCCACCATTGGCAAGAGGAAAAAAAAGACCCTCTCTCACTCCTTACTCATATCTGTGACTTGATCTATGGTAATAACATGACTATTTGTCGTCAAACACAGAGGCTAACATTGGCGTGCACACACACATCCCTGCTGGAAGCAAGTCGTGCTGGGTTTTAAATGAACCTACACTGCATTTATTTACCCCGCTGTCTTATTTCCTGAGTAGAAGGTTTAATTAATGCTTCACCCAGAAATAATCCAGAGAAGAAATAGCTTCATTGGGAGTAAAAGTCATAACAATAGCTTTCTTACTGCATTTTCTTTCTCTTCAATGGAAATCTCACCCTCCTCCTTTCTGTCCCAGTGATGAATGTGGAGTCAATAAAATAAACTACAAAGAACAAAAGTTGGAAAACATCCTTTCATTACCTCTTTTTCTTTATCTAAGATGTTCACTGTACACCATAACTCCAGAGCACAAATTAAAGCAGGCCCTTGTCACCCTAGCAAACTAGACTGTGATGCCACATCCATTACATTCTTCTTTTTATCATGTAACAGCCAGGATGCTAGAAACAAGTTGCAACATGTGTGGTCTGCCCCGCCCCCAGCACCCTGGTAGAAACCGCACCCCACTTCCCACAGCCATGTTCTTCCCCAGACCTTACCCTGCCCAAGAGGTTGTCCTGAAGTAACGTCTGCTGCAGCACTGGGGCCACCTCCTCCAAGCTCAACATGTGGCAAAGGTCGGTGAGTTCTTCCTGCCCCAGGGACCCTGTGCCCGTCGTGTCAAAACTGTCAAACAGCTCCTTGAGTCGGGCCTCATGCTGGTCCTGCTCCACCTCATCCATCCCATAGCCCACAGCGCTCACCTGTGCAGGACAGAGACAAGGACAGGTTGTGGCAGCCTCTCCAGTCCTACTGTGGTCACCCCCTGGCACATTTCCCTTCTCTGTACCCCACCAGTCCCTAGGGAATGCTCAGGAACACTCAGTTTCTGATGCACCCCACAGCAAGACCTCCGGTCTCTGCAGGACCAGCCCTAGCCAGTGACACTCCCGCATGCACTCACACCAGGGCCACATACACAAGGTTAGAACGCACTGGGAGCAACATTACCAGAATGATGGGGTCAGGTACAGTAGGAGACACCCTCCTCTCTTGCCTGGTTCTCAGGCGGACAGCCAGACTGCCAAACTCAAGGCTGAAGGCAGTTCTCTCCCAGCTCTTCTAGCCACTTTTTTAAGAAGGATTTTAAGAAGGTGAAACGCCACTTAGACCACAAGACTATTCAAGTGAACTAATTGTTAGCAACAGCAGACTGTATGGTCAGAACTTCCATGCTAGCTGGCAAGCTTTAGATAACCTGCCCCAATGTTGCAATTGATCAGCGTGGCCAAGCTGATTTGTTCTACTTCATTCAGCTTAGATGGTCCCCATCAAAGCTAGACTGGAGGGCTGCAACAAGAGGCACTAGATCAACACGACGTCTGCTACAAAACCACCTCCCTGTTTACATGAAACCAAATGCCTTTTACATGAGTTCCTCAAAAAGCAACTCAATTAACTTCACTGGTGCAATTACATGAGGTGTGACGGGAAGAATATTCCCTGAAGCTTGCTTTAGTCCCAGTGAGTTTTAGGTAATGCTTAGTTGCCTAGAAAAAAGGGAAGACACTATTTCAACCTTTCAGACAGTGAGGTTTAAAGGAGCCACAGACTGGTTTATATGAATCATACAGCATCTCAGGGAACCTCCACTCACTAGAGCATCTCACCTCTTTATGCCTGGTTAACCTGTCTTCCGTCTCTCTCACCTACCCATACTCTAGGCTTTCCACTTTGCCACCTTCCTTAGGATCAGTAAAAAATTGGAGACATCAAAAACTGAATCATTTTTGTTAAAAATATACATCATAAAATTCCAGGTAGCTCGTATTTTACAAATGAAATCTTTTTTTTTTTCTTTGTGTGACAATTCATTTTTAATGTGCTGGATTTTCCAATGAAAGCCTGAAACCTACAAATCTGAAGGTGCCTTCACCATGACGCAATGGATGCCAAACACAACATACACCCTTGGGATGGTGACCTCAGCCATCTGCAACAAAGCTCTCAGAACCAGTCCCTTGACTATAAAAAAGCAGCAGCTTTCACTAACCAAGCATCTTTAATCCAAGTCAACTTAGAGAAAACTAACTTAGAGGTGATCATCCGTACAGCAGATCATTACAACATGAAAAACGTAAGCTAAGATGTTGAACACAGCCAGAACTGAAAATAAAAGAGCTTTCTAAAACAAATCAGCGTTGCTCTAGGTTGTATTTGCTTTCTTTCCATAGACAGTTGTTCAAAACTTGACAAGCTAGAACAGAGCCATGATCTTGCCAGGGGTTTCAGCAGAACTGGGTGGACACAGAAGATAAACGTGAACAGCTCTGCCACACAGCTCAGGTTTTACTGGGGCCACTCATTAAAGTAAAGCAACATGGCACAATTTTGGTCCAGGTTCCTGGTCTTGGACAGGTCTCTTCTAATTATCAGTTTTTCTGTTACTAAGGTGCTGCAAGCTCTGGCTGTCTTCCCAGGATTGGTCTGCTGGGTTAACTAATCACTATGTAAATGTTTTCAAAATAAGTTGAGAGTGTTATATAAACATCAAAGCCTCAGAAAAGAAATACGAAGTTGTTATGCAAAGCCACAGGAGTTAAGAATTTAGACAAGGCCAATACTTGGCTAACAAGATTCACTTAGAGTCCACCAGTTAATTGTCAACTAAGATATGCTGAGAATCCCCAAGGTGCTCCAGGATTTTCAGTGTTGGTAGCTCTCAGTCTCATTCTGAGTTTTACAGTCCCTTGGGCTGTTATCTGACCGATTTCATAAAAGCAAGACTCTTCTTTTGCTTGATTTTGCATACATGTTTGAAAACTCAAAAGTGAAAGAATTCTAACACTTCCCTTTTTAAAAATCACTTGTAAGGGGCGGGGATTTGTCCAATGAAAGAGAGGAATAAAACACTGATGTACTGAGATGTCCTGACCTTATCCACGGTGTCGAATTTGATATACTATCACGACCGACTCTTTGGGAGGTCATTGGATTTTCACTAAATCAAACCTCTTTCATTTTATGGCAGCTTTCTTTTCTTTATCTCTTCATTTCATCTCCTTCCTTTTCAAAACACTGTGCTTGACTGAAGGGGAGAAAAGCACCACTCCTGTGGAACAAACGCTCATGCTGAAACATCCAGGAGATCTTACTCATGGTGAAAAGTTGTCAGTGCTCATCTGGTACAGAAGGCATTTTTACTGGTTGATATTATTTCCCAAATGTTCATCAGTAATTTCATGTGCAAGAATTTTTTTTTTCTCCCCACTTGGCAGAAAGTTCTTTAATGATAAGCTCCACGTTCCTATTTCTTTTACATCTTCCCCCAAATGCATAGTAGAGTCAGTCTGTTCTTCACGCCAGGGATTCAGTAAATATCATGGATTGACTTCCTGTATGGATCACTCCTTGAGAGGAAACGTACCCTTAATAAGGTCTACAGAAGTTGGCATATGAAAATTTTGGAATGTCTATTTCTTCCACCTACACACCTCCACTTCCTCCACCCCACCCTTTCTCAAAGGCATTTTCAGCCTTAGACATAAGCAAGAAGTAGAAAGCCAACACCAACTGCCAATCTGTACCGTGCAGTGCTGTCTGAAGTTTAATTCCATAGGCTAGTAATTAAGTAAATGGATTCACAAACTTTGGCTGCATTATCTTGCTATGGGATGGAACTTTGGAGGAGAATCTATACTAAAACCTTTCTCAGGTCCCCTCGATTACAGCATGAGAATAACAACGTGCATCTGGAAGGTTTGTTCTGAGAGTTAAATGTGGCAAGCAAGTGAGAGTGTCTAATCCCAGAGAAAGCTGATACAAGAGGGAATTTAAGATAACCAAGAGAATACCTGCAGCTACAAAGGAGTGGTAAACTGAAGAGGAGGTAACACGTGAATCATCTACAGATCTACCTCCAAAGAAGCAAAGCAGGAGATGTGAAATGCTGTAGAACAGACTGAGAATGGGCAGGGAGTATACTATGTACATAAACATCATTATATTACTAAATGATAATGGCAGCAGGTAATGTTCAGAGCTTCCTCTATCTTTAAAAGCAGGTTATTAAATGTAAGATCAAATAAAAGCAGAAAGCTGAACTGTAATTGGGAATTACTTCTGAACATTTACTATGAGTCTGGCCTAAACTAAGTACTTTATGTATATTATCTCATTTAATCCTCCCAATTCTTAGAAGTAGATATTCTCATTTTTCCCTGCAAGATGTAGAAATTGAGGCTTGACAAAATTAAGCAACTGTCCAAGGATACAGCACTCATCTCCTTGAACAAAATGGAGGTGGAGCCAAGATTTGAACTCTAGTGCGACGCTCAATTATATTATCCCTCAATCCTACACATGCACATAGAACACATGAATGAGACCTCTGAAATGATGCCATTGGCAAACCACTTATCTCCACCTTTATGTGTCAGCCAGTTGAACAGTACTAAGCAGCAGAAATCCCCACAGAACACTCCATGGCCACAAACTTTTCCAAATTGGAATTGAGAAGCAGAGTTCCTTCCTCCCCACCTCCCTTGATCCATTTATTGAATAATTATAGCCTACAAGGCACCAGGGATATACAAATAGAATACACATCCCCTTTTTTTCTAAAGCAGCTTTGGGATTTAGGGCATGAAAGAAATAAATTCTTATATAAAAATGATCATGAAGCGTCCCATATCTTCAACAATGGGCATTGTCCAGGAATTGATAATTTGTAAATGACTTCCCCTAAATAAATACTTAAGTATGTATAATCTGTGCAATCCAATGCTTTTCAGAGTCAAACCCTAACTGGTACCCACCAGAGGCAGGAATCTTACTCAGAGATTAAGAAAGTTACATTTTGAGTGAGAAATTCTCCAAATTGCAAAGAAGAGCTCCAGTGTTATGAAGCCTGCCATAATAAACCTGGGCCTCTCCTCACCATCTACCTACCTTTCCAATCAAATTGTTAGAAGGCTTTATGACTCTTCTGGAATGAAAGAACCAGTATGGGCAATATTTTGGAGTTCTAACTGGGGATGGTTAAATACGAAGCAGATGCATAGAACCATTAATCAAAACATTTACCACTCAATAACCACCCATCATGACAATTATTCTGAGCATTTTCATTCCAAATAACTCAAAATAAGGCTGCCAAAATGCTGCCGACTCTGACAGTAGTGTTCATTACCCCAGCTGATGAAATCACAGTGCCAAATAGGACTGCAAATGAAATAGGTGGAGGTGTGACTAGAATCATGAGTGGATATGTGGATTTATGAACTTTTCAGTGTTCAACCAAGGGACAGAAAGGAGCTTGTAAGAATGACACCCCAGCTAAAGGGGACGTCTGTTCTGGGCCAGAGGAAGTAAAAAGGGGACAAAGTCTTGCAAGTGAAAACCAAATAATAAATATGCACAATGCCAGAGCCCCTAGCCCAGGCCTTTTATTTCCCCTCCAGATGGTTCAGCAGCTGAAGAGCTCTGTGGAATGTCTGCATGTCCCCTCGGCTCAGCTGCTTTCCTTGACAGGGCATCATAATAGATGCTTTTGGACCTGTGTGCAGACATAGCTGTTGGGGGTCCACAGACCAGGCAGTGACAACCAGTGACTCATTTACTTACTCTACAGCTGATGTGATGAACACCAACAAACCCCACTTGGGCAAAGCTCTCCATTTATGCCTTTAGCTTTCACCACTTGGCAACTTGGAGCCTAATAATGCCAATGATCAAATTAAAGTGTTCCTTTTTCTTCTTCTCTCTTTTCCGCAAATACTTTAATTGGCTGCAAAGATTTTCAGGCTCACCATATTGGACTAATTTCAGTATAAAGGAAAGAGTGACAAGGATAAATTCAAGTTTAGTAAAAGCTCAATAGAAAAAGCAGTTGCAGCCATTTACGAGTTTATATAGGAGAATACTTCTGCCAAAAACTAGTGCTGCTTAGCAGCAAACTGATTACTGTCAGAATGCCTCCTCTCTGCTCAGACAGTGTGTCACTCCTAACTGGATACCAAAAGCACAACAATATCACTCTGAATGAAATCATGGTATAAAAATATAACACAAAAGCTAAAATGCACAGGAAAAAAGTCACATTAAATAAATTTGAAAAAGTGGCCAGGAACGGTGGCTCATGCCTGTAATCCCAGCAATTTGGGAGGCTCAGGTGGGTGGATCACAAGGTCAGGAGATCAGGGCCATCCTGTCTAACATGGTGAAACCCCATCTCTACTAAAAATACAAAAAAAAAACCAAAATAGCCAGGTGCGGTGGCACGCGCCTGTAATCCCAGCTACTCAGGAGGCTGAGGTGCAAGAGTCGCTTGAACCCAGGAGGCGGAGGTTACAGTGAGCTGAGATCTCACCATTGCACTCCAGCCCAGGAGACAGTGAGAGACTCCATGTCAAAAAAAAAAGAAAAAGAAAAAGAAAAAGAAAAATAACAACCTTTGTCAACTACACCATAATATTTAACTAAGGGAATCCTACTAACATTTATTCAAAAATGTAAGCAAGCTTTATTATTTTGCTATTCTGAAGGATGTAATAAACCCATGCTTTTGTTCAAGCTAATAACTGGTAGATTACCCCATCAAATAACTCAGGTTAGCTGCAGGAAAAAAAAAAAAAAAAAAAAAAAAAAAAAAAAACCATTAGCCTCACACAACGTGCATTCAATAACCTGTAATCAACTACTAAGTAAATTATAGAAGCAGAAAACAGAGCTTTGTTACTTTGAAAAAAAGAGTTTGTTACTTAAAAAAAAAAAAAGGAGAAAGCTTATAACAACTTCCACTTTTTGAGCCATATTGACTCACGTTAATTTAGGATGCCTGAGGCTATGAGTATGGCACCCTGAGGTGTAAGTGAAGGTGATCTCTTCTCACGTCTATGAACAATATTTTCCCAACTTTGTTTTTAAAGTGAGCATTAGGGTATAGATAGATGCTTTGTAATTTTTCCATCCAAAAGCTTGAATAAATGGTTAATTGCTGACTTAAATTGCAATAAAGAAGTGTCCTAATTTCAAACAAGGATGCTCACTTTCAGAATCTCATAATCTTTTCAAAATTCTATTTTATTCATAAATAGGATAAAAATCTTTTTGCAAGCTTCACTAAGTCTCTCCATAAGCCCCTGCCCAACAGATGCAAGTTCAATAGCCAGAATTCAACCCAGATAATTTATTGGCTTACAAATGAATTGGCATCTATAAAAATAAGCTTTCTAAAAAGGCTTTACGCTGTTTAAATCCTTCTAAAATGCTCTAAGCTTGCCCACCCTTTATCAATGTAAGACTGATAAAATGTATTTTCATTATCATCATAAAATGGAAGCATCAAGATTGTTGAAATGTTAGTTTAGAAAGTCATTTGCAGTGACATTTAAAACAATTTATTTAAACATTTGACTCATGATAAGAATACTGCCTATTAAATTAAGATTGGCTGTTCAGAATTCACTGGAGCCCTATTCTCCCCCTCTGTGACAGTTAACATCTTTTGATATTAAGGGTCATTACACATCTAAAATTAAAAAGAAATAAGAAAAAAGAACCCTACGCCATTCTGAGCAAGTGCCTATTAAAATGACTGATCCTCGACATTTTAATGCAAAGACTGTGAGTATGATGGCTTCCTCTCTGTTGCCCCCTGTGAAGCCTTTCCCTGTATCGGCAATAACTTTGCCGATGTCCAACCCTGTGGAACATTCATATGACTTACCTTTTCCCCACTCTGCAGAATGCTTCCCTCTAAAGAATCACCAGAGAACAGGGAAAATAAACAAATCTGCAAACAAATTCCCAGGCAGTCCACATCACCTCCCAAAGGACACTGACAACAGCTGAAGAGACCACAACACACAAACTCGTTTTTCAGCCAGCCTGTAATGTTCCTCCTATACACACTCTGGAAATCCTCACAGCTCCCTTCAACTCCAGAGCAGGAGCCACCAATATTCCAGGTCAGCCACCTGTATAATATGCTCACCACGAGAGAAGACTCAAGGTAAAATTAAACTGACAGAAAAAAGCAATGTTCCTTGTTAGATCATCAAGCCTCCGGAAGCATGCAAACATATGTGTACGTTATGGTGTTTAAGGCGACCCAACTGAGAAACGTCGTGGTTCCAGGGGCTTCCCTCATGTGTCGGGATGGACTTTATCAGGATTCTCATCCTACAAAGCTACCACGTCAGTCATAAAAGACAACTACGCAATCTGTTTCGATGTCATAAATTCAGGAGTTGAGCTGTATGGCAAGCCCATCTTAGAAGTCCTCAACGCCAGGAGAGGATCTGTCCTAGTTAGGTGCAAAAAGCAGATCTCATAATATCCAAGTTGTCTGGAAACATGATATATGGTAGGGTAGTCTTTCCAGCTCCCATTTTGTTGGTGCCTTCACCTCGGGTCGTCACGGCTGGGGTTGGGGAAAATGCCTCTTTCCGTCTCTATCTTTTAACTTCGCAGCGAAAGCTGTAAGCAGTGACTGTTCTCATCACCTAGTGTCCTTCTGTCAGGGGCCGCTTGGGTAGCTACAGAAGCCTAGCCGCTGGAAGCTTCCTTCCCCGACACTCCACACCTCCATGCCACACCTTTTAGGCAATAACCAAATGTCATTTTGTTCTTTCCCCTTCTCCTAGGCATTACACCGGGAAACTGTTATCTCGCATCGACCCCAAACACCTTCCAAAATCTCCACTTTCCGGGCTCCAAGCAGCTCTCTGCTACTCAGACAGCCCAGGCTAACACCTCGGGTTTCCCCACGCAGCTTCCTCTTCAGCGTCTCAATCACAAGACTGTGCGGGCGGCACATGCCAACGGAACCACCACCCCTCCTGTTCCCTCGGGGACTCAAGTCTGCTCTCGGACAGCGCACAGAAGCGGCTTTCAGCTCCGGGCAGGCGGCCGGGGCTTCGGGGGTACTGGGGGTGCCCAAACCCAGGGGTGCCGCCGGACGGGGAAGCGAAGGTGCCGCCGCAGGACAGGCGCGCCTCCCAAGTCCCTAGCCACCTGCGATGCGTCCTCAACTCGCCTGCCCATCGCCACCACCAGAAACCTCAGACACCCTATTGTGTGGACAGGCAGCGCGCTCCCCCCGGCCCCGCCGCCCTCGCCTACCTTCTGTCGGTCTCTCCGGAGCGCCAGCACAGCCGGCCGCCCGCCTCCAGCGCTCTGCAAAGCGAAGGAGGACGCTTTGTTAGGGCTGTTCGAGAAGCAGGACAATACTTCGCAGCCGGCGCCGCGGTTCCGGGCGGGTGTCCTTCAAAAGGACGCGAATGGGGACCCGCGCGAGCGTCATTTCCATATGTAAGGGGCCAGCTCTTACAAAAGCTCGGCTCTCGGGGGCCGCGGGCTGCAGCGCGCATCCTCCCCACCCCCGCCGGCCCGCCCCCCGCCCGCGCCTCCGGGACCGGCCCCTCCTCCCGCCTCCGAAGCCGCCCCATCCCCGCCTCGTCCTCCCGCCCGGCCGCCGCTTCCTCCCGGCCCGCAGGGATTGCGCTCGCCCTGGCCCCGGACCCCAAATGGGAAGCTCCCGCGTGATCTGGTACCCAGTTCGCTCCGGGCGCTCAGGGCCTCGCCGACGGCGCGGGGGCAGCGCGAGGCCTCCGTGCATCCCCAGGCCGTGGGTCCGGGTCCCCGGGGTTGCGCCACTTACTGCTTCCCGGTGCTCAGGAGCCCGGCGCCGCCGCGGGAACCATGGCCGCTGGCGCACTCCGGGCTTGGCGGCGGCGGCGGCGGGACGGCCGCGCCCAGCGCGCTCGGCTCCCGGCTCGGCCGCGGCCACCCGGAGCTCTGGACGCTGGGGAGGAAGAGCCCGGCCCGCGCGGGGAGGAGGAGTCAGGGCGACGCCGGCTCCGGCGCTGCTCCTCCTCTGCGGCCCGCGCGGCTCCGGCAGCTGAGGGAGGAGCAGGCGGCGGCGCCTGGGCTCTCGCGGACGCGCCCTCCCTTTCCGAGTGCCCGCCTCCGAGATCTGAAGTTAGAAACGACGGGGCTCCTGGTGCGGGTGGAGGAGGCTGGCGCCCCGAGGTCGCCGCCGAGCTGGGGCTGGCGCTGCCACCCTCGCCTCCTGCCTGTCCGCCTCCCTTTCTTTCCCAACACGCCTGCACTCACCCGCACCGCTGACACTCGGGCAGCAACGTCTCCGCGCAGAGGAAGGGCCCCCGCCTTCAGCCAGCGGGACTTTAAGGGGGGGATCCCTGTGCCTCTTTTGCTCTCGGGCGGCCCTGGATTTTCCAACCCTCGGGTGTCCACTGGCCGTCAACATTGGAAAGGGTGTTCAGGAGGCGGAAGGGCTCTAGAAGTGACTCGGTGTCCTGTAGAGCGAGCGCGACCCTCCTGCCGGGTCTACACTGGCTTCCACCCCTGCCCACCGGGTCCTCACAGGCTCCCACCCCTGTGCAGCCTTCTCCGGGTGAAGCTAACCCTCGGTCGCAAGCCACACAGGACGGAAACTCCTTCGAGTTGATGGTTCCCAGCCCAACAGTTGCTCGATATTTACCGCCTCCTACCCCTACCCCAGAGTCGCCGTTCTCACTCCCCCATCCCTACACTTCTGATCACATTGCAGTCAAATAGGATCCCAAGTCCAGGCCATGGTTCTCTTTGAGTTGCAGTGTTAAATGTATTGCCCCTGAAGGATCCGCCTGATGGATTACAACCCTCAAGTGTGGTTATTTTAGCAAGAAACTGGTGTAGCTCCGAGAGAGCAAGCAATAGACAAGAGGAAACCAGCATTCCTTGAGAATCCAGTGTGCTAGAAACTCGACAGAAATTATGTTACCTAATTCTCACATCACCCTTAGGAGGCAGACATTATTTTGCAGATGAGGAAAATGGATCTCGCAGAAGTCAAAGAGCTTCCTCAGGAATCACACAGCAGGAACTCCACAGAACTGAGATTCAAAAGCAGATCACATCTGTGGCAAAATTGCATAGAACTGAATATACAGTCACAAATGAGAGCACGTGAAACTCTCATAAAATTTGAATAAGACATTTGGAGTACACTAGTGTCCATTTCCTGATTGTAATATTGTTCTACAGTTATGCAAAATGTTACCATTGAGAAAAATTGAGTGAGGCGTCTATAGGGGATCTCTCTATTATTTCTTACAACTTCATACGAATTTACAGTTATCTCAAAAATTTTTTAAAAAATTTTAAACAGATCAATCTTATTCAAAAGTCCAGGCTCTCTTCTTTCAACATGGCATATAAGTGTGCCTGCAGAATAAGAGAGAGTTATGCTCCTCTCTCCTTTTTAAACACTCTTGAATAAGTACACACACACACACACACACAAACACACACACTCTTATACTGTATGCATGGTTGTTCAGTCATCCAGTAATAATTATACAACACACACACACAGAGCTCATTAAGAGGATAGCTAACATGTTACCAGAATACTTACATAGGGGTCATCTTGTAAGACAGACAATAATGCTCACTGGGCACTAAAAGAGCCAACAGTCTTAGAAGGTAAGAATGAAGAGGTGTCTTTTTTGTTTCACCTAATCTCTGCCATGGAAGCGTCATCCTACTGGTTACCTCTCCAAGCATCACTTTTAAACTGGCAGAATCCTTAAGGATGATATTGCTCATTAGTTTAAAGCAGTGATTCTTGGGGGTCAGGGGATATTGGAAGTGGCATTCACTCCCTGTGCAGGAAGATCAGAATTACTGGGGATTGTGTAATTTGAAAAACACAAGATGCGCTTTCTTGAGAGGAGTAAGTGGGGTGGAGTTAGCGCTGGGACTGGGAACTGGGATCATCTCCAGCCTTGCTACAAAGCAGGGAAAGCATGGAACATGGTTACTGCATGGTGTGGGTTGGCAAAAGCAACCCTACCAAGAAAGATCATCTATTCAACACAATGGGCCTGCAATTTGGTTTGCGTTGAGCAAATGGTTAGTCTTAGTCCAGACTGGAGTCACAAGGAAAAAAAGCAGAGACTTCCTTTAGAGCCCATCACTTGATCTTTTCTCTATTAAACACAAAATAACAGCAGAAGTAGCAACCAGGATCCAATTCTACATTATAACCAATATAAGATTTTAAAAAGTAAATGTTTATTCAGAGTTATTACACTTTACAAACAAAACTTCACTCTTATCTGCTGCAGCTTATTTGCCTCTGATTTTTACTCTCACTTTACAAAGAAACTTGTTCAAGGACCCAGGATCCTTGAAGTATTTGAACATGAAGTTTTTGAAGGGTTTTCTGCCATATTTCACAAGACTGAACTGGCTTTCTCAGATGGTTAAAGCTCTAAAACGTTACTAAAGAATAATCCAGGGAAGAGAAAGTTACTCTTTGTTTCTTTTCTTTCTTTTTATTTATGTATTTTATTTATTTATTTTTATTTATTTATTTTTGAGACGGAGTCTCGCTCTGTCACCCAGGCTGGAGTGCAGTGGCCAGATCTCAGCTCACGGCAAGCTCCACCTCCCGGGTTCACGCCATTCTCCTGCCTCAGCCTCCCGAGTAGCTGGGACTACAGACTCCGCCACCTCGCCCGGCTAGTTTTTTGTATTTTTTTTAGTAGAGACAGGGTTTCACCGTGTTAGCCAGGATGGTCTCGATCTCCTGACCTCGTGATCCGCCCGTCTCGGCCTCCCAAAGTGCTGGGATTACAGGCTTGAGCCACCGCGCCCGGCCTATTTATTTATTTATTTATTTTTTGAGACAAAATCTCACTGTGTCCCCCAGGCTGGAGTGCAGTGGCGCAATCTTGTCTCACTGCAACCTCTACCTCCTGGCTTCAAGCGATTCTCCTGATTCATCCTCCCAAGTAGCTGGAATTACAGGTGTGCACAGTCACATCTGGCTAATTTTTGAATTTTTAGTAGAGACAAGGTTTCACTATGTTGGTCAAGCTGGTCTTGAACTCCTGACCTCAAGTGATCCTGCCTCAGCCTCCCAAAGTGCTGGGATTATAGGCGTGAGCCACTGCGCCTGGCCTACTCTTTGTTTCTTCTTGAAGTAATTTTGAAATTAGCAATTTAGAGTCAAGACGGCAAACGAGAGAGAGAGAGAGAGAGAGAGAGAGAGAGAGAGAGAGAGAGAGAGAGAGAGAGAGAGAGAGAGAAAGTCAGGCTTTGTAAACTTACTGGAACCTGAAAAGTTATTTTTTTTTTCTTAGTCAAAAAAAGGCTCTAACCAAACATGGTCTACCCTCTTCCAAGTCACAGTTGGGTATAAACTATTTTTCATTCACAGAGTAGTCAAACAGCCTGTCACTCATGTAGCAGCTCCTGGCTCCTTTTAAACTTTTTTAATCGATATCTTTCTTATTTCTGTGACCATTTGAACTCAGCAGGACAGTTTTCAGGCAAGTTGCAGAGCTGTGTCAAGGACAGCCAAATTGTTAAAGTAGATGATCAGTTATAGTCTAGTCCAGGAACTCACTGCGTGAAAGAAAGGGACATCAATGAGCCCCCCAAGGCCCTAAGAAAGATGAATGAGGAAAGGAAAAAGGGAGAAATTTGAGTTCCAGACATACAAGTCAAGGGCTAAGAGTTCCAGGAGCAAAATGTTGGTGGTTAAGAACCCAGGAAGAAAGAAGGAAAGTATAGAAAACGGAAGGGAAGGTGACAGAAGGCAAACTGATTTACACTTTTGCCCCTGGGGGACACCTATTAGAAATTAGGATTATCTCTTTATTTTCCTTATGAAGAAAATGAAAGAGGAGGAAACCAGGATTCCATACAATTTATTTTTTTAAGTAAGCATTGATTGCCTACCCTGTGCCTAATACTGTCCTGAAAGTCACACGATGTTCAAAATAAACATCAGGTTGGGCATGGCAGCTTACACCGGTAATCCCAACATTTCTGGAGGCTAAGGTGGGTGGATGCCTTGAGCCCAGGAGTTCAAGACCAGCCTGGGCAACACAGTGAGACTCCCCTTCTCTACTCTCCTTTTTTTAATTAGCCAGGCTGGGTAGCACATGCCTCTGGTCCCAACTTCTTATGAGGCTGATATAGGAGGGTAAATTGGGCCCAGGAGGTCAAGGCTGCAGTGAACAATGATTATACCACTGCACTTTAGCCTGGTGAGAGAGAGAGACCCTGTCTCAAACAAAACAAAATGAAGCAAAAATCAACCCTATTTCTTGCCCTTGAGGGATGTATCTTTCTCCTTTCGGAAGGTAAAAATATGCACTCATGAGACAGTAAGGGAATGATGTTAGGTGGCATTGGACTCCAATTACGTTCACCAGTTGGGGGACATACACACGCTACAGCAAGGCAGAGAAGAGAGCAATGATTTCCCTAAAACATGGCTTCTGTTTGAGCATTCTGAACATTGCTTTTCACATCAGGTCCTAGATCTTTTTCCTGACATTGAAGGTCCTTCCTGATCAATGCAAATGTATGTATCCTCAGTGTCTGCGGGAAACCTACCCTCCCTCCACTCTGCTCATGTGGACCTTCTAATCTTCCCTCTGCTGCTCTTTCAGCCCAGATCATCAGTCCTAATGTGTATTGAATGCCTTGTATCTGTTCATTATTTGACCCAGCAATTGAAGCATAGTAGGAAGTGGTTATTGCACATGTGTCTTTTGGATCCCATGGACTGAGCATTTAGGTACTTTCCAAACACTTGGCATTCATGTGGAGAAGAGATGTTGCATATGTATACATGGAATGGGCAGGTGGGGGGGTTGATCTTTACTTTTGGAATTATCCCTTTTCATGTGCCTGGATGCAGGCAATGGTGTACTGTTCTGGAGACTGTAAGTGCCAAAGGACTGCCACTCTAGCTTCATTTGAAGGGGGGAGGAAATGAAATGTTAGTTTAAGAGACATTCGCATTCCCTCCCTCATACACTCTTTTTTAAAATTTTATTTATTTATTTATTTTTATTTTTGGAGACGGAGTCTTACTCTGTCACCCAGGCAGGAGGGCAGTGGTGGCATAATCTCAGCTCCTCCACTGCAACCTCTGCCTCCCGGGTTCAAGCAATTCTCCTGTCTCAGCCTATGGGGTAGCTGGGACTACAAGCACGTGCCACCATGCCCAGCTAATTTTTGTGTTTTTAGTAGACATGAGGTTTCACCATGTTGGCTAGGTTGGTCTTGAACTCCTGACCTCAGCTGATTGGCCCACCTCGGCATCCCAAAGTGCTGAGATTACAGGAGTGAACCACCACGCCCGGCCCCTCCCTCATACACTCTTAAACACTAAACCAATATGACATAAAATCTTTACTTTTTTATTAGAAGAGTTTTGAATGGAAAATGAAACATTTTTCCCCAAGCAAAACTACTTTGAATCTCTAGAATTTGACTGTGCACACAAAAGAAATGGCAACCCAGAAACATACATTTTAAAACATTTCTGTTCAGTAGAAATATAATGTGAGCCACACGTTGTAGTTCAAAATTTTCTAGTAGCCACATTTAAAAGAGTAAAAACATGTAAAATTAATTTTTAGATTTTTATTTAACCCAATATGCCCCAAAACACAATCACTTCAACATGTAATCAACAAAAAAGTAATAATGGGATATTTTACATTTGTTTTTGTTCTAAGCCTTTGAAACCTGGTGTGTGCCTGACATTTGCAGCACATCTCAGTTCAGACCAGCCACACGGGGCTAGTGGCTGCCACAAATGCAGTGTCAGAACAAGAAGAGGATTCGGAATCTGTCCAACCCAATTCCATTATTGTTAAAAGAAAGCTGTGTTCAGGAAGCTTTGGTGCCTTGCTCAGGATCACACAGTGAATCACACACCGCTAGGCCTGACCTGTCCACCTCAGCACTCGCCTCCTGAGAGGGCTTATGACTGACTCAGACAGCTGCCATGGAATGAAATCCAGTGTTTACTAACATTTTAAAACAATCACCATCCTCTAAGTCCATTGGCCCCTCAAAATATGCTTAGACATAAAATTTCTGAAGAAAATAGCCCAATTTATAATATTTTATTTTATTTATTTTTTCTTTTCTTTCTTTCTTTTTTTTTTTTTTTAGATGGAGTCTCATTCTGATGCCTAGTCTGGAGGGCAGTGGCACAATCTTGGCTCACTGCAACCTCCGCCTCTCAGGTTCAAGCGATTCTCCTGCCTCAGCCTCCCAAGTAGCTGGGACTACAGGCACATGCCACCTTGCCCGGCTAATTTTTGTTGTTGTTGTTGTTGTTGTTGTTGTTATGGAGTTTCGCTCTTGTTGTCCAGGCTGGAATGCAATGACGCAATCTGGGCTCACCACAACCTCCGCCTCCTGGGTTCAAGCGATTCTCCTGCCTCAGCCTCCTGTAATTTTTGTATTTTTAGGTAGAGACAGGGTTTCGCCATGTTGGCCAGGCTGGTCTCAAACTCCTGACCTCAGGTGATCCACCCACCTCAACCTCCCAAAGTGCTGGGATTACAGGCGTGAGCTACCACGCCTGGCCCCGATATATACTATTTTAATACTTAGAAATGACAACCCCATAGGCCATTTGTTAAAGTCCACCCCACATGTTTTTGACTCAGCTATATTGGCATTTGAAGGGTACCCGGCAGAGAGAGGGTTGGAGGCCAAGGAGGCAGTAGCTGCTGGGCCTTGCCTGTCCTCCAGGGATGTGTGGGAGGGGTGCTTTTCTGTCTTCCATCCTCCATCCCACCCACATCGGCTCCTGCCAGCATCCCAGGGACCCATGCTGTCTGCCATGATTAATCTCAAAGGCCTTAAAATAACTGAGTGACCTTTTTTTTCCCACTCTGCACACTTTGTAGTGCCTTATATTCTGAATCAAGCCAAAGCCAAAATCCAAGAAAAGTGACCATTTCAAAAACAGAAAATGAGCCCGCTAGGAAGAGACCATTGCTTTCAATAATGAGAACACTGGGGAGTAAACCGAATAACGAGGACATTGTTGCACCTGGACCGATGAGAAAGCAATTAGATAGGGCATTACCAAAGGCAACATAAAGATCTTTGATTTGCATTTTGTCAACTGTGAGAGAATGGGTATAATTCTCTAAAGATGTAGTTTAGACCTCTGTACTAAAATACTGAGATCAAAGTGATGATAAATCTTATGGCAGTGGGGTCTGTGAGTCATATCTCACTCTACATAAATTGTCTTAGAGGCTGAAGTGCTGGGGCTATGCTGATACCCAAATGCCATACTCAGACTTTAATAAAAATGTATTTTGTCACTTGATTTTTGATGTTCCCTTCTCACACATCATGCAGCCTATCTCTGGGTCCCTCAATATGCAAATAATATAGAAGGAAACAAGGGCAGCAGAGAGAAAAGTGGTGTTTATTTAGGTTTATCTGGTCACAGGTCAAGATCAAGAACCAGCCAAACTCTGTGTGTGTGTGTGTATTTGGGTGTGTGTGTTTGGGTGTGTGTGTGTGTTTGGGTGTGTGTGTGGTATGTGTGTGTGTTTGGGTGTGTGTGTGTTTGAGAGTGTGTGTGTGTTTGGGTGTGTGTGTGTTTGTGTGTGTGTGGTGTGTGTGTGTGTTTGTGTGTGTTTGTGTGTGGGTGTGTTTGGGTGTGTGTGTGTGTTTGTGTGTGTGTGTGGTGTGTGTGTGGTGTGTGTGTGTGTTTGGGTGTGTGAGTGTTTGTGTGTGTGTGTGGTGTGTGTGTGGTGTGTGTGTGTTTGGGGGTGTTTGGGGGTGTGTGTGTGTTTTTGTGTGTGTGTGTGTAAGATAGATAGGCAAGTGTGCTGGAAAGCTTCTGTTTGTCCCATCAGATCCTCTCCCTACTCTTCTCCACCTGCTGTGTTCCCCAAGAGGCGAACCTAGATGTACTACATTAGCAGGCTCCCTCAAGCCCTAGTTCCCATTATATTCAGCTGATGGGGTAGCGCTGACAAAAGATTGGAGACAAGATGGAGCATAAGGTTGGTGCTTACTCCCTGTAGGGTCTCTGCAGGCTGGCTGCAACCCATAAAGTCACAGCTCCTGTCTCACAGCCTCTCCACACATCTCTGTCACCAGCTTGCAAAGCCACACTCTCCTTTTGCCAGTGAGTCCTAAAGTTGGCAACGGCACCTCCTGATCCTAGCTTCCAGGTGGGCACTTATCCTTGTTTCTCTGAACCCAGTCCACACCTTTGTAAATAGTCCCTTTATTACTAACCCTTCTCCAAATACCTACGTTGACTTTATCCGCTATTTCCTTCTGAGACTTTGATTGATAAAGTGAGTATGCATATGTTCCTTGCTCTAGAAAGAATTTCTGTTTTCTTTATTAGCAGGATATTCCTTGAACTTTTCCATTACCCAGAATCATCACAGGTCAGTTTCCCAGAAGCAGGTCCTGAGACAAGGATTTGTATATGAGTTATATGAAAGATGTGTTAGAGGAGAGACCTCCAAGGGGGTACGTGGGAAGGCAGGAGCAACGCAGGGAGAGAAGGAGGGAAAAAAGCCAAGTGCAGGTGTTATTCAGGCAGAGTCCCAGTCTCAGCCTATTGCTGACTGGAGCTCTGGAGGGTATACTACACCTCAGAGTTTTCCCAGACTTGATTCGGGGGAGCTGGGCTTTCAGTTTCCTGTACCAGTAATTCATTGGCTGTGGGCACCTCACAGCCACAGTAAGCTCCCAGGTACTTTCAGTTCTCTGTGCAAACAGGTGAAACTCCAGCAGTTCAAGGGCAACCCTCTGAAGATAGTTGCAGAAGCTCATCATTAGAAAACAAAACACACTGAAGCTGGGGCGTGGGCACACAGAACCAGCAAAAGGTATTCCAGGGCACCGGGCAGAGCAACATCAGTTTATGCCTCACATATATCTCCTGGAATTTGAAAGTATTTAGGGAGGGGAGATACACTGAGTATCAGTTGACTATCAATTAATTATCAATAAACAATAGAATTATTGGTAGACAGGAAAGCCTTATCTTTGATGCTAAGGGAACACATCCTTTGAAAAAGCACTGCATATTAATCAAATGGTATTTGCTCCAATGGACTCAGTTAATACATTTTTAGTAAAAATCAAATCAGGGTCCATAGACTTTTTAAAAGACAGAGGCATCTTTGTTGGAATTTTAGCTGCCAGATGCAGGTATGTTCCATGGTATGTGTGCATGTGGTTGGTGGTGGTGGCAGCAGGGAGGGAGGGTATCAACACTTGCCATTTTCCTCTGAATCTTCTAACACTTGGAAATTTGTCATAGAAGATTTTCTCATTTGCAGTTCAAACACTTTTCAGCAGGAATTTAGCTGAAGTTGAAATCACCATCTGGCATCTCATATTGAACCAGGTTCTTTGTGTGCCAAGAGCTTCTTCTTTTGGCAATGACGTTGACTGTGATCTTTCAAAAATGTTTCTTGGGTTGGCATTCTTGACTGAACAGAACAAGCAGCCTGTCTTGGAATTTAGGAAGAGATGTGCTGAGCAAGTTTTTGCCCCAGGAATAAAAGTGCGAGGTGAAAAGTTGAAGATTTGAGGTTTTGAAACTCCAGAATTCACATGTTTTATTGTCGTTGACCTAAAATCAGCTAGGGAAAAAAATTTCTGTGAAACGATTAGTAGAAGCAAAATGTTGCACAAGGAATATTCCATTTGAATCAATAAATCCTATTTAAGCAATTTCCAGGTGTAAAGTGATAGCCTACCTGCTGTAGGGACACGAGGATGACTAAGATGCAGTCTTTGCTCCTAAGTGCTTCAGCATCCACTGGCTGGAGGAGGCAGGGGATGACAGTCCCTGCCTTGATTAGGTGGATACAAGGCAGACTATACTAAGAAGCATAGCTGACATCGTCAGCCTCCTCCCAGGTACTCTGGGATTTCTCTAACCATTTCTGTGTGTTCCTCCGTCCACTTTGGAGTGCTTTTGCTGCCACTGGCCTGCACCTGTGACTCTCTTTTGGTGGCTGCCCTTGGGCTGCTGTGTACAAATGCATGCAGAGAGCAAGAAGTGCTTGGGAACTGAATCCCTAGCTAGTGACTGCTCAGTATGGGAGAAAGCAAACTCAGCTCCCTTGTCTTAGAGAAGGACATCAATTAATGTCCAGAGCTCCCCTATGGAATAGAGCTGGGCTACTCGCCTTGGGACTTTCACCAAATTTCTCACCCTTGCTTGATCTCTTTCTCTTCTCTGTCTTACCTCCCTCATTCACTTGCCAGACTCTTTGGGAAGCATTTCCTTAACAAAACCCTTCCCTACAAATCCTCCTCTCATGAACTGCTTCTGGGAACCCAATAAGGGGCATAATAGGAATCTGAACAAAATGCTACGGAACACAGAAAGGAGGGATTAATTCTGCCTGGAGAACAAGGAAGTTTCCGTAAACGGAGAGAGCATTTGATCAAGGCCTTGAAACATAATTTGGAATTTTCCAGACAGATAGAATGAAGAAATGTCATAATAAATCTGGGGGAAATATATTAATGAAGGAATAATCAAAGTAATGACAGGGAGTGATAGGAGATGAGGTTGCTAGAGTTGGTTGGGATGAACTGAGGAAGAGTCTTCAATGCCATTAAAGAGTTTGACTTTTAAAGTCTTAAAAAATGGCAATAGTGAGCCATTGTACGTTTTTGAGCAGGGGAGAAATATGATAAATCTTTTGGGAAAACAAATGGGCAAAAACATAAAAGATGGGTTGGAGAATAAGAGACAAATAGTGGAAGCCAGTCTGAGGGTCATTGCAATATTTTAAGAGGGGATGATGAAGGCCTGACTTAGAGTCCTTGACATGAGAATGAAAAGAAAATGACAGCTCTAGAGATTGAACAATTGGACTTGGCAGCTAACTGGACATATGAGGCAATAACGTGAGAAGTCAAAAGTGGCTGAGGTGTTGGTCTGGATCACGGTGGTTAATGGTGCCATTAACCAAGAGAGAAGCCAGGAGGAGAAAATCAGGCTGAAGAAAAGTCAATGAGTTTATTTTTGGAAAAAAAAAAATTACCCAATGGCTCAAATACGTTTGAATGGAATCAAAGTAATCTGAGAATGAAGAACAAACAAAAAAAGTCAGAATATTTGGATACTTATGAAGTTCTTGTTCAATGTTAGAACAAAAGCCTGGGCACGGTGGCTCATGCCTGTAATCCCAGCACTTTGGGAGGCTGAGGCAGGAAGATTGCTTGAGCCAGGAGTTTGAGTTCACCCTGAGCAACATAGCGAGACCTCATCTCTACAGGAAAAAACAAAATTAGTCAAGTGTGGTGGTGCACACTTGTGGTCCCAGCTACTTGGGAGGCTGAGGTGGGAGGATCCTGTGAGTCCATGAGGTTGAGGCTGCAGTGAGCAGAATTATGCCACTGCACTCCAGCCTGGGTGACAGAATGAGACACTGTCTCTTAAAAAAAAATTAGAACAAAAAGATACTTTTAAAAATTAGCTTTCCAGACAGGAATCAAAACAACAAAATTAACAACAGAAACCCAGACATCCTTTAGGAGTAGGAACACTTAGAATTCTGAATGCAATGCTTCAGTTTCATCACGACTGTACTTTGCTTATTGAAACTAGAGTGAGGAGTCTGTATGGTCTCAAGATTGAATCTGAAATGTTAAGTCTGTATGGCTGTTTGAAGCAATTCTTTGAAAGCAGAGCCCTATGACAATAGTGCTGAAATCAAGAAGCAAAAATAGTGCTTTTAGTGTTTACACACTATTACCTGGGTAATGTAACCAGTTTTTTGTAGAGAGGCTTTGGAGTATTAGTCCCATCAATGGACAGTAGTCATTTCCTAGCCTTTGATTATTGTTGTTCATTTGCTTATGGCTATAGCTCTAATTTTTCTTTTTTTCTTTTTGAGACAGTCTTTTTTTTTTTTTTTTTTTTTTTGAGACAGAGTCTCTGTCACCCAGGCTGGAGAGCAGTGGCGCAATCTCAGCTCACTGCAACCTCCACCTCCCAGGTTCAAGTGATTCTCCTGCCTCAGCCTCCTGAGTAGCTGAGATTACAAGCGTGCACCACCATGCCTGGTTAATCTTTGTATTTGTAGTAGAGACAGGGTTTCACCATGTTGGCCAGGCTGGCCTCGAACTACTGACCTCAAGTGATCTGCCTGCCTTGGCCTCCCAAAGTGCCGAGATTACAGGCATGAGCCACCGCACCCAGCCTGCATTGATTTTTATAAAAATCAATATGCCCATGTGGGAATTGGCATCCCTGCATTGCATTGACATTTTAAGCAGCACACAATTAGAAGAAAAAGCACAAGTCCAAATTGTTAAAAAATGTTTTAGTTTGCGGAAAAGTCTACTTCATACAAGACACATTGTTTCAAAAGCCAAATGAATTAGGGCAGCAGAGAGGACTTGCTACTCTGCAACAATGTTACATTTAAATTCTCTTTGAGAACCCTTAATACTTAGAGCCTCTACCCCTTCCTCCTATCCTAGGCAAGAGGTAGATTTAAGAAGTAAAGTTATGCATGAAAATAATGGAGGAAGAGAAGACAGGAAAAATAGAAAGCAAGATAAAGAGGTCATTGGTTGTGTTTATTCATTCAATCTCTTCCTTCCTTTCTTTCATCCTTCCCCCTGTCTCTCCCTTTCTCTCCCACTCCCAGGAATTATTGAATACATACTGTGTGCCAGGGACTATACTAGAAGCTAGAGATACCACACTAAACAAGTGAAACATACACAATCTCTACCCTCATGGAATATAAGTCTATCATATTTGATTTCAGATTCTATGTGTAAATAAAAGATTATCACTTTTTCTTCACCCTTGTTCTCTCTCTCCCCTTCCTATTATATATTAAAGCATATTGGGTTCACCCATTTATTGGGCAAATGTCCTAAACATAACCCAGTTAGGCTGCCTTCATTTGAAACCCAACTCTCCCACTTAACAGTTATGTACCTTTGGTCAAGGACTTGTTGACTTTCCATCTCTTCATTTATAAAACATACATAATAATAACACATGCCTCATAGGATGTTGTGAATATTAAAGAGTCAGTTCATTTAGAACTTAGAATGGGCTTTCGGACACAGTGAGTTATCAATTCATTTTAGCCACTGTTTTATATTATGCACAGGAATAAAAAGATGAAACAGATTATATTTTCAAGGAGCTTACAATCTTGCAGGTGGAGACAGACAGGTACACAGATAAAGGCAATAAAGCGTGGTAAGTGTGGTGGGTGAAATGATGAAGAACGGAGACTCTCGTCAGGGGGCCACAGAGAAGGGAGTGGTGAATTCTTTTGGTCAACTCTTTTGAGACGGATGTAATATCAACCCAAAGTAGTTTCTTATTTCCCTGACCCTTTGGTAAATGATCCTTCCCTATTAAATGCCTGTTTTGACTGCTTTATTTGCCCATAGTTGTTCCACTCTAAATTAATGACATAAGCACAAATGAAGGCTTTTCACTAATGGACATTGTGGTCCCTCTTTATTTACACTCTGCAAAAAGGACCTTCCCCAAATTGGTGAAATAAGGTTACATTTACCTGATTCTTATGCTCAGTGCCACATTTCTTACAGAAAACAGAGTTGCTCCTACAGAAGGAATATAGGTCTTTTCTTACCCCAGAAGGTAGTCAAGGTAGTCTTATTCCTTTTGCCAATGACTGGCTAAGTCATGAACATACGATTTCATTGCGGCTGATGGGACCCAAAAGGAAGTAAGCTGGGGTTCTGAGAAGGATTTTCTCAAAACTGCAAGAGTAGTTTTGTGATGAGCCACGTGATTAACTGTGATGAGTTTTGGGATGAGGCCGTGGAATAAGTGCTGGCCACAGTGCTTGAACCAGACTATGGAATTATTAATTTATTTTACTTTTACTATTTATTTATTATTTATTTGTTTATTTTAGAGACAGGGTCTCACTCTGTTGCCCAGACTGCAGTGCAGTGGCCCTATCACAGCTCACTGCAGCCTTGAATCCTAGGCTCCAGCCATCTTCCCAAAGATGCCGTCTCCCAAAGTGCTGGAATTATGAGCATGAACCACCACTCCTGGCCTAATTTTTAAATTAAAAACAAAAAACAAAACAATATGAGACTAATGGAGGAAACACTGCTACCCTTCTCTGGATATCACTGGTCTACCCGTGATGCCCGGCACTGCTGCAGCCATCTTGTAACTATGAAGGGAGATATTGCTGCCATCTTAAGGATGGCAAAGTAGAAAGATGGAAGTAAAGTGCATCCCTGAAAGCATCTTTGAGATGTCAAATTTACCTCCTTGGGCCTTGATCCACCTCCAGACTTTTTGTTGTGTCAGAAAATAACCCCTCAATTATTTAAGCCACTTTTAGATGGTTATTTTGCTTTCAGACAAATCTTTCCTACAGAAGCCTGTATTATTGTCTCCAAATATTTGGGGCACTTCTCTGCAGGAAAATTGTACATACTCTTCCTTTTAAGCCCAGGCTTGGCCATGTGACTTGTTCTGACCAATAAAACATGAGCAATGTGATGGGATATTTCCAGGTAAAAGTTTCAAAAGTCAATATGTGGTTTGACATGCTTCCTTTCCCCTGGCCCTGTGATCAGGGAAGCATGCTGAGGCAGAGCCTCCTTCAGCCTTGTTTCTCAATGACTATAATAAGCAGGGTCTTCTTGTCCCTCTCACAACGGACATGTGGAATGGACAAGAAATAAGCTTGATCATTGTTGCTGCTTAAATGTGTTGTTCTTGTTATCTCAGATACATGCAGTCTATATTGACTAGTAGACATCCTGAACGCTGTAGTACTAAAAACAATGAAGTGAAGGCAAGAGCTTGAGATGCAGGGCCTTAACCCTGAGTTGCCAGGAAACTGATTGGGAGCAGTATATGTCAATGACTAAACAGATATTGGAAAGGACAGACTCATCTCTATCCACCCCATACACTTCCTGGTTAGTGAAATGAGCCTTGGAACAGTAAGTAATTTAATCCAAATAATGCTGTGAAAATGTCTTCACTTCAATGCATTATTCAGAGTAAATTAATCACAACTTATTAAGTGTCTCTTTCGTATCTCTGACAGTCACCTCATCACTGTGCCCCACCAACTTTTTTTTTTTTTGTAATGACCTTTCTATGCATTACCTTAACAACCTACTCAAGAGACACCTACCTAGGGGCTTTTGGTAATGGCTCAGTGATCACGTAGCTGAAATTCTGTTGCACGAATATAAAATGAGGGTGATGCGTCAGTGGTTGGGACAGGGGAGTGATGATGATGAGATATGATAGCTAATATTTATATAGCACTTGTTGTATACCAGGTTTTATTCTAAACACCTTGTATATAGTAATTCCCTTAGTCCTCACCTATAATGAGGCTGGCATTATGATTATCTCTCTTTTATGGATGAGGAAACAGAGGCACAGAGATATTAAATACCTTGCCCAAGGTAATGCAACTAAAATGTAGTGACACTCGGATGCCATTCCAGGCAATTTGGCTCCAGAGTTGTGTTTTAACTCTGATGATTAACTAAGCGGGGAAAGGGTTGTTCCTGGTGCAGCAGTTCTTGGAGAAGCAGTTCTCAGTGGGGCCACAAGTTAACAGTCACATTGAGCTCCACCTGATTTAAATCCTACCTAGGTGTTGTCTCACAATTTGCAAAACATGTCTATGAACTGTTTTCCTCAGCCATAGGCACTGTTCTCTGAGAGTGGTGAAGAGTTAAGTAAATGAATCATGTAAAAGTCCTGCTATTGAGCTGGGCCCTGATAACCATCGACTGCATGTCACTGGGGCTGCTGGAGGTTTATAGAGTAGACCCTCAGAGATGCAGAAGTCTTGGGCATGCAAAGATTCATGCACAAGTTTGAAAATAATTTCTCTAGGAGCCTGTAGGAGGATATGAACTGTAAGGCCTGGGAACAGTTAGCTATAGAGTTACTTCTGGGCTTTGCAGACACAGCAGTGACTTAGATGCACTTGGTGTCCTGGAATGGATGGCTGGGTAAGCCATTTGGACCAATTGTGATTTAAGAAGAGTAAGTCAGGCGTGGTGGCTCATGCCTGTAGTTCCAGCACTTTGGGAGGCCAAGGCAGTTGGATCACAAGGTCAGGAGTTCGAAACCAGCCTGGCCAACATGACAAAACCCCTTTTCTACTGAAAATACAAATAATTGTCTGGGTGCAGTGGCTCACACCTATAATCCTAGCACTTTGGGAGGCTGAGGCAAGCGGATCATGAGGTCAGGAGATTGAGACCATCCTGGCTAACACGGTGAAACCTCGTCTCTACTAAAAATACAAAAAAAAAAAAAAAAAAAAAAAGATTAGCCAAACGTGGTGGCGGGCGCCTGTAGTCCCAGCTACTCGGGAGGCTGAGGCAGGAGAATGGTGTGAACCTGGGAGGCGGAGCTTGCAGTGAGCTGAGATCATGCCACGCACTCCAGTGTGGGTGACAGAGTGAGACTCTGTCTCAAAAAAAAAAAAAAAAAAAAAAAAAAAAAAAAAAAATTAGCTGGCTGTCGTGTTGTGCTCCTATAATCCCAGCTACTCAGGATGCTGAGGCAGGAGAATCGCTTGAACCTGGGAGGTTGCAGTGAGTCAAGATTGTGCCATTGCACTGTAGCCTGGGAGACAGGATGAGCCTCCATATCAAAAAAAAAAAAGCAAAAATTAGCTGGGCATGGTGAAGCCCACCTGTAGTCTCAGCTACTCGGGAGTCTGAGGCAGGAGAATTACTTGAATCCAGGAGATGGAGGTTGCAATGAGCCGAGATCGTGCCACTGCACTCCAGCCTGGGCAACAGAGTAAGACTCCATGTCAAAAAAAAAAAAAAAAAAAAAAAAAGGGTGGGGGGAACTTTTCTGAGGCACAAGATGGGTATGTGGATGTACATATGAGTAGGGAAGTAAGGGCAAGGGGCTTGGATCTAAAGTTGTTTTGCAAAAGCTTTGGAAATGTAGCTCAAGAGAGATAATATTTAGGCAAAATGAAACGATCTACCAGCAAGTCGTATAGGTTGTATCTCTAAAATATATTTTATATCTGAACACTTCTCACCATCTCCATGGTGAGCACTGCCAGCACCTTACCTGAGGTCACCATAGTGTCTCCTTAGACTCCTGTGTTAGTCTCCTAACTGGTCTCCCTGCTTCCATTCTTGTCCCTTCCTTTACGGCAAAAAGTCAAACTGTTTTTTCTCTACTCACACTCAACACAGAACACTTCTGGTCACAATGATATGTGAATTTTTCCCCACAAACAACCAATTCTCCAATACCAGCGGAGTGTCCTACAATTCAGTTCAATTCTGCTGCTAACTGGAGTTAGCGCAGATCTCCAAGTTCATGGCACAAATTCACAAGACTGCCCCCCACTTCAGATGCCAATTGCAAGTCATAGGTTGCCACGTTCCCCACAACTTCTGCCCAACTTGGCTTGCAAATCAGAGGCTCCCATGACCCCCTTCTTGGGTTCAATAATTTGCAAGAGCAGCTCATAGAACCCAGGAAAACAGCTTATTTACTATTGCCTATTTATTACAAAGGATATTTTAAAGGATAAAATGAGCAGCCAGACGAAGACTTACATGGGCAAAGTTCAGAAGCGTCCTGGGCGCAGGCGCTTCTGTCCCTGTGGAGCTGGGTGCGTTACCTTCTTGGCAAGTGGATGGGTTCACCCACCTGGAAACTTGCCCAACTTCCTAGTTCAAAGATTTTTATGGAGGATTTATCATAAAGGCATGATGGAGTATTAACTCAATCTCCATCCCTTCTCCCTTTCCTAGAGTCTGAAGGGTAGGGCTGAAAGTTGTAAGCATCTAATCATGGCTTAGACCTTCCAGTGACCAGCCCTCATGCAGAGGCCACCAAGAGTCTCTTCATTAGAACAAAAGACTGTCCTGTTACCCAGGAAATTCCAAGGGATCCAAGGGATTAGGAACTCTGTGTCAGGAAATTACAAGGGTTTTAGAGGCTCTGTGCCAGGAACTGAAAACAGAAAGTGTGTGTGTATGTGTGTGTGCATGTGTGTGTACATATATTATTATTTATTCTTTCTTGTAGAGCTGAGGTCTTGCTCTGTGGCTCAGGCTGGACTTCTGGGCTCAAGTGATCCTCCCTTTCAGCCTCATGGGTAGCTGGGACTATGGGCATGTGCCAGCATGCCTGGATCAAATATATGTATTTTTATTATGTACACTGCCTCTTCCATTTGCCTCATGGTAGACAGAGTGATCTTTTAAAAAATGCACCCAGTTCTTGTGGCTTCTTCTCCTTAAAATAAAACCCTAATTCTTTGCTACATAATCTGGCCCTGCCTCACTCCTGGATCTCATCTCTCACTAGCCCCACTCCTGGCTTTTCCCCACACTGTAGTCCCAAGCTCCTTCCTGCTTTAGGGTCTCTGCGTTCTCTGGTCCTTCCTTTGCCTGGAATACTCTGTCCGTGCATCCCCCCACTACCACTCTCAGCTCTTTGCAAGGCTAGCCTCTTCCCCCACTCTGGTCTTGATCCAGATACCACCTTTTCCAATTTCCTGACCACCTTGTTCCCTTTCTCTCCCACAACTCTCTCTCGGCCACTATCCATCCCACTGGCAGATTTTGTTTTCTTCATAGCACTCATCACTATCTGAAATTGTCTTTGTTCATTTGCTTGTTTATGAGTTTGCTTCCAGTGTTCTCTATTCAACTAAATGGCTTTTGTTTGCCTGATTCATGGCTATACCCATCACCTAGAAAAGTTCCCAAATGCATAGAGGCTTCATAAATTAAGAATAAGTAATTTAGGCCGGGTGTAGTGGTTCACACCTGTAATGCCAGCACTTTGGGAGGCCAAGGTGGGTGGATCACCTGAGGTCAGGAGTTCGAGACCAGCCTGGCCGACATGGTGAAACCCCATTTCTACTAAAAACAAAATACAAAAATTAACCAGGTGTGGTGGCACATGCCTGTAATCCTAGCTACTCAGGAGGCTGAGGCACGAGAATCACTTGAACCTGGGAGGTGGAGGTTGCAGTGAGCCGAGACTGCACCACTGCACTCCAGCCTGGCTGACAAAGCAAGACTCTATCTGGAGGAAAAAAAAAAAAAAAAAAAAAAAAAAAAAGGCCAGGTGTAGTGGCTCATGCTGTAATCCCAGCACTTTGGGAGGCCAAGGCGGGGGGATCACGAGGCCAAGAGACCGAGACCATCCTGGCTAACACAATGAAACCCTATCTCTACTAAAAACACAAAAAGTTAGTTGGGCGTGGTGGCAGGCACCTGTATTCCTAGCTACTCAGGAGGCTGAGGCGGAAGAATCGCTTGAACCCGAAAGGTGGAGGTTGCAGCGAGCCAAGATTGTGAGACTGTACTCCAGCCTGGGCAACAGAAAGATACTCCATCTCGGAAAAAAAAAAAAAAATAGCAATTTACATTTAATTTCCATCAGTAATAGATTTCAAACAGGTTGCTTACATGTCCCAGTGGAAAAGAGATAAAGGAGAAAAAATAATTTTATTTACTTATAATTGAATATTGATGCATTCTTTGGATAGTGCGAATAGAATAGTGATATTTGAACATAATTTTGTGAGGTTAATCTACCCCTAGAAAACCTGAAATTACATATGGCTCAAAATAAATTAGTTTTTCATAGAAAATGTAAAACCCAGGAGCCACTATGGATAGATTCCTATGTTAAAATACTATGAAAATATAAAATTAAATATTATGAAAATGTAAGCTACAATGTTTCTATAATAAAGAACTTATAGTTAGTAAGGGTAGAGAACACAATGTCAAAATCTAGCTATATATATAGATTTATATATATATGCATCAAGTATGTCTGTATACAATGATAATATACAATTGTATATACAATGGTATATATGGCATTTTATACATACACACTTACTAGTTTTTTTGAAAAACTTAATGGTACAGAGTGTTTATTTGGAGTCCAGTAATATATTAACAATATGTGAGCATTAGTTGCATTTGCTGATTTGTCTTATTTCTGTATTTAATTCGGCATTTTTATATTTTAAGATTCTTAATGGAGGTTCCTCTGGGATATACTCATTTTCTAGTTCACATATGACTAAATGTGGTCATATTTGCTGATTGTGTAAAGAAGTAAATATTAATTCTGACTGGTTTTGAAATAAGAGCCCTTGGGGCATCTCTTCTTCTTCCTTCCATTTTTAGATACCTCTGTTAGAGGCTTTAACACTTGGGTGGAAGTGTTTTTAAAGGAGCTTATGAAGATTTGGAAAAGATTTTATTTTTAATATCCCAGATTGCATCCTCTGCATTGGGTTGGTTTTGTTACATGTGCTCCATCTGTCTCAGAGATATGGAAAACTCAGTAGAGGAAAAATGGAAAGGGCAAAATTGTTTTCCTTGTTTTATAAAATTTCTGAAAATTATTTCATATGTAAGCTCTAGTGCATGGATTCCTTCACTTCCAACGTCCACAACACTACCCAGGTGCCTGTCAATCTGCCAAACGAGATGCATTGGCTCCAGGCGCTTGTGCCTTCCAAAGCAGGGAAAGGGGATATTGCTTAGTTGTTTCCTGGTCGGAAAGTTCACGGGATAGAAAGCCTTTTACCCAGCCACTACTTTGAAAGAGTTCAGTAAGGCTTCTTATCACTTCAGGTGAATTTAATGAAATGCACATATTAGTTCTTTTATTATGAATTTCCTCAAAGGAGAATATAATCAATTTACTTGCAGGCTACAGTTGATTTGGGATTTATGATCTCTTTCTTCAATGTTTCAAGCTAAGTACTGGATTTTTTAAAATATGAAAAAAAATTTCTCTCCCTATCCCAGCTATACTTGACAGTGAAAAACATTGAAATTTTGCTTCTCACTACACATTGCATGTAATTTCAACCTCCTATTATGTTTTTTTTTTTTAAGTGACCAGAGAACAAAAAACCACTAATGTTTTTTGTTTCTCTGAAAATCAGCTGGTTACATCTAATTGGAGCATTTCAATAGATCAGGTGTCTGGGAGATTTAAGTGCTTTTTTCCACCCTACTGTTGTTTACCATTATGTTTATGTATTTATTGAGTGTCTCATAGCCTTGCAATGTGAACTTGTGGAGACTAAAGATCTTCTATGATGTATGCAGCACTGAATAAGATATGGATTCTTCAGTATTATCTCAAAAGGGACTTTAATCTGGAGCTATAAAATTCACACTTTTTTGGAATGTGTTCAATTGCAAATGATTCTTTGAACAGAATCAACCTTTAACAAGCCTAACTCACGATCTCCAACTTTATGAACCTACCAAACCGAGGTGATGTTACTATCCTGGTTTGTTACTTTTAGGAGGATTGCTATTTTAGAATCTTTTCTTTCCTTTTCTTTTCTTTCACTCTGTCGCTCAGGCTGGAGTGCGGTGGCACGATCTCAGCTCACTGCAACCTCCACCTCCCAGGTTTAAATGATTCTCCTGCCTCAGCCTCTCGAGTAGCTGAGATTACAGGTGCCCGCCACCAAGCGCAGCTAATTTTTGTATTTTTTAGTAGAGACGGGGTTTCACCATGTTGGCCAGGCTGGTCTCGAACTCCTGACCTCAAGTGATCCACCCGCCTTGGCCTCCCAAAGTGCTGTGATTATAGGCGTGAGCCACTATGTCCGGCCTAGAATTACTATAAACAGAGTATTTTCAATCAAAAGTAGATTGTTGGAGAAGGTGATATTTAAAGCTGGCGTTACAGTTTGTAGGTTTTACAAATCATAGCTCCAGCTCATAAATGTACACATTAGTGCCTATTCCACATAATATCAAATTTTCTCATGTCCTGTGACTCATCTTAGAGCTCTACTCACTTGTCATCAATATCTCCTATCCTGTTACAAGACCTGGTCATCACCTATAATTGCTTCTCCTCTGAAATCTTGAACTTTGAAATTCCACTCTGTCCTCAAACCCATACCCTTTCCCTCCCCTACACCTTCATCCTACCAAGCTTCAGTAATTTTTTTTTTTTTTTTTTTTGAGACAGAGTCTTGCTCTGTTGCCCAGGCTGGAGTGCAGTGATGCGATCTCGGCTCACTGCAACCTCTGCCTCCTGGGTTCAAACAATTCTCACGCCTCGGCTTCCTTAGTAGCTGGGATTGCAGGTGCCCGCCACCATGCTCAGCTAAATTTTGTATTTTTAGTACAGATTGGGTTTCTCCATATTGGTCAGGCTGGTCTCGAACTCCTGATCTCAAGTGATCCACCTGCCTCGGCCTCCCAAAGTGCTGGGATTACAAGTGTGAGCCACTTGTAATCCAAGCTTCAGTCTTAACAAAGCATCTGACCTTCAGCCTTCCCATCGAATGACCTCCAGAGCTCTTGGCTTGAAGGACACTTGTTTGATTTGCTGGCACAGCCCACCAACAAATCCTCAATCTTGGATCCACCTACCCACCTGTTTTCCTTGGCTCTTTATATTACTGGGAAAAAAAATCACCTACTTATACAGTCAGGTGCTCATATAGATTTTTAATTTCGAACCTCAACTGAACAGCCAAGATCATCTGAAAGTTTTTGATCATCCTTAGTTGGCTTTTTGTACAACTTGCCTCATCTGAAATATATGGTACTACGAATCACTGACACTTAGGACTGAGCTAACTACCTTCTTAAAAAGTATTTTCTCCCTGGATTTCATGTGAACCAGACTGTTCACATTTTTTGGCGTGTGTTTTCCCCCTCTTATTTTTATTTTCTTTTGCAGTTTTCAGGAAGTAAATAGGTTACTTTCTGGGAGGAGAAGTAAAGCATTTAAGGGAATCACAGCTGGGTGCGGTGGCTCACACTTCTAATCCCAGCACTTTGGGAGGTTGAGGTGGGCGGATGGATTGAGCCCAGGAGTTGGAGACCAGCCTGGGCAACATGGTGAACCACTCCACCCCCGCGCGCTCTCTCTCTCTCTATATATAGCCAGACATGGTGGCGTGCCTCCTTGGGAGGCTGAGGTGGGAGGATCACCAGAGCCCAGGGAGGTAGAGGCTGCAGTGAGCCCTGATGGTGCCACTGGACTCCAGTCTGGGTGACAGAGTGAGACCCTGTCTCAAAGAAGAAGAAGGAGGAGGAGGAGGAGAAAGAGGACAAAGAGGAGGGAGGAAGAGAGAATCCCAAAAGATTTACTACATACCTATGATGTGCCAAGCACTGTTCAGGTGCTGGTGATTCAGCAGTGAGCAAAACAAACAGCTCTGTCCTCATAGTCTATATTTTAGTAACAAGGGATAGATAATGGGCAAATCAGTAAGATGTGTGCTATGTTGGAAGGTGATAGGTGAGACTGTAGAGTCCTGGAATGGTGGTGGAGGCTGTGGGGCTGCTGTGGAAAGTGTATGAGATGCTAGCTTAAGCCAGGCTGCCTGGGTTCAAATTGCAGGTCCCACCCTTACTACATGTGTGACCCTGGGCAAGTCAGCTGGCCTTCTCTATCTATAAAATGATGATTATCATAACACCAACATCTTAGGGTTGTTATAAGGATTAAATAATACATACAAAGCATTTCCCTTGGTAGGTGCTATGTAACTGTCAGCTACCTTATTTTAAGCAGTGGTTTCACCGTGGCCAACACATCCATAACTGGTGTCCTAGAGGCAGAGGTGGACTCACTGTGAAGGTAGAGCCCCTCCCGTGCCAGGCCCCTTCCAGGTCTCTGACAGGCGCCCTCACACTGTGTTCATGTGGTGCTTTAGTCAAGTTTGCAAAAGTAAGATATTTTAACCACAAATTGTTAAGATGCCATCTGTTTCCTTATGTTAGTGGCATTGAGGTGGCCATGGGCATTTGGAGATCCAGCTAAGAGGAAGTTGAGTTGGAGACACTTAGTTTGGGTTTAGTGTGGGAATGTCCATGTGGTTTGTTCATTTCCCTGCTGATTTCAGCTACAGCTGGTCATGCTGGTGTTGAAGCAGCCCCCAGGACTCCGGTGTCCACTGTGCTGCAGGGCAGGACATGGAGATGGTAAAGTGTCCCACAGAGCCTCGCAGCAGAGGCATGTGGGTAGAGAGGAAAACCAGGCTCAAAATGTGCAGAGCAAGAAGTTAGTCTTTGGAAAACTCTGATAATTCTCTGGCATATAAAATTGTAAGTGAGCTGGGCATGGTGGCTCACTCCTATAATCCCAGCATTTGGGGAGGCCAAGACAGGTGGATTGCTTGAGGTCAGGAATTCAAGACCAGCCTGAGCAACATAGCAAGATCCTGTCTCTACAAAAGCATTAAAAATTAGCCAGGCATGGTGGCCTGCACCTACAGTTTTAGCTACTCAGGAGGCTGACGTGGGAGGACTGCTTAAGCCCTGAGAGTTTGAGGATGCAGCGAGCCATTATTGTGCCACTGCATTATAGGCTAGGTGACAGAGTGAGATGCTATAGCTAAAAAAAAAAATTAAATACAAAAAATAATGAATAGGAGGATTTGGCTCTCAGGTCACAGTCAAAGCAGAAGTCTTTCCCTCTCAGGAACATATTAGAGAAAGCAGAATTTATGACTATAAATGCATGGTTATGGGCTAAATGTTTGTGCTCTTCCCCCAATCCCCGCTTCATATGTTGAAGCCCGAACCCCCAGTGTGATGGTGTTTGGACATAAGGCCTTTGGGAGGTGACTCTGTTTAGATGATGCCATGAGTGATGGGTCCTCATGTGGAAAGAAATCAGAGAGCCTACTCTCTCTCTCCCTTCCATGTGAAGATATAAGCAAGAAGGTGTCTGTCTACAAGCCAGGAAGGGAGCCCTCACCAGAACTCCACCCTGATCTTGAACTTTCAAGTCTTTAAAACTGTGGGAAATAAACATCTGTTGCTTAAGCTACCCAGTGTATGGTATTTTGCTATAGCAGCCTAAGCTAAGACACACATACATACATATATTCTTTCTTCCTTTTCTTTTTCTTTCTTTCTTTCTTTCTTTCTTTCTTTCTTTCTTTCTTTCTTTCTTTCTTCTTTCTTTCTTCTTTCTTTCTTTCTTTCTTTCTTTCTTTCTTTCTTTCTTATCTTTTAGATGGAGTCTTGCTCTTGTTGCCCAGGCTGGAGTGCAGTGGCATGATCTGAGCTCACTACAACCTCCTCCGCCTCCCGGGTTCAACTAATTCTCCTGCCTCAGCCTCATGAGTTGCCGGGATTACAGGTGCCCGCCACCACACCCAACTATTTTTTTGTAGTTTTGGTAGAGACCAGGTTTCACCATGTTGGCCAGGCTGGTCTCGAACTCCTGATCTCAAGTGATCTGCCTGCCTCGGCCTCCCAAAGTGCTGGGATTACAGGCGTGAGCCACCATGCCTGGCCCATTTTTTTCTTTCTTAATGGGAATCACGTGAAATAGAATTATAGCATTTCTACAAGCAGCAAGAAGGTATGTGTGTGAAGTTGCAAGCTGGGACTACAGGTATGTGCTACTATGCCCGGCTAATTTTTAAATTTTTTTTTGTAGAGGCATCATCTTGCTGTGTTGCCCAGGCTGGTCTTGAGTTCTTGGGCTCAAACAATCTCCTGCCTTGGCCTCCCAAAATGCTGGGATTACACGTGTGAGCCGCTACACCTAGTAGTGATGAACATAAATGATATCTGAAAATATCTGCAACAACTGAAATGTGAGGTGAAAATATGGTGTGAAAAATCTGTGATTTCTATTGAAGACAAAGTCATAGATATTGCTAACATTACTATAGTCATTTCTTAACATTAGTAATTGAAGAAGATGGTAAACTTTAGTAGGAAGGAAATGAAAAAGATACAATGCTTTTCCTACACAAGTGTACAGACCCCTGAGCTCTGGCCAGGTGAAGAACACCTGTTTTAAAGTGATCGCTGGCAATCACCTCCCCTTTTCCATTCCTCCTGCCACTGACCTAATTAGAGTCCCATCTCCATGTGGACTCACCACAGCCACCCAAACTGAGTCCTCCCCTTTCTCCTAAGCCTGCTGTTATTCCACTGTTCCCTGCATACCCGAGAGGAGCTGCTGCCACCCACTCATCTACACCAGAAGCTGAGCATCAGGCTTCCCTCTACACATCCTGTTTGGATGGAGCCCTGACTCCTCAATGGAGCTCAGATTTGCCACCCTCTCCACCCACCTCCAGTGCCTGCCTTCTTCGTTAGATGACTACAACAGCCTCCACACTGCTATCCTCGCCCGGCCTCACCAATCCTTCTTGCAAAGGCACAGACCTATCTAGAACCCAGGTTGGGTCAGGTTGCATGGCTATTTTCATCCTCCTGGTTGTCTTCGGGATGAAATTCAGGCTCCTCAGTGTGGCATGGCTTTCTGTCCACCTTTCCAACCCAGCTCCTGCAACTCCGTGTTCCAGCCATCCCTCCTTTCTTAAGTTATCCAAACTGCAGGATGATTGAGGGGTTAAAAGTGGGGTCTCGAGAGCCAGCGTGCCTCAGTTCAAATCCTAGCTCCATCAGTCACTTGATGGCCTTGGTAATGTCCCTCGGCTCCTCTGTGCCTCGGGGACCTCAGCTTCAGAATGGGAGTTATGAGGGCACTGGCCACGCAGGGCTGTGGGGGATTCAGTGACATACCACATGAGAACCTTGCAGGGCAGGGCCGTGATGTATAGAAAAGCTCAGCACAGGGGCCTTGCTATGAGTTCCTGTTTCCCTGGGGAAATAGCCTTCCTCCTGGTCTTTGCTCACCTAATGAGTCCTTTAAGATGCAGGCATCTCCCCATCCTGAGAACCTTCTCTGGCCTGGGCTGGGCTGAGCTGGGCTGGCTGCTCTGGACTTCATTGCTCACCTGCCCAACTCACTACAGCCTCGTCACTTACCTGTGTCCTGAATTGAACACGTCGTCCTCCAGGCAGGGATGTGGCACCCTCATTCATAACCCAGGTGCCGCCTAGAGCCAGAAATTTACTTCTCACAGTTTTGGAGATTGGGAAGTCCAAGATCAAGGTTTTGGTAGATGTGCCTGGTGAGGGCCCGCTTTCTCATAGATGGAGCCTTCTCTCTGTGTCTTCACGTGATGGAAGGGGCCAACGAGCTTCCTCCTGCCTCTTTTATAAGAGAACTAACCCCATTCATGAGGGACCTGATCACCTTCTAATACCATCACCTCTGGGGTTAGGCTTTCAGCATGTGAATTTTGGGGAGACACAAACACTCAGACCATAGCAGAGGCTGAATGGAAAGAAAGAATACAAATCAAAGGACAAAAGTGCTAATGAAAATAAAGAACAACTAGTTCTCTTCCCCTCTCTGGACAATTTGCTTTTCAGAGTATTGTAAATACGTGGACTTATCTTACTGTTTCTCTGAGTGGTCCTGTCTGTACTGAGTCCTTTCCTGGCCAATTCTTGGGCCTGATAGCATCAGGCTTTTGAAAAAGAGAGGAAAAAAAGTCATGGGGGAGGGGGCTAGGCAGAGGAAGGAAGGTCTCAGCCTGCTCTTCAAAAATAGGTCTTCAGGGACACTATAGCCACTTCAAACTCTTTTAGCTAAAGGGACCACAGCAGTGGGAGCAAGAACTTATATATATAATTTTATTTTATTTTTTTGAGACGAAATCTCGCTCTGTTGCCCAGGTTGGAGTGCAGTGGTGTGATCTCAGCTCACTGCAACCTCCATCTCCTGGGTTCAAGCAATTCTGCTTCAGCCTCCCCAGGAACTGGGACTACAGGCGTGTGCCACCATGCCCAGCTAATTTTTTTGCATTTTTAGTAGAGATGGAGTTTCACAGTGTTAGCCAGGATGGTCTTGATCTCCTGACCTCCTGATCCATCCGCCTTGGCCTCCCAAAGTGCTGGGATTACAGGTCTGAGCCACCGTGCCCGGCCCAACGTAAGTATATTTTTAAGAACAGAGAAAACCCACTTGCTATGTCGAGTCCTGGCTGAGGCATGTCCAACACAGCGATGGTCCTGACTTCAGTTAGAGCTGTTCTCTTTCCTTTATTTTTTACATTACAAAATAATTCATTTCTAGCCTGGCATGGTGGCTTGCACCTGTAGTCCCAGCTACTGGGGAGGCCAAGGCAGAAGGATCAGTTGAGCCCAGGAATTGTAGGTGACAAAGAGCTATGACTGCACCACTGCACTTCAGCCTGGACAACAGAGTGAGACCCCCATCTTAAAAAAAATAAAAGATACAAAATTAAAGAAATAAATACAATAAATTCATTTCTTGGGAAAAGATTAAACAATACAAAAGGGCCGAAAATAAAAAGCAAATATGCCCCATTTCCCTAATCCTAGTACCCAGAGATAGTCCCTGTCTCAGTGTGGATTTTAAATACACATATGGAGGGTCAAAGTTACATATCCAGTATGGCATCAGAAACATAAAATTATGCCTAGATTTGTATAGAGAGTCGAGCTGGATGGAAATGCTACAATAAATGCACATTTCTTTTGTCGTGGAAGAAATAAGCCATCTAGAATATAATACGTACAAGTAACTCCTTTGATCAGGAAGGGGCTGAGGTTCAGGAGTGGCTGTGCAGTTTGACTCCTGGCTCTGAGCTTTCTCACTGGCTACTCAACAGGTCAGTGCCAGGTAAAGTGTCCCACACCCAGACAGAGGGGTAACCAACCACCCAATGCAATGGGGCCGCCCCTCCAGGGGGCCCTGGATTGTTTGGTTTTAAAATGCCTGGGTTGGAATTGCATGCTGGGATGGGTGGAAGCAAGCTGTCCCAGGGCTGAGCAGGAAGGGCCCAGAAGCCTGCCTGGGAGCTCACCCCTCCCCGGCCCTTCTCTTTAAAGGTACCATCATTCTTCCAACTTGTCAAGCCACACCAAGGCCAAGTGAAGCCCAGCACCTGTAGGCTAGGGCTTTGGAAAGCAGAGGCAACAGCTGTGCGAGGGAAAAGCTCTGGGCAGGAGGGCAGCCCTGGCTGAGTCTAAAAATAAAACCCGTCCTGACAGCCTGACAAAGGGCCTCTTGTCAGGCGCAGCAAGAGGGGCTGTCCTGGCCGCCCTCGTGAGGCTGTTCTGGGGCCACGTGGGGAGTCCCTCCCTTTCTGCCTCTGGGGTGTCATTCTCCAACAGCCTCTTCAGGTGGACCGGCCTGTCCTTAGTGAACAAGCCGCCTCAGCTGGGGTTTAAAGATGGATCGGCCGCTCCACTGAACTCCGGCCTCAGTGACATAGCGAGACTCCGTCTCAAAAAAAAAAAAAAAAGATGGATCGGCGGAGGTACCTTTGTGTAGAGACTGTCCTGTCTGCAGTGAAAGTGAAACCGGGTACAGGCCCATCTTGCTCTTCAGAGATGGGCGATCCGCCTGTGCCATACTAGAACAGCAGCTCCAGATAGGCAGGGATGAAACACATCCGTCTTTGGGAAGGACGAAGGAGTGCCCCTCTGTTTCCCCGTTTTATAAAAAGGAGCCCTTGGAACCGATTTGCTCTCACGATGTTGTCAGCTCCAGGCCAAAGTGGGCTACCCACAAAGGCAGTCCTTTTACCCTCTGCACCGCACGGAGCTCGTTTTCTGAGGCTGTGGGGTGGGAATATCCCGCCCGTGCCCCCCGGGTTTCAACTCGGGCTGGTCAGGAGGAAGTTTCTCAGCTTTAAAATGATCAAATTCCTCAGCGGATTGAAAAAAAAAATTGTCAATAGAAAAATCAAAAACATCAGGGAAATTAGAACATGAAACACTAATGAGGACCAGGAAACATCTGCTAGAAGGAATTCCTCTAGTATTTAATTTTTTAGGTTTTAAAAATGTGTATCTTTTTGGTGTAAATGATTTTAAAGCAGAGCTAGCCGGCATCTCAATCTCTAGATTCAAACTTTCTGGCTCCAAGGTGTCACCATTGTTTGTGCTCCTCATCAGCTCACTGCTGCCCCCGCGTGTCTGATCTAAAAATCACAACACAGAGCTCGTTCTCAATTTTATGCTTTGCAAATAAATGGAGAAAAGTCCCATCCCCCCTCCCCGCCCCCAACCTATTAACTCCCATGACAACAAACGGTATAGAATGAAAGCAATGTTTTAGCTTGTTAGTGACAGCTGCATAACCCTGGTGAATTTTCAACAAGTCTTTTATTCCAGAAGATATCATTAGATTACTCAATTTTTTTTCTTTCTTTTTTTTTTTTTGGAATGCATTGAGCTTTTGCTGAAGGGATGAATTTAATTCTTAGAGGGAGTGGTTATGATTATATTAGTGACGTTTTACTAATGCTATCCTCTTCCTGAGAAACCACATGAGTTACTTATTGACCTGAATTAGAGTTTGTTTTATAACATTAAATAAAAACCCTGTATTTAGGATGAAAGTTTGCTTTCAATCACAAAGAGTCTGTGATGTGAGAGAATTTCTGACACAAGGCTCAAACATTCACCAAAGGGCAGCCTCTTTGTGTTCACCTGGCACCTTTGTCTGTAGTGAGCAGATTGGATCACTGTTTTGATGTGAAACTAGGTTGCCTCTGTGATTTCTACTGAGCACCAATTTTTCCTATTTCTTGCTCATCTATGTAGTTTATCTGAGTCACTTTTTGCTTTATAAAAACTGGGACCACACAGAATATCATGCTGCTCTAGATGGAATTTGGAAAGTGCTTTCCATCCTGAATAGATTGGGGGGCCTGCTCCTTTATGCAGAAATGACACAGTCTCCTCTTCAACATTACCTATGTGGAAGAAATGGCCACTTGTTCCCAATACTCACACCAGAATCTTCCTATACTTTAGTGAGACTTCCCAAAGTCATCCACTAAAACCTGAGTGCCATTTATGGATCTTAATGATCTTTCACTGTTCAATCCAGAAATAGCTCTGGAAGAGAGGGCTGAGGCTTTATCTCCTACCAAAGCAATCAAACAAGTCTGGTTAAAGTCAGTGCCCACATAGGACCTATGGGGGCAGATTATCTTAGATCCAGCCCCAAGTCTACTCCCAAAGGAAAGCTGTGAAGGGCATGGTCTGAATGGGCGGCCGATATTACTGTAAGAAGACCACTTGGTAGAATGTTCATCCTGTCTTGGAATTCTTTCAGTCACCTGTGTGAGGTTCCTGCGAACTAAGTTAAGACCAGCTTTATCACTCTGGAAGGTAAGGCAGAGACTATGGGTCACAAAATGAGATACAAGTCCAGTATTTCTTGGCTATTGACATTGCTCTGACAAAGTCTTCCAGTAACATTCCAGGTTCTGCACATCTACAGACATTTAACCCTAAGAGGCAAGGTGCCTATCAATGTCTGGAAAGGCAGCTGACAACCTTGGCAGCAGAGACTTGAGAATTTCTACATAGGAGGAGTGCTGAGGTGACTGACTGGATGACAGGGCTGGAGAGAATGCCTTGAGGTTGCATTTGCATTCAAGCACACTGTTTTCAATTGTGTATTTCTTACGGGCGGCTCTGAGGGTCGCTATTGGAGCTGCTCATTGGAACTGTCATTGAAGAGAATTCAGTTGGTCATTCTTTCAGTCTTTCAAACAATAGGCTCATTCTAAGCATAGAAACATGGTGTGAAGCGTTTATTCAGCCTAGGTTGAAGTCTGTTCAACAGACCAGGGGATCCATGGTTGTGTAACAGTTTCAGAAATCTCAGAGTAGGGAGACACCTGCAATGCCTGCAAGTCTTCAGGCTTGTCAGTTCAGCCTGGAGGGGTACCCTTCTCGAAGTACTCTCAGGAGGGAAGAAGCAGAGGTCCTGGAGTCCAAGTCTGCCTTAACCTTATGTCTTTACCTTTGCCACTGACCTCTGCCATGTCCATTCTCCTGACCACCATCCAGTTGGGACCATGCTACTAAATTGCTGTATGTGTGTCTGTAGAGGAGTAGAGGTGAGTGAGGACCTAGTGGGAGTTATTGAAGCTATAGAATAAATATAGCACATCTTCTTGGATTGTTGGTTTTACTCAAAGCTTAGTAACATGTACACTTTTATTAAAAGAAATGACAATGTATCATAGAGTGTGAATTTGTTGGGATTAAATTTGGCTATAAGTAACAGAAAAATCCAAAGTAACAGTGGCTTAAGAAAATGGACATTTCTATTTTTCTCATACTGACAAGTTTGAGAGGGCTGGTGTGGTCATCCACAGGGTCAAAGACACAGCTCCTCTGTCTTGTTGTTTTGCCTTGAGTAGCTTCCATACTCAGAGATATCTCCTGGGACAAGATAGCTGCCAGAGAAGGAAGCTTTAAATTTGTGTTCCAGACAGCAGGAAGGAGGAAAGGATGTACCTTCAGGGAGACTTCTGAGAAGTCATATATATCACTTCCTTTATGTCACATGGCTACAACTATTTGCAAGAGAGAGTTGGAGAAGTGGTCTTTATTGGAGGCAGGTGTTTGTCACCTGAAATTTGATAGTCCTATGGCTGTAAAAGAAGGGAAATGAATGTTGGGGTTATTTAAACAAAGTCTCAGGTGATGCTGATGTAGCTGATCCAAGGACCATACTTTGAGTAGCAAGGGACATGATCTTGCATGACCTGGCTCCTGGCTATTTCTGCAACCTTTCACTCCCCATCTCAGTCCCAATGCTTCAGCCACACCTGCTTTCTCGATGGGTCTTGATTACTTCCACCTTGTACCCTACCTGGGAGTCCTTGAACTTGCTATTACTTCTGGCTGGAACCCCATTCTTTTTTCTTTTTCTTTTCTTTCTTTCTTTTTTTTTTTTTTTTTTTTTTTTTTTTTTTTTTTTTTGATAGAGTCTAGCTCTTTCGCCCAGACTGGAGTGCGGTGGCTCAATCTTGGCCCACTGCAACCTCTGTTTCCCGGGTTCAAGTGATTCTCCTGCTTCAGCCTCCTGAGCAGCTGGGATTACAGGCACGCCCCACCATGCCCAGCTAATTTTTGTATTTTTAGTAGAGACGGGGTTACATCGTATTGGTCAGAATGGTTTTGATCTCCTGACCTCATGATCCGCCCACCTCGGCCTCCCAAAGTGCTGGGATTACAGGTGCGAGCCACTGCATCCGACTGGAACCCCACTCTTAAGTCTTGTCATTAAGATCTCAGATGAAGTAGTTTCTCTATTATATGATTTGGTTTTGGTAGCACTAATCTGAATTTATATTATTTATTTATTTGCATGGTTGCTTTTTGTCTCCCCCTCTAAAATGTCAGCATAATGAGAGGAGGAAAATTATTTGTCTTGGTCAACTTTGAATCTCCAACACTTAGAAGAGTATTCAGCACATGTGCTCAATATATGTTTGTAGAATAAATGAGCAATAATAAATAGTCTTTCTAATGATAATATTAGTTCTTGAGATCAGGGGCCAAGACTTATCTTTTCCGTTTCATCTACAAGGCTTCATATGATGGAATATGGACAGCTGACATTTGACGAATGCTTGCTGAGTGGGGATTGCACAAGAGAAGGACTACCTGTCTAATCTCTAGATGGGTCAGGGGTGGGGTGGGGTAGAATCACACCTTTACACATGACATGACGACTATGCAAAGCACAGAACTTGCCTGTGGGTGGGGGAAGTGAGAACAGGGCAGCAGATCCCAGACTAGGCCAGCTTAGTGCACCTTTCAGCCCTTCCATTTGCCCTGGTTTCTTTCCTGGCATCCCACAGTTCAGAATTGTATAGGTGCAAACTAGAGAATGCCAGAGTGGCCTATGGAGAATGTATGTGATGGAGTTTCATGGACTGGCTGCAGTACAGATTGAAGTTTTTCAATTATTTACAAAATATGTATTGAGTACCTGCTTTGTGCCACACATTATGCTCCGTGCTGGAGATACGCACAGCCTGTATGTGTGAAATTTTGTTCCAAACTTAACAAGTAACATCAAAGACAAAAAGGATTCCTGATTTAGATAGTGCAAGACTATAGAATTGCATGTGAAACACTGTAGCCCTTCTGCTGAAAAATTGTTTAAGTGGTCACCTCGCAAAACTACCTGACACTTACCTCCGGATTAATGAGCTGATATTTGCTAAGTAACTTGTGATTACCAGGTTGGGAGGACTCCTTTGGGAGTTGCCATTCTCTTTGACACTTAGCAGGCAGGAGAAGGAAGAACATTATCCACCCCCACTCTCACACACTCCTTTGTCTCTCGCTCTGCAAGGAAGGGTATGAGTCTCCTGCTGGTATCAATTTTTAATTGCTTTTGGTAGGCGGTGAAGTAGAACAGGATAACTGCATGGACTCCTAGGTACATTTGTGTATCTATTCGTATTTATTAGTAATTAAACTTCTATATTGGTCTATAAGCCATAATGTTGATGAGTGTCTCTGTAAATGAATGCATGCAAATATGCCCAGGAGCCTGACAAAGAGAGTATCAAATACATTCATTAATAAATAATGCCAATACTGTGCATTTGTAGGCTGAAATTTTTTTCACTTCAAAGAAGAGCTTTCATATCTATGATCTCATCTCACACTACATATGATTATTTTAAAACTCCTCTCTAGGGGCAGGTTGTTCCTTGCATGCTAAGCCAGGCCATGTGAAGATAATAAAGTCCCGCCTCGGGCTACCGGACACCATTCGTACCATCAGGCCAGCCTGTCCAAGTCTCCTGGGGTCTTTGCCTGCTTGTTTAAAAACTAAAGGCCAAGATGAGAAAGTACACTAATTTCAAGCTGTGCTGGGAGCACATATACACTCAGACTTGAGCAGAGGAACTGAGGAAATGAAGCTGCTTCCAGGACCATCTTCGGAGATTCTCTAAACGATGAGGAACAGATTAATTCAAACTGATGGCAGGGATTCAGAAAGCCCAGAATTACAGGCCCGTCATCTTTTAGGACTGAAAGCCAGTTCCTGTTTACTTTATCTACAGCTGTGACTTCTTTCCTGTCTTCACAATTTCTTCATGTGTGCTTCTATTAGCAGGAAGATATTTTTACATCATCTTGCTTATCTTGTATAATAGCTTTTCCTGTCGAACTTCAATAGGCTAAAAATTCGTTGTCATTATTTATCCTAAGGCTGAAGAACTGCACATCTTGGAAACGCACTTACTCTGAATTTATTAGAGGGGCATTTAAAAAAATAAGGAGAAGTCAAGAAAATAAAATAATCCCTGATTGGGAGGCTCTCCCTGCCTCTCTGTCTCCATAATCCTAAACCAGCTGCTGTGTTTCCACATCACAAACATTCAGGCTTGTGTCCACTATGAAGATTGCTTCAGAATTTTCTACCTGGATGTCTGTATATCCAGATATGAGGTGACTGGACACTGTAGGTGGTGGTAAATTCTTCCACCCAGATTACTCATGAAGCAGAAATAATTAGTGCCTACTTAACCTTTGAGTAACTATTTGAATTCTACTATTTTTAAGGGTAAGTGGAAGAACTAGTAACCCAGTTTATAACTACCAGTTGGCCTGACCACCTTTGCCTCAAAGACCTGCCCCTTGGGATGCTGTGATAGTTTTAGTTTCTTGCCAAGAACCAGTGCTATTTGATAGTCTCACCCTGCCTGCTCTTTTGTATAAGTTTAGCCCATGCTGTGCATTGCACCCAGTTGGTACTCAATAAATACTGAATGAATGCAGCTTATCATCCATCATTTGGTCTGTTTCAGTCTCAGTTTCCTCTACGTAAAGTGAGATTATTAGCAAATGAAAACTTATGTATCTTCTAGCTTTAACATTCTATGGGACTCTCTGGATAGCCATTTTTAATTACCTCCTATCTCCAAGGCTGTTTCTAAGCAACACAATAGTACTTCCCTGGAATCCTTGCCTGACCTCTTCAGCCCACACAGGTGTTTCTCACTGGGCCTTCTTATTATCTGGTGGTACCCCTCGGGTTGTTATTTAGCTTTTCATGTATGTAGGTCCTTCCCTTGCAATTAGAGTATAGGCTTCCAAAGCCAGATACTATATAAAATATACAAATACAGACATATCACCCGAAGGCTTAATCTTAATGTTTTCTAGAGGGAATACTGGGCTTCAGAAAACAGAAGAATCAAGATAAATGTCAAGTTTGTGGTTAGGGAAACTTGGTGTATGATGATTCTGTTCTTCAAGATAGGAAATTCTGCAAGTGGTACAGGTCTGGAGAAGGAAGGAGAGCAGATGACTTTAGTGAAGTGCCACATTCTATACCTTTTTCTGGGAGACTCTCAAAGATCATTAAACAAGAAAAGATTTTGAGATACGAAATCTTGGCCAAATGAACGTATTATTACTGTGTTTAGCCCAGAGCTTCCCAAATGATTAAACACAGTGTTGATCTAAAGAAAGAAACTGAGGCAAAATTAACATAGGTGGTGAGTTTATTTGGGCCAAGGTTGAGGAGTGCAGCCTGGGAAACAAAGGAAGTGCAAAGGACGAATAAGGAGAGGGGGCAGTTATAAAAGTTGTTTGCCAGGAATTCTCATTGATTTGTGATTAGCTATACATTGTTGAACTCTAGGGTAGGAGTTACGGTGTCCAGCATGTGGGATTGTTAGGTTAATTTATGGCTACTTGACATCACTCAGTGTAGAGCCACATAGCAAAAGGAGATTACTTAGCTCAAGGGAGGAGTGAGAGGTGGCTGCTGTCACATTTCAATGCCTCACTGCGCCTGATAATTCAAAGGGGCTCACACTTCTCAGATAAAAAGTTTCCTTTATTTCCCAATAGTTTTTAAAATTTTTATTTTATTTTTTTATTGAGACCGAGTCTTGCTCTGACACCCAGGCTGGAGTACAGTGGCATAATCCTGGCTCACTGCAACCTCCGCCTCCTGGGTTCTGGCAATTCTCCCACCTCAGCCTCTCGAGAAGCTGGGATTACAGGCGTGTTTCACCATGCCTGGCCAATTTTTTTATTTTTAGTAGAGATGGAGTTTTGCCATGTTGGCCAGGCTGGTCTTGAACTCTTGACCTCAAGTGATCCGCCTCCTCAGCCTCCAGAAATGCTGGGATTACAGGTGTGAGCCAGTGTGCCTGGCCTCTTTCCCAATGGATTTTGGAAATGCTGGTGTATACAACACAAGAAGAGAAGCAGAGCTAGGAAGGAACCCTGAGAACAGCTAACTTTTGAGGAGTGGCTGGAGGAATTTGGAAAGGAATACTCAGAGAGGTAGGAGGGAATTGTAACTGCTGGGGTGTAATCCCAGCTCAGTTATTCCATAGACATTAGGAAAACCAAGTCTCATGTCTTACTGTAGAACCACAAGGACCCTATGAGCCATGTCTGGGAATGTGGAGAGCTCTTTGGAAGAAACAGTGTACCCAATGTACTCAAGCACTTCCAGTTTCGACTGAAAGGGGCCCATGACATTATCACTTTCTCTTCTCAAAGAAACCACTCCTTTAGCTAAAAGGAAACCCATATTAACACTCTCAATTCTAAGCACCTGAGAATAATCCAACAGCTTCTCTTGAAGCTATAATGAATTGTCTTAAAATCTAATATAGAGGAAGACAATCCAAAATTTTAACAACATAGAAAAATAAATATTCTGAGTGAGTTAGTTACATCATTCTTTCACTATCATCTGAGACTAGACTCAAACTTCCCTTTAATGGTTTATTTCAATCTCAACAATATTAGATTTTAAAAAATTCCTACCTGTGCTTGGAAAGCTGAGAAAGGGTGAAAAAGGTAACATGATGTTTATGCTGGTGGGATTGTATAATGAATGGGGTAGCCACTTTGGAAAACAATTTGGCAGTTCCTCAAAAAATTAAACATAGAGTTACCTATATGACCTAGCAATTTCACTCCTAGCTGTACAATAAAGAGATATGAAAACATATGTCCACACAAAAACTTGTATGCAAATATTTATAACAGCATTATTTACAATAGACAAAAGGTAGAAACAACCCAAATGTCCATCAACTGATGAGTGGATAAGCACAATGTGGTATATCCATACAAAGGAGTATCATTCAGCCACCAAAATGAACGAAATATTCATTGAGATAGCACATGGATGAACCTTGAAAACATTATACTGAGTTAAAGAAGCCAGACACAAAATGCAACGTATTGTTTGATTCATTTATATGAAATGTCCAGAATAGGCAAATGTATAGAGCCAGAAATTACAGTAGTGATTGCTTAGGGCAGGTGAAGGGAAGAATGGTGAGTGCTAATAGGTATAGGATTTCTTTGGTGGGGGTGGTGATAAAAATGTTCTAAAGTTACTGTAAATAGTAGTGATAGATGCACAACTCTGTGAATATACTAAAATTACTGAGTTGTATACTTTAAAATGGTGAATTTATAGTGTGTGAATTATATATCTCAATAACGCTTTATTTAAAATAAAAGAAAACACAAGGGTGATGCATACTTTCTTTTCAAGATATCTAGTTCTTCAACACCCAACTGCCTTATTACCAGCAGTTTACCTTCACAGCTGTGCAGCAGCTGAGAGGTGGTCGGTCTTATTCCCCATTCCCTGTTTTTCCAGAATAATTTTAGGTGGTCAAATTAATCTATCTCCAATCTAGATTTATTTTTCTGCTAGTGCAAATAACATTCAACTGTTGGTTTCTGATGTATTTGTACCATCAGCTTTGTCTTAACATGTATACAACATGACATAGGACATGTTCATTTATACAGTTTATCTGTACATTTCTTAGGTCACTTTTCTAAAAGTCAGGTTTGTTGAGGTATAATTCGTATTCAGTTAAATTCACCTGTGAGTTATATGCATTTTGGTGGATATTTATAGTAACCACCACCACACTTGAGATGTTGACTATTTCCATCACTCTAAAATGTCTCTTCACACCCCTTTGTAGTCACCCTTCCCTCCCCATCTCCAGTCTCTGCCATCCCCTGATCTAATCTCTACCCTTAAGACACTTTTCATTTCCTGTTCTGTGTTCTCATGGTTCATCCTGAGGTGAATCTCTACCAGCTGGGATCCTGGTTTGTATCCCTACGGTGCCCAATGTGGTACCTGGCACCTAAAAGGTGCTCAGTAAATGAGTGCTCGATAAATGAATGAATATTTTGTTTTTCAGGTTCTATCAAATCATATTGGAGACTTTGTTCTCTGATTTCCAGGATGTGTCATTTGAAAGGGGCTATTTATGTTGGGAAAGGCTTCTTTTAAAGTCTTATGCAACCTTTCAAAAAATGGGCCATAGTGATTTCCAACTTCAGGGATTTTTGCTGAGCATGTCAAACATATCCCTAGACTTGGGGCTTACAACTTTCTTTGTTCGTCTAGCACGTAGATGGAAACATCCTCTCTCAACCTGAGCAAGTAGATGGAAATAGACTCTGGGACCATATGCAGCTGTTCTTCTCTCCTCCTACCTCTTCTCCCCGTCTTTGATGCCTCCATCTCCACATGGCATGGCCCCAGAGTCACATCCAGAGCTTCCCTGAACAAGTTCTGTGAGATTCCAGACCAAGTTTACGAAGAACTCCAGGGGTAGAATCGACATCTGCTTGAAGCTTTCTCATCATGCAGGGTGTGGCTCTGTGAAAACCCACCTGTTGCTGGCTCATCAGTCAGGCTTGGATCCTACTGGTCCTTCCTGAGCTCATTCGTCTTCTATTTTGATGTGTGTGAAGCAGAAACTGGGGCATTCCAGCCAGGTGTGGTGACACAGACCTGTAATCCCAGCACTTTCAGAGGCTGAAGTGGGGGAATTGTTTGAGGCCAGGAGTTTGATACCCTGGGCAACATAGTGAGATCTCATCTCTATACACACATGCACCTCCACGCGTGTGTACGCACACACACACGCACACACACGTGCGTGCGGGTCAGGCATTGTGGTGCATGCTTGTAGTCCCAGCTACTTGGGAGGCTGGAGTGGAGGGATTGCGTGAGCCCAGGAGCTGAAGTGAGTTCAAGTATAGTGAGCTATGACTGCACCACTGTACTCCAAACTCAGTGACAGGATAAGACTCTGACGAAAGAAAGAAAGAAAGAAAGAAAGAAAGAAAGAAAGAAAGAAAGAAAGAAAGGAAGGAAAGGAAAGGAAAGGAAAGGAAAGGAAAGGAAAGGAAAGGAAAGGAAAGGAAAGGAAAGGAAAGGAAAGGAAAGGAAAGGAAAGGAAAGGAAAGGAAAGGAAAGGAAAGGAAAGGAAAGGAAAGGAAAGGGAAAATAAACATTTCCAGAGCAAGTATAAGAGTATAACAGGCAGTGAACAAAATCCCCCTTTGCCCTGACAGTTCCATGAAATGAACTAGTCCTCAAAGAAAACTGCCCTTTCTTGAGAAGCGTGGGTATTTTCCTCCAGACCATCCTACTATCTTCAAGCAGATGGGTTTCCAGGCACTTTCTGGCGCTGACAGCCCCCTGCTGTGCCCTCTGAACACAGACACTACAAAAAAACTCATTTCACCTCTTAAGATTTGCACCTTGCCTCCAAAATGAAGCCTTGATGCTGGCATCCGAATGTATCCAAATAAAACCTCATTCCCTTTCTTCCTCCTTTGTCTCCACATGTGCATGCTGCGGCTTCCCTAGAGCAGCTGTGGTAGACAGTTCCTGCTCCTAGGAGACAGCTGCACATTGTAAACATGCACCAAGATGTACACCTGTACCAAGGTCAAAGTTTCAAGGTGTGAACTCCTTGGTACAATGGTGAGGTTTTGTTACATGCTGGTACGTAAACAAAATACCAAAAAGGTCTTAATTTTTTGCTACATAGAATAATTGTGTTCATAACCCCACGTGGACAGACAAATCATTAGTTAAAGGGAGCCAAAGAAATTATTTCTATAGTAAGGGTGACAGGGTGGAGGCTGTGAGGATGTTGGGGGTGGATGGGGAATTGGAGACAGGGAGGCTTCAGAAAAAGAGAAAAAGAAAAAAGTGGGATCTAAGTAGGGGAAAACTTATAGTCTTCATGAAAATCAAAAGCTGTGGCTGTCAAACTTTTGTGTTAGTAGTACCATGGTAAAAACATATTTTACTGCGTTGTGCGCGCCTCCCGCCCGTGCGCACACACAGATGTATAATGGAAATCAATCTAAAATAAAATGTTGCATAGCTAGCTATAAGCGTAGGATCTCTCTCTCTCTCTCTCTCTCTCTCTCTCTCTCTCTCTCTCTCTCTCTCTCTCTCTCTCGCTCTGTATGTGCGCGCGCGCGCGCGCTAGCGCGTGTGTGTGTGTGTCTGTGTGTGGACGCGAACAGCAGGCGGATCCGGGGGAAGCGCACCCTCGGGCTGCGTCTCCCGCGTCGCACCAGCCGGCCTGACCGCGCGTGGGAGGAGGGCGGGCGTGATGCCGCCGGGGCGGGAAGGTCGCAGGCGGCTGCTCCGGGCTGCAGCTCCTGCTGCGGTGGTGGCGACTCTGGACACTGCACGGGATGGACGCGCAGGACTGCCAGGCGGCCGCGACGCTCCAGCCGCCCGGGCCCCCAGCCCATGGCTGCGTGGCCGCCTGGTGGGACATGGTCGACCGCAACCTGCGGTGAGTACGCGCCAGGTCCACCTCTGGCCGTGCCCCGACGGCTCGGGCTGCGCGGGAATGGGGCAGGGGGCGAGGGCGCGGCTGAGGCCGTAATCCCCTCTGCTGGCCCGGGCCCAAGGCCCGGCATTGTGGCTCCCCGGGGACCTCGGCAGCCACCTGAGAACTCTAGGGCTCTTTGATTGCCCTCACTATCCTCAGCCTCAGTCCCAACCTGGACCAGCAATACTCTCAGGTTTGGTTTTTCAGGAAGTATAACTTTTGGGGACTTCTGAAATACAGATGCCAGGGAGATGGCTGGATTCCTATACCAATCTCTATTATCTGACCATTTCGCTAACACACAAGATGGATCTGAATGACACTAGTAATAGTGACAATAGTAATATATGTTGTAATCTTGGACAGGGTTCTCTTAGGTCAAGGGCCTATCTGTGTAGGTGGGAAAGGATGAGAAAATCCCTGCCTGGTTCCCTGAGTGTGAACTCCCTGGCATGTATTTAAAGAACACACCTCCAGTATACTAAAGACATATATAGTGTGTTGAAACCATAACTTGGTATTACCTGTACCAAGTTCTTACGTTGTTTAAATCTGAAATATATCAGTGGGTGTTTTGGTTTTTGTTTCCGTTTTCTTCCTCCCATGGATCCTCGGTTTAAACAGTAATCTTAAATTACTGGAATCCACCAGCAACATATTGCCAATCTTGTTCACACTGAAGCTAGGTATTGATTGGGGATCCTAGACCCAGGATATGTGGGTATTTCATTTAGTTTTTTTGGTGTGGGACGGTATTGGCATTTTTACTTCCCTCTTTCTATTCCTTTTGTTTAATTTGTGCTGATTATAAAATATCCAAAAATTATATCCAGACACAGGAGACCTCACTTTGGAGTGCCCAGAGTGATGATGACAAACAGGGATCTTTTCTCTCTTTCTCTCTTTTTTTTTTTTGTTTTTTTGAGGGTTTCACTCTGTTGCCCAGGCTGGAGTGCAGTGGCACAATCTTGGCTCATTCCCAGGGCTTAAGCGATCCTCCCAGGTCAGCCTCCCCAGTAGCTGGGACTACAGGTGCCCGCTACCACACCGAGCTAATTTTTGTATTTTTTGTAGATACAGGTTTTCACTGCATTGCCCAGGTTGGTCTCAAACTCCTGGAGCTCACAGGTTCCACCTGCCTTGGCACCCCAAAGTGTTGGGATTACAGGTGTGAGCCACTGCACCTGGCCTCTTTTCTCTTCTATTCCTTTTTATTCTTGTTGCAGACAACAGAGTGCTGGCAGCTCTGCAGGGGCCCAGTCACCTAGAACCCATGCCTTTCAGCTCTGTGTTGGATCTGAACATCCTGGCAGAATGTCCTGATTGCACTTGTCAAACTGCATATTAACAGGACTTCTCTCCCAGAGGTGGGGATTCTGGGAAAGTTGACATCTAATGTTTCTCACTTTGACGATCTCTGTGGAATTGATGGCTCATTATTTAACATTTGTTTGGCAGTAAATGGCATTTGTTAGGCAGAGAATCAAAGTTGCACTTCACACTCATAGAGAGTAACCCACTTTGCTGATAATGGAGTGGGAGCTGGGGAGTTGGGGACTATCTATTACTTGCCTTACTAACTGGTGAAAAAAGTCTCAAGAGACACTTCCTGAAAGAATAAAATACTAGCGCATGTCTTCATCTGAGCAGAAGATTATTGGTTCAATGTAAGATATGCTGAGGCTGAGGCCCAGACCCATTTCCAACATCCCAAGTCCTCTTTGATTCTTGGAGCTGGGTTCCGTTTAGATGAACAAACCTTCATGGAGGGCTTGTCATACCCCTGGCCCTGATTATGGCCCGGGAACTAGTGGGATGTGTTGTGAGACCTAAGAAGAACATTTCGTCATATGATTTTTTCAATGGCCATTTTTTTAATGCCTTGGGAATCTAGTTATGTATATTATAAAAATTTTTATCAAATCCAGTTGCTGCTTAAGGTGGATGGGCCAAGGAGAGTAAGTCTCCACCTTACAACTGGTTTTCTTTAAATTAGAAAAATGGGGCCAGGTGTGGTGGCTCATGCTTGTAATCCCAGCACTTTTGGAGGCCAATGTGGGCAGATCATGAGGTCAGGAGATTGAGACCATCCTGGCTAACACAGTGAAACCCCCTCTCTACTAAAAATACAAAAAATTAGCCAGGCGTGGTGGAACACACCTGTAGTCCCAGCTACTCCGGAGGCAGGAGAATTGCTTGAACCTGGGAGGCGGAGGTTGGAGTGAGCCAAGATCATACCACTGCACTCCAGCCTGGGTGACAGAGCGAGACTCCATCTCAAAAACAAACAAACAAACAAACAAAAAAAACAATAATAATAATAAAAACAAAAGTGGAAAACGTGCTCCAGAAGGAAGCTGGGGGAAACCAAAGGTTTATTTTCCTTCTCATTTCCCCCTATTCCACCCCAAGTCATTACAATCCTAGATAGTGCTCAGGAAATGTCCATGAGTAGGCTGACAAATGTATTCATTCTTTCCACAGTGTTGGTTCTTTATGATCTATCGGACACTATTCTAGTCTTGGTCACACAGCAGTAAATAAAACAGACAAAAGTCCTTGCTCTGTGGAGCTTACATTGATTCATTTGCAATTCTAAGTAAAAAAAAAAGAAAATGAAGTCCTTTCTCTTTCCTCCAAAGCTACCAATAAATGTTGCTTCCGTTTCCCTTACAAAATAAATGCACTTTCTTTCCATTTTCAACCTACGCGTCAATAAATATTTACTGAGCTCAGCCCTGGGCTGGACAGAGTGAAGTGTAAAGGAAGCATTCTATGCCATGTTGTTCTTGCTGTCTGTGGCCTGATAGAGTGGGGAAGATAGGGCTAATAACGGGAAAGCCATCAGAGAACAATTCAAGGCCAGCCGAGGCCACGTTATTATTTGTGGGAGGAAAGACAAGAGGGAGGGGTCACCATGGGATGATGTCTCCAGGAGACTTTGACAAGAAAGAGATACTTCCGTGGCCATGCAGGAAGAGGGTATTTGGTTGGGAGGGTGTCTCCTGGTGGTTGGTGACAAACAAATGTCGACTGAATGAATTGGCACATAGGTTGAAGGTACATGTCTTAATATTTGAAACAGTAAATGTAGTTAGATTTGGGCTTCCCAAAGTTGGTTTGCAGAAACCTCTGAGCATGAGTGATTCACCCTGTAGCAGCTCAGACTCCACCAGCTTCCACCAGCAAGAATCATACAGTTAGGTTCTGAGGCCCCTGCGGGACGCTGTGCGGTTACAGCCGCAGCTGATCAGAGGCCAAGCGAAAGAACACCAAAGCCCCAAGGCGGCCGTTTGATGTGGCCGCTAGTGGGGACTGGGCTGACACTGCATCCTCCGCTCAAATAAAGTCTATTAGCCCCTGGTGACTCTTGATCCCCTACTGATCTAGGGGAAGTCAAATCGACAACCCCTTAGTTAAAAGAAGCTGCTTTGCATTATTGATGCTCGGAGGATCTGGTCACTCTGTTCTCTTCCCGCAGTGCATCTCAGAGAAGTGCCTCGAGCTATTTGAGAGAAGAATTCTGTATGAATTATTCCTTAAAAACAGACACACATTTCCCTCTACTGCCTCTGCTTCCCAAGCAGACCTTCAAAACATAACTTAGCGGGAGACTACCCTGCCTACCTTCAAAAGACAGCTTAGTGGGAGACTAACAGGCAGGGTGGAGGTGAGTGAGGGGAGCTTAGAGGGAAGACAGCAGGAGCCAGCGGCTGGAAGGAGGCACAGTTCAGCCTTGGGTTCAATTCTGTCCATTTGGGCTTGATCTGTGGCTCAAAGTGGCTTCTCTGGGTTTTGATTTCTTATCTCTAAAATCAGAACAACAATGTCCTCTCCTTCCTGCCGCCTTCATGGTGGGGGTGGTGGGGTGCTATTTTAAGGTATTATGAAACAATCATTTTCATTTCTTTCTTTCTGATTTTATGAGTAGGCAATTGCCTGTGTATGATGCATTTGAAAAATCTATCCATTACCCTTAGCCCACATATCTTTTCCACTTCTTGCAGAACTGCTGGAAATTCATCAGAGATTCATTATCTTCTCTCTTTGTGTCTCTTCCAAACACATATAAGTGCTCTGATTTTTAATTCATTAACACTTTGGGGGAGTTAATTTTTTTAGAGGTCTTTCTTTGATGACTTTGTTATCAGAGGGCTCCTGAGAATACAGGAGCAGGAAGGAGGAAAGAAGAAAGGACCCTACCCTGAGAGGGCTAAGGGGCAGAAAGAGATCTTAAAACAAGATTGTCTACCAGCAGAATTTTGCCAGAGGTCAGCCTTGTTCCTGGGGTTCATTTCTGCTTACATGGATGTCACCAGGACTGTGACATCCTGAAGATCCTTATAGGACTATGGGATCAGACAGACCTGGGTATGTGCGGCTCTGCCATTCATTGGCTTGTGACCTTGGAAAGATTAGTTAACTTTCCAGTCTCATTTGCAAAGCAAAGGTAATAATTATCTTCCAAAAATACCTCTGGTCTAGCAGAGAAATCAGGGCAGGGGGAGACAATTTATCAAAAATGCTTTCTAGCCTCTCGACCTTACCATTTGATTATGTTAAACAGTCTTAACAATGACCTCTCACGACATGGAAAGAGACTTACTTAATGGCTAATGTGGGCAAAAACTGGAAGCAGGAGGTGATGACATTGACCTCTTGTATCCCTCATTTCTCTAAGACCCTCACAAGAGAGGTGGCTTGAGACAGAGGTGTCCTTAGTGACTCCTCATGGACAAATCGTCACTTGTGTGCTGACAGCTCCTGATTGGGTGGTTTGTGTCACAGGGAACAATAGCGTAGGCAAGATGTGCATGCGCCCATCCCACTCCCTGACCAAGCTCCAGCCCTGTGCCTCATGGGTCCTTCTCTTCCAGGGACCTCATTTCAGAAGTGGGGTCTTCTAACACTGGTTCATTTCTCCTAAGATGCAGCCAGAATATAGAGGATCTAAGGATTATTCCCTCACTGCCTGAGACTAATGATAAGAATACCTAACACATATAGTGCAGAATTGTGATATAATTAAAAACTGTGGCAGCTGTTAAACTGTCTGAATCCTGTTTACTGGTGACTTTCGGGTCCAGCCTCAGCCTTCTAGGGGCTACAGTAAGGGACCAAACCTGGCTGTGGTGCAAACATCTCCCTTCGCCTCCTGTCCCTGCCATGTCCTGGCTTTTTCAGCTACTGGTCGAGGCCCTGCCTTATTGCTCTCCTTACCTGGTTTCCCCTTAGTCCCAGTCTTGACCTGCCCTATAGATAATTCCATGTCATTGTGTAAAAAGATCTTCTTAAATGCCAACTGACCTGGAATTCCCACTGTTAGTCTCTGAAATTTGGGGGCAGATCACCTGAGGTCAGGAGTTCAAGACCAGCCTGGCCAACATGGTGATACCCTGTCTCTACTACAACAATTAGCCAGGCCTGATGGCGGGTGCCTGTAATGCCAGCTACTCGGGAGGCTCAGGCAGGAGAATTGCTTGAACCTGAGAGGCAGAGGTTGCAGTGAGCTGAGATCATGCCATTGCACTGCAGCCTGGGCAACAAGAGCAAAACTCTCTCAAAAAAAAAAAAAAAAAAAAAAAAAAAAAAAAAAAAAAGCGAAAGAAAAAGAAAAAACCAAGATAAACGGATTAATTTCGAAAACCTTGTGTGTTTCCCAATATCTTGCAGATCTTTTCCACACTCCTGTTCAACGCTCGGACGAAAAATTGCTGCTCTGTATGACAGTTTTACTAGTAAATCCTTAAAAGAACATGTTTTCCCTCCTCTGATAGACATGTTAATTTATTTTAATTTTTGTAAGTATGGACCTTCTATGAATTTGCCTATATATATTTTTTTCCCCAAATAAAGACCTCACTATCCTTAAAGTTGTGACGTAGTGAAAAGACATGTCAGCTGTAAAATTGTGGCTAGACTGAAATGGTCTCAAACTTATTTAATATTGACTTTGAAGTGTAGCAGGAATCCCTGCAAACTGTTGGAAGTAAAGAGAGATGCATGGCCTTGTGGGTGAGGGTTCCATTCAAGAGCTGATTTCAAATTAATTTGTTGTTAATATGGATACCTAACTGCTTACTGTATTCTCTGCCTTTCCCCTTCCTTTTCTTATCCGCATCCCTTAAAGATGAGAGAGAGAGAGAGAGAGAGAGAGAGAGAGAGAGAGAGAGAGAGAGAGAGAGAGAGAGAGAGAGAATGGTGCTGATGTAAGGAATCTATTTTTCCTCTGTTTTTTTTTTTTTTTTTTTCCTACTGAGCTATGTGTTAGTCTATTTAACACAGTCCTTCTAGTTCTCACCTGCTTGCCTCCTGGTGTGTGTGAATTCTGGACATTTCTTGCCTGTTGACTGATGATTAGGTTTCACTGAAGTATCAGAATACTTATTAATTTTTCTTCTAGGCCTTTTTACCTTCTTAGGGGAATGGTCTCCTCTGCTTTTAGCCAGAGACAAGGATAAGGATTGAATAACTCTGTTTCTGTATTACGAGCTACCACACTGATGCTATTTTAAAATCTAGCTTTTAGGTTTTTGTTTTTTGCCCCTCTTCTGCAGGCTAGTCCTAGTTGATAAAATCAAATACTCTGCTAGGAGTTTTAGTGTAGTCGCTTGCAACTTAGAAGCCTGTTAACTTATGTAGGCTAATTCCTTTCTTTGATTGTGATTAAAAGGCATGGAATCTGATTCTTGGAGTTGATAATGATTTTTACTTTCCAGTCAAAGCCCCATTTCTTGTGGATTTAAAGAAACCAGAGTTAAAGATTCCTCACACAGTGAACTTCTACCTGAGAGTTGAACCTGGGGTGATGCTAGGGATCTGGTGAGTGCACAGATGGGACACTGGGTTGCTTGATGGGACAGGTTTTCCTGTTAGGACGCAGAGGAGCAGTGCTGTGTTCCCTGCCCATGGAGAGGTCAGTGCTCCTGGAGGTACCTGGAGGCTGTTTTCTACACCTTCCTCTTCTGTTGATTTGCTTGATTTTGCTTTCTAAGAATTTTGCTTTGGAGTATAGACTTTAAAGTGTTGCCTTGGCTTCTGGCCTCACCCACCCCTTCTGCCTTATTCCATACCACCTTTGCCTTCACGCCCTCAAGTCCAGACACACTGCCCTCCCAGGACACGCTCTGCCCTCAAGGCTTCCTTCTATTTCTCAGCTCCCCGCCTTCCCTCTTCTTGCCTTGCTGTCTACTTATCTATTGGATCTTACTTCAGTTGGTAATTTTCAGGAAAGCCTTTCCTCACTGCCCATTTTAGGTATGTGCTGTGGTGGCCACCCATGCCTGTCCCTTTTGACAATTATTCCCATTGTCATGAAATAAATGTTTGTGTGATGATTTGGTTAATATTTGTCTTCCTTACAAAACTATAACTTCAGCAGGTGATAGACTTTGTTGGTGGGTTTTCATTGCTTAGCACAATGCTTGGCACATAAAGGACATTCAGTAAATATGTCAGATGAGGTCATGAACATTCTATTGTCTTACAATGCTAACCTTAACATTTCTTCTGTTTAGTTGTAATACTCATTCTTGGCTGCCAAGTTTCCAGTGATCTGTTTTCTATTTCATCTCCCTGAGTTCAAACCTTTGATCATAAAATGTTTAGGAACCAACACATAACTTCTTCCTATTCTGCAGGGTACAGTTCATCCAATAGTGTTGGAATTTAGAAATCGTTTTATTCTTTGCTTTCGCCCCACTGGTCCTTGGTTTGGTGAGTCAGCTATCTCATCAATATCAGCTCATCCAGCAGGCAGCAGTGCCTATATTCTGAGTACAGAGGCCCTGGGGATGATGGCAGACTTTCTGCCCCTAAATGATGGAGAGGACAGAAAATTTGTCACCCTTAGCCAGTTCTCCACAGCCCATGGCGATATGTCATATGGCAGTGTTCACATTTGCAGCATTCGTTGGGTTAACAAAGTGGAGAAAATGGAACTCACGCAGACGTTTAAAATCACAAGGTTACTTGGTTTCTGGAGCAAAATGGTTCAGTATTTTAGTTCTTTTCTCTTACATAAACTGGTTTCTCTTTAAATTATTTCCTACTTGTCTCTTCAGCCAAACTCATGGCAGATGGTAAATATCTATTTTCTTTTACTTGTTTCCCTTTTTTAAAAAACAATTTCAATGTACCTAAGAACAGCAGTCTTGGAAAATTAGCAGGTGCAGAAGTCAGAAGAACTAAAACAGTAAGTCATTAAACGGCGTCTCTGTGCATGGGGACATGGGGTAGGGCAGTAGTGGTTCTCATCATAAGACGTTTTGTGGTGTTAGATTTTTATTTTTACCATGTGCATATATTACTCAGACAAAAAATTAAAATATATGTATATATATCATAAGGAGAGTTTCAGCCTTTGGCAAGGATGGATAATTCCTCTTTCTACATTTGTTTAAACCTCCCTTGCTCTTCAGGCACACAGTCCCCAGCTGCCGGGAGGAAGATGCCAAAGGGAAGGACCGTTGCTGGTATGAAGCAGCCCTTCGCGATGGGAACCCAATCATTGTTTATCTTCACGGCAGTGCAGAACACAGGTCAGTGGCTCTGCTTAAGTATTTTTTTTTTTTTTTCAAGAGATTGAGTGCATTTCAGCCCCACAGGGGAATGAAGAAGGACAGGGCTCTGTTTTTAACTCTGTATGCATGCCTTCACATATTTCTTTTCCTTTGTTGAAATCTGATGGTGTTCTGGCAATAAGCTTCACTTGAAAAGATTGTTCTATATATAGAATAATGTGGATCCCTAACTAAGAAGGAGAAAAGAATAACTCTTCCAAAAGTTGGATGTTGATTTCAAAGAAAGTGATGATTCTTTTGCTCCCTAAGAGTGTCTGAAATGATGGATTTAACCCATGAATGATGGGAAAGGGAATAGGCACGCATTATGGGGGAGAGGAAGAGCCATCTCCAGATCAGAGATTTTTCAGAACACTACAGGGGAGAGTCCTTTATTTAACTTTAATGTTACTAGCTGAAAATATGACTTCTTAAGAGAGGTCACATGGAATTCTGACCACAGGTACTGGGGACCGTCTGACTAATTCTAATCTAGAATAGCCATACCTCAGCCCATTCTCTGTAGTCCCAACCTCGCTTTGTAATAAAGAACACCTCCCAGGAGTCTGGCTCCCCTTGTGATGTGCTGTCAGAGCCCTTCTGGGCCTGTGTAATTATGCTGGGTGATGATCACCCGCTGTGACTGTGCCCCTTCAGCTTGGGGCAGGGGCGATGTGCCTCAGAAACCCACAGATCTCCTCCACATGGGGAGGAGCACCTGCCTGTGACTCCCTTCCTCCTCGTCTTTTTCTGGCAGGTGACTCGCCTTTCTCAAGACTCGCCTTTTCTCAAGAGACTTTCTTGATGTGTACATTTTACAGCCACATTTACTGAAATTTCCTGTGAAACCCAGCATTTTTTTTTTTGAGACAGAGTCTGACTCTGTCACCCAGGCTGGAGTGCACTGGCACAATCTTGGCTCATGGCAAGCTCCACTTCCCGGGTTCACACCATTCTCCTACCTCAGCCTCCTAAGTGGCTGGGACTACGCTGGAGGCGCCCGCCACCATGCTGGGCTAAGTTTTTGTATTTTTAGTGGAGATGGGGTTTCACTGTGTTAGCCAGGATGGTTTCGATCTCCTGACCTCGTGATCTGCCCGCCTCGGCCTCCCAAAGTGCTGGGATTACAGGCATGAGTCACCGCGCCAGGCCCGAAACCCAGCATTTTTACATAGTTTTTTTTTTTTTTTTTTTTTGAGACGGAGTCTCGCTCTGTCGCCCGGGCTGGAGTGCAGTGGCCGGATCTCAGCTCACTGCAAGCTCCGCCTCCCGGGTTTACGCCATTCTCCTGCCTCAGCCTCCCAAGTAGCTGGGACTACAGGCGCCCGCCACCTCGCCCGGCTAGTTTTTTTTTTTTGTATTTTTTAGTAGAGACGGGGTTTCACCATGTTAGCCAGGATGGTCTCGATCTCCTGACCTCGTGATCCGCCCGTCTCGGCCTCCCAAAGTGCTGGGATTACAGGCTTGAGCCACCGCGCCCGGCCCATTTTTACATAGTTTAACTTTGTATTGATTTTGTAAACTTGGGCATGATGTTACAATGTATTTATTTAAAGGACCTTGTGGACCACACAGCATGTCTGCCCCTCTGTGTAAATCCATAAGTGCCCTCAATGAGCCCAGATTTCCTGGCTCTGGGATCAGACACAGCTTGCTTTTGTTCTCTGTCCAGAAGTATCAGCTTTCTATCTGCAGTCCTGAGCTGCAAGTAAGGAGTACCAGACAGTACTCTCCTCAAATGGGAGATTACAGGGAACCTGTCGAGGCATCAAAAACAGTGGCTCTAGACTGGAGATCCGTGGAAGCCCCAGAAGGCCCATGAACTCCTCTCCACAATTGTACATAAAATTTGAAATATGGGTACATTTTTTCTTGGGAAATGGGTTCATAGCCTTAACTAGAAGTTCAACAGGCTCCATTACATATACATACATATACATACATACATTACATATACATACATATACATACATATACACACATACATTACATATACATACATATACATACATTCTTAGAGCCAATGTAATGGCTCTAAGATAGAACTCAAATAAATGACTTTTAAGAATTCTCTGCCTTTTGATGAGTAGTTGCCAGGGCTTGGCGGGTTAGGGAGGAAGGAATAGGCAGAGCACAGAGGATTTCTAGGGCAGTGGAAATCTTCTGGATGACACTACAATGGTGGATACATGTCGTTATACATTGGTCAAAATCCATAGAATATCCAACACCAAGAGTGAACCCCAATGTAAACTAGGCAATTTGGATGATAATAATGTATCCATGTAGGTTAACTGATTGGAACAAGTGTCCCACTGTGGTGCTTTGGATGTTTATAGGGAGAGAAGGTTGTGTGTGAATGAGGACAGGGGTTATATGGGAACTCTGCATTTTGTGTTCAATTTTGTGGTGAACCTAAAACTGTTTTAAAAATAAATTTTATTAATTTCTAAAAAAAAAAAAAAAAGAAAAAAGAAACAGGTCACAAAGACCATCAGTCTTCTTCCTGAAAATACAGGTCCAATCTTATTCTGACTAATGTTACACAGAAACCTCAGTCACAATAAAGACTACAACTACTAACTTCTTATTCACAAACTTAAAATAACATCTACAATACAATTAAATTTAAAACTTCTGGAAAGAACCTTGTACTTCATCATAATAAAATCGAATTTGTGAGCTGGGCATGGTGGCTGACGCCTGTAATCCCAGCACTTTGGGAGGCCGAGGCGAGTGGATTATGAGGTCAGCAGTTCAAGACCAACCTGACCAAGATGATGAAACCCCGTCTCTACTAAAAATACAAAAATTAGCCAGGCATGGTGGCAGGCACCTGTAATCTCAGCTACTTGGGAGGCTGAGGCAGGAGAATCGCTTGAACCTGGGAGGCAGAGGTTGCAGTGAGCCAAGATCATGCCACTGCATTTCAGCCTGGGTGACAGAGTGAGACTCTGTCTCAAGAAAATAAAATAAAATAAAATAAAATAAAATAAAATAAAATAAAATAAAATAAAATAAATAAAATCGAATTTGTGGTTGCATTCGTATGGCAACATAATAAAATTCTCTGTCTTTTGAATGATCTTTGAAGCTTGCTTATTAATGTGGTTAACATAAAGCAGACCATTTTTGGGGAAAAATAATTTCGGTGCCTACAGGGCTGTGAGCCTCTCCCCTTCACTTCGTCTTGCACTTAAATGGCAGAGTGGACAGGGTATAGGCAAATCGTAGTCTAGTGCAGCCTGATGACATCATCCCTTGTTCTGAAAGTCACTTTCTGGAAACTATTTTCCTTTAGCTTCTAAGAGTATTCTTAGAAATAAGTTTTACTGTGGCCGGGCGCGGTGGCTCAAGCCTGTAATCCCAGCACTTTGGGAGGCCGAGGCGGGCGGATCACGAGGTCAGGAGATCGAGACCCTCCTGGCTAACACGGTGAAACCCCGTCTCTACTAAAAATACAAAAAACTAGCCGGGCGAGGTGGCGGGCGCCTGTAGTCCCAGCTACTCGGAGGCTGAGGCGGGAGAATGGCGGGAACCCGGGAGGCGGAGCTTGCAGTGAGCTGAGATCCGGCCACTGCACTCCAGCCTGGGCGACACAGCGAGACTCCGTCTCAAAAAAAAAAAAAAAAAAGAAATAAGTTTTACTGTGTAGAAGTGAAAAAAGGTGGATTATCAGCAGTTCATCAAATGCTTGTATTGAGAAGCGCTACAAAGATCTGGCCAGACCTCACCGAGAGGAACGCCGGCCCAGTGGGGAGCCATCGATCATTCACCCTGACACATCTGAGCTGGCTGTGACACCAGAAAGCATTTCCCCTTCTCCTAGTTATTTATTCCTCCAACCTGAAAGAGAAAGGCGTGAGATCAGACACCAGCAGCAGGACAGTGATTTTTATTGAACTTGTCAACATCACTCCTAATTCTTGCTTTTTTTTTAAACTTCCTTTACAGGGCAGCTTCTCACAGACTGAAGCTGGTAAAGGTATGTCTGAAGAGGCCTCAAAGCACCCATTTCATAAGTCCTCATGAATGCTGTTTGATAGTCATAAGATTTTCCTCAAGCCCTCCGTGTGGTTGTCTTTTGAGAGGTCTCCAGGGTACTGGTCAGGGTGGGTTGTGGTGTCTGGGGCTCAAAGTCCCATCGGTGGACTTCTGCTCCTACACTGATCAAAACAGAACTGAGCTTCTCTAGGTCCCAAAGTACCTTCGTGAACTTCATAATCTCCTTGCCAAATGGAGGCGAAGACATTTTTATTTGCTTTCTCTGAGGGCTGGGGGATGGGTTGAGAGAGTTTTGTTGTTGTTGCTGTTGTTTTTGAGATTCTGTTGCCCAGGCTGGAGTGCAGTGGCGCGATCTCCACTTGCTGCAACCTCCGCCTCCCAGGCCCAAGTGATTCTCCTGCCTCAGCCTCCAGAGTAGCTGGGATTACAGGCGCCAACCACCACACCCGGCCAATTTTGTATTTTTTAGTAGAGACAGCGTTTCACCATGTTGGCCAGGCTGGTCTCGAACTCGTGACCTCAGGTGATCCACCCACCTCGGCCTCCCAAAGTGCTGGGATTACAGGCGTGAGCCACCTCACCCGGCTGACATTTTTATTTGCTTTCTCTGAGGGCTGGAGGATGGGTTGAGAGAGTATTATTAAGGTGCAAAACGGTCACTCCTTTTAAAAGAAGCAACCTTTTTAGTTTCTAGTGGTTATAGGCTAAAGACACAGAATGTCTGTTCTTAAAAGTCATTCAAGGCTGGGTGCAGTGGTTCATGCCTGTAATCCCAACACTTTGGGAGGCTGAGACCGGGAGTTCAAGACCAAGGTCTCAACTTCATGAGACCCTATCTCTACAAAAAAATTTAAAATTCACTGGATGTGGTGGTACTTGCCTGCAATTCCAGCTACTCAGGAGGCTGAGGTGAGAGGATTGCTCGAGACTGGGAATTTGAGGCTGCAATAAGCTAGGATTGTGCCACCACACTGCAGCCTGAACGACAGAGTGAGGAGACCCTGACTCAAAAAAAGAAAAAAAAGTCATTGAAACCCTGGCTTCAGCCCATGTAAGGCTTTGTAGAGTAGCATGGTGGCCACACTTGCTCTCCTCACTCCCTGCTGCATGACTCTGGCTTGTTGGGACAGCCCCTGTGTTTCCAGGTATGCAGAAGATGGCAGGCTTTCCACTTAGCCATATTTGCCTCAGAACTGGTTGAGCAAGCTGCCTGTTTATCCTCTTCCACCCTCTGGTTAGGTAATCTCCGCTGCAGGTGACCGGCTGTTGACCACAGGGACTTGGTCTCTCCTCCCACATGCTGGCTCCCACCTCGGAGTTCTTTCCTGGTCAAACAATATTAGTGGGGCCCAGAATCCTGGCAGTACCAGTATCTCCAGTGCTTTCTTCATCCTCCCTCCCCTGTGCAGACAGGAAGCTCCTCTCCTGTCCCCTCCCCTCATCCCCTTGTGGAGCAGCAGGGGCCTGGGTGCAGCGTTACCCAGGAGGACCATGTTTATTCATTTTTAGTTTTGCTTTCTCCTCTGCACCCTGCCCTTTGCATTCCCCACATGGAATGCGGTAAAGCTGGTGCCCATGAGGATGTGCGTGCTTTTCCCCTCCCACTCAGATCTGTCTCAGTGTTCCCAGAAAGGAGAAGAGCTGTGGGTGTGAAATGCAGACAGGTGATCCTTGTGGTAGTTAGGATGGGTGGGGGAGGAGAACGGCTGGTATGGCAGGACTTTGCCCCCAGGCAGATTGTGGGTAGCAAATGCCACTGTCATCATTCCCCAACAGAACCAAACTTCCTTAGCCCTTCCTTCCCTCCTCTGGAGAGGAGATTTAAAAAAAAATAAATTTTCATTATTAAATTTTCGTTCATTCATGTATTCATCACGGCAACAGACTAATACAGCTATTTTTATTTATTTGCATTCCCACCTAGTTTTTATTTCTCTTTATAAAAAGCTTTTGTTACTATGATTGTATCTATATGCACTTTTATGTTGTGCTTTTTACTTCAAACTATTTTGTAGACATTCTTCCATGTTTTCACAGTCATGATAGTTATCCAGTTTAAAGGCTATATCATTCTCAGTTATATTTATAAGCAATTGTTTACTTAACTATTCTACTGCTGTTGTATATAAGATTTTTTTTTCTCCCTGCATTTGTTTTAACTAGTATTGTTTCAGAAAACTATAAGCACCTAGCTTTTTCTTCTTTCGTGTCTTTTTTCTAGAGGTGAATTCTCAGGAGTAGGGTGTGCTGCTGGTATTGTTCTTGGATTGTGTTGCCTAGTGGTCCTTCAACACGTGCTGCAACACACATGGATATTCCCATTTTCCTGGATGCTTAGCCGCCATGTGCCTTGGCTAACTTTTTTGGAGGGAATGTAACAGATATGTAAGAGCTACATTTAGCTCCTCATTATTAGTTCAATTTGTATTTACAAGTTCCTAATGAGGTTTTGCCACCGGATCTAAAATGCAGTAGGAGAAGCACAGTATTTGGACAGAGGAAGACCCAGGAGTGAATCTTCGTTCTAATTCTAGCGAATTGGACGATCTAAAATAAGTTACTTAAACTCCACAAGACTCAGTTTATCTGTAAAATGGGGATAATGTCTACTTTACAGTACAGTTGTGAGGATTAAATAAAGTTTCAAAAGTGTCGGCACAGTAAAATTTTGTCCTTTTTTATCTCTCTTTATCTATCATTGTATTTCTTCTTATTTATTTATTTATTTATTTATTTATTTATTTATTTATTGTTTTTTGAGACAGAGTCTCTGTCGCCCAGGCTGGCATGCAGTGGTGTGATCTTGGTTGCTCACTGCAACATTAGCCTCCTAGGTTCAAGTGATTCTCCTGCCTCAGCCTCCCTGGTAGCTGGGATTACAGGCCTGCACCACCACACCCAACAATCATTGTATTTCATTTCATGACAAATTATGTTTTCATAGTCTCTCCTTCTTTACCTACTAAAAGCTTGGCAGTGGTCTCATATATTAGAGTGATCTCTTTATTTTTTTATTGAAATTAACTTTCTTCATATTTAATATAAATAGCTTCCACTTTTTGATTGCCTCTACTACAATTCTGTGTAGAGTTCTTATTCTCAAGGAATTTAAAAAAAAAAGACATTCGTAGACCTAAAGGTGACTATTATTGTTTCTCACTTTTCAGAATAATATTTACATATGTAAATGTTAAATAACTTGGCCAAGGTCACACAGCAGGTAAGCGGCAGAGCCAGCATGAGACCCTGGGTGTCTGACCCTGCTCAGCCTTCCTGCTCTCCATCTCTCCCACTGCGCCTTGGCTTCTCAAGTTGGAAGTCAAACACCAGACTTCAAAAATACATCTTTCCCCACCTGTTAAGCTAGTGTGTGTGCTTTGAACGTACAGATACCTAGAGCATCCTAACTTTAGAGAGTTTCTGACAATGCAACAAACTTTCTTTTTAATCTTCATCTAATATAAAATACTAGCTGTTTCTCTAGGTTCTGCAGTTAAAAAATAAATCTAATAAACAAGTTAAAATTACCTTTGAAAGAGCCCTCCTTGTGATGTGATATGGATGGATATAGGGAGGAGAAGCCTTTTCTGTTTACATCTTCTAATTAAAGTGATAACAGCTCCTTTGTTACCTAGGTGCTGAGTGATGGTGGCTTTCATGTCTTGTCTGTTGACTACAGAGGTATGTGTTAAGAATGGTGTACAAAGATTTTTCAATAAGTGGGGGGCCTCTGATGACCCCTCATTTTGAAGGCAGTGATACTCTGTTTGCTTTTCTTGCTGCCAGGATTTGGGGACTCTACGGGTAAGCCCACAGAGGAGGGACTGACTACAGATGCCATTCGTGTCTATGAGTGGACCAAGGCAAGAAGTGGCATCACTCCCGTGTGTCTCTGGGGCCACTCTCTGGGTACAGGGTAAGTAAGATCTGCAAATGTGTCCTTACGCAGGTCCTTGAGGCTTTAGTGTCCTATCAAAGGCAGCAGTCAGTAGTGGAAGGAGCACTGAGCCAGAAGACAGGGACTCTTTGCTGATCACTTTCACACTCTAGAAGTGGCTGAAGATCTTGCCATCTCACCATGCTATTTGTAAAACAACAGAAGGTCCCTTCAGCTGTATGGTTATTTATTACATTGAAGTCCAAGTCTTTCTGAGAGTTTTAAAGAAAAGGATCCTTGGCCAGACGTGGTGGCTCACACCTGTAATTCTAGCACTTTGGGAGGCTGAGGTGGGCCGATCACTTGAGGCCAGGAGTTCGAGACCAGCCTGGCCAACATGGCCAAACCCCATCTCTACTAAAAGTACCAAGAATTAGCTGGGCTTGATGGTGCATGCCTGTAATCCCAGCTTCTCAGGCAGCTGAGACAGGAGAATCACTTGAGCCCAGGGAGGTAGAGGTTGCAGTGAGCTGAGATTATACCACTGCACTCCAGCCAGGGTGACAGTGGGAGACTGTCTCCCCACAAAAAAAGAAAGAAAGAAAATGACCTTTAATATAGGGCCTGTGGAACCCTTTGACATAGTGTGCAAATTTTGTATCTATATGCATTTTTCTAACCAGAGAGCCCAGAGCTTTTATCAGATGTTCATATCAGAAGTTGCATTTTGTACTGTTAAGTTATTGCTTAACATTTGCACTAATTCTCATTGCTTTACAGAGTTGCAACAAATGCTGCAAAAGTGTTAGAAGAAAAAGGTAATATAAAATGCTTAAGTGGTATAATTTCCCATCTGAAGATGGGAAAGTAAAAACAGTCAAGAGACTATTGTGTACACTTTGAACATACAGACACCAAAAGCATCCCAACTTTAGATGGTTTCTGGCAGTGCAATGGACTTTCTTTTTTTTATCTCCATTGAATATAAAATAATAGCTGTGTTTTCAGGTTCTGCAGTTAAAAATAAATACGAAGGAACAAGTTAAAATCACCTTTGAAACAATCCTCCTTGGCCAGTGTGGTGGCTCATGCCTGTAATCCCAGAACTTTGGGAGACTGAGGCGGACTGATCACGAGGTCAGGAGATCGAGACCAGCCTGGCCAAAATGGTAAAACCCTGTCTCTACTAAAAATACAAAAATTTGCTGGGCACAGTGGTGGGTGCCTGTTATCCCAGCTACTCGGGAGGTGGAGGCAGGAGAATTGCTTGAACCCAGGAGGCAGAAGTTGCAGTGAGCCGAGATCGCCACTGCATTCTAGCAAGAATCCGTCTCAAAAAAAAAAACAAACAAAAAGAGTCCTCCTGGTGATATGAAATTAATTTAAATTACAGGATAAAAAATACTGTATCATTAAATAATACACAGAACTGGTTTCTGCAGTCCTTCTTAGTAATATTTATGTCAGGGTTTCTCAAAGTGATCTAACTGTTTGTATCAGAATCTTTGACCATAGCTGATTTGAAGAATTAGAATCTCTGTGAACAGGGTCAAGTCACTTTTAAAAAATTAAAACTAGAATTTACTCCATATATAGAGATGCTATATAAATGCAAATATTCATTACCCTAATGCCATACAATTTAAATATTTACATTACAATTATCTGCTTTTGTGTGTGTGTGTTTTACTCATCTTTGTATGGCTATTTTTGATTAAGGGCTACACATGGTTTATGGAAAATCATAGAAATGATTTGAGGCTTGAAGTGATATTATCTTCTTCCAGATATAATTTACTCTTCCCCTGAAAGGCAGTTATGGTAGGGACAGATCACCTTAATCTAATCAGAGATTGAGCTGATCTGAAGCTGGTCTTCAGTCTTTATGATGGCAGGTCTGTTTCCAGTTCACATTACTCCTAGAGTGTAGTTCTTTGAGATCATAACCAAAAACCTGAGAAATGTACTGGGGTCCTCTTTCTTGTCAGATCCTGAACTCTAATTTCTGCCATTTGGATTTTGTGAGAATGCTGAAAGTTTTGTCTCGTTTCTGATCCTCTCAGCCACAACTATTACTTTCAACCGAGTTGAGGGAAAAGGACAGCTGAAACTCTCTAGACTTCTCTCTTTTGGTATTGGTTCTGCAGTTTCTCAATGACCAGTAGCTCTAATATCCATTCAAACATGTATGTATACATACCTTAACCAACCATACCTTTTCTAATTGTTCTCAGAGGCAGTGTTGACCAAAACAACCCAGTCAACCTCTGGCACATTCTTAGCAATGGACTGCAGAACACTGTCTTCCTGTAGTACTTTTCTTTCTTTCTTTCTTTCCTTCCTTCCTTCCTTCCTTCCTTCCTTCCTTCCTTCCTTCCTTCCTTCCTTCCTTCCTTCCTTCCTTCCCTCACTCCCTCCCTCCCTCTCTCCTTCCTCCCTTCCTTCCTTCCTTCCTTCCTTCCTTCCTTCCTTCCTTCCTTCCTTCCTTCCTTCCTTCCTTCCTTCCTTCCTTCCTTCCTTCCTTTTTTTCTTTCTTCCTTTGACGGAGTCTTGCTCTGTCACCAGGCTGGAATGCAGTGGCGCAATCTCGGCTCACTGCAACCTCCACCTTCCGGGTTCAAGCAACTCTCCTGCCTCAGCCTCCTGAGTAGCTGAGACTACAGGTGTGTGCCACCACGTCCAACTAATTTTTGTATTTTTAGTAGAGATGGGGTTTCATCATGTTGTCCAGGATGGTCTCAATCTCTTGACCTCATGATCTGCTCGCCTCAGCTTCCCAAAGTGCTGGAATTACAAGCGTTAGCCACCGTGCCTGGCCTTGCTTTCATTAGTTATCCAAGCCACGATGACCTGGTTGTGTTCATAGAAGAAGGTAGTGGTTTTCTTTTTTTTTTTCTTTTTTTTTTTTTTTTTTTGAGACGGAGTCTCGCTCTCGCCCCCCGGGCTGGAGTGCAGTGGCCGGATCTCAGCTCACTGCAAGCTCTGCCTCCCGGGTTTACGCCATTCTCCTGCCTCAGCCTCCGGAGTAGCTGGGACTACAGGCGCCCGCCACCTCGCCGGGCTAGTTTTTTGTATTTTTTAGTAGAGACGGGGTTTCACCGTGTTAGCCAGGATGGTCTCGATCCCCTGACCTCGTGATCCGCCTGTCTCGGCCTCCCAAAGTGCTGGATTACAGGCTTGAGCCACCGCGCCCGGCCGGTAGTGGTTTTCAATTATCATCATGTGCACAGAAACCTCTTGGGGAGGGGAGGGTGGAAGTGTGTTAAAATGCACATTCTCAGCCCTCACCCTGGAGAATCTGACTCATAAATATGAGGTGGGGTCCAGGAATTTGCATTATTAATAACCTTCACAAATAATTTTGGTGCACATAGCTCATGTACAAGATCTTGAAGACCGCTTATCTAGGAAAGATGGTATTTGAATAGGGGAGGTACTGATTCCTTTCCTTCTTTCTTTAATTTTCAAGGATGCCCAGCTGATGCTATTGTCTTGGAAGCTCCATTTACCAACATGTGGGTTGCAAGTATCAATTATCCTTTGTTAAAGGTGAGACTCTGGTTCATCTTTACAAGGGATCAAAGTAGGCTATTTTGATACAGTGTAGGCTATTTCTACATGTCTATGTTTATTAACAGTCTTCCTTTTCTTAAGTAGTTTTATATGTTTTTAAGTCATTCTAATCTGAGACAGTTTATTAACCAGTTACCACAGAAGGGAACCCATGGCTTTCGGGTTTGATATTTCTTTTATTTTCTTCTAACGATGTCTCTTTTATAATTTTGTAGTAGATAGATTTGCCTTAAGTTTATTCTTTAATTTTATTTTCTTCTTAAAAGTGAAAGCAAACATTTCATGCATCATTTTTGAGCCCTATGAATGTCACTTATATATCTTTCATAACTTTATCATAAGAAACTTTCTAGAGAATTTAAGGAGGCTGCCAAATACTTTTACACAGTATCCCAGATAAAGAAGACAAACTTTCTAAGAAAATAAGTACAAAGGCTGGGCATGGTGGCTCCCGCCTGTAATCCCAGCAATTTGGGAGGCTGAGGTGGGCAGATCACAAGGTCAAGAGGTCGAGACCATCCTGGCCAACATGGTGAAACCCCGTCTCAAGAATTAGCTGGGCATGGTGGTGTGTGCCTGTAGTCCCAGCTGCTTGGGAGGCTGAGGCAGGAGAATCACTTGAACCCGGGAGGCGGAGGTTGCAGTGAGCCCAGATGGTGCCATTGTACTCCAGCCTGGCCACAGAGTGATACTTCATCTTAAAAAAAAAAAAAAAAAAAAAAAAAAAAAAAAAAAAAAAAAAAGTACAAAGAATTGGGCCACAAGACACAAGATGCAGTTTAAAAATATCTATTGTTGGCTGGGTGAGGTGGCTCACACCTGTAATCCCAGCACTTTGGGAGGCCGAGGCAGGCAGATCATGAGGTCAAGAGATTGAGACCATCCTGGATAACATGGTGAAACCCTGTATCTACTAAAAATACAAAAATTAGCTGGGCGTGGTGGCGCACACCTGTAGTCCCAGCTACTCAGGAGGCTGAGGCAGGAGAGTCACTTGAACCCAGGAGGTGGAGGTTGCAGTGAGCTGAGATCACACTACTACACTCCAGCCTGGTGACAGAGTGAGACTTTGTTTCAAAGAAAAAAAAAATCTATTTTGTAGACTACCCTAACTTTATAATCTTATTCTATACCTAATGCTCAATTGTTTATAGTTGTGCATGCATATACATGTTAGCAAATGAGAGGGGGAGAGAGAGAGAGAAAGTCTTAGAAGGATACATGGCCTCAATTTAAAAATTATTCTACATTGTTGTTTCATACTGTAAGACATCTTGGAGTATGTTACTCTAACAACTTTAGGAATTTTTTTGTACAATAAACCATCATAGATAGAATTCCATCGTAGAGAGAATTTCTGAAACTTACTTAACTATTTTCAGGGAAAAGTAGCTCACCACTTCCTAGGACAGTGAGTTCACATAATCACATACTCTTGAAAATGGCTTTAATATCTAAGTTTAACTAAATATAGGAATCCCCTTTACAATGCAAAATCCTGAATGCTGAGTAATTTAAGATATAATAAATAAGATATTTTCAATTGGTTCTAGAAACCGAACATTCATTTTAATACAATATAACCATTATTTGCATATCTATCATATTACTCTAAGTCATTACTAATGAATTCATTAAATTGTAGGTGTGTAACGTAAGGCAAATGCAACCTTTTTATTTAGTTTGTTTTTAAAAATGTGTTAATGTTGAAATTTAGCAAAATAAGCAAAATACATGATTTAATGAACAATTATAAACTGAACACCCATGTAACTATCACCTATGTCAAGAAATGAGCATCACCCACACTCTAGAAGTCCTCTGTATTTTACTTCCTAATCCAGTAAGCCTTATTTTAGATGTAATCCTTAGTCCTTAGATGGAATTCTTATATGAATTTTATGGTAATCATATCTATGCATTTATTTATAGTGTTACCACCTGTATATGCATCTCTAAGTAATATTGTTTTGTCTGTGAACTTCATATAAAAGTAAAATTATATAGGATATATTTTATTTTTTCACCCAGCATTATATTTGATTTTATTCATGATGTGTATAGGATAGCTGTAGGTTGGTTATTTTCATTGCTATATACTATTCCATTGTTTGTATATACCAAAATTTATTGATCTATTGTGTTGTTTATTATAATTGTATTACTTTCAGTTTGGGGAAATTAACAATATAGTTGTTATGAATGTTCTTGAACCTGTATTCTGTAAACATGTACAAGAATTTCACCGGGGTATACCCTAGGAGTGGAATTGTGGGGTAATAAGATATCCACATGGCCAGCTTTAATAATTATAGTGCAAGTTTTCCTAAATGACTTTACCACTTTACTCTCTCACTAATCCCATATGAGAGCTCCAGTTGCTTCAAATCCTTGCCCTCATATTGATATATCAATATGGCTTTAATTTGCATTTCCCTAATAACCAGTGAGGTTGGGCAACTTTTAATATGTTTATTCGCCTTTTGGATATCATCTCTTGTGAGGTACTTGTTCATGTCTTTTGCCCATTTTTCAGGTGGATTGTATTTCTTTTTATTTGTTGAATTTCTTCGTAGATGCTAGATATGAGTCATTAGAAAATTGTATTGTAAATATATTCTATTATTTTGTTTTGTCTTTTCACTTTCTTTTTTTTTTTTTTTTTTTTTTTTTTTTTTTTTTGAGACGGAGTCTCGCTCTGTGGCCCAGGCTGGAGTGCAGTGGCCGGATCTCAGCTCACTGCAAGCTCCGCCTCCCGGGTTTACGCCATTCTCCTGCCTCAGCCTCCCGAGTAGCTGGGACTACAGGCGCCGCCACCTCGCCCGGCTAGTTTTTTTGTATTTTTAGTGGAGACGGGGTTTCACCGTGTTAGCCAGGATGGTCTCGATCTCCTGACCTCGTGATCCGCCCGTCTCGGCCTCCCAAAGTGCTGGGATTACAGGCTTGAGCCACCGCGCCCGGCTGTCTTTTCACTTTCTTAATGATATGTCATGATAAAGAGATGTTTCTTTTTTTTTTTTTTTTGAGGCGGAGTCTCGCTCTGTTGCCCAGGCTGGAGTGCAGTGGTGCCATCTCGGCTCACTGCAAGCTCCGCCTCCCGAGTTCACGCCATTCTCCTGCCTCGGCCTCCCGAGTAGCTGGGATTACAGGTGCCCGCCAACAAGCCCGGCTAATTTCTCTGTATTTTTAGTAGAGACGGGGTTTCATCGTGTTAGCCGGATGGTCTCAATCTCCTGACCTCGTGGTCCGCCCGCCTCGGCCTCCCAAAGTGCTGGGATTACAGGCGTGAGCCACCGCGCCCGGCCGATAAAGAGATATTTCTAAGTTTAATGTGGACCAATTTACCAATATTTTTCTTTATGGTAACTTTTGTGTCATTTATAATAAAACTCTGCTTACTCAAAGATTATCAAGATACTCTTCTATGTTGTCTTCTGGAAACTCTATTTTATCTTTTACCTGTAAAGCTATAATCCACAGGTTTAGATCTTTGTATGGAGGCAGGGGTCCACATGAACGTCTAATTGGTCTAGAGCCATTTATTAAATGAACCTTCCCCACCACTATGCAATGCTAATGTTTGCATATATCAGTGTCTATATGCAGAGAGAGAGAGGTCTGGTGGTAGGTTCTTATTTCTCTCCATTGTCTGTCAATCTTAATCTACTATAGTCTTTTAATTACTATAGCTTTATAATATGTCTTGATATCTGGTTGTATAAGTTCCTCAGCTTGGTCTTCTTATTCAAGATTGTCTTGGCTATCCTTTTTTTTTTTTTTTTTTTTTTTTTTTTTTTGAGACGGAGTCTCTCTCTGCCTCACAGGCTGGAGTGCAGTGGCCTGATCTCAGCTCACTGCAAGCTCCGCCTCCCGGGTTTACTCCATTCTCCTGCCTCAGCCTCCCGAGTAGCTGGGACTACAGGGGCCCGCCACCTCGCCCGGCTAGTTTTTTGTATTTTTTAGTAGAGACCGGGTTTCACCGTGTTAGCCAGGATGGTCTCGATCTCCTGACCTTGTGATCCGCCCGTCTCGGCCTCCCAAAGTGCTGGGATTACAGGCTTGAGCCAACGCGCCCGGCTTGTCTTGGCTATTCTTAACCCTTTCCATTTCTGTATACATTTTGAAATACACTTATGTTCTACAGAAAACTTGCTGGGACTTTGGGATTGCATTGGATCTATTTGGGGGACTTGAGATCAATTTGGTGGACTTAGTATCTTTCTAATATTGAGTCTTCAAATTCATGAGTATTGTATTTTATTTATTATGTATTTATTTAATTTTACATTTATTTCTCATTTAGGTTTTGTTTAGTTTCAGTTTTAGGTCGTATTCTCCTAGAAGCAAAGCCTGAGACAGAGATTTGGTGTGTTTGATTTATTGAGGAAATGTTCTTCAGGAAAAAAATCCCAAAGGGAATGAGGGTAGTAGCACTGGAAAGGGGGAAGAGCAGAACAAGGATGTGACCTCAAGCAAAGTCTAGCTTTGGCCTGATTCAGGCGGGGTGTTAAGCTTTGCGGTAAAGGGCCTGTTGTTTCTGCCTTCCCCTAGGGTACGCAGTGGAGGAGGGGCGGGAGGATGGCGTAACCTTTTAGGAGTGATGGCTTCTGTTATCTAAGAATAAGGAGAAGCAGCCAACACTCACAGCAGAAGTTTATTAATTTTGTCAGTCTTTTCAAAGAGCCAACTTTGACTTTGTTCATCTTCTGTGTTATGTGGTTTCTATATTTTTAATTTCTGGTTTTACCTGTATTATTCCCTTTCTCATATGTTCTTTGGATTTAATGTTATTATTTAAAAATTTCTTCAGATAGTACTTAATACCATCTAATAATTTATATTTACTATTTTTTTCTAATTTATGCACTAAGGCATACTTCACCTAAACCACACTTCAGCTGCATCCAAATTTTGAAGTGTGTTCTAATTATCATTTAGTTCCAAATACTTTATAATATTATTGTGATTTCCTCCTTGACTATATGGATTATTTAGAAGTATGATTTATAACTTCCATGCATTTGGGCATTTGATTATGTTTTTTAGTGATTTTTACCTTAATTATCTCAAGATCCAAGAATATTCTGTGTATGATTTTAGTCTTTTGAAATTTGTTGAGACTCGCTTTATGTACTAACGTATGGTCAATTTTGGCAAATTTTCCATATGCTTGAAAAGAATGTGTTCTGCTGTTTTTCATGCAGTATTCTATGTATGTCGATTAAATCGGGATTATTAGTCATGTTCAAATTTGGTCTATTATTACTGATTTTTTGGACTGCTTGTTTTTTCAGTTACTCAAAGAGGATTATTAAAATACCTCATCTTGATTGTGGAATTGTTTATTCCTATTTTAGTACTGTCAATTTTTGTTTTAGTTTTTTTGAGGTTATGTTGTTAGGTACATATGCCTAATAATATTATGACTTAGTTGAGTGTTTTTTTTTTTTTTTTTTTTTTTTGAAATGGAGTTTCACTCTTGTCGCCCAGACTGGAGTACAGGGACGTGATCTCAGCTCACAGCAACCTCTGCCTTCTGAGTTCAAGCTACTCTCCTGCCCCAGCCTCCCAAGTAGCTGAGATTACAGGCATGTGCCACCACACCTGGTTAATTTTTTGTATTTTTAGTAGAGACAGGATTTCACAATGTTGGTCAGGCTAGTCTTAAACTCTTGACTCAGGTGATACACCTGCCTCAGCCTCCCAAAGTGCTGGGATTATAGGCAATAGCCACCATGCCCAACCTATAATTTAGTTTTCATATCTTCCAGGTGGATTCTCATTTTCATCATAAAATGTTCCCCTTTTTTGTGATCAATATTGCTTCTTGACTTAAAGTCGACTTTGTCGAGATATATTTGTATATCTTTGTTTTGATTAGTGTTTGCATGATATATGTTTTTCTATTACTTGATCTCAACTTTTCTAAATTCTTGCATTTAATATATATCTCTTGTAAGTGCCATATAGTAGGGTTCTGATTTCTGACATAATAAACTTTATTAATTGTAGTATTTAGTCTATTTATATTTTATGTAATCATTATATATTGAGGTTCAAATATACTTTCTTATTACGTTCTTTTTTGTGTCATCTGTTCTGTGTTCTTTTGCCTCTAGTTTCTTGCTTTCCTTTGACTTGGCAGCTCTGTCTCAAAGAGAAATATGGTGTCAGGCTCACCTCTCTGATCACCCCTTCTCTCCAGGATCTAAATGGCTCCAGATCTCACTGCCTTGGTAGCTCTCTGACACCTTCAAGAAGAGTTTTAAAAAAATATTTTGTCCAATTTTTCTAGTTGTCTTTTGTGAAAGGTTTAGTCTGTAACAATTCTTCTATTACTAGAAGAGGTAAATTTCCCCATTCTTTCAAGTTTGAGATTTAATTAAAAATGTCATAAACTTTAGTTTAATAGGTACTCTAAGGTCTAGAAGTTTAATAGGTACTCTAAGGTCTAGAAGTATAACAGTCCTGTGTATTTCACAGTCTTAAAGAATGATGGCTCTAGTGTCAGACTTGCCAGGTTTGATTTCCAGGATTGTCGTTTAATAGCTGTGTAAACTTACCTTTAATGCTTTGACTTCCTCATCTGTAAAATGGGGTAATTATAGTCTATTCAAGATTGCTGTGATAATTAAATGAATTAATATATGAAACACATCTACAGTTGTGCCTGGCAGAGAGTGAGCCCTCAGTGGATGTCATCTTTTTTTTATTTTTTATTTTTTTTATGCTCAGTAGAATGCTGTAACTGATCATTAGTGAATAAGAAGGTGTAAATGGAGTGAGACATACAGATGTAGTAAAAGGCATGTGTTCTCAACCTCAAGAGGCTTTCTGTTTAGTTGGGGAGACAGGACACAAATAGGAGGTATAAAGTAACAGCAGGGATTTCTATGGGTCTCTTTGGAATCAGTTTTGTTACTCAGAATCGAAAGGCAGCATGATGTTGTGGAAAAAGAGTATGGGCTGTGGAGTCACTCAGACTTGGGTTCAAATCTGTCCTTGGCCACATACCTTTTATAACCTTGGTGAGGTGTTTCTCCCTCTCTAAGTTTTCCCATTTTTTTACTAAGGGGTTGATGACGCCTACTGCACAGGGTCGTTGTGAATATTGAATTAAGGAAGATAATGTATGTGAAGTACCCAGCTGCTAGTAAGCATTAGACAAATACTTGTTCCTTTCCGTCCCCTTTCTGTTACAAATTAGGCTAAGGTGTTATGCATGGCAGGAAAAGGCAGGGAGAATTCAAGATAGGGAGAATTACAGAAGAGAGAGGCTTTGCTCACAGGTGTGGCCAGTGAAGACTTCACAGCGTATTGGACCTAAGCTTCTTTCTTGAAGGTGAGGGAAAGCAGTTGGGAAACAGCGCAAGGAACAGGTGCATGTGAACACAGGCCCCTGGCAGGAATGGGGCAGTTCTATGTCATAAACGGCCTGAGAGTTAATAGAGGGCTTCCACACAAGGCTTTCACACTCGTTATTCTTTTAAATCCTCACGGCAGCTCTGTGAGTTTGTCATCACTGCTTCCACTTAGAGATGAGAGAAATGGAGACTTAGAGGCTTGCCTAATTGTCATGTCTTATAAGAAGAAGAGGCCGGGCGCGGTGGCTCAAGCCTGTAATCCCAGCACTTTGGGAGGCCGAGACGGGCGGATCACGAGGTCAGGAGATCGAGACCATCCTGGCTAATATGGTGAAACCCCGTCTCTACTAAAGAATACAAAAACCTAGCCGGGCGACGAGGCGGGCGCCTGTAGTCCCAGCTACTTGGGAGGCGGAGGCAGGAGAATGGCGTGAACCTGGGAGGCGGAGCTTGCAGTGAGCTGAGATCCGGCCACCGCACTCCAGCCTGGGCGACAGAGCCAGACTCCGTCTCAAAAAAAAAAAAAAAAAAAAAGAAGAAGAAGAAGAAATGAGACTCAAACCTACATCTTCTAATTACAGGCGGATAGACTGGAAGTGAGCAGGGTTTGGAATGAAAGACTGTGGCCAGATGTGGATGGGCTTGCAGGTTAGCTGGGAGTTGTTTTCAGTAGATAGTGTGACATGCCCAAAACTTTGTAACAGAAGATTTAATATAACTGGTATTTTAAGGATGTTTATCTGGTGGTATCACAGAAGAGAGAGGAAGGTAGGAAGACCAATTAGGAGAGCCCATTGCCATGGTCTGGGCTGGAGGGGAAGGTATGACCTGTGAGTCTCAAAGGGCACTCCAGGGTGGGAGGAAATGAGGAATAATGAGAGTAGATTGACCTGGGTTTGCTTTCTTCCTACTCTTTCAGAATTTAAAATGAATTGCTGAAGGACTTCTCTTATTGAATTATCCTCAGGGGATTCTTAGTTCCAGGGGTGAGAGTACCAGAAGACAAAAGAGAAAACAAAACAAGAAATCTTGCCCTTAGCATGGAAGAGGAGGGAGAAGAAAGAGAAGGAAAGGCAGTGTCAGCCAGTCCAGAGCACACCTGAATGCAGTTCAGTTGCTGTGAGACCAGGCCAGAAAGTTCAGGCCAGACAAATCCCACAGAACCAAGGAGATTCTGGCCGGGCGCGGTGGCTCATGCCTGTAATCCCAGCACTTTGGGAGGCCGAGGCGGATGGATCACCTGAGGTCAGGAGTTCAAGACCAGCCTGGCCAACATGGCGAGACCCTGTCTGTACTAAAAATACAAAAATTGGCTGGGCGTGGTGGCAGGTGCCTGTAATCCCAGCTACTTGGGAGACTAAGGCAGGAGAATCGCTTGAACCCAGGAGGCGAAGGTTGTGGTGAGCCGAGATCACACCATTGCACTCCGGCCTGGGCAACAAGAGCGAAACTCCATCTCAAAGAACAAAACAAAACAAAACAAAACACCAAGGAGATTTCTGGGGAATAGCAGGCCTAAGCCAAGACTATGAAGCAGAAATTTGTATTCAGTGGTACCGGCTCACCTATTTTATACCCATTTCCTTACCACATTCCCTAAAATGACATGAATTACTTCCTAAAATCAGAAAAATTATATTTAAGTTTATTCTGTTTAGAAAGTCTCTATTCAATTATTACAGTTCATAGTAGGAGACTATTAACAAATGACATTATAGCCATGGGGCAAGTTTTAATTTCCTTTTCTTTTTAAAAAATTATGAAGCAGAAGTTTGTATTTATTGGGTTCAATCTCCCTATTCTGTGTGTATTTCCTTCCCTTGGCCATGTCCCATTTATTACCCACTCTACCCTTCCTCTCTCAGGCACAACATGAAAATGTATAATACTTTGCTTATTTTTCCTCTTTGCAAATTTACTGCAAATGTAATCCCAGCACTTTGGGAGGCTGAGGCAGGCAGATCATTTGAGGTCAGGAGTTTGAGACCAGCCTAGCCAACATGGTGAAACACTGTCTCTACTAAAAATATAAAAATTACCTGGGCATGGTGGTGCATGCCTGTAGTCTCAGCTACTTGGGTGGCTGAAGCAGGAGAATTGCTTGAACCCAGGAGGCAGAGGTTGCAGGGAGCCGAGACTGTGCCACTGCACTCCAGCCTTGGCGACAGAGTGAGACTCTGTCTAAAAAAAAAAAAAAAAAAAAAAGATTTAAAATCTGGGCCAGGCATGATGGCTCATGTCTGTAATCCCAGCACTTTGGATGGTCAAGACCAGAAGAGGGCTTTGAGCCCAGGAGTTCGAGATCAGTCTAGGCAACATGGCGAAACCCCTTCTCTACAAAAAATTAGTCAGGTGTGGTGGCACATCCCTGTAGTCCCAGCTACTATGGAGGCTGAGGTGGGAGGATTGCTTGAACCTAGGAGTTCAAGGGCTGCAGTGAGCCATGATCGTGCCACTGCACCCACTCCAGTCTAGGCAACAGAGTAGACCCTGTCTCAAAATAAACAAACAAATAAATAAAATAAATAATACCTGAAATTCAATCATTCTAAGATGAAAATGACAGATAATAACAAAGTGTACACCAGGGATATTTGCATAATAGACTCATTTTGTTTTTAGCAAATATTTATCAAGTATCTATTATGTACCAGGAACTTTTCTAGTTTCTGAGGATACCACAGGGAATAAGAGAGTTGTGGTCCATTTGCCTATGAAGTTCATATTGTTGGTGGAGAAACAGATAGAAGATAAATACATTTAAAAAAACCCAATAGTGAGAAGTGCTCTGACAGCACCAAAATAATGTGATGGAGAATGACTGGGTGGAAGTAAAGACAAGGCCTTGAGGTGGGATCAGGCCTGACATTTTCCAGAAGCAGAAGCCAGGAGGTGGACAGGAAGGGCCTTGGTGATAGGAGATGAGGCCAGAGAGGGAGGCAGGCAGCTGATGGATTCTGCAAGGCCTTGGAGGCCAAGGTGACATGTTCAGGTTTAATCCAATTGCCTTTGGAGGGTGTTAAGCAAAAGAGGACTATGATCTGATTTGCACGTTGAAATAGTCATTCTGGTTTTCCTGTGGGAACTGGATTATGGTAGGGTGAGGGCAGAAGTGGGAAGCCACTTGGGATTGCAGCTTAGTATAAGCAAGAGATGAAGGGTGGCTTAGGCTAAATGATAGTGGGGATGGGGAGAAATGAATGGGTTTGGGATACAGTTTTGAAGGCAGGATTCAAAGTTTGTGAGAAAGGTGCAATATTGCTCAGGGTTTCTATCCTTTACTCCTTATTTCCAGATGAAATGGATGTTTCTGGGGCATATAAACTAACTTACATGTTGACTATGTGAGTCAAAACATTGTAAAAGTGGTTTTAGCTAGCATTCTATTTCGTGGATTTTGCTATTAAACAACAAATTTAGTATGTCTAGAATGAACGTTGTTATATCTGGAGTCCTGCAGTCATTGTTAAAACCTAGAATGTCTTTTAAGGCATTGGCAAATTAAATCATATTCAAAAGTTTATAATGTTCAAATTCTCTCAAGTCAATTTTCTATGTATTGTGTATTTTCATCAGAATTTTTGACTAATCAGAATATTCTGTCCACCAACTAAACCAGTTACATTCACAGTAGAAGCAATTTTTGGGTTTTGCATACCACTGCTTCTATATAGAAAAGTAAAAGTTAGTGGTGCCATTTGTAGGAAGTGAAAACAAAATGTTGACAGTGATGATCTCTGATGGCAGGATCATGTGTTTCTTCTACATTCCTTTCTTTTTTTCCAAATTCCCGACGTGCATTACTTTTTGAATCGTAGAAGTTTTTTGTTAAGTTTATCATATTTAGAGAGTCACTACTCTCTGTGTTACCCTGGTTCATAGAGAAAGACTATATAACAAATGGCATAGCTATGGGGCAAATATTAATTTTTTTCTTTTTTAAAAATAGATTTACCGGAACGTTCCAGGATTTTTACGTACATTTATGGATGCCCTGAGAAAAGACAAAATAGTCTTTCCTAATGATGAAAAGTAAGTTAATGATGAAAAGATGTGCATTATTACTGTATCTAAAGGATTCTAGGGGAAGCTATCACGTGACTTACTGGATGGTGACATGAGACATCCTGAATACCATTCTTATTCTTAGAATATTGTTCTGTGCTTCTTAGATGGGCACTAAGATTTGGGTAAAGTATCTATGAATTTTTAGTATTTGCTATTTTCCTCATGTCTAGTTCAATGATTTCACCAATTCAGCACTATCTCTGAATTCATACAAGAAGTTGTATATCTATGGCCTATCAAGACCTTTTAAAGGGCTGAGAGTGTTAGCGTATGCCTATAATTCCAGCACTCTGGGAGGCTGAGGTGAGAGGATAGCTTGAGCCCAGAAGTTTGAAACCAGCCTGGGCAACATAGGGAGACACCATCTCTACCAAAAAATTTAAAAATTAGCCAGGCGTGGGGACATGTGCCTGTTGTCCCAACTACATGTGGGGCTGAAGCAGGAGGATCACTTGAACCTGGGAGGTTGAGGTTGCAGTCAGCTGTGATTGTGCCACTGCACTCCAGACCATGTGACAGAGTGACATCCTGTAAACAAACCAACATACAACTCCCCCCCAAAACAAAACAAAACGAAAGAAAACAAAACAAAACAAAACCTTTTAAAGGTCCTCTAGGATCTAGCCTAACATTTCTTGAGGCATCTCTGACTTCTAGGCCCTTTTCCCCATATAACGAAAACTCATCTACCATCTACCTTACTAACGTGACAGCAAATCCAATGACTAGAATTTATCAAGTTAGCCTGTTACAGTTAGAGAATTTAAGAAAGGTTCCAAATAGAGAGTTGTTGTCAATACTTTTTTCTATGTCAACACACTTGAGAAAATCCAATATTCTCAGGGGTGTCAGTGAGTCACTGTGGCAGAGATGGATGGGTTTCAGGATTTTGGGGGGACAGGAAAACATTGTTTGAGAAGGTAACTGGAGCGGGAGACAAGACATTCTTCATGCCATTGCCCTTTTGAATTAGCAAACTAGGGGGTTGACCAGGAAGCTAATCAGACCTGTTAACTGCGTGTCCATCCTCTACATTTATGGAGAAAAGTAAACAAGTTGCTACAAAGAGGTCTCTGATTCTGTCATAATTTTTGTTTTATTGAGGTTTTGAGTTTCATTTTTTTAGTCTTTTAATAAAATATTTCAGATGTTACAAAATAAGGTGGAGTAAAGAAGAATATAAGGTTCTTCTAACACTGTACAAAATCAGTCTTTCAGTGTTTTTTTTTTTTTTTTTTTTTAGTATTTCTAAAAATCACGCAGAAGTAAATTAATTAAACAGCCAATTAAATTGCATGAGTAAATGGGAGAGAGGGAAACTTGCATGGAGAAAAAAGCTACTATGTGAAATTTTAAATGTATGATATTGTTATTCTTTGGAAGGAAGGAAAGAAATTTCTTGTAATTTAGACAGACCTTGTGTTTTGCTAAAGCTTTAACTTAGAAGAGGAGAAATCTTGATGTATAATTCTTTAACTGAATGCTTTCCTTCTACTTGTCCCTAGTGTTAAATTCCTTTCTTCTCCTCTTCTCATCTTACATGGAGAGGATGACAGGACAGTGCCTTTGGAATATGGGAAAAAGGTAAACTAAGAGCTCAATGCTGACTGAAATATACTATACTTATTTCGCCATTTTTTTCATTCAGCCAAAATTTGATTAGAGCTGAAAGGAGGGTCTCTGACGTTATAGGAGTTTCTCTACCCCGCTAAATAGCCTCTATAGGTTTATCCAATGGGCATAACTGTCCTTGGCTCCTTAGCTCAAAGGAGTGTTTGTGGCAGAGCCTGGCTCCTCATCTGGGTTGTGTGGCAGGTGTAGGGTATCCCAGGCTGCTATGTGAACCTCCGTGTTGTCTCTATTGCAATGGCTCTAAAATGGAAGATGCAGACTTTTTCCTTTTAAACAAACTTCTACTAGAGTGGGTCCATAGGAATTCCTTGTCATTTTGCAGTGGGGTTCAAGCAGGGAAGGATGAGGTTTTATCAGTATTCTATATTAGCTGAACAGCGTTCAGATCTTTAGCTGTAGAGACAGCCAATTGGGGATACGGAGAGTTCTTGCGTCTCTGACTTAATGGAACAAACTCCCCAAGTTGGCTGTTTCTGTAGACTTTTAGGAAAATTGGACTAGAAAATCTACAGCTTTGAATGGCAAGCCTTTGAGTCTCTGTCTTTCTGTCCCTGGCAGCTCTATGAAATTGCACACAATGCATACAGGAACAAAGAGAGGGTCAAGATGGTTATCTTTCCTCCTGGCTTCCAACACAACCTGCTTTGTAAAAGCCCCACACTGTTAGTAACCGTGAGGTAAGAGTTGCTTTGCTAAATGTGAGTATGTTGCCCTTCAAGGCCATTAGGGCTGCTCTGGCTTACTTAGGCCACAACACGAAAATGTGTAATATTTTGCTTATTTAGGTAGGGAAAGTATGTGAGCTGATCTGGGTCCTTTTTCTACAGAGATTTCCTGAGCAAGCAGTGGTCATGAGTCTGGGAGGAGTGGAAATCTTCAATGAAGACTGGGTCCAAACACCACCCGTGATGTGTATTGTTTTAAGTAAAATTGTACTGGGCTGGTCGGATGAGCTGAAGCCATTGACTTCTCTACAAATCACTTGCCATTTTAACAACAGAAATCACGAATGTTAGGCAGTATGGAATGTTCTTGTTTAGTTTATCATAATCTACTTTGTAAAACATGCTGAAATCTCACTGTGGAGAACCAAAATTTGGTAAAATCTAGATCCTATCTAAAAATATGTAGTTATCAAACATCCTATGGATATTTGTGAATAAGGTAGTTGCTATGGTCCAAATGTCTGGGCTTGCCCCCCAAATTATGTTAAAACCTAATCACCAATGTGATGGTTAATAGGAGGTGGGGCTGAGCTCTCATGAATGAGATTAGTGCCCTTATAAATTATGACCAAAAGAGCTCTTCACTCCTCCTACTGTTTGAAGATACAGTGAGAAGGCTTCATCTGTGAACCACAAAGTAGCCCTCATCAGACACTGAATTGGCCAGTGCCTTGCTCTTGGATTTTCCAGCCCCCAGAACTGTGAGAAATAAATTTCTGTTGTTTATAAGCTACCCCATTTATGCCATTTTGTTTTAGCAGCCCACAGGGACTAAGACATTGATCTTTGGTTTGGACTCAGATAGCAGTGTAAGCAAGTTGTTTCTATGTAGTTACCTTTTTTGTATTTTAGTTTAGTTCGTTTAAATGGCATTTGAAAGTTCTAAGGAGTTTTATAATTTTGTGGCTAGTTTTGGGGTAAATCCTAGCAGTAGCAAAGCATCACTAGATTTGCTATAAAATAAGTTTTGGCACTCACGTAGCCCTTGGAAATTGACACTTTATTTTTAAGCTCTATTACATATAATTTCCCTCCCCATTCCCAGAGATACTCAGCTGTTATAGATTATTAGCTAACAAAACAAAAACCAGTGAATGTTGTAAAAATGTTCAAGTTCAGTAAGAAGCTATGTTTTCTAGAGACATTTTAGAATTCAATTTCCATTGACTTTGTTAGATTCATTGGATAGAGAAATCTTTAGATCTGAAGGTTCCACGTTCCAGATGTTCTGGGCATATTCTTTAATTGTTCGATCACTGGAGAATTTCCCAGAGGCAGCTATATTTTTGAGTACCATCGTGTTCCAGGCCTTTGGATTCTGTAAACAACATATGCATGTACAGCTCAGAGTCCCAGTGCCAAGCGAGCTTTATAACAAACATCAGCCAAGCACATCTAAACACATGTCATGAGGAAACATGACAGGAATAAATTATAGTAAATTACAAATATTCTTGTTTGTTGAGAGGTAGAATAGAATGCACTTTTCTCATATTTAGAATATTTTTCTCTTAGGAAAGAAAAAAAAAGTATTTTTCACTCTAAGAGAAACCGTGGATGTACATTACCTAGTTGGCAATTTCTGCTATGGTTACAGCGTTTTGGCATGTAAGCAGTATTTCCCATGCTTTCTTACGAATGAAGATACTTCCTTTTAAACTATAGGGAAGGAATTCATTGTTTGCTAAATGCCATGTTAAGAGACTTACCCTGTGGCTCATAGAGTTTGAAAAACACTACTCTAAAATGTTAGCTACAATGCAGGCAAACAATTCAATGAGAGGCTTTATTGACCTACTTAGCTTTTCTTGTTCTTTCGGAAGGTATGCACCCTAGTAGGCTTACAATGAGTCCCAAACACTCCACTGGGGCTTCAAAACAGGGTCAATTGAGGCTTTATCCTTATAAAAATATATCAACATCTCATAAATTTTATATAAGAGAATATTATAAGAACGAATTTATTTTATAGCCTCTTAATTTTGTACAGAACTCTAAAAGTGTATTGGAAGTGAACAGAACATTATTCAAAATTGTTATCAATGCATTATAGATACTTATGAGAAATACTAAAACTACCATCATTCCTTAAGGTACAGCAAAACAGCATCTGAGATTTGTTTATTCAGAGTTTGGAAACTTCCTATAATAAGAGGAGGAGAAAAGCTTTCTCTCTTCATTTTCTTTAACTATTTAAATGGATAATGAATAGACTTCCCAGCCATATGGGTCATGTTTACTAAGTCTCAACAATACAATAATTGTTAAGAGTAAAAAGCTGCAATTTGCACTAATGAACAAGAAAGACTGAATCAAACGCTGGGCTTCTAGATGAGCATCCTTTGGATTTGGGCCATAATTTTAACAGAGGAGACATTCACATTTGTCCTTGCCCTTGTTCACATTTTTCTTTCCTCCGCTGTTTTATTGCTATATTTTGAGGTGGCCATTCTCTTCCCTGTGTCTTTGCATTGTTGGGGTCTGTATGTGGCTTTTCTCTCCAATGTACAGGAGGCAGGTAGTGAACCCCTGAGTTTAGCTCTAGCACTACCCTGCTTTTTTGTAGCCATTAACTTGAACTTATTCTGGTCTATATGCCATTGGGGGACTGGCCATTATTCTATTAGAAGATAAGGGCCGCAAAGCAACACAGGACTTGAACAATCCTTTAAAAAATCCCAATGGGACATTTAGGATGACTGTAGGAACTACCCTGTTATCTGCCTTGGGAAAGGAATAGAAAGAAATGTTAGTAAAACCCACCCTGGAGTCTTGGCACAGAGCTAGCGCCCTCCTGTATCCATTCCTCTGGGGTATCTGAAATTCACTAAAAGTCTCTCCTATCAGAGATGATCAGCCTTTTAACATATTTACAAAACACAGCTAGAGAGGTGTTTGATAAAGCATATAACTTTGCATGTGGAGGCTTATTCACATGGCTGTACCCATCCCTTTTTACTTTCCTCAGTATAGTATTGTCTTCCTTATTCTTCTCCTTTCTTTTTTAAAAATTCAAATATGAACCCCTTTCTCCTTCTACTCATTTATATTTTATTGATGCAGCCCCCTCCACGAGAAATCTAGAAGAGGTACTTATTTTACAACTTTCAAAGAATAGGGGTCAGTCCTTATCTTAATAAACCATGGTTTAGCCTTAGAATCATCATGGCAGGTTTTTCAAATATGGATGGTGACCCCACCCACCACTGGGAAAGAATCTCTCAGTGGGGGGACTGGCATCTGTACTATGATGAAGCTACCTCGGTGATTCTGATGTGTACCTCTGGTTAAGAACCTCGATGTTCAAACAGGCTCCTTGAGTGAGGGGGGGAGGGAGAGACCTCGACTTTGCTCATGCTATGTTCTCAGCGCCAACACAGTGCCTGGCATAAAAAAGACGCCTAATGCCCCTCTGAGGACTTATTTCCTTAGCTTCCAGGACATGCCTGCTACAGAGTGGGTGCTCAATAAATATTGAATTATTTGTGACTTTTAAAAAACTTGGATATTAAAAAATTTACAACTGGCTGGGCATGGTGGCTCACGCCTGTAATCCCAGCACTTTGGGAGGCAGAGACGGGTGAATCACCTGAGGTCAGGAGTTCTAGACCAGCCCGGCCAACATGGTGAAACCCCATCTCCACTAAAAATACAAAAATTAGCTGAGTGTGGTGGCATGTGCCTGTAATCCCGGCTACTTAGGAGGCTGAGAGGTGAAGGTTGCAGTGAGTCAAGATCACGCCACTGCACTCCCGTCTGAGTGACAGAGCGAGATCTGTCTCAAAAAAAAAAAAAAAAAAATTACAACTGCTGCTGAAATGTCAAATCTTAACCTTGGCCTGAACTCGGGAAAAGTCAAGGTCTGTTGTTGTTGTTGTTGTTGTTTTATTTTATTTTCTTGTTGTTGTTGTTGTTTGCTTAATGGGAACCTGCTATTTAGATTTAATTTAAAAACACACATTTTAATGGATCATAGTAAATTGGTTTTCTTTATAAATCTTGGCAATTTACTCACCATGTACAGCTGACTCACTTTATCTTGACACTTGACATAGGCTTCATAGTCTGCAAAGACTTTAAACCTTTTATATTGTGATTGGAAGGGAAAAAAAAATTCAAAAGCTTCATTAACAGGTATTTGCTAAGATTCCATGTAAAATCATCTTTTGCTTGATATCAGCCATGGCTTGTTTACCAAATTCATATTTCTGTTTGTAAGAATTTTAACCAGCCCTCAATCTTCTTATGGTTCTTCTCACATGTGAGAATGTCATCACTTGGATGCATTTGCAAGTTGGGAATATCAGTGGAAGGAGAAAAACAGAACCAGATTTGTGTGTGTTATTCTTAAACTTTACTGGCATCGTTGGTGGGGAATACTAACTTTTTTCCCAAGCCTAGATTACCTGAGCAGATCATGCTAATCTATGCTAATCTACCTGAGTGGGTTTAAGTTGGTTTAAGATTGGTTTAAGATTTTCTTGTTGGTTTTAGAGTTGGTTGGTTTAAGATTTTCTTGTCCCCCTTTCATGATCCAAATAGCACCATCTTCTTATGGGAACTCACCTATCATGATAAAATAGCATGTTGATGATATCTTTGAAGAGGTCAGGCTGCTTGGGAGAAAAAAAGCCATTGTCAATTTGATCGATGACCAGCTTCAGCTCTGGAAGTGCCTCATAATATTCTTTTGCCTCATACCTGTGGGGTAGGAGTCGGTGGGTGATAAGAAAAAGTCTCTGTTATTGTGTATGATTAATAACACACTAGACACTGCGTTCACTGTGAAAAAATGCATTCAGAAATACTAGCATTCAAATAAGTCATTATAGATTTTACCATAAGTATATATAACTTTTAACTAGATCTGTAAGTTTTTCTCTTTGTAAATTTGATTCCTTATAATCAAAGACACTAAGAACAATAGATAATGAAAACTCTAGTCAAAGAGCAAGAGTCTAATGTGGTAGAATACAGCAAGGTTCATTTCAAAGCAGACTTTATGGCTCTAAATGAACATTGTATTAAGTGGATCAGTTGCTTTTCTGATCCACAGATTCTCAAAAGTTGTTGCTACTGAGTGAAACTGACTTCCAAGGGTCAGGAATTATATTCAACATCCTCCAAATGTTGATTCTTTGGGCAGTACTTTTTATTTTGTGCTTGAACTCAGGTTAATAAACCCATGCAGATATTAAATGAAAATAAATGTTTCCAAGTACTTCTGTACACCCATATCCATTCTCTATCATATTTTAGTCCATTTCTTTGATATCTTTTATTTTTCTTTTTTTTTTTTTTTTTTTTTTTTTGAGACGGAGTCTCGCTCTGTCACTCAGGCTGGAGTGCTGTGGCCGGATCTCAGCTCACTGCAAGCTCTGCCTCCCGGGTTCACGCCATTCTCCTGCCTCAGTCTCCTGAGTAGCTGGGACTACAGGCACCCGCCACCTCGCCCGGCTAGTTTTTTGTATTTTTTAGTAGAGACGGGGTTTCACCGTGTTAGCCAGGATGGTCTCGGTCTCCTGACCTCGTGATCCACCCATCTCGGCCTCCCAGAGTGCTGGGATTACAGGCTTGAGCCACCGCGCCGGGCCCATTTCTTTGATATCTTAAAGGAGCACTAGATCGTGATTTAAATTATAGGTCACCCTTCCAACTAGAAACTAGTTCATCTTTTGATCAAAGTAAAAATCATACATATGGAGGAAAGAATAGCTCTTTGAGGCCAGCTCTGCAATGGCCGATAACAAATAGCAACTCCTCCGTGTGTCTGTACTTTTTCTTGCTGGGTTTAATAATATGAATCTGTGGCCACGAGGCTCTCCTGCCTCATCGTGGGAGATGTTCTGCTGCCACCTCGTATGTGATCCAACCTCAATGGGATACCTGTGTGGGCAGGAAGCCCTCTGAGATCACATACCTTCTTGGGGGAGGTGACCAGCAAAAAGAAGCTATTCTCTCACCCTTTCTTGTCCAAAGCAGCCACATCATCTACCCTCATGCCAAAGATGAACAGGTTCTCTTCCCCGGCTTCCTCTGCCATTTCTACGTTGGCCCCATCCATGGTCCCAATGGTTAGGGCCCCATTTAGCATGAACTTCATATTGCCTGTCCCCGAGGCTTCGGTGCCTGCAGTGGAAATCTGCTCTGACAGATCTGTGGCTGGAATGACTGCAAGAAAGGCAAGTTAATATTAGTAATTTTCTCTCTCTAGATCCGCTTGTATTGTATTGAAGCATTTATTAAGTTGGGCTGTTTTGATAATTAAAGTAATACATGCACATCAAGATAAACATTCAAATGGTCTAGAAGACAGATCACACTCTTTCCCTTTGACTCAGGCAACCACTTTTGTCCATTTTATATGTTGATATTTCTTTCTCAAGCTATAAACTTTGAAGAGTATCTACTGACTGCTACAAACATTGATACTACATTTCTCTTCTTCCTTTTATGCCTTCCAATTTTTGTTATGGTTTTATTTCTTCTACTTTATAAAATATATCGAAATCTTCCTTCCTTCCTTCCTTTCTTTTTTTTTTTTTTTTTTTTTTTTTTGAGACGGAGTCTCGCTCTGTCGCCCAGGCTGGAGTGCAGTGGCCGGATCTCAGCTCACTGCAAGCTCCGCCTCCCGGGTTTACGCCATTCTCCCGCCTCAGCCTCCCGAATAGCTGGGACTACAGGCACCCACCACCTCGCCCGGCTAGTTTTTTTTTGTATTTTTTAGTAGAGACGAGGTTTCACCATGTTCGCCAGGATGGTCTCGATCTCCTGACCTCGTGATCCGCCCGTCTCGGCCTCCCAAAGTGCTGGGATTACAGGCTTGAGCCACCGCGCCCGGCCTCTTTCTTTCTCTTTCTTTCTTTCTTTCTTTCTTTCTTTCTTTCTTTCTTTCTTTCTTTCTTTCTTTCTTTCTTTCTTTCTTTCTTTCTTTCTTTCTTTCTTTCTTTCTTTCTTTCTTTCTTTCTCTTTCTTTCTTTCTTTCTTCCTTTTCCTTCCTTCCTTTTCCTTCCTTCCTTCCTTCCTTCCTTCCTTCCTTCCTTCCTTCCTTCCTTCCTTCCTTCCTTCCTTCCTTCCTTCCTTCTTTCTTTCTTTCTTTTTTTTTTTTGGTACAGGGTCTCACTCTGTCACCCAGGCTGGAGTACAGTGGTGTGATTATAGCTCACTGCAGCCTTGACCTCCTAGGCTCAAGCAATCTTCCTGCCCTAGCTTCCTGAGTAGTTGCAACTACAGGTGAGCGCCACTATGTCCAGCTAATTTTTAAAATTTTTTGTAGGTATGGGGTCTCCCTATGTTGCCCAGACTGAACGTCTCTTTTCTGATTCAGAGTGTCTCTCCAGGACTCCTCTTTGGCAACCTGAGGAGATTGGTTTGTCTGCATTCCTTCTACTTCTCACTTCCTTCCTTCCACTTTCACTGCAGGGAAATAAGCCACACATAATTGAGGTATGCCTGGGGCTAGACATCAAGCCTCTGACCTTTCAGGCTGATTTGAGCTGCCTGAAGCACTTCATTTGACTACAAAGGTCAGGACCACTTTTCTGCTTTACTCTGAGAGCTTATTTGTGGATTAGATGTATCTTCTTTTGCATTCCTAGGAATCTGGCTCTTTTCTCTTCATGCAGACAGTTCTTAAACAGTAACATCAGAGGACCTAAAAACACCACAAAAAGAAAAAGCTCCCTTTCTACCTTTTCAGTTTGGGAAGTGGGTGAATACACAGTTGGGCATTTGCAAGTGGATGGTGCTCTGTGAGCTTGTGACCCAAATAACCAAAGGTCCCAGTGGAAGAGAAAGAGACATTGGCTTCTTGCCCATCTGGCTGTCACCATGTGGGAGCATCATGCTTGATGCTGGAGTGCCCATGTGAGGCACATCTAAGCCTTGTGCTTTAGCAGCCTGATGTCTGCCCTCATTTATTATTGCTACAAGAGCAAGTGACAGCCCTTCTTCTCACAGGCTGACCAAAGGAATATCTGAGGAGTGGGGAATTGGTGTTCTCTTGCAAAACTGGGGCTGGGAACTGAAGACCTTTCCTCTATTTTATAGAGTGGGTTCTGAATGACGCGGAAACCTCAGGGCTGCCTCCCCCAGCACCTAGCTCTCACTGGCTTGGAAGAAAATGTACTTGCAAGTATAATCCTGTGATACTGACTCCAGGACATCAATTTCATTGTGACTTGGGTCACTTTAAAACCTCTTACCTTAGGCCCTTATTCTGCACAAGAGTGACACCTATCCTAAGTTAGTAGTTCCTGGAGGTTGGCTGCCCCATCTTTGATACCATGTAATCTCTAGAGTTTGCCCTGGCCCCTGCATGTTTTGCAATGAGGGTAGTACCTTTTTCAGCAAGAGATACTCTGTAGTTCTCCAAGAAGATAACTTTCAACTTGCTTCCAACCATGGGGTCATTGTTCACCACATCTGCCACTGAAGTGATCAGCTTTATGATCATTTTGGCCATGTGATATCCTGGGGCAGCCTTGGGGAAGAAGGTCAAATGCGTTGACGGAAGGCAGCCATGATGAAGTAGAAGAATGGCAAGAGATTAGAGCCCTCAAGTCCCCACTGAATAGAATCAACTTACTTTACCACCGATGATAACTGTCCTTGGCACGAATAACTTCTTAGGGTCTTTCTTAATGCCTGAAAAAGATGGAGAAGTGGATGGAATGGAAGACAGCTGATGGTCAGGGCAGTGAGACCTACACTGAGGCTGCTGCTTCCACCTGCAAGAGGGCTTGTTGGCTACAGGGCTGACTCACGGTTGTACATCGTGATCACGTGCAGACAGTTCAAGAGCTGTCGTTTGTACTCATGTATCCTCTTCACCTGGACGTCAAACATGGAGGATGGGTTGATCTTCACTTTGTACTCCTTCTCCAGGAACTGAGAAAACTTCAGCTTATTCTCCTGTTGAGACAGTGCATGGTGACAGAGAGCTCTTTTGGTTTAGAAGCATTGGGTCGTCCGGTGTTTCTTTTTTTTGAGATGGAGTCTCACTCTTATGCCCAGGCTGGAGTACAGTGGCATGATCTCAGATCACCGCAGCCTCTACCTCCCACATTCAAGCGACTATCCTGTCAGGGATTACAGGTATACGCCCCTACTGCCTGGCTAATTTTTGTATTTTTAGTAGAGATGGGGTTTCACCATATTGGCCAGAGTGGTCTTGAAAGCCTGACCTCAGGTGATTCACCCTCCTTGGCCTCCCAAGTGCTAGGATTACAGGGATGAGCCACTGCATCTGGCTGGGTGGTCTGTTTTTAAAAAACTACAGGATAGGCCGGGCATGGTGGCTCATGGCTGTAATCTCAGCACTTTAAGAGGCCAAGACGGGCGGATCACTTCAGGTCAGGAGTTCGAGACCAGCCTGGCCAACATAGTGAAACCCTGTCTCTACTAAAAATACAAAAATTAGCCAGGCGTGGTGGTGGGCGCCTGTCATTCCAGCTGCTCGGGGTGCTGAGGCAGGAGAATCGCTTGAACCTGGGACGTGGAGGTTGCAGTGAGCCGAGATCGTACCACTGCACTCCAGCCTGGGGGACAGAGTGAGACTCTGTCTCAAAAAATAAACAAACAAAAACTACAGGATAAACTCTCAAAGTGAGCACCTGGGAGGGGACTCACACCTGGAAGGCTCACCTGCTTCACTTTGGCGAGTTCCCGGAGGAAGAGATCATCACCCAGGAAGCTGTGGAGCTTCGTCAGCTGGCTCAGGTCTTTCACATAGTCTTCTCCAATTTTCTTTCCATTCAAAGGAAAAGGTGACTTCAATTTGGGGATGGTAATCAAGTCCAAATGGGCAATTTCTGTCAGTATTTCTCTCTATCACCTACCACAGTATGGTTCACGTATCACACAGAACATGGGATAGTTTGACTCAAAGAGGAGGCTATAAAGTCTGTGGGAAGAACACTTTTGATAGTACCTTAAATGTAGTTTCAGTGGTTTTTTAAAAGTTATTTTTATTTTTATTTAATTTTTTTGGAGACAGGATCTCATCCTGTCACCCAGACTGGAGTGCAATGTCGTGATAAGAGCTCACTGCAGCCTTGACCTCCTGGGCTCAAGCAATCCTCTTGACTCAGCCTCCGAGTAGCTAGGATCACAGGTGCATGCCACCACAACTGGCTAATTTTTTTATTTTTGTAGAGATGGGTGGTGGTGGGTGGCGGGGGGGGGGGGGTCTCATGTTGCCCAGGCTAGTTTCAAACTCCTGGCCTCAAGTGAGTCTCCTGCCTAGGCCTCCCAAAGCACTGGGATTACATGCATGAGCCATCACATCCGGCCAGCTTCACTGGTATTAAAGTGTTAAAAACAGGAAATCTACTTAAAAGAGTGACTAGGAACCCAGGTTCTGTTAGTTATTTATATGAGCTTTATTATCCTCTTTTACTAGAGAAAACCATCTTCTTTGTGGGTGTCCTATGAATACTGTTAGCTGCAACTAGCTACATAATTTGCAGTACCTTTTGTTCAAAAATTAAGAATTTGAAGATGACGGCTGGGTGTGATGGCTCATGCCTGTATTCCCAGCACTTTGGGAGGCCAAGGAGGAGCGGATCACCTGAGGTCGGGAGTTCGAGACCACTCTGGCCAACATGGTAAAACACCGTCTCTACTAAAAATACAAAAATTAGCTGGGCATGGTGGCGGGTGCCTGTAATCCCAGCTATTCGGGAGGCTGAGGCAGGAGAATCGCTTGAACCCGGGAGGTGGAGTTTGCCGTGAGCAGAGACTGCACCACTGTACTCCAGCCTGGGCGACAGAGTCAAACTCTGTCTCAATAATAATATTAATAATAATAAAAAAATAAATAATAACTTTGGCTGGGTGCAGTGGCTCACGCCTGTAATCCCAGCACTTTGGGAGGCCAAGGTGGGCGGACCACGAGGTCAAGAGATCGAGACCATCCTGGCTAACACGGTGAAACCTTGTCTCTACTAAAAATACAAAAAATTAGCCAGGTGTGGCGGCGGGCGCCTGTAGTCCCAGCTACTTGGGAGGCTGAGGCAGGAGAATGGTGTGAACCCAGGAGGCAGAGCTTGCAGTGAGCCGAGATCACCCCACTGCACTCCAACCTGGGTAATAAATAATAATTTCGAGATGACTACAGCAGATAATTAAACCCAGCATGGAGCCCTGTATGACTGCACAAGCCACATGCTGAAGAAGCCAGCCCTGCTGCAGACTGGATTTACAAGTTACAAGTATAGTCATATGCCTCTTGCATTCGAGTCAGGCCTTTCCTCTCAGCACTTCCCAGTTACCTCTGCTATGAGCTCTGCAAGTCCTGGGTTGCAGAGTAGGAGCCAGCGCCTCGGAGTGATCCCATTGGTTTTATTCTGAAATTTGTCAGGTTCTAGTTCACTGAAGTCTTTGAATCTGGAGACAGAGTAGACACATCACTGAATTTGGCTGAAACGGTAAAGGGTCCTGCACACTGGATAAACTTTGGAATTACATTCAAGAAGCCAAGTGCAGGCTTAGAAAGGTTAAATAAAGGTGGAGGGACAGGCTAACAGTAGCTATGGCTGTCATTTAAATAGAAATTCATTTGCAACTCAAAAGAATTACCAGAAAAATTCCAAATCTAGTCATCTCCATCTGACTTCTTCCCACTGACATATATACCACACTTTCAGTAGAATAGTTTTTTGGTTTTTTTTTTTTTGTTTTTATTTGTTTATTTGTTTTGGCTCCTATGTCTAGAATTAAGATGACTCTGAGAGGAAAGCATTTTTTTCTTTCCTTTTCTTTTTTTTTGGAGAAGAGTTTTTTTGTATAGAAGAACATACTTTTAAACATTTGAACAAGGCCTTTCCTCATCCCTAAGTGCAACCCTGCATTTAGTAGCATCATTCCATTAATATATCAGTGTCAGACCCACTGTCAGAGTAATGGAGGCTCACACTTTAGTCTTCACGATGTCTGAGTGGATTTTAGCCACGCCATTCACAGTGTGGGAACCCACAATGCAGAGATGGGCCATGTTGATCCTTTTGGTTCCTTCCTCTTCTATCAGAGACATTCTTCTCAGACGGTCCACATCTTTAGGAAACAAGGCCACAATTCTCTAGCCAAAGGAAGAGAAAGCCCTTGCTGGTCACTCAGGTTTAAAGCAACATTGGGATAACGTTGTTCATGTCTTAAGCAACATCTTTGGTGTACTCAATATAAATTTCACTTCCATGGGGAGGGGTTGAGTTAGTTCTATGGAGGTGCCATCCCTCCATTTTAGCACTTTCAAAAAGCTGCCTTTGCCGGAGCCCCACTCAGACTCAAGTACTTTTGCTGTATCAATGATCGAAAGATGTTTGGTAAGAGGGAACACTGTAGCCATCTGTAACACCTTAAGACCTTACGCTCATGAAAAGAAAAAAAATCTCTCAAAATGACTTACATCTAAATGCTTCTGATTTATCTCATAAATGATTTCCAAATGTCGAGGGAGCAGCTTCTCCACCAGGTCCACGGGCCAGCGCTCCAGGGCTTCTGGGAGCACTGTGTGATTGGTGTAGGCGAAGGTCTTCTGGGTGAGCTCCCAGGCCTGGGGGAAAGGAAGGAGTCAGCTGCTTGCCCTGAAGGTGGGCACCCCACTGCACAGGCCAAACCCTTCTTCAACCCTGCCCTGCCTGCAACAGGACAATTCCAAGTGTGCATAGTCAGACACACTCAATTCCACTAAGTTCCCGTATAGTCCAGACAATGGAAACATGTTCTGGGTGTGAGGGAGAAGCCATTTGTAAAGCTACCTGATGAAACTTAAGACAGCATTCCGATCAATCTATCTACTATCCTTACGTGTCTTTCATTTATTAAATACACAAAGATTGAGGGATAAAACTGTAAGCAGTGCTCTCAGCAAGTACAAGTATGTAAAATGCTGACTTCTAAAACATTGGAGACACTCAATTAGCTGTCTTCTGAGGTTAGAGAATTTAATTTTTAATCTTTTTCCACACAAAAATGGTAAACACCATATAAGCCTTAATACAGCTACTGATTTGTGTCCCATTAGGAATGTACTCATTGATTTTATAGTCTTACTCCCTGTAAAACTCTAAGGATGGAGAAATGTCAGCATCAGGGAAAATATACCTTTAACTGTTGAAAGTTAGCAACAATAACTTACTTTGAAAAACTAAAAAGGGAGTTTTTGGCAGTCTTTCACCTGTAGCCATTCTGGTTAATTAAAGGAAAAAGAAGTCAAACTATCCAGACCTTGGACCAGGGCAGTTTTTCAATATCCACAAAAATCCTCATCAGCTCAGGGATGGCGAGTGCAGGGTGAGTGTCATTCAGCTGGATGGCCACCTGGGTGGGGAAAGACATCAACATGAAGGCAACGGATGGCTCAGGGTCTGGCTTCCTTGTCCTAACACATCTAGAGAAAGCACTGGATGATATGCCCACCTTGTATGAAATGCTTGATGCACACTATTCCTGCTCAACTTTTTTAGCACTGAGAGAGAGGAATTAATCTGATAGGAAATCCCAGTCAGTCCCTCAGTGGACCCCACCTGCATCCACAGACTAAATACTTGCCTGATCCGGGAAGGCATCAAACACAGTTCCTGCACCACGGGTGGAGCCAAACTTGGAGGCTTTGAAACGGCGGATGACATCTTGCAGGGTTGCAGCCACCACAAAGTATTCCTGCTTCAATCTTAGCTCCTTCCCTTCAAAAAACTTCAAGCCAGAGAGATAGAATGAAAGTGGTTCATATTATAGGTGTGGCCAAAATGTGACTGGTGTCTCCTGCCCTGGGAACTTTAGGACTAAGGCCCATTGGACATCTGCTGAGGGGTGGTGTTTGAATGCCAAACTGTGAGCCTTTGCTCTTTCCTGAGACCCCATGAAAATGGCAGTAAAAGGATTCTCTAAAGGCATACAGATAAAAGATAAAGAGGTTGGGATAAAGACAATAGCAACAACCTTTTAGAGGCTGAAAACCAGATGCATGAATGGTAAGTGATTCAGAAGACCCAAGACAGCCAAATCCTGACCTGGTAGTGGGGAAAAGCCAAAAAGCAACTCAGTGTGTACATTGGAGCCCCTCAAGGCTCAGGAATTGGTAGTACCAAGTACTTTCAGAAGTAGGGAAGAAGATGAAGGAAAAGGTTAATGACAGCCTAAGGACACTTGGCCTCCGACCTTATCCCCAGTTCCTGCAGCTGAACACAACCAGCACCATGTCCATGACCGCCCTCCTCACTGCAGTCACATTCCTGGCAGGCAGTGTATCAGGAAGCACTGGCAGCCGTGGACCGTGTGGAGAACCATGACTGGCTGAGAATGCCCTACGTGACTGCGAGACAGGATTGCAGCCAGGCCATGGTGTGCAGGGTGGAGGCCTTAGAGGCCATGATGGCGGCCAGCTTCCAAGTTCCTCCCACATAAATTTGCTGTCGGTCAGCAAAACCATGTAAATGTCACCAATAAACGGTCCTAACCCTGAGCCATCACCCTTCAATTTTTATAGATCATGGAGCCGCCCTGTCTTTACCTGGTCGCAGAATTAAAAACTGTAGCATCTATTAAAATGTAAGCCTTCACTAATATCCAAAATCTACAAGGAATGCAAACAAATCAGCAAGAAAAAAAAAATCCCATGAAAAAGTGGCAAAGGACATGAATAGACAATTCTCAAAAGAAGATATACAAACAGCCAAGAACCATATGAAAAAATGCTCAATATCACTAATTATCAGGGAGATGCAAATTAAAATCACAATGAGATACCACCTTACTCCTGCAAGAATGGCCATAATTAAAAAGTCAAAAAACAGTAGGTGTTGGTGTGGATGCGGTGAAAAGGGAACACTTTCTACACTGCTGGTGGGAATATAAATTAGTACAGCTACTATGTTAAACATTATGGAGATTCCTCAAAGAACTAAAAGTAGAACTACCATTTGATCCAGCAATCCCACTACTGGATATCTAGCCAAAGGAAAAGTAGTCATTGTATGAAAAAGACACACGCACGCACACACGTTTATGGCAGCACAGTTCGCAATTACAAAGATATGGAATCAGTCTAGGTGCCCATCAACCAATGAGTGGATAAAGAATATGTGATATATATATATATATACACACACACACACACAAATATATACACACACACACACATACCATGGAATACTACTCAGCCACAAAAAGGAATAAAATAATGTCTTTTGCAGCAACTTGGATGAAGCTGGAAGCTATTTTTCTAAGTGAAGTAACTTAGGAATGGAAACCCGAATATTGCATGTTCTCACTTGTAAGTGGGAGCTTAAGCTATGAGGATGCAAAGGTAAGAGAATGATGTAATGGACTTTGGGGACTTGAGGGATAAAAGGCAATTTATTTGGTGTATACTGCTCAGGTAACAGGTGTGTAAAATCTCAGAAATTACCACTAAAGAACTTATCCATGTAACAAAAACCACCTGTACCCCTAAAACTATTAAAATTAAAATTTTTAAAATGATGAGCACCCCACCCCCCAAATGTAAGCCTTGGACCAAAGTCTTATTAAAACTAATGAATATGAGCATAGAGGTCTGCATATAGAATATCTGGGGCTCTAAACTCCCTAATACTTAAAAGTATAATCACTGACCTATGCCAGTGATTCTATGTCACTGACCTATGTCAGGGTTTCCTGTTTTTTAACCTGATAGGAATATATCAGTGATTTCCTTGATCACAGATAATATAAAACAAATATATATGTTATATATAATAAATTATTATATTAAAATATATTAAACATATATATTTATATTATATATATTTATATTTATATTTTTGAGACAGGGTCTGGCTCTGTTACCCAAGCTAGAGTGCAGTGATGTGATGTTGGCTCACTGCAACCTCTGCCTCCCACTCTCCAGCAATCCTCTTACTTCAGCTTCCTGAGTAGCTGGGACTACAGGCATGCACCACCATGCCTGGCTATTTGTTTCTTTTTTTTTTTTTTTGAGACGGAGTCTCACTCTGTCGCCCAGGCTGGAGTGCAGTGGCATGATCTGATTCCAGCTCACGGCAGCCTCTGCCTCTCGGGTTCAAGCGATTTTCCTGCCTCAGCCTCCCACGTAGCTGGGATTACAGGCTTGCATTACCATGCCTGGCTAATTTTTGTACTTTTTGTAGAGACGGGGTTTCACCATATTGCCCAGACTGGCCTGGAACTCCTGAGCTCAAGCAATCTGCCCATGTCAGCCTCCTAAAGTGTTGGGATTACAGGCATGAGCCACTGCACCGGGCCATAAAGCATATTTTGAATGAAGGCTGCAATACGCTACAAACTATGATTTGAGGTCTTTGCTTAAGTATGAGAGACTTGATGGAGGCTTTATTGCAACATTAGTTAATGTACCTCCTGTCAAGAATAATTGCCTAAACTTAAATGGAAATATGAGTCTTTTTCAGTTAAACACATTCCTAGAATTAGCATTTTCCTCTGGGATTTAGCTATTAAAAGGGATATTTAAATGAACGAAAAAGTATTTATCAGAAAAAAAGACTAAGTTAATAGAATAACTAAAAGTGAACATATTGAGAGGAAATATATATAACTGGGCATAGTATGGGCTAAATTAGGGAAAATTCATCAGAAAACCAAGCAAGCAAAGAAATTAAAATGATTAATTCCAGGATAAGTTAAACATTTTAAGAAAAGGAAAAGTAATCATTATATGAGGATACACATATGCACAGATCAGCTGTCTGTAGCATTACAAAGTCATAATAATGTAAATGCTGATTAAGGAGTTAGTGAAAATTATGATGTAAGCATGTTGAGAGAATTGGGGATGGGAAGTATGTGTTCATGTGGTGAGGGTGGGAGTACATGTGAGGATGTGAGCTAGATTCCCATCTTCAATGGTGGGGAGTCAACAAACAATTGTAAAAATGAAAAAAAATCAACAAGTAGCAATAACTGCATGTTATTCAGAAATATGGAGGTAAGTACCCAGAAAATCAATTATGTGTATGTACAACTTTGATAAAAATTTAAAGTCTGGATTAAAAATTAAAAGTCATTAATAGAAAACTGTCTGGATCGGATAGTACAGGTTGAGCATCTCTAATCTGGAAATCCAAAATCTGAAACTTTTTGAGTACTCATGTGACACAGCCAAGTGGAAAATTCTACCCCTGACCTCATGTGACAGGTCATAATCAACACAGAGTCAAAACTTTGTTTCATGCACAAAATTACTAAAAATATCGCACAAAATTGCTTCAGGCTGTGTGTATAATGTGTATATGAAACAGAAATGGATTTTGTGTTTATCCTTGGGTTCCATCCTCAAGATATCTCATTATATATGCAAATATTCCAAAATCTGAAAACATCTGAATTCTGAAACACTACTGGTCCCAAGCATTTTGGATAAGGCGTACTCAACCTGTACCAAAGGAAATTTATAGGTGGTAGAATTAGGAACCAGCTTTTATTTTATTCTTGGTACTTTTTACGTTACTTGTGTATTTTTTCTAATGACATGTATCTGTAAAAGTTATGAAGTCATTCTAAAACATAATAAATAGCACTATGGAATCCATCTCTAATAAACTGTAACATTTATTGAGCCAGGAATGTTTTAAGGTCCTAGAAATAAAATGATTAATTACACACAGTCCTTGACTTGAAGAAGTTCAAATAGTAGGCGGTGGGGGGTGGGGGGTATAAACAAGGCTATAAATACAATGTGATGATTTAAAAAAAAAATTAAGTTAAGATAAATATACAGTATTTTGAGAACCTGGGTGATCAGGTAATTCTTAACCTAAGCCCTAAAAGATGAGTAGGAATGTGTCAGAATTGACACACAGGGTCAGAATATTCCCTGCAAGCAACGGATGCCGTGCAAGGCATGGAGGTAGGAAGGAACAGGGTCAATAGTCCTGCACAGCTGGGGCCTATTGTTGGGGCAAAATCATGGAAGATGCATCAGGGCACTGGTAACCACATCAATGAAGAACTTAGGTAACATGACTAAGATTCTGTCCTTCTCTTACAGGTGATCCAAAGTCTTTCAAGAGTTTTAAGCAGGGAATAGATATCTCAAAGCTGCAGAGTGAAGAAAGGTGCAGGCTTCCTGGAAGAGAAACTAATGTTTGGACTAGGGCTATGGCCAAGTTGAGAAGAATGAATTTGTTATTGCAATTACAGTACAAAAGGATTTATCAGCTCACTCTTAAAAACAAACAAACAAACAAAAACATGATCCTGAGCGCTCCCGTTTACCCAACAAATCTAGTCAACTTTTTGCCCCATGCTAACTTCGTATATATTGTCAGTTACTGCAGATGATTATTTCCCAGTAAAATTAGCTTTGGTCCTTACTGAAGACAGGAAGATGAATTTCAAGCCCCTGCAGCCTGGGTTTAGGTTGGCAGTATGGTCCCAGACTTGGAAGAATTCTTACTTTGACCCTGACATAGAATAACTTTTTGCTTTTGGGTTACAGGTTTCTCTGAAATGTACTGAAGCCACAATGTTTTCCACAAAGGAATAATAACATATACCATTAGGTTCCTAAAAATGCTTCAGCAAAATCCATGTAATCATCTTCCCTTCTGAGGGATTATAATTTAACAGCAGGTGGACATCTGGTGTTAAGGACTATTCATATCCTAGTCCCCCCAAGATCCTTGTTTTCTGCCATCTTTGTAAAGCAGAGTGCTAATTTTATTGCTTCTGAGAAAACTTTAAAAAAATCGTTACAGCTTCATGAAAAGGATTTTACCCATAGAGAAGTTTAGAGTTACATATATTTAAAACAACTAAGAATCAATAGCAGTTACCTGAGATCCAGTTCCAAGTGGTGCGTGTGTGTGTGTGTGTGTGTGTGTGTGTGTGTGTGTGTGTTGAGACAGAGTCTCACTCTGTCACCCAGGCTGGAGTGCATTGGTGCAGTCGTGGCTCACAGCAACCTCTATCTCCTAGGCTCAAGCGATTTTCCTGCATGTTAGCCAGGCTGGTCTTGAACTTCTGACCTCAAATGATCTGCCTGCCTCAGCCTCCCAAAGTGCTGGGATTACAGGCATGAGCCATTGCACCCGGCCCCAAGGGTTTTTTCTTAACTAAGCTATATTTATAATAAAATTAGAATAACTGAATTGATGATAAGAAAAAGATACAAAAGAAAAAGATACAAGTCAGTGGCATGAGAAACAGGCGTTTGTTCATGGGTCTACCCCAGGGTATCTGACTCCATCTAGCATCAGGGCAGAGGACCAGAAAGGGCCTAGTCAGTGAGAGAAGAGGTGAGGCAGGAAATCTTCAGTGTCTTCTGACTTTGCAGATAAACTTTCTATCTGGAAAGGAAGTAGTGCTTCACCAGTGACTTACTTCATCTCTTATATCCAGGTTTTTAAAATACATCTCTAGAACTTCCCCATTAGTGATGGGGGTCACTAATCAAGGGCAAAATATAAATTCTGATTTCATGAACTGTACAGATTTGTTTTCCTTACTTGGTTGGGAGAGGAAATCTAGACAATCCAGGAAGAAATACGGAGCTTCTTCTGCACATGGAAAAACATTGATATTAAATGTGTTTTATAGGTTACTGAACAGGCTCTTGTGAAATAAGCTGCTCCTGTTGCCACTAAGAAAGCAACCTTGATCACTCACATTGTCATTGGGATAGAGGACCCGGGAGATGTTCTCGGCCAGGTTTCGGTCCAGCACAGCCTGAATGTAGTCTCCAACATTAACTAGGGGAAAGTTAGAGAAACAATAAATAGAGAAACCAGTCATTGTTGTGGGAAACCTCTTGATCTCACTGTCTCTGTGCTGTGTGTCATGTGGGATTCCTAAAATTCCTAAAAATCCCAAAGGATTTCAACAAACCATCATGCTGGGCTTCACATGAGAATTGCTTGAAAAATGTCCTCCCTACTTCCTCCATACAACGCCTGCTTAGTCACTGAAGTTCATATCAGAAACTCAAGGCTTTTTTGTTTGTTTGTTTCAAGCTCAATTTGGTTCTAACTAGCAATCAAAAAGATTAAGCACATGCATAAAGAAACCAAGACCTGTGCTGTACTCACAGTCTCTGAGGTTAAAGTCATTCGGTGCCCGAGCAGACCAGAGGCGCATGGTGTTGACAGTGTTGTTCATGTAGCCAGGCACCGGGGTGTCATATGGCAGAGCCAGGACCACCTGTAGGATTAAACAGAAGCAGCTGCTCATTGTTTCCCAAGTGTGATGACATAGGTTGAACACGGGGCTGGGAGACTGCAATGGAATTCTATTCCTGGCTCTATCATCAACTCAAATTGTGTGAGGCCTAAATGGAGAAGAGGGTCCCAGGGTTGCAAAGGGTATTAGAGGAACATGCGGTTCCTCCCCCACCTGGTACAATCTAGTGACTGGAACCATCCACACTGATGGTCCTTTATAATGTTTCTATGTTGACTCTCCATGTGTCCTTGCCCTGATATAAATGCAGTGGAATGGAATGATATGGTGTTGGTATTCAAAAAAGTTTATCTTTCATGTTTCATATCAAGCCATTGCTCTAATAATAATGAAATATGATATGCAAACAAAGTGACAATGTGAATCTGTACCCACCAAAAAATAGCACTTAGAATACGTTTTGCATAGGTTTTTCAGTGATCTGATTTCAAATATGATGAAAATCAATGGAATAGGAAATTTATGAAGCTGTAACATCTCATATAATATTTAAAATGCTGTGCTAGATTTTTAAAGTTGCATAAGGAGTTATTTTAGTGATTCCTATAGTGATCTGCCAAATCAACTGATAATTATCTGAGTTGAGTCTAAGAGGTAAGTTTTGGAAAATCTAGCTTGATCTTTGTGACAGTCACTGAAATAGAGAAGAGGAAGATGAAGTATGTTTCACAGTGCATCGAAAATTCATGTGAGAAATGATTCATTTTTATTCCCTGCCTCATCAGAGTCAAGCTCGAAGGAAGGAGAATGACAGAATAATTGAACTGGAGGATGCTGGATCTTATTTAGTGCAACCCACTTATTTTGGACATGAGGGAGCTGAAGCTGAGAGAGAAGTGACTTGCCCAAGGTCACAGTCACGGCAGCATTGAAACCTAAATACGCATCTCTTTAATTTGGTCTGTTAAATTGTGAATGAATGAAGCATTATAGTCCATATCAATCACATATATTCAGTCATGCTTTCATGATCACCGTGACCTCAAAGTAATAAATTACCCCCATTTAAATATCTTTCATTAAGACATAAAAGTCTCTGGACTTTTAAAGCAAGTTGTGATCAATCAGGGAAAGTCATTTGCAGGCTGGGATTGAGTCTCAGTTCAAACAAGAGTTTGACCCTTCTGACCCTTGAAGCATAATTAAGGCAGCCCAGCAAGTGCACAGCTTAGATCTTCTTTCAGAGAACCGCAAAGAGAACTTGCTCCCTCAGAGCGCACACCAAGGCTGTGCTCTCTGGGATGCTCCATGTGGCTGGGACACTAGGGCCGGAACTTCTTTAATGGGCAATCTTTAGTCTCAGGCTCCATCAGCCTGGCCACTTGCTCAGAATGGCACTGCGGTCTGAGGCTCTCCATGAGAATCCTCCTTCTTTGCGCTTCACTTTTCACAGGTGGCACACCTGTGTCACAGTCTGAAGACTTCCTCATCCTGCTCCCTCTCCTCTTGATCTTTCATAGGCATCCCCCCAGTATGTCACTTGCACTTCTTCTCTCTGGTGTCTGTTTCCTAGAGGACCTAAACTGACACGTGACTGTGTCATTTGACTTTATTGGAAGCCATCCCATGCATGCACAGAGCACATGTGGCCGCATGCTCTGAGCTCACTGGGTACCAGTTTGGGGTTAATTCATGTGATTACTTCAATCTGTGAAGCTAAGTTGCATGACTTGGGCCAGCTCACTTATATTACCTTGCCCCCTAACTTTGCCTCTGTGGGCCCAGAAACATACACTCTCTCTAATCGAATTTCTTGATACATTATGAAAATACCTAGAGGTGCTTTGTAAATACAAGTTAGCTCAGCAGTGGGACCCACAGTGTAAATAAAATGCTTCCAGGATTGATTGTGTAAACTGCATACTTTTATTTTTATTTTATTTTATTTTTTTGAGATGGAGTCTCGTTTTGTCGCCCAGGCTGGAGTGCAGTGACATGATCTTGGCTCCCTGCAACCTCCGCCTCAGCCTCCCAAGTAGCTGGGACTACAGGCATAGGCCACCACGCCTGGCTAATTTTTGTATTTTTAGTAGAGATGGGGTTTCACCATGTTGGCCAGGCTGGTCTTGAACTCCTGACCTCAGGTGACCTGCCCGCCTTGGCCTCCCAAAGTGCTGGGATTACAGGTGTGATCCACTGCGTCCAGCCAGGAATGACATTTAAAATTATTCAATTTTGCTATCAACATCTTAATATAAAACCAAAGAGGTAAGCATGCTGGTTACTATAGAACTGACAATTTTCTGGTGCAAAAAAAAAAAAAAAAAAAAAAAAAAAACACCGAAAAACAAAAAACAAACAAACAAACTGATAATTTTCTGACAAAGTTGATTGCAAAATGACCCTTGTAAAAGTCACTCCTCTCTTGGCCTCAGCTCCCTTGTCTCCAAAATGAGTGGGTTGCACTAAGAGAAGTAACAGATTTATTTACAAAAATATATTCTATTACTTAATACATGACATGCCCTATACTCAATATCACACTGTATGCTACATAGTCAACATATTATCTGCTGAACTAAATACTATACAAAATGTTGGCTATACGAGCACTCTGAATACCTGAGTGTCAATCCACTTGGTCCCAGTATTGGTGTGTTCTACTTTTCCATAGAAGTGCACAGGCAGCATGAATTCTGGGCGAGACTTCTCCCAAGGATTTCCATATCTGAGCCAATCATCTGCTTCTTCTACCTGCAAAAGGATACAGTATTACTTAGAATTTATTTGTGAGGAAATGTGAACCTAGCCCTTCAATTATATTAAATTTAAAACATCTTTAACTGAAACAACTTATGAATACTGAGTACTCTTTTGTAATTGTTTTATAGCCTACAATCAACAATAATAATACTTGCTAATACAGCCCTAAATATTTTATATGTATGACTGCATTTAATCCTCACATTATATCAACCATACAGGAGGGAACTATGAGTCCTCTCTTAAAGATGAGGAATTGTTACTGCTCAAGGTCAAACAGTAAACGGTACAGATAAGATCTCAAGGTCAAACAGTAAATGACAGAGATAAGATCTGCCCTTAGGTCTCTGTGTTCCACAGCCTGTGTCTTAACATCTGTGAATCCAATTGTCCAGCTTCAGCTAGAGACAGAGGCCTTACAGGGATGTTTATCATTGAATACCTGGGCCTGTCAAGTCCTACACAATGGGTTCAGTCAAGATTCTTGTGGCTCGAATATACAGAATCAGTTAGAAAATGCTACTTACAGAACACTCTTTTAATCAAGCTTATTGATATAGGTACAGAACATTATTGTATTATGTAGTCTTTGCTTATCTTAATCCTTATGTAATTTTGATTTGTAATGAACTATAGATTATAGTTTATTTTGAAAATAACATATTTTAGGAGGTAATGAACTTATTTTATTGACAATTTCAATATTTTCCTAGGTATTTATGTCAATTTATAACAAAATATTTCTTATATACAATTTTAAACTATGGTTTCTATTTAGGATATCCTGGACATCAAATACATTTTCATTTGCAACAAACAAACAAACACATCAAAATAAGAACACCACCACCACCAAACACATTGGAGGGGGATGTATTTTTAAAGTAAATTATTGAAACCTTTAAAATATTACACATACAGTTGTAGATTGCTTAACGACAGGGATACATTCTGAAAAATGTGTTGTTAGGCAATGTTGTCATTGTGCAAACATCACAGAGTGCACTTACACAAACGCAGATGGTGTTGCCTACTACACACCTGAGCTATATGGTATAGCCTCCTGCTCCTAGACTACAAACCTGTACAGCACGTTACTGTACTGAATACTGTAGGCAATGGTAACACGATGGTAAGTGTTTGTGTATCTAAACATATCCAAACATAGAAATGGTACAGTAAAAATTCAGTATAAAACATAAGAAATGGTACACCTGTAGGGCACAGCTCCATTACCATCTTACGGGACCACCATTGCATATGTGCTCTATTGTTGACTGAAATGTCGTTATGTGGTGCATGACTATACGTTAAAAAATGGAATTGTGTTCTGGCCAGAAGGGGGCAAAAAAAAAGCAACTTTGTCAATGAGATCATCTCCAAGATGGTTATTTTGCCTATTTGATTCCTCATATCCACCTCTTAGAAAACTCAGCTGTAGTTTTAAAAGATATTGCTTAAGAATTAAACACAATGTTGGACATCTCATGATCACCTAAACATGAGTGTAATGCCTGTTTCAGGAACAGTGCGAAGAGACAAAAATAAACACTAAAGATTATTTTCAACAGCTAGACAAATGAATACACGTTCACTTATTCAAACTTTGGTAATGACTTTTTATCAAGAAAGCTGATAAGCTTCCCACTAATATTAACTACCAGCGTCATGATGAATGGAAATGGGACTCATAGCAACAACATCTTTAGTTAGGAGAGCTAGGAGTTAGAGAGCCACTGGAGGAAGGAGGAGTTATCAGATGCAAGATGAAGCCTAGGGAAGGCTGGAGAGAGACCTGAGCTCATCAGAAAGTCGCATCTTCTTAAAATTTTAATAAACAATTGAGGTTTGCCAGTTGACAAGAAGCTTGTTAAAGAGTCCATTAACTTGGCCAGGTGTGGTGGCAACACCTGTAATCCCAGCACTTTGGGAGGCCAAGGTGGGCGCATCATGAGGTCAGGAGTTTGAGACCAGCCTGGCCAACATGGTGAAATCCCGTCTCTACTAAAAATACAAAAATTAGCTGGACGTGGTGACGGGCACCTGTAATCCTAGCTACTCAGGAGGCTGAGGCAGGAGAATCACTTGAACCAGGGAGGCAGAGGTTGCAGTGAGCAGAGATTATGCCACTGCACTCCAGCCTGGGCTACAGAGCGAGATTCCATCTCAAAAAAAAAAAAAAAAAAAAAAAAAAAAAAAAAAAAGTCCATTAGCACAAGCTTCATAACTAGAAACACTATAATAAGTAAAATGATAATATCAACAAAGGATCAAAACATCCTGACTTACAAAATACTTTATGCTGCACTTAGGCAAGGGCCAATTTTGGGTTTTAAAATACTGAGCAATATGAACACTGCTTCCTGTAACAGGAAAGAACCATAGGCCTGTGTGCCTTGTTTCAGCATGCAGGGCTGTTGTAAAACCCATCTGAAGGCACTGTATGAAATAGGAGGACGATGAGGCAGAAACAGTTTTCCTTTGAAAACTCATGACCATGGGAGAACTGATGACATTTTTTTTTTTTGCTGAGAAATGCAGTAGGATCATATACTGTCCTGCCCCCAAGAAGCCTGAAGTGCTCAGATAAGAGAGGATGGGCTCTGAACTTCCTCCTGTGGGTTCACTCCTTGACTGCTGTGGAAGTCAGAGGTTGCATGTACTCTTTTTATTTTTATTTTTATTTTTATTTTTTTGAGACACAGTTTCGCTCTGTCACCCAGGCTGGAGTCCAGTGGCACAATCTTGGCTTGCTGCAACCTCTGCCTCCCAAATTCAAGTGATTCTCCTGACTCATCCTCCTGAGTAGCTGGGATTACAGGTGCCTGCCACCACACACAGCTAATTTTTGTATTTTTAGTAGAGATGGGGTTTTACCATGTTGGCCAGGCTGATCTTGAACTCCTGACCTCAAGTGATCCGCCTGCCTCAGCCTCCCAAAGTGCTGGGATTATAGGTGTGAGACACCGCGCCCGGCCACACGACATTCTTAATGCCATCAAATGTTGGTTGAATTTTTTTCCTGCTAAATGATGATTGGTTTTAGCTTCATGGGGCTAACAACTTGGAGACTTTATTTGCTTGCTGTTCTTTATTGTGAATCTCTCACTGATTCAGTAAAGAATCGGTGAATAATTATATCAATTTTATAAGATTTGTATTTAAGGTAGATTGAGAAACAAATGTTTCATAACAATAAGTTGATCTGAGGAGATCTGAGGAGAAGGAGAGAACTATCCCTTGCTGCCTCCACTAAATCCACAGAAGCTGCCATATGGTGATAAACCTTCTCTCTACCTTGCTTTCTTCCAATGAATTGATAAATTGATCTGTAAATTTAGGTTTCCATGTAGCCAATGATCCCCAAAATGCACTAACATGCTAATCATATGAAGGGGTAGGGGTGGGGGGCCAAGATGGGAGAACGTTCATCTACATCCAAGTGAGCTGTCAGAGCTGTTTCATCCCAGAGGTTGCACAGGGCTGAAGAAAGCAAGTGCGGATCTGTGGAGTAAAAGAGCCAACCTGGGTGCAGTTGGCAGCTGGACTAGGCATTTTTTTAGAGGAATGACTCAATGGAACCTGTCCCAGCCAGCAGGGATGGAGAGGTTAGCCCAGGGGACTCTATTGACTGAATTCTGAGAAATGCTCTTCACCTGTGGGATATAGAGTCCACAAAGAACCAGTGAACAGACATCAGGAAAGCCCACGAACTTGGCTTTCTGATGTTATAAATAACTGATAAATGTTTCTGTGGCACACCAAGAATTCCACGATGATAATTAGAAGCTTTGCTGGGTAATGTGAATCGTGCATGACTGGCTATCACGAACTAGGTGTGGGTTCTAAGAGGCAAGAGAAGGGCTGCAGAAGCCACCTGGATCCAGCTCCGAGATACATACTGTGAGAGCCTTTCCACCTAGGGCTTTGGTGTGATTGTGAAACTTCTGTGAGGTTGTTGCAATCATCTTTCTCTCCACTTCCTCCTCGGGGCCAGCGATTTTCACAGAGCACTATTACTGCACTCCCCATGAGAGTAGATGGTAAATATAGAATTTTAGCAATACAATTATTTTCCTCAGGGGGTTCATGATGAACACTCCACAACTGCAAATCTTCCTTGAAGAGACTCAAAAATTAAAAGCCCATCAACCTTTAAAAACCTTCCCAGCATGTGAAATTTTCATTAGTCTTCTTCAAATCTGCCATTGTAAGAACAGTGTTACGTGTGAGTGGGGGCATGACTATACTCTGAAGAGGCCTGCTGCTTTCTTGACAGATGCTTTTTGTTTTTTATGGAAATAATTTCTTTTTTATGGTATGATATATTTTATGTTTGACAGTTAAAATCCCATTCCAGTAAACAATGGAGGTGCTAAGTAAAATTATATACCCTCCTCATTCAATTTCAAGTCATAATGAAAGAAGAAGTGATGGTTGATAAGGTTAGCTTTGGATTTTATTTTATTTTATGTTATTTTATTTATTTATTTTTTTGAGACAGGGTCTCACTCACTCGCCCAGACAGGAGTGCAGTGGCACTATCTCAGCTCACTGCAACCTCCACCTCCCAGGCTTAAGCGATTCTCCTGCCTCAGCCCCCAAGTAGCTGGGATTACAGGTGCGTGCCACTATCTCCTGGCTAATTTTTGTATTTTTAGTAGGGACAGGGGTTTCACCATGTTGGCCAGACTGGTCTCGAACTCCTGACCTCAAATGATTCAACCACCTCGGCCTCCCAAAATGTTGGGATTACAGGCGTGAGCCACTGCACCTGGCTGGCTTTGCAATATTTTGAATGAGCAAAACCTATTTAGTCTTTCTTTATTTTTCTTTTTAAAGAACACTGGAATACACGCTTTCTTGGTCTGATAGGAGAGAAAGAGATAGTTTCCTGGAATAAAGATCATTTAAAAAGAGCAAAGGTAGGTGTGATAATCGTGGTCCTTCATAAAATGTAAGGGGAAAATATACCTGAGACAAAAAAAGATTGAGATTTCTTTCCTGAGTTTCTTTTAAATCTTCCATCTGACGGTAGTTAAGAGATAAGAAATGAGATCCTTGGAGATTCTGCAGTATAGTGAGTAGCACACAGTATCCTTTTCAAAGGCTAAAATTAGATACCATATGTTGTTTGGTTAGGTTGTGTCAAAGTTTTGGTTGTCCTGGAAATGCCTGCTAAACTAGGCTCTCAGCATGGAACTCTAGGTTACTCCATTGGGGAGAGGAACAACTTATTTCATTTTTATAAATTTTAATGATTACAAAATGCACATTACTTATGGAATATAAAACATGTAGAAGAGTAAATAGAGGATAGTACATATATTTCTTACAGAAAATGAGATATGTAGAAGAGTATATAGAAGACAGTAGAAGTTGCCCATCTTCCAGAGATAACTTCTGTTGAAGCTTTGATGTATTTTTTTCTAGCACTTTTCCTTTATCTTTCTGGCCTCCTCTGGATAGCTGAGGTTATATCACCCTTATAACTCTATATCCTCTACTTATAGCTAACACAAATGATTTCCTATTTTGTTAAAATTAATCAAAAATATAATATGAATGGCTTCACTAATATTTTATTATAGAATACCATAATTTATTAAAGTATCCTCCTTTTCTTACGCAAAATTAGCATTTTATTGTGTGCTTACTAATATTAGCATTTTATTGTGTGCCAGATATTTTACATGTTTTTATAATAATTCTGTAGAGTTTGTATCTCCATTTTGTCATTGAGAAAACTGAGTTCAGGGAAGTTTGGTAACCTAATTGAGGTAGCATACCTTATAAAAGTAATCAGGTCCCCTAAGTTGACATTAGGTCTCAAATGAGAAATTGGGACCCAGGCTTCTCTTCTATAAGATGCTGCCTCTCAGCTTTTATTTATTTGCGGGTAGCTAAAGATAAACAGCAATGGTTCTTAGTAAAATGTGGAAGTTTGTCTTCTACTCTATCCCCAATATTCTCCTGATCCTTTTTCCTTGGCACATTCTCTCATCAAACCAAATTTTTTAGTTCTTCCCTTCCTTGGCTCATAAAGAATCCAAATACTGAGGGAGGGAAGGAGGGCAGTGGTGACACTAAACTCATTCTCATCGGGCCATCTTCCTTTCTCCTGGCATCAGCCTAGGTCTCTGCATCCAGTCCCTGAGCGTTCTCTTGTTGGACTCATCTCATAAGTGTGGGAAAGGCTCAGAGAGCTCAGGGTTTTTGGAAACTGAAGATACATATTTCTGTCAATGGTGTATATATGAGACAAAAATAGGGAGAGACAAAGCCTAAATCACACTTAGTATCAGCAAAAACTGTCCACACTAGGGCGATTGTAGACTCAAACAATTACTAGAGATAAAAAAAAAAAAAAAGTACCTAACAATCTGGTTTCGTTATATAAAGTAAAAGTAGTGTCATTTGGATAGATTTGTACAAATTTCTATGGAGCAATGTAATCATACATCTTAAATGTGTGCCAGATTTATTTGCTGTAACAGTTAACAACACTGTCTGATTTCATCTTATAAAAAAATCAGGACACTTGGCTTATATCTTGTAACCTTGGCATGTTAAGGAAGGCAAGACTCTGAGTGTAGAAGAGAATACTGAATGTGGTCCTGGGAGTCTGGGGATATGGACATGTATTTGCCAGCAGTGTGATCTGAGGTAACTTTACTTCCTCAGAGACTCAGTGTTGTCACCTACAAAATGGCATCGTGCTTCCTACCATCAAGGGTTCTTGGCTGAGATCATGAGTCAAAGATGTGCTCTCCATAAGTTCACACATTTTAGTGGTCCACATTCAGGCAGTCAGTGATAAATATTTTCAGAGCACCCTGTGAGTCAGCCACTGCACTCGGTGCCATGGATCTGGTGATGAGTGATACTGCAAGGCTCTCTGTTCTTGGGAAACTTACATTCTGAAGTGGGAAGAGGGACAGATAGAACTCACTGATACCAACCAAGTGCCAGAGACATTGGTACAGCTCTATGTTAAAGGTCCATATATTATAAATCATCCAGAACACCATGAAAGAGAAGTACCTTAATAACAAAATTTAGAAAGATAGCTCACACACCTGCCATCCATCTCGGATCTTCTGATTGAAAATCCCGTATTCATACCGAATGCCATATCCATAGGCTGCAAGTCCCAGGGTTGCCATGGAATCCAAGAAGCAGGCTACATTCAACAGAGCACAGGCAAAAGATAGAGTCACTAAGCTGAGTCAAAATTTCCAGTCTTTCCCTAAAACACATGGTAGCCACAAAACATTGCTATATGAAGAACCACATTTGTATTCTAAAGCACAGATACTACTGCACAATGGGTATTGATTTTTTAAAAATAACTCATTTCTAATTATAAAATTAATACTATACAAAAGTTAGAAAATGTAAAAAACGTATAAAGAAGAAAATGTCATCTATAACCTCACCTTCTAGAAATAACCACTGTGTATATTTTGTTTGAGAACAGATAAGGAAGTCAGCCTGCACAAGATAATGTCGATTATTGTCCCCACACTGCCTTTTCTAAGGGAAGCTGTCTCTATCCTCCCCTAAGACTCACCCCATTGGAAAAGACAGTCCCAGGAGAGTATAACTTATTATGTCCCGTTCCCTTCCAGCACCTGACTGACAAGATATTCTGTGGCCAGCTCTGTTTCTTCCTGGCTCGTGGAATTCTACTATTGTTCAGATATTAGCTGATCATATGCTTCAGGGAGGCTGAACCAGGAAGTGAATCTTGCTCGATTGTTCTAATCTGCTAAGTCAATCATAGCAATTGTATTTCCTTCTCCATGAGCATACAATGACATTCAATCAGATGAGAGGTGCTAGAAAGTCTGTTGGGTATAGAATTCTGGGAAAGATTTTCCTTGCTGCCATTATCTTTTTTCCGTGAGGGGAAAGACAAAAGGACCAGAGACCTGGAGTCCTGCTGTACTCCTGCTGCTGAATAAACCAGTCTTGGCATGGCCTATCCTCTGGAGTTCTTGTTATGTGATAACACATGTCCTTGTTGACTGAACCATTTTTCTGGATTTTCTGTTATTTGATGACAGGGCATCTGATCCAGAACAGTTAACCAACAGGCTGGGTAAGGATCTGTCTTGTGGCTGGGTGAGAACTAAGGCGTTACACTAATCAGATTGTCCCTTCCAGGAATTTAAGCTGAGAAATATACAGAGAATGAGGAAGTGTACAGTAGGAATTAAAACTGACAAGAATATTGAAAGCTGTAGATCAAACAGAAAGGGACTGAATGAGGTTGGTGGTACAGCCCTTAAAACAGAGATCCACAAACACAAACGGCCGAGGCTTTCAAGTTTTTCTAACATCGCCAGTCCCTATGCTCACATATGGCCTGCCTCTGCTCCCATTCCTGTTCTCTTTGAGCTGTGGCTCTTCAGCTTTTCCTGAGTCGTGATCAGACTATCCTTAGAGGGGGTCCCAACTTAGATGAGATCATCTAATGAGAATTCTCAGCTTCATCAGCCTCTTCACTCTGACTTCATCGGTCAACTTAAGGAGCAATGTCATGAATGTTGGGCACAGAGTTAACCTAGCCAACAAAGATTGAGGGCTCGGGCTTCACATAAAAGGCAGGCAGGCTGGTTTTTATTCTTAGATGTGCATTTCATCAGCGCTGCTGGCCTTCCTGCAGCCCCATAGAAAGCCTACTAAATTGTCAGATAATTACTTTCACAGGAAGGTGGCAAGTATCCCACAGGTATTATTTTATTTTGTTTTGTTCATTATTAATGGCAATGTTAAAGCACACTGTGACTAATGTACTAAGGATGAAAAAAAATGAAACAGATCCAAATGGATTTCTAGTAATTTGAGTGTATGCAAAATCAGAAGATTTTTGAACAATTTCTAAAAGAGAGGAGATAATTATTTTTCATAGAATACAATCTGATACACGTGTGGTAGTATATTTTTATTATTAAATTTAAATTTCACAGATAATACATTAGTGCATCTTCCTTAAAAATATTAAGTTACAGACAAAAAAAATTTATTATGCCAGCATCCCCTTTGATCCCTATCCCAGTTCTGCACTCCTCCCTACAGGAGGTCATAGGGAACAGTTTAGTATTTAGAATTCCAGACCTTTTATTCTACATATTCACATTATATACCTATGTACACACACACATATGCACACCCATGCACACACATATATATCTGGAATATATATCTTCCAAATCTTTTTCCTACATATTCACACACACACACACACACACACACACACACACACACACACACATATATTCACAGAAAATATTTAATTTTTAAAAAACATAAATGGTATCACACTGTATGGCTTTAATGCAATTTGATTTCTCTTTTAATTTGGATATCTATCTAGGAAAGTACATCTAGATCAATTTCGTTCTTTGACAATCAGTGTGGTACTTTTATAAACTATACTGTAACAATTATTTTCCCCGCATGTCTTCTTACGTGTGTGCTTCTTTAGGGTAGATATCAAGTGGAATTACTAGGTTATAGAGACGGGTATTTTCTAAATTAATGGAGCTGGTATTATATTTTTAGTGCTTTCCTATATATTTGCTGAAAAATTATTCCCTGAAAAAAGCAAAGAACTCAAATTGTATCTATACACAAAAAGGACATTAATTAAAAAACCATACCAATAATATTAGTGTATCATTGCCCACTAGTCAATCAAGCAGTCAAGTGCACAAGGCAAGACAATGGTTGACCAACTGGGGTCATGCCTCTGACCTGGAGTCTACCACTGAAAAAATAAAATAAAATAAAACAGAGGCAACTTAACTCAGGTCATGCCACACAAGGATGTGAGTTGAGAATCTTTGAACAAATAACAGTGAAGTAAAGGCGCTACTTTTGACCTAGATGTACTTTCCTGGATAGATCTCCAAATTAAAAAAGAAATCACATTGTATTAAAGCCATACAGTGTGATTATGGTTCTTAAAAATTAAATGTTTTCTGTGAATATATACATATTCACAGAATGAATATATATATATATATGTGTGTGTGTGTGTGTGTGTGTGTGTAAATATGTAGAAAAAAGGTCTGGAAGATATACATTCCAGAAAAAAGTTCTGGAATTCTAAATACTAAACTGTTCCCTATGACCCCCTATAGGGAGGAGTGCAGAACCGGGGTAGTGATCAAAGTGGACGCTAGCGTAATAAATTTTTTAGTCTGTCAACATTTAACATACCCTTAAGTGCATAGGAAGGATCTGGTTAACTGAGTTTTAAGCAGTGTCTCTTTTGTTCAAGTTCCCGTCTCTACTATTTGTGTAGAATTGATCAAACCAAAGTGCAAACTCAAGAACAAATACATCAAATACATCTACAACCAGGTCATACCTTGCACTTCTTCTAGGAACCCTGTCTGGTTCTTCCAAGCATGGTCATGCATGGCATCTTAGATATCTTCAATCGGCCAGACAATATAATACACTCACAATGTCACTTACCAGCAAGTCTCCCAAGACCACCATTGCCAAGTCCAGCATCTTCTTCAATTTCTTCTAACTCTTCTATATCCAATCCAAGCTGGTAATGAAGGGAAAACAGTATCGGAAGCAGATACAAATTCAGGCCATTCAGAGGGACAGCCATTTCCTACAGCTCTGGGTAAAGGTTTTCAGGTTTAGCTGTGTACCTAAACTAGCATCAGCTCCCTTGAAGGTTGTTCTGGCATCAGATACTGACTGCAGAGGCAAACTGTATGAGATGGTGCAGCTGCAGCATGGAGGAGAGTGTAGGCTCTAAAAGTCCATTATTGACTCTGTTACTTCCTATATGACCCTGGGCAAGCTACTAACTCTATGCCTCAATTTTCCTATTTAAAAAAAGTGGAGGCTAACAGTACCTACACCTCATTGATGATTGCTGTGAATTAAATAACATTATACAAACAAAGCATTTGGAACTATTCTTGGGCAGATATTCCTCAATAAATGTTAGCTATTATCATTGAAAACATTTGTGTGTGTGTGTGTGTACAGTAGGGTTAAAACCTCAGAAACAGTCCAGTACCAAGCTGATATTAGTTGGACTGAGGGGTTTTGAAAATGACCAAAAGGCCTGAGGTCAGATGTTCCTAAATGGACTAAAGTTCATCTTTTCATGACCACAGCATATTTACTCAGTAGGGTCAAAAGTTGTTAACTCAAAACCAGTTAGTGAGTCACTGCCCCCGAGACCTGGGGCCTGACAGCAGGCAGGGAAACCGCAGTCCTGCAATCCCGCTGGATGGGGTAAAATCCTTTACTTTTCCCTGGGGTGGATAAGAGGCTGTGGGAAGCCAAGCAGCATCTGTGAATTTGGACATGGATGGGACTGATTGCCAGGCAGCTCCCTGCCCCAGAATGCTGGGGATCACACAGCAGAGTCCACAGCGCCCCTGTGCACTCGGGACAGAGCCCTGCAGCCCTGGAGATCACACGGCATTGCTCATTTTACAATGAAAGAATTGTTGGTCAGGCAAACTTGTTCTATGCCTACTAGATGCAAATCTAGCCCAGGCATGGCTAAAGGTGGTCTGTTGTGAAACAACTGGGTTCTTATCTGAAAGTTAGGCAACCCATGAAACCGGCTATTTTTTTAAATGGAAAAATAATTTGCACATTTAAAAACATATGTGGAATATGTACCAATGCTTGAAGTTGTGCCCCAGTTTCCACGGAGCCACCTATTTGGATCCCTACCTTTATACCAAAAGTTACTTTCTCACACAGGTATTGACAACTGTATCTTACAAGCTCAACCATGGTTATGCTTCTGTTCAGCGTTAAAGGGGCTTTCAAATTTGCTCTCTGCAGATTAGAGCTTACTAGGTTCCTCATGTAAGCCAACTGCTGGTGCTAACACTCAGCACTTTTAAATTCTAAAAATGTAAGTCTACAGTGTGATACAGGCCGGCACGGTGGCTCACGCTTGTAATTCCAACATTTTGGGAGGCCAAGGCAGGTGGATCACCTGAGGTCAGGAGTTCGAGACCAGCTTGGCCAAAATGGCGAAACCCCATCTTTACTAAAAATACAAAAATGAGCTGGGCATGGTGGTGCATGCCTGTAATCCCAGCTACTCAGGAGGCTGAGGCTGGGAGGTGGAGGTTGCAGGGAGCCGAGATCGTGCCACTGCACTCCAGCCTGCGTAACAGAATGAGACTCCGTCTCAAAAAAAAAAAAAAAAAATGACATAAATTTTGAGCAAGTAGACATGGATCACGTCACCCCGCCTGGGTATAGGCTACTCCAAGGGAGGGATGTTATTTTCAGCTGATATTAGGGGAAGGAGAGGGAAGGGACATGGAGAGGACCTGCAGGGGTTCTTTCCCAGGAAATACTCCACCTAACCACATACGTGTGGGTTAGGTATGACCTGGCTCTACATAGAAGTGTTTGTTCTTGAGCGAAGGACACATGAGGGGACAATCCTATGGCAGAGGAAAGGAACAGTTTGAACAGTCTCTCATTTAGAATTTGTCTTTGCAAATACACATTTCTCCTTTCAACCACATTAAAAAGGTTAAGGACTACCTGTTTTGGGTGTGAAGGTGCCTGAAGCTCAGGAAAGAAAAAGTTAAATATATTCATGAAAACAACTTAGTACATTAGGGTTAATACTTCAAGCTCCTCCTTTAAGGAGGAAGTGTATTTTACCTTTCATTAAGCAACAGAGAAAGTATGACAACAGAATTTTTAAAGCTGATCATTTTCACAAATTGCCTTGATACATGAATAACAAAGTTTGATCATTTCTTAAAAATGAGATAGAAGCCCAAAGTAAAGCTTGTGATTCTGATAGCAGAAGACTCAAGTACTTTTAAAAGGCTTGTTCAGACATTAATTTCTGAAATGTAATTTGTGGGGAATGCTGTCAAAGACTTTGATTGCAAAAGAAAATTCTCATGAGTCATAATGAGTTCTCTAACTTCTTTTTCTGGTTGTTCCTCTTAAATGAGAGATGACCAGTGATGTATATTTTTAAAAGTTTGTAATAGCCACATCTATAGAGGTGATTTTTCACTCTTATTTCACTTTTTTTTTTTGTTTAATGTCCCCAAGTTTCCTGAAGTGCACATGAAATTTAAAGAGACAGGATGAGAGAAATCTAGGAAAAATGTACCTGGTAAATGGCTTCATCACAGGCATTTTGCAGACCGAGGTTGATCATGGTGTTCTGTAATGTTCGGCCCATGTAAAATTCCAGAGAGAGGTAATAAACCCTCTGAAATAAAGAAAAGAAAGATAATGTTTCCTCTAAGAGATCAACCTTACTTAACATCAAAACACAAGGTCATGTGTTAGGTCACCAATAATAAACAAATAGGCAGGACTATGTCACCACAGGTTCAAATGAGACTCCTGTTAGAGGTGTTTGAACCAAAGCGACTCCATTTTGAATAGGAGCTGGGTAAAATAAGGCTGAGACCTACTGGGCTGCATTCTCAGAAGGTTTGACATTCTAAGTCACAGGATGAAATAGGAGGTCCGCACAAGATACAGGTCACAAAAACCTTGCTGATAAAAGGTTTTCTTTGCCTCCTTTTTAATGATTCCAAATTAGCATGGACTTAAGATATTTAAAAATATTTCAAAATCTTTTCTTTTCTTTTTTAAAGACAAAGTCTCGCTCTGTCACCAGGCTGAAGTGCAATGGTCCAATATCGGCTCACTGCAACGTCCACCTCCTGGGTTCAAGCGATTCTCCTGCCTCAGCCTCTGGAGGAGCTGGGACTACAGGCATGCGCCACCATGCCCGGCTAATTTTTGTATTTTTAGTAGAGATGGAATTTCTACTAAGGCCAAGATGGTCTCCATCTTTGACCGCGTGATCTGCCCGCCTTGGCCTCCCAAAGTGCTGGGATTACAGGCGTGAGCCACAGCACTCGGCCTCCAAGTCTCCCTTAAAGACTTCTTTCTTGGTAAAGAAGACAGCCAAAACCCACCAAAACCAAGATGGCAACGAAAGTGACCTCTGATTATCCTCACTACTCATTATACACTAATTATAATGCATTAGCATGCTTTAAAAAACACTCCTACCAGCGCCATGACAGTTTACAAATGCCAAGGCAATGTCAGGAAGTTACTCCATGCGATCTAAAAGGGGGAGAAACTCTCAGTTCCGGGAATTGCCCACCCTTTTCCCAGAAAATTTATGACTAATCCACCCCTTGTTTAGCATATAAACAATAAATAACCATAAAAATAGCCAATCAGCAGCCCTCAGGGCTACCCTGCCTACAGAAGAGGCATTCTTTATTCCTTTACTTAATTTTTTTTTTTTTTTTTGAGACAGGGTTTCGCTCTTGTCACCCAGGCTGGAGTGCAATGGCGCTATCTCAGCTCACCGCAACCTCTGCCTCCCAGGTTCAAGTGATTCTCCTGCCTCAGCCTCCCAAATAGCTGGGATTACAGGCATGCACCACCACTCCCGGTTAAGTTTTTATATTTTTAGTAGAGATGGGGGTTTCTCCCTGTTGGTCAGGCTGGTCTAGAACTCGTTACCTCAGGTGATCTGCCCACCTCGGCCTCCCAAAGTGCTGGGATTACAGGCGTGAGCCACTGTGCCTGGCCCCTTTACTTTCTTAATAAATTTGCTTTCACTTTACTCTATGGATTTGCCTCAAATTCTTGTGTGAGATCCAAGAACCCTCTCTTGGGGTCTGGGATGGTGACTTCTTTCCGGTAACACTCCTATAAAGATGTATGAAGGACTAAATAAAAGTGTTACTGACACCAGGTTTTGACAAAGCACTATTTTTGGCAAAGTAATTCAGTATCTTTTACCCCCAGGGAGAAAAAAAGCAAACTCATCTAACTAACTAGATTCAACGTTTTGTGTTTTCCCCCTCCTGTTCATGAGCCTCATGAATAAAGCATAAGTTTTGGACAAACAGAAGTCAGACTGCCATAGCTCACCATTCATTAATAAAATATTTATTGGGCACCTCAGTGGGCTCCGGTAAGGTGGGTTGGCCATGACTACCTCAAGTCATCCAAGAAACACAAAGATTAACTCCCACACACCCCATGGCTAGAAAATATTCCTCCTTGACTGATTACTGCAAGAAATTTTACAATTTTTTTTATTTATTTATTTATTTATTTATTTATTTATTTATTTATTTATTGAGACAGAGTCTCCCTCTGTCGCCCAGGCTGGAGTGCAGTGGCACGATCTTGGCTCACCGCAACCTCTCTCTCCCAGGTTCAAGCAATTCTCCCTGCCTCAGCCTCCTGAGTAGCTGGGACTACAGCCAGCCGCCACCATGCCCAGCTAATTTTTGTACTTTTAGTAGAAATGGGATTTCGTCATGTTGGCCAGACTGGTCTTGAACCCCTGACCTCAGGTGATCTGCCTGCCTCGGCCTCCCAAAGTGCTGGGATTATAGGCGTGAGTCAAGCACCCGGCCTACAATTAATTTTAGAATCAAATTTTTCTATAAGATCTATTTACTGGCAAGTTTCTTATGTACAAGAAGATACCTAAGGTTTACTGGTGTTTGTTCTTATTGAAATTGGAAATTTCTCTATTGACTTAGACATTATTTGCCTTTGACATGGTGAAAGTCAGGCAAATAGCATCAGATTTGAAGGTGAGAGGTACAACGGTCAGATCTGCTAAAAAACCTTCTTTATATACAAGCACAGTTTACTAATTAAAAAAATAAAATAGAACCAGTGAGTAACTTCATCGTCCCCTTTTACAATATCTTACTCTCCATATCATTTATCCTCTGCTTCTCTACTAGACACAAAACAAAATGGAAAAAATCTGTAAATGCACCAATATTGTTACCTCAAATTTTAGGGATTGCCCCATTTCCGTAAGATAAGAAGTAAAAAAAGAAAAAAAAAAAAGAATTTGGCCCATTAAAAAAAATTGTGAACAGAATTCAGTATAATAAAGGCCTATTATCATATTTAACACACTAGTTACACATAAATATTTAAAACAAAATATTATTTGAAAATGTCATCTTGGAAATTTCATTCTTTCCCATTTCCCTTTTATGAACAATTGAATTCTAAATTTCACAACAAAGAGTCAACATCCATGTCCTAACGAGCCACCTAACACTGCTTTCCAGAACACATCATCTTCGTCTTCATCCAAGTTGTTTGAATGTCTATGTTTGAATGTCTATAATGCTGTTACTAGAACCCTCACCAGCTATTAGATGCCTTCAAATGATTGGATGAAAGTACATTTCTGGGGCAGACAGAGGCAATGGCTGGTGCTCTAGTACGTGATGACTGCTGTCACAGGAAATAGTATTTTAAGCCACAAATACCCATTTGCATAATATTACCCAGTTTAAAAAAATCCTTCCCTGTGTGTATTTTCATTATCTCTATAATCATGATGTTTTGCCTTTTTCTTTTAAATAATCCATAAAAAGCTTGCTTATATAGTATATGTTCCACAATTGCAATTGTGAGGTCATACCCCCAGGAATAAGGACTACATCTGTATTAAGTATCTTTGCCTCCCTTTTAATGATTCCACATTAGTACGAAGTTAAGTCTTCTTAAAAATACTTCAAAGTCTTTCTTGAGAAATATGTGGTTGCTCAAAATAAAGTAAATGAGAAAATACTTCCTTGCATGACAGGCTTTATAAGGACAGGAATGTACAGTGATTCCCTGTTTTCTCACAAATAACTTTTTGGAGGTAATCTCTCCTTATATTTGGGAATACATAAGACCTTAAAAAATAGATCTTTGTCATCCTCTTAATTAATGGTCTCTAAACACTTGTTACATATGCCTAATAGTAAAATATATGAGCACCTCCAATATACCTTATAAATTACAAGCCTGTACTATGGTTACTAGTATTTTATGTAAAAGTGGATATTTTCAAAAGCCTTGTAAAATAAAATAAAGAAGATATAACAAATATTTTTAAAATATGTGTTTTATTTTTATCCCCAGCATTAGTCAGAGGGCCTGGGTACTTCTGGGAAGACCTCTGGAACACCTGTCAATAAACCTAAGACTTGCAGGTCAGGCAAGAGTTGAGCATAGAAATATGGTAGGAAAGACACTGCAAGTGAGTTGGGGGCCCCGCAGTGGGGACTGGTTTGTTGCAAGAGCAAGGCGGGTACAGAGGGTAATGGAAGATAACAAGGGAAGAACAGGCCCACCTGGATGGAGAAGGGCTTTTGAATACTTGCTTAAGGACTATGGCAGGCAAGAGGAGTCAATGATAACTGAGCAGGGAGCAAGATGTGTTGCTTTAGGAAGCTTAAGCAAACTACAATGCACAGAATGAGATGGGATCGTATACTCCAATGCCTTCAGGAACTAGGCAGAGAAAATAAATGTGTAACTGAGGTCACATAAAGCAAAGAAGAGTACTGGGCTAAGAAAAGGAGTGTGCAAGTCCTGCCCACAGGTGCTAAAAATTAAACTCCTGAAAAACATCTTGGCCAACAAAATATGTCTGCTATCTTTATTCAGCCTCAGGCTGCCAGTTTTACCACTTCTAGAAAGGAAAATAACCACGTAGAAGTCTGCTACAACAAATGGGTAGCTAGAGCCTCACCAAGGCAGGAAGACAGAATGGAAGAGAGCAGGTCATTCAAGGGAACCCACAGAAATCAACAGAAATTGGCAAACAGTTGAACGCCAAAAAGTGAGACTAAAGTTTGTGTCTGGATTGTCAAGATGGCAATGGCATTAAAATGAAAAACACAGAGGCCAGGCGTGGTGGTTTACGCCTGTAATCCCAGCACTTTGGGAGGCCGAGGTGGCCAGATCATGAGGTCAGGAGTTCGAGACCAGCCTGGCCAACATGCTGGAATTCTGTCTCTAGTAAAAATACAAAAATTAGCTGGGCATGGTGGCATGCACCTGTAATCCCAGCTACTCAGGAGGCTGAGGCAGGAGAATTGCTTGAACCCAAGAGGCGGAGGTTGCAGTGAGCTGAGGTTGCACCATTGCACTCCAGCCTGGGTGACAGAGCGAGACTCCATGTGAAAACAAAACAAAACAAAACAAAACACAGAAGATGGGGCAGGATTGGGAGAAATAATGGTTTGAGTTTTTAACATGCTGAGTTTGAGGAAATAGGAAGATATCTAAGTATGTTCACTAAACACTTAGAAATGTACGCATAGAGTTTGAAAAGGAATTCAAACTTGGGATCCATATTTGGGATTCATCTGCTTAGTTATTAGAGAGCAAGGGGGGTGGGAAAGGAGCACACACCTACTGGCTCTAATTTATGAGGGCAGGAACCCTCCTGTTTAGACAGATGACTGTGATGGAGTAGATATTTGATGAATACGTGTGGAATGAAACATGTTCATTGTTGTATCCCCAGTGTATCACTATCAGAATACCTGGTTTATACACGTCAGAATTCCTGGCTTATACTGGCACTCACGTAGAAAAGGAGAGCCCAGTGAAGAAACTAGCCAGAGAACCAGGAAAACCATAAAGCACAGCATAAGCCAGTGAAGGAAAAACATACAAGACTCTCTGGTGCTCTATGATGCTAAATGCTACAGAGGCGTGAGTGTGTGTTTCTAATATATGCTCTGTGTCCCACCCTTCCACTTAAAATTGTTAAAAATAATTTTTAATGAGAGGCGCAGTATGGTGTACTTAGTAGCATTCCCTTTGTATAAATAAATTTTTAAAAGATAGTGGCCGGGCGCGGTGGCTCACACCTGTAATCCCAGCACTTTCGGAGGCCAAGGCTGAAGGATCACTTGAGGCCAGGAGTTTGAGAGCAGCTTGGCCAACATGGTGAAACCTCGTCTCTACTAAAAATACAAACTTAGCCAAGTGTAGTGGCAGGGGCCTGTAATCCCATCTACTCAAGAGGCTGAGGCAGGAGAATAGCGTCAACCCTGGAGGCTAAGGATGCAGTGAGCCAAGATGGCGTCACTGCACTCCAGCCTGGGCGACAGAGTGAGACTCTGTCTCAAACAAGACAAAACAAAACAAAACAACAAAACAGTAAATATATGTATACATAAAGTGTTTTCTAAGGTGCATTTAAATTTTTAAGGATACATTTTAGCAGTTGCTACCTTGGTGGAGGCCTAGGTCTTTGGGGTGAAGAAGAGTTACTTTCCATTTGAAAGCTGTTACAGCTGCGACTTCTTACTATGAGAATTTACATTCATTTCCTTTCTTAAAAATTCTTACAGAGTTTCTTGGGCATTGGGATTATGGTCCATTTTTTTCACACCTTTACATATTTAAAAAGTTCTAATAAACGTTTATATATATTTCTCACGGCCCCTGGGATGTATCCCAATATTTTATTCTTTCCAATATGTCTCCACCTGGCTTCTCCAGTTTCCTCTCCCAATACAGACTCACACCCGCCCTCACTCCAGCCTGCACACAATCCCTCTCCCTGCCATGTCCTCCCCAGTTCTTCCCAACTGCCTCTGGCCCTCTTCGCCAACTGTCAGGCAGAGATATTGTCCCTCTGTAGGTCCAAAATCACCCTAGGGAGGTCTCTGCTTCCGTCCCCACGCCATGGATGGAAGTGGTCCCTGACCAGCCTTCCTCAGCAGCTCTGGAGGCAGGTCTCAGGGGTGGAGGGGCTAAGGGTGGGGGGAGTGTGTGTCTCCGGGGAGTACGAGTGCAGGGCACTGCCTGGCCCTGGGCTTTCTTTGCGCAGGACTCACCGAAGTGCGGGAGCTCGGAACCCGACTCTCGAGAATGGGTGGGCGGAGCTCTACGCTTGGAGCGGGACCCTGCCCCTCCTCTGCCCTACACTTAGGCAGCCACTCGGAGAGACCTGAGACTTACGACCTTTTCCCAGTTCGGTATTTGTCTCCCCTCCCTAAACACCAAGCTCCAGCAAGGCAGAATTTTTGTCCCTTTTGTTTAGGGCTGAGTGTGCAGGGCAGAGAACAGTGTCCCGCACACAGGACAAGAGGCGCCCGTCACCTCTTGATTAAATGCTGAGAGTCAAAGTTCCAAAAGTTTGTGAAGGGACAGGCGAGAGGGGCCTGGGCTCCTGCCCACCTGGCGGTTTCTAGGGGCGGACAGCACAGTGTTTGGGCGGGGCGCTGGCGGTAGCACCTCGGGGACATGAGTGCGGCGTCGGTGGGGAGGCCGCATCTGTCCCCCAGGCTGCCCGCCCACAGCCTAGACACGTCTCCTCTGGACTTCCGGGCAAGGACCGGGTGCAAGGGACCGCTCTGAGGGGTCCTCCACCTCGTCCCTCCCGGCCGCGACCGCAGACTCCGACTCCGGGCTGGATCCCGGCCCGCCCGCCCGCGTGTACCTTGGGACACTTGTCGTAGTAGTGCTGCTGCGTGCGGATCCAGCGCCCCACCAGGTGGTCGCGCACCGTGTGCGCCAGCGCGAAGTAGTAGTCGCGGGGGGTGGCCACGTTGCGGTCCTTGACCAGCGTGAAGTGCAGGTGCCGGTTGAAGCCCTTCTTCAGCTCTGCCACGTTCTCCACGCCCACGATGCCGCGGATGCTGATCTGCCGCCGCTTCTCCTGGTCAGTCAGGGGCTTCGCCATGGCTGGGGCGGCGGGCAGCGCAGAAAGCTGGATGTGCGGCCGCAGGCGCGGGGCTGCCGGGCAGGGGTAGAGTCGGCTCTGCTGCGGCAGCAGCTTTCAAGGCGCACGAAAGTTTGGGGCCCGCCCCCTCGGGCGGTACTGCACTCCCATCGCGTCCCGGCTCCTGACCCAGGCCGGAGGGCAGAGGAAGTGTCCGGCCCCTCCTGGGGCTTTGGGGCTGCGGGTGGGCTCGGGGGTGGGAGCCGAGGTCCAAGCGCCGGCGAGACCCCTGCCAGCCCGGGACCTGGGTTCGGGAGCTCCCTTCCGAATCTCCAAAATCTGCGGAGGCAGCGTTTGTCCCGCCTCTCCCTTCTAGAGTGTGGAGACACAGGAAGACGTCTGTGTAGGGAAGCACGTCGTTGGCAGACTGCCGTTTTGCAGATGTTTATTTGTTATGCCATTATGACTGTTAGGATTTCTCACTTGGAGTGGCTTCTGCCATAAGCGCCGGGATCTGGAAGGATGGCACGTTTGACTTCTGTTGTCCCAACCTCCCTTGCCAGCCCTTGGCACCGCCCCAGCTTGGATCCTCAGGGCGCCTCTGTTGTTTTCATTCAGTTTTTTTGAGGACTCCAGGGTTCAAGTTTCTTGACTCCTGGACCCAAGTTCACCCTGCGGGTAAGCACCCTGTCGCTCATCCTTAGAGGTAGGTTAGTAAGAATCAGAGTAGGTCAGGTGAAGCTCTAGGCTCATTATGCGGCAGGGGCTTTTACTTTAGGCTTCTTCTAATTATCTTTTAACCGCAGTGGAGGGTGTAGGGGGGAAGAGGGGGAGAAAACAGAAGGGTATGTGTGTGGAAAATGAAGGGATTACTCACTGGACTAGTTGCCTTGTTTACAAAAAACAACCCAGTCTGTGTTACTGTGCTGTACAGGCTGATCTTTGCACCTCCAGTTTGGGTGGTATTTGTTTGAATATGCATGTTTATGTATGTTTAAACCTTGGCAAAGGCAAACACTTGGCATTTTAGTATGTCAGAGGTTTGTTCTTCCTCATTAAGTAGTATTAATACATTATTTTAGAAAGAGTCCATTGCCAGAATTAAGTTTTCTTTTTTCTTTTCCTTTTTTCTTTTCTTTCTTTCTTTTTTTTTTTTTTTTTTTTTTTTTTTGAGATGGAGTCTCACTCTCTCTCCCAGTCTGGAGTGCTGTGGCGAGATCTCGGCTCACTGCAAGCTCCGCCTCCCGGGTTCACACCATTCTCCTGCCTCAGCCTCTCCCCAGGCGCCCGCCCCTCGCCCAGCTAATTTTTTGTATTTTTAGTAAAAACGGGGTTTCACCGTGTTAGCCAGGATGGTCTCGATCTCCTGACCTCGTGATCCGCCCGTCTCAGTCTCCCAAAGTGCTGGGATTACAGGCGTGAGCCACCGCGCCCCGCCAAGTTTTCTAGAAAAATCTTAGTATACCGATATTAATATGTTTTGCTTTTTATATTGAACCAAAGTTGATTATTTTGAATTCATACATGGTGGTGGGGAGGGGTGATGGATTAATTGATTCAGACCAAATGTGACCCTCACCATACAAGTGAAAGTTCAAATCTCATAGGTCTGACAAAATTTCCTGAATCCTTGTCTTCCCAGATTCTGAAGTTTGGACTTGAGCCTTTGGGGCAGAGACTGAATGGGGCCTATGAAACTCTTGCAGTACCGATGACCTGCAAAGGAAAGTATTTATAGAAGAGATGAGCATGAGAGTTTGGATCTGGATGGGGCCAGAAATACCCTCAATTAAGAGTGGGAAGGGGGGCCCATCAAAATCATTGATCTTAAAAATAAGTAAGGCCTGTGGGGTAAAATTTGAAATAAAGCAGAAAGATAAGTTTCTTTGATAATTATATAACTTTAAAAAGTGTTTATCAGCTTTGAATACCCCCAAGATGGTCACAGCATTAAGCCAGTTATGGGTCATTCGCACATAGGTGTGAAATTAGTCACTCAGCTTTAACAGCTGGATGAAAAAATAGGGTAGCGCCTGGGATGAGGGAATGCCAGGTCTGAGTAGGTCTTCCTCCCAAAAAGGTCTCTGAGCAGGAGAAGGCATCATAATGTCTGGGCACTGGGGAGTGAATAATTAGGGGGCACACAAGAAGGGATGAAAGACACCAAAAGCAAGCTCACTCGGTTTCTTAGTTTTGCTTAAGACAGTTTCAAATAGATGGCTCCCAGCTCCACTGCCTACTTTCCTGTACTAAATTCTTGTTGGAAACTCAGGGTAATGATGAACTAATGAACACATTATTTTCTTGATTCGCTATCCAGTCGATGAGCCTGCACCCCCAACTTGAACATTTCTCTAGGCAGAAAAATCATGAACTGTAGAATGCTCAGTATATAGAATATGGGGAAGAACCATACATCTCCATGTTAAAAAGAACATGATGGAACCAGGTGATTTAGGGTGCTCCATAGACCCAGTATTAAATGACAATAAATTACATTGCAAGACAGTTATTCCCCTTTCAGTTTTCTTTAAGTCTTTCTGGAAAGTCTTTTGTGTCAACATGTTAGCATTTTTTAATCTATATATTTTTTAGTTTTTTTTATTTTTTATTTTTTTTTTGAGATGGAGTCTTGTTCTGTCTCCCAGGCTGGACTGCAGTGGCCTGATCTCAGCTCACTGCAAGCTCCGCCTCCCGGGTTTACGCCATTCTCCTGCCTCAGCCTCCCGAGTAGCTGGGACTACAGGCGCCTGCCATCTCGCCCGGCTAGTTTTTTTTTTTTGTAATTTTTAGTAGAGACGAGGTTTCACCGTGTTAGCCAGGATGGTCTTGATCTCCTGACCTCGTGATCCGCCCGTCTCGGCCTCCCAAAGTGCTGGGATTACAGGCTTGAGCCACCGCACCCACCCGAACAGAATGCAGGTCCAGACTCTAAACTTTCTTAAAGTTTTAGCATCTAACTAGAATTTAATACAATTATCTTCCATTTATGGTAAATGATAACTTTTTCAGTTGACATTCTGATATAAATTTTGTTTCATCTGCTTGTTCTGTGCTAGTCTAGGACACTGAGGCCTTGAGAGGGTAAGTTACTTGACTAAGAAATTTACTATCTTTAAAAACCTTTCCTTTAGCCTCTCTTGACCAGAAAGAACCAGAAACTATGGATCCCTGAAAAAGTATCAGATTTCAGTGGCTCACATGTTTATAGCAGCCTTACTCACAATGGCCTATATTATTCCTGCTTCTCATCCACTGCTTCCCCATGGCTGCTGTAACGAAGTGGCATTTGTAGATAGCTGAACAAACTGTCCAGAATTCGCAGACAAGTGTAAATTTCCCACTGCTGGAAATACAAAAGAACATGAGAAAGTAGTGTGTTAGTTTGGGTCTTCAGAGAAGCAGAGGCTAAAGCAGGATTAAACATGTAAGAGTTTTTATTGGGGTAAATACTTGTGGGAGGGAAAAATAGAGAGTGCTAGCCAGAGACAGCATTAGACTGTGATGCAAGTGTGACCCAGAGTGAAGGGGAGAGAGATGGAAGGGTAGAAGGGCATATCTCAGAGAGCCCTGTAGTCTCAGGAAGATCCAGCAGTGCCACTGGGCAGTTCTGGAGCACATCCGCTGTCAGGAGACCACGGTACTCTGCTCAGTCACTGGTGAGAGCATTCCCCAGGAGGCATGGCCTTTGCAGGGCTATCTGGAGCCCCGGGTCGGTTATGCTTCCTGAAGCTTGGGGCGTCTGTGAGGTCCTTTCTAGTGACCACCACAGAAAGAGATGAGATAAACAAATATAGGTTAATATCCACTATGTTTCAAAGCAGGGCCTATTGTGGTGGCATACCACTTTCAGATTCATCAAAATGGCTACTAGCATTTTCCAAGGGCTCAGGCAAGGCTCGTAATGTGCATTACCTCATTTAATCTTCTTGTCAGCTCTGTGGGACAAGTTCTGTTTTTCTTTCCATTTCACAGATGAGGAAATCGAGGCTTAGAGAAGGTGAGTAGCTTGCTCAAGATCACCTCAGTAAGTGATGGAAGAGGTTTTCAAGTCCCTTAATGTTGTTTCTCCTCCCCTGAAACAGGATTTGTGATCTGTTAAGTAAACCTCTGCCTCCCAGGTTCAAGTGATTCTCCTGCCCCAGCCTCTCGATTAGCTGGGATTACAGGCGTGTGCCACCATGCCTGGCTAATTTTTTGTATTTTTAGTAGAGATGGGGTTTCACCATGTTGGTCAGTCTGGTCTGAAACTCCTGACCTCAGGTAATTCACCCGCCTCGGCCTCCCAAAGTACTGGGATTATAGGCGTGAGCCACCATGCCTGGCCTGTTTTGTACTGTTCATTGGTTTTTGACCTTCTTCTAATCGGTTCTGCAATCCAGGGAAATGCCAGAGGTCCACAGTGGCCCCACGGAGAGGTCACTTACACTCTGTAGAGGGGTGGTGTAAAAAATGGGCTGAGCTTTACACTCAATGAGGGAATTTGAGTACACTGCACTCAGCATATTTAATGTATGAATCTGTTAATATCTAGGCTTCACTGTTTCAAATATTTAGAAAGATGACTGAGAACCCAGATTTATTTTACTTTTGAATTCCCTTAGTGTCTGCAGAAAATGTAGCTGACTGCATTGCCATCCCTATAACTGGCTGTGACAGTGACCATTTACTCATTACCTGAGTATATTTGGCTTGTCTTGAAACAAGTGGATGTTCCTGACACTTTCAGGTCCTGTCATATTTGATTTGCTCATTGATACAGTAGTTTGAATTCTTAGGCATAGTCCAGTGGGAGTTCCTGAACAGATGGAAATACTTCCAGCCTATTTTCTTCCTCTCCCTCAAATCACTGACAGCCTTCATATGCCTATTGTAGAATATGCTGAGATTGGAGAATCACTTACTGCCTTGATTTCAACTTCTGCAAAGTAAGGACAAAGCTCTCTGTCCTTCTCACTCTGTAAAATGGCTAAGCTCGGCTGGGTGCAGTGGCACATGCCTGTAATCCCAGCACTTTGGGAGGCCAAAGCAGGTGAATCATGAGGTCAGGAGTTCGAGACCAGCCTGGCCAACGTGGTGAAACCCCATCTCTACTAAAAATACAAAAAGTTCACTGGGCATAGTGGTGGGTGCCTGTAATCCCAGCTACTCAGGAGGCTGGAGAATCGCTTGAACCCTGGAGGCGGAGGTTGCAGTGAGCCGAGATCGCACCACTGTACTCCAGCCCAGGCAATAGAGTAAGACTCCGTCTCAAAAAAAAAAAAAAAAAAAAAAAAAAAAAGATGGTTAACCTCAAAAAGATATGAGTGGAGAAGGTGGAGAAGTGCCAGGAAATGGAAAAAGCATTATTAAGATGGAAACTTCTGGGTTGGGATTATGTTTTGACATATTAACTAGTGTTTTGATTTTCTCCTGATAGTTTATTTTTCACTATCTCCCTCCCACTTGAGGTGCTTATAATCTCTGAGGAAGATGTGAGCCTTCCTGGTTTTGAACTCCAAGTTAACATTCAGGAGACACATTAAGCAGTAATGGGAAGATGACACGGAGGCGTGGGGAGTAGAGACGTCACTGGTCTTGGAGTCAGGATCCTGGAGCTGGCTTCCTCGATCAGGTGGCAGAAATCCCAGGCCGGCTGAGTATCTGAGAAGTGCGCAGGACTTTGCTCTGCTTCCTGAGAAGAGCCCAACGAGGAAGTGATTGCCTGGAGGGTCTCAGTAGTCAGGTCTTGGACAAGGTGCACAAAGGCTCCTCATCCCCAGGGAGGCACAGGGCAGCTATTGGCCGAATCCCCAGCGCTGAAGACTGATTCAGAGAACACCCAAGGGAGAGGTATCAAGGCTAGAGGCTTCCCTCCACCGGCTCCTGCCACCAGGGCCTTAGCACAGGGAACCCCTGCTGAGGGGTCCTCAGTTGAATAGACTGGTTGACTGAATTTGAGATCAAATTTCTTCCCTGGAGGAATGAGACCTTACATTAGAAGTTAAACTGAAACTGATACAGGCTAGGGCAAGGTGGCTCACAGCTGTAGTCTCAGCACTTTGGGAGGCTGAGGCCGGAGGATTGCTTGAGGCCAGGAGTTTGAGACCACCCTTGGCAACATGGCAAAACCCCATCTCTACTAAAAATACAAAAATTAGCTGGGTGTTTTGGTGCACGCCTGTAGTCCTAGCTATTTGGGAAGCTGAGGCATGAGAATCGCTTGAATCTGGGAGGCAGAGATTGTAGTGAGCCGAGATGGTGCCACTGCACTCACTCTAGCCTGGCAACAGAACAAGACTCTGCCTCAAAACAAAACAAAAAAGAAGTTAAACTAATACAAAAAAATATAAAGCTGCATTCCTTGCACATCTGAGCTTATACATTGTTTGTATTTGCTTTGCCCACTGGAGTTATTACTAATGCAATAAGACATGTTCCAGAAAAAGCTTTCACCTTTTTTTTTTTTTTTTTTTTTTGAGATGGAGTTTTGCTGTTGTCGCCCAGGCTGTAGTGCAATGGCACGATCTCGGCTCACTACAACCTCTGCCTCCCGGGTTCAAGTGATTCTCCTGCCTCAGCCTCCTGAGTAGCTGGGATTACAGGCACATGCCGTCACACCCAGCTAATTTTTGTATTTTTAGTAGAGATGGGGTTTCACCATGTTGGCCAGGCTAGTCTTGAACTCCTGACCTCAGATTATCCACCCACCTCAGCCTCCCAAAGTGCTGAGATTACAGGTGTGAGCCACCGTGCCTGGTCAAGCTTTCACCTCTGTATGGGAACAAATGAGGAGAGTAATTCTGCACAATTTTGCAAAGCGATATGAACAAATCCTGACCAAGGAAAGGAAGTGCAAAGTGTGCTAAGCACAGGGTTTCAGCAGATAACCCTGATGCAATGTGCACAAGGGACAGCCTCTTTGCTGCCTTGTCTCAGGGCCTTTGTCATGCAAACTCTCCACTGAGCCCACATTTTGACTTGCCCTTTGTACATGATTGATTAATTGCAGGTGTTAAGTATATAAAACATATAGACTTCTATAAAAATATTATTGATTTTTAGAGTTTTGTTCCCTTATGGGGGTAAACCTAAGGAATCACAGACCCCAAGTTCTCAGATGCCAAATACTTTAACTTCTCTAAGCTGTTTATCCATCGTTAAAGTTCTAACTAGTAAGATGCTTATAGTGAAGGATAACATGTGTTAGCTTAAAACATACAGAAATACAGGAAGAAAATAAGTTTCCTTTCACTTAATATTTCCTAGGATGGATGCTGGGAGTCTGATGATATACTGAAGGCTGATCTCATATACAAATGAGGGCTTTTCTTTTTGCAGTTCTTGTTGTATTAAATAGATTATAGTTCATTGACATAGCTTTGCATAGCATAACCTACCTCTGTTTTTCAAATTCAATGTTTCTAATTTATTGATTTGTTAGGAAAATATTTGTTAAGTACCTACTATGAGTCCAGCATTGTGCTGGACACTTACAGTGAACTAAATTGACTGTAGAATAACAAAACACCTTGTCTTCCCAGGATCCTGTCTTCTGAGAACCACCCTCTTCTCTTTATCTTCCTGCTTCTGGTCTTACCTTTAAGTACAAGCCCATATACTTACTGTGGGAATGGCTGTTTTACACCCTGACCCAGTTTTTACAACCATGACTATAGGACTCCTGTGGCATCATGAAAGAAGAACTGGGTATTAGCCAACTTGGAATATCAACAATGCAATCATTGAATGGGTACTCACTGTATACAAGGTACTGTGCTCGCTGCTAATGGTACAAAATTTCAGTTCATGGCATCTGCCTTACCCAGACCTTTAAACTAGCTCAAGGCACCATATTTGCATGAAGTTACAAGGCAGACTATGCTAAAGAAAAAACAATTAGCCCAGATCTTAGATGGTAGCTGAGGTCACAGGAAGAAAAGAACGTCTTGCATTTGTCTAGAAGCCAAATGATAACAGCCATTTCTCTATCTTCCTAGAAGTTCCATTTCCTTCTCCACCTTATTGAATGATAGTTTCTCAGTCATGGAGTCATCATACATTTCCAGCTTAAGATGAAAATGTAAAGTTTCTCCCCACTCAGAATTTTCATTTTATGTTTTTTAGGGAGTCGATGTGTGAACTGCAGAGACAGACTGATACCAGCAGGTGGAGGAATTCACCATTTGAACACATCACGGGCTAGTGAATGGTTCAGCAGGATGTGACTGCAATTTTAATCACTGCTTCATTTCCCTTTCTTTGTTCCAGATATTTATGCAGCAAAAACCTGTGAGAAGATGAGCCATAATCTGAAGAAGATAAATAAAAATGGATTATTTTTATCACTCTAGACAGAGCATAAACAGATGGCATTTTCTCCATTTTAAAATCTCAGATGTAAATACATTGAAATCTAAAGAAAAAAATTATTGATAGATTGGAGAAATTTAAAAATTATAAAAAAGTATGGAGTTTCAACATTCTCATGATAGATTTAAAGAACACTCAAAGTTTGATGTGCTAGAGACTTGGGCCTCGCAGTGAACTATGAGCTTACAGGATTAGGGTCGTGAAGTAGAGGGAGCTGCGCTGGGGTCCAGCACAGGGCTTCAGGCCTGTCTGGGCACATCTATGAACTGGTGAGACAGGCCTGGGTGAACTCTCTGTGCGTAGGGGAGGTGGAGCCATCTGGGAAAGACGTCAGGTCACACCCACTGCTGGGATTTAGATGTATGCGGGCATGTTTAGCAAGCTGTGAGCGCTGAGGAGCTTCCTGGGTAAGAACTCACCCTAAGGGCAGGAGTCTGTTGATTCACTTCACCCAGGAAGAAGCCTTAGTTGTCTTCCTGGGAGGAGTAAGTCTGACTATGGCATGGTAGCAGTTTCTGGATTCTGTTCCCTGGTCCAGCTACCTAGAAGCCTGTATACCCTGTGGATGTAGAGGGCTGTCAGCAAACCCTGAATTTTCTCACCAAGCTTTATAGAAAGTACTCAGACTCAGAAACAGTGTCACACCTTCTAACTGGAAGAAGTGAGTCATTCTTTTGTATCTTAGAGGAGGATCTGGATGAACTGTGATGACCAGTGGGGCAGGGCGTAGCCAGCAGGACTGGGAGCAGCACATGGAGACACCTCCTGGAGACTCCCAGAAATACAGGACATTATATGCCAGGGTTGGAGGTTTGGTGAGACAAATGGGAGTGAGAACTGCTGGTATTTGCGTTGGAGTTAATGGAATGCCCTCTGATTCAAAGGCTCAGGGGAACTGGAGAAGTATGCATCTGTCTTTCACACATATGCACCACACACACACATCTCACATCTCATACATGTGTGCATATGTGTGTGTGTTGTGTGTGTGTGTGTATATATATGTTAGGTTATCAGAGTTGTCAAATATTTACTAAAAGAACTTTAATAAATGATGTCTTTTTATGTGTAAGCTCTTTGTAAACCCTCTTTTTTGGAGAGGGTAATTTTTTCTATCAGTAAAACATACTTTTTTTTTTTTTTTTTTTTTTTTTTTTTTTTGAGACGGAGTCTCGCTCTGTCGCCCAGGCTGGAGTGCAGTGGCCGGATCTCAGCTCACTGCAAGCTCCGCCTCCTGGGTTCACGCCATTCTCCTGCCTCAGCCTCCTGAGTAGCTGGGACTACAGGCGCCCGCCAGGTCGCCCGGCTAGATTTTTGTATTTTTAGTAGAGACGGGGTTTCACCATGTTAGCCAGGATGGTCTTGATCTCCTGACCTCGTGATCCGCCCGTCTCGGCCTCCCAAAGTGCTGGGATTACAGGCTTGAGCCACCGCGCCCGGCCTTTTTTTTTTTTTTTTGAGACAGAGTCTTGCTCTGTCACCCAGGCTGGAGTGCTGTGACCGGATCTCAGCTCATTGCAAGCTCCACCTCCCGGGTTTACGCCATTCTCCTGCCTCAGCCTCCAGAGTAGCTGGGACTGCAGGTGCCAGCCACCTCGCCCGGCTAGTTTTTTTGTATTTTTTTTAGTAAAGACGGGGTTTCACCATGTGAGCCAGGATGGTCTCGATCTCCTGACCTCGTGATCCGCCCATCTCGGCCTAGGGATTACAGGCTTGAGCCACCACGCCCGGCCTAACATACTTATTAAAATGTGTGGAAATCTTAAGTTTGCGTCGCAGTGAATTTCTCCAAATGGATGACTCATGTTCCGCAGCTAGACTGAGCTACAGAACATTATGAGCAGCTCAGAAGCCCCTCCTGTGCCTGCTTCCTGTCACTCTCTCTCCTAAGGGTAATTGCTACCCTGATTTCCAATATGGCAGATTATTTTTTCCAGTTTTAAACTTTGTATAAATGAAATTATACAGTATGTCTCTATTGGTCTGACTTCATTTACTCAACATTGTATCTGTAAGTTTCATTTATGTTCTTGCCAAATTTCTTATGTTTCCATCATTGTGTAGTATTTCACTATATGAATGTAGCACAATTTTTTTTTTTTTTGAGACGGAGTCTCGCTCTGTTGCCGAGGCTGGAGTGCCCTGGCACGATCTCGGCTCATTTCATTCTCCGCCTCCTGGGTTCAAGTGATTCTCTTACCTCAGCCTCCTGAGTAGCTGGGACTACAGGCGCCCGCCACCATGCCCGGCTAATTTTTTGTATTTTTGGTAGAGACGGGGTTTCACCGTGTTAGCCAAGATGGTCTCAATCTCCTGACCTCGTGATCTGCCTGTCTCGACCTCCCAAAGCACAATTTTATATATCCATTTTGCTGCTGATAGACATTTGGGTTGCACCCAGTTTGTGGTTATTATGAACAAAGCTGCCATAAACGTATTTGTATGTGTTTTGTTTTGTTTCAAGACAGTCTCATTCTTTTGCCCAGGCTAGAGTACGGTGGTGTGATCTCAGCTCACGGCAACCTCCACCTCCCGGGTTCAAGCAATTCTCATGCCTGAGATTCCTCAGTAACTGAGATTATAGGCATGCACCACCACACCCAGCTAATTTTTTGTATTTTTAGTGGCAATGGGGTTTTACTGAATTGCCCAGGCTGGTCTTGAACTCCTGGGCTCAAGCAATCCACCCACCTTGGCCTCCCAAAGTGGCATGAGCTACCGTGCCCGGCCTGTATATGTTCTTTATTGCATGCATATCCTCATTTCTGTTGGAAATATAACTGCTAGATGTGACATATAAGTTTTAATGCATTTTCTTCTGTATGTGAAAAATGTTGTTTGGGTACAGATGTACCGTTCTTTGGAAGTAAAGTATTTGAAGCAATGAAGAAAGCAAATTTGACTAGAAATCCAGAAAGAAAGAGTTGACATTATTTAGAGTAGCTGGGTACTGATAATTTTATTTATGTATTTATGTTATTTATTAATGTCGAATCTTGATTAGTTATCATAAGTTATAATAAGTGGTAACAAGGTAAACCATTTCATTGCTCATGCCAGATTTAAAAACTTGCAGCGTAGTTTTGTACTGCTATCTAGAATCTTTTTAGAATGCCTCATCCTGCAAACTAATTATTAATATTAACCCCAGGACAATAGGCTTGGAAAGTAATTTTTAATTAAAAAAATTTCTTCCTATCTGTGCAGATGGTTAAAAGCTGATTGTGGCACTCATAGTTTGTAGCATTTACCATCAGAAACCAGGAAAAATCAGTGAATCTTCTAATTTTTTATTTTTAGCTAGTAAGTTGGCAAATTTATTGTAAGCATTGACTACTGTGTTTCATGAGCTTAAGCTATGAAGACTGTATGAAAAGGAGCAACACTAAGTCTGAGTTGTAAGAAACAAATGCTTTGTGATGTGGGCCTCACTCAGAATGTCTGTGGCTAAAAATATCCCTGCGGGGGTCAAAGTTATCCAGTAGATCTTGGATCAACCCTGCGGATTGGGCATCTAATCTACAGGAGCATCGTTTAGCAGATTTCTTGGAAACTACTATTTGTTTTACTTATTTTCTAATAATAAAAATAGAATGTGTTTATTCTAGAAAATTTGGAAAGCGTGTACAAATAGAAATAAAAATTGTACGTAGTAACGTCATCCTTTGTTAATATTTTGGAGTTTTTCAGTTTTAAAAGTGCCTTTCTTTTTTTTTCGTAACATAGCTCATTTGTTCAACCCATATGTTTCTGAGAACTTCTTGTGTATAGATGGCAAAACTGAACAGAACCAGAAATTCTGCAATCCTTTATAGGGTCTCCAAGACCATAACTTATACAACAGAATCCAGAACAACTCTAAGGTCAGTGGTGGTGATGGAGAAGCTGCAGAGGGGGGATCTCTGGGTGACCGTAACAAAAAAGTGCTAACATAGCAGCCCCGAGACAGCAGACCTTAGAAAGGCCTACTTGCAAGGTTGACCCACGGCCAGCATCTGGGAACTTGGCTTTCAGGAGTCTTCCTACCATTCTGAGATTGATAAGGATGGTTTACTGTGCCTAGACTATTTGTACAAACCATATGGTTTATGCAGAATACCATTGTCTTGCTGGAAGTCTGAAATTTTATATGTGCTAGGCAGAGGGTTTCTATGACCAGTCCCCAATAAAAACCGTAGGCTCTAAATCTAATGAGCTTCTCTAGTAGAGAGCACTTTGCATATGTTGCCACATGTTGTTGCTGGAGGAGTTAAGTGCATCCTGTGCCATTTTACTGGGAGGACCCTGGAAGCTTGTGTCTGATCTCCTTTGAGCTTTGCCCCATGTGCTGATTTTGCTTTGTATTGAATTTTGCTTTTGCTGGTTTTGTTTTGTATCCTCTCACTGCAAGAAACTGTAACTGTGAATACATTTACTTCTGAGTCCTTTGAGTCCTTCTAGCAAATCATCAAACATGAGGGTGGTCTTGGGGGCCCTTGAAACAATGACCCACTAGGAAATTAAGTTGTCAGATGAGTCATTACCTCTACTTTCACAAAGGCTGATAAAGTAAACTTTTTTAGGATAAAGTTGGGCATACAACTCTGAGTAGAAGAAACATTAAAGGAAATGTGTTGTTTGGGCATTGGTTTATTCACAATCAACTCTGCCCATATTGGCTTATTCTCCAATCCCCAAATCGCTTACTCTCAATCATACAAGCACTTCTCACTTAAGACTGACATTAGTTTAGGCTGGGCGCAGTGGCTCACGCCTGTAATCCCAGCACTTTGGGAGGCCAAGGCTGGGAGATCATGAGGTCAGGAGTTCAAGACCAGCCTGGCCAACATGGGGAAACCCCGTCTCTACTAAAAATACAAAAATTAGCTGGATGTGGTGGCGGGCACCTGTAATCCTAGCTACTCAGGAGGCTGAGGCAGGAGAATCACTTGAACCCAGGAGGCGGAGATTACAGTGAGCCGAGATTGCGCAACTGTACTCCAACCTGGGTGACAGAGCGAGATTCCATCTAAAAATAAATAAATAAAATTTTAAAAGACTGACATTGGTCTATATAAATTAAGGAAGCCTTTTCAAAAACTTGGCAGGGAGGGAGATAATAGAACAGAATAATCTCACAGAGCAGGAAATGCCTTCAAATTGGATATCAGACATCATTGCAGCAAAAGTGCATTAGACAAACACTGTCCAAGGGAATTTGTTATTGGCTGTTTCTTTCCTTGGGTCTTATTCTGCTTCCATGTTTCTGGTGACCATTGTTTTGGAGCAGAATGGCTTTTACCATGTCCTATTGTCTTGAGAACTCCAACTGCAATCTCTGAGCTTGTCAGGAGCAAAAAGGAGTCTCTTAAAATGAAACCAACCAGGCCCAGCGCAGTGGCTCACGCCTGTAATCCCAGCACTTTGGGAGGCATAAGTGAGTGGCTCGCTTGAGCCCAGGAGTTCGAGACTAGCCTGGCCAACATGGTGAAACTCTGTCTCTACTAAATATACAAAAAAATTAGCTTGGTGTGGTGGCGGGTGCCTATAATCCCAGTTACTCGGGAGGTTGAGGTATCAGAATCACTTGTACCCGGGGGGCAGAGGTTGCAATGAGCCGAGATAGCGCCACTGCACTCCAGCCTGGGTGACAGAGCAAGACTCTGTCCCAAGAAAAAAAAAAAAAAAAGAAAGAAAAGAAAAAAGAAAGAGAAAAGCGTAAAGAAAACAACCGGCCCCCATTCCCAGATGCTATCTGCACAAAGTTGAAATACTGCACAGAACAATTTAGTTCCACATTCTCTCAGTCATCTCTGCTGGGCTGGGCTAGGGTTTTCCTTTTGCATAATCAGAGGTTCCATGAAAGCATTTTAACAACAAAATCGGGTGGGGAGAAGAAAATAAGCAGTTTTTTTCTGAAAACACCCTTCTAGTGTCCTCAATGCAGCAATGGCTGGAGCTTAAAAATTCCCATCCTTCTAGCCATCTTACTCTCAGCTCCCTCTCTTTTGTTCTGCTACACTGAGAAGCATAATTTTTGTTCTCAAGAATGTGAACAAAATGCCCTGAACATGGCTGGCCTTTGAAGATCTTGCATTTCAGCTCTCAGATGCAGCATCACCTCCGCAGCATGGTGTATCCACTGCCTCCCCCTGTGGTGTCATTGAGAGGGACGGTCTTCACAGGATATGAAAAGAGAAGGCAGCGTGCCCTCTTAGCTGCAGCAGATATTCTCATAGTTGCCTGGGTATTATTTTGTGCAGGCTTACATTTCTGAGCTGGCTTCTGATACTGGAGTGACCCAAGCTCCCTTTTCTCTCCTTCCCAGGTGACCATGCTTCTCTGTCCCAGAGGGTGCAGCCTGTTTATTTCAACAAATTTCCTTTGCATCTTGGCCACAGTTGTGTTTCTCAGTCCAGCCTCCTTTATGCTGACATTGACCTAAATGCTTTTTAGGCACTAGTAGGGACATAAGTGACTTTATTTTAAATGCTAGTCTGCTGACTAACCCCACGTCTGGGAATACCTCCAAAATGAATAGGTGATGTATTACTGTTTATGTAGGAACACTTATTCATTGTAAGTTTGCCCCAAAACAACCCTTGATAATGTTGCAGAAATCATAGGCTGTGATGCTCATAGCCACCTACACATTCCTTCTAGAGTACAGATACTTTTCCCTCAAGAAACACATCCTGGGTCTGGGCGGTTGCAGTGCAGAGATTTACCTGTCTTGTAGCCAGCTGCCTAAGACCAAGCTTCTGTTTATAAGTTCCCCCCAATAAATCAATTTATTTTATTTTTATTTTTTGAGACAGAGTCTCACTTCATCACCCAGGCTGGAGAGCAGTGGTGCGATCTCAGCTCACTGCCACCTCTGCCTCCTGGGTCCAAGAGATTCTCCTGCTTCAGCCTTCTGAGTAGCTGGGACTATAGGCATGTGCCATCATGCCCGGCTAATTTTTTTATCTTTATAGAGTTGGGTTTCCTCATGTTGGCCAGGCTGGTCTCAAACTCCTGACCTCAAGTGATCCACCCACCTCGGCCTCCCAAAGTGCTGGGATCACAGGCGTGAGCCACCATAACCAGTCCCCAATAAATCACTTTATATCAACAGACTGAATTTGTCTGCCTCATTCTTTGGTGTCTTGGCTCCCTCCGCATTTGGGGTCCACTTTGCATTTACGACCCTTTCATATATGCACTGTCAAATGGTTGACAGGATTTCTAATGCTATTGAAACTTTTAAATTTTAAGAAGCTCTTACGGGTTTCTTAGTGAGAAGTTGTAAGAAATTGTATTAGAGATTATTACCTTGATCAGCAATGACTTGAACATTGAAGACTGGGAAATTTAATTGAGGAAACAGAAGAGATTGAGCTGAGGATGGCTCTGGAGGCGTGGGGTGAGTTGTAGTATCGGAAGCTTTCCACACTTCTGATACTGTATTCCTGGTGAGAATTGTTGGGCACAGAAAGTAAAGTGAGGGAGTGCCAGAGAGGCACCCGGCTTACTTGGGAGCTTTGCCTGAGGTTGGCCTTGTTCACTGTCCTCCAGGACATTCGGTGGGGACTAAGACCCTACCGAGAAGAGTCTCTTTTATACCATCTTGGTGATCCTCTGGGAGGGCCAGGGCCAGGGCCAGCTTGCAGGGAGGCCAGTTCTCTATCAAAATTTCTCCAGGTCCTGGATATAAACCATTTCAATGTATTCCAGAAAATGGGGGAGAAAGACTGATTTCCCTCTCCTCCAAAGCCACTCTTTGATCTCAGTTGATAACATCTTCTTTAAGCCATACATGCCAGCATAGTGAGCAGATGGAGCTGAGAAACATTGCTCAGTATTAAGTATTAGAGGTGTGTGCATGGGCGGTTGTGGTTGGTTTGTTCACGTACACATGGAACAGCTTACAGGGAACAATAGGTGCATGGAGTCATATGGAAGAGGACATGGTCTCTGCCTCCAGGTAACGCATATTCACAAAAAGTACTGCTAAACAAAATTTAAAACTTGAAAATCATTCAAATCTATGTTTGAGGATCCACAAAACACACATAAGACTGTAAGTTTAATTTGTTACTCCAAATCCCAAGTGGAACAACTTTGCGTATGAGGACGGAAGGGAGTTGAGCAGCTCGCTGGGGAATGTGTGGATTTGTGCTTCTCTGCTATGTGGAAAGTATGGTTAAGAGTGAAGGCCCCAGGGCTGGGCATGGTGGCTCACTCCCGTGATCTCAGCATTCTGGGAGGCCGAGGTGGGCGGATCACCTGAGGTCAGGAGTTCGAGACCAGCCTGGCCAGCATGGCGAAACCCTGTCTCTACTAAAAATACAAAAATTAGTAGGGCATGGTGGCAGGTGTCTGTGGTCCCAGCTACTTGGTAGGCTGAGGCAGGAGAACTGCTTGACCCTGGGAGGCAGAGGTTGCAGTGAGCTGAGATCGTGCCACTGCACTCCAGCCTGGGCGATAGAGTAAGACTCTGTCTCAAAAAAAAAAAAAAAAAGTGAAGGCCCTAGAACCAACATGTAAGGGTTTAAATCCCAGCTGTCAGTTACCAGCTGTGTGGCCTTGGGCAAATACAGAAACGTTAATTGCTATAGTTTCCTAATTTTTACAATGGGGGATAACAGTAATCCAACTACATGACACTGCTGTATAAATTAAATGAGTTAATAAATATGAAATGCTTCAAATAGTGCCTGACACACTGAGCACTTCCGTAACAGTGGCAGTTACTATTATTATCTGCCCTAAGAAGTATCGGTGGGAAGTATATTCAAGGACTATAAATCTTTTTAAGTTACTCAAAATCAAAACCCGTTGTAAATAATTTTACCTCTCCACATCCTCACTGTGAACGTAATAGCAACGTATGTTTAATTATATACTGACCATTCTCCATTGCAAGGATAAACTTAACAGCTTAAACAAAAGGAATCTCCGTGAGCTCCTCCTGCACTAGACACAGCATATTTTCTAACTTACTCCTCACAACCACCTTAGGATGTAGATATTATTATCTCCAATTTATGATAAACTAAAACTATTGTTTAAGGTTAATTAACTTGTCTCAGCTCACATCTAGTAAGTGATTGGTCTGGGCTGGGAACTGGGTTTTTGTGACCCCAGAGTCCACGAGACAGATTTTCAGGTGAATAAGATTCAAAGAATTAAAAAAATTTTAAAACCAGTTGTGTGGATCTTTATGTCAGAAAAAAATTCCCAGCTCAGTTTCTGGTAGCTTAGAGGCAATAATTTCTTGTGTTCGTGCTTGGGAAAGATGTGTCAAGTACAATTGGCTGTGGTCCCAGTTTCTACTGAGTTGTGGAAGCTATGTTGTTTTTTGAGCTAGATCAGTTGTGAGCGTTTGACATTCTGAGACATAAAGTCAACATAGCAGAGAACCTCCCCTCTCACTGTTTATTCTCTGCTACCATTGTAAATGTCTCCCAGCTTTCTGCCATTTCCAAAACATTTACTTTTGTTTAAAAAAAAAATCCCAGAAATTAAAGGCCCAGACTAAACAGCATTCATTCATTTAAAACATGACATAGATATAACCTGTCACTTTACTTTGCTTAAACCCGATGGCTTCCTGCTACACTTGGAACAAGCCCAAATACTTCATCATGGTGCAGGGGACCTTGCTCATTTTGCTGCCAAGCATCCATCCCTACTTTTCTAGATATAGCACTCAAATTGGGTTCAGTGGCTGGAATTCTAAGCTGGTGATGTCCTGCCCTCCCTCAGCTAGGAGGCAGACCCAGGACCCAAGCAAAATCAGACACCATCTTTCTGGAATTAAATCTTGAGCAGCGAGACAATAAAATGAGGATGAGCTGGAGCTTTTGCGCTCCCTTGGCAGTCTCTGATGAGACCCCATGTTCATCAGTTCCCACTCCCTTGATCCCCAGAGCTGCCCTGGTTCCCATCTTTCTGAGCTACCCCATGTCTTCCTCACATATTCCTTCTATGCCTTTAGGTCAGCCACAGTCAGGTTGGGTGTTTTTGTAGCTAAAGATCCCTACCTGGCACCCCTGCCTAGCAGGGCCTCCCTGCGGTGGTCCCTCAGTGTCTGTGGGGGCATTGGTTCCAGGAACTCCTGAGACACTAAAATTCACAGATACTCAAGTCCCTGATATAAAATGGTGTAGCATTTGCATATAACCTCAGCAGGCTGGGCTCTCCACCCTCCTTTCTCTCACTGCACCTCACCTTCACTAACTCTTTGACTTACTGGGCTTGTTCCCGCCTCAAGGCCTTTACCCTTTTCCTTGGTCCTGGCTTCTTCAACCCAAATATCACCCCTTTAGAGAGGTAATGGCTGACTTTTCCGTATCTCTCTATCTCATAGCCTGTTGGATTTCCTGTGTTGTATTTATTAATACTTAAAAAGATCTTGATCTTTGTTTACTTATTACTTGCATTTCCCTATTAGAATATCAGCTGTAAAAACATAGGGACCTTGTCTATTTTATTCACTGGTATTCCTAGTAATAGCATTGTTATAACAGTATTTAGCACTTAATAGGTGCTCATTAAATATTAATTGAATGAATGAGTGTGTTGTCTGTGGTACATCCTATATGTAGCAATCATATCTCATACAACCTACAGGTTAAGAGCCTATGTCCGGGAGTCAGACTGTTTGGGTTCAAATCCTGGCTGTCATACTTGTGTACTGTGTGACTTTGGGCAAGTTGCTTAACCTCTTGTGCTTCAGTTTCTTCATTTCTAAAATGGTAATAATAAAAATGCGCAAGTAAGATGAAGAGTAAGTAAGATGAATCACTAAAAGCCCGTGGTACATTGCCTGGAAAACAATAAGATTCAATATTTGGCAACTTATTAGAGCACAGTCATCTCTCTGTATCCATGAAGCCTTGGTTTCAGGACCTCCCTGGGATACCAAAATTCACAGATAGTTAAGTCTCTGATATAAAATGGTATAGCATTTGCATATAACATATGCAGATCCTCCTATATACTTTAAATCTCTAGATTACTTATAATACCTAATGCAATGTAAATGCTTTGTAAATAGTAGTTATGCTGTATTGCTTTTATTTGTATTATTTTTCTTGTTTTTTTATTTCCTTCTCAGTATTTTCAACCCAAGCTTGTTTGAGTGCACCCATGTGGAGCCTGCAGATATGATGAGTGATTGGATTTCTCAATTGTAAGAAGTTCTAGTTAGAGATTGTACGATGCTCCACTGGTTTAATAATAGCTCTTTTGACAGGGCGCCGTGGCTCACACCTGTAATCCCAGCACTTTGGGAGGCCGAGGCGGGCAGACCACTTGAGGTCAAGAGTTCAAGACCAGCCTGGCCAACATGGTGAAACCCCATCTCCTAAAAATAAAAAACTTAGCCTGGAATGGTGGCACGCACCTGTAGTCCCAGCTCCTCAGGAGGCTGAGGCAGGAGAATTGCTTGAACCTGGGAGTTGGAGGTTGCAGTGAGCCAAGATCACACCACTACACTTCAGCCTGAGCAACAAGAGCAAAGCTCCTTCTCAAAAAAAAAGAAAAAAAAAAAAAAAAAAAAAAAAAGTAGCTCTTTTGGAGAAAACCAAAGCCAAGTTCAACATTTAATGTATACCACTTTGAAAAACTCTACTTACAATAGCATGCATTGTCTGCCAAAATACATGCCACTTTGCTCTTCAGACTAACAAACACAATTGGGGACCCAAATACTTCTCTGTCAAGCAGGGCCACTGTCAGTTATATGTAATGTAATGATTACCCTTGCACGAGATCTGGACCTTGTTATCATATTTGTGAGGCTGCAGAATAATTTAAAGAATGCAGTGGGATTATGTGTGTTGTTTTTTCTTTTCTTTTCTTTTTTTTTTTTTTGCATTACTCTTTTGGCTATTTTGTTTGTATTGCTACTGTTAACTGAATTATAAATAATAGGAAGTAAAGAGCTTCTGGGAAGTAGCTGGAAGCTTTTGACAAATTTAGACATCTGAATGATAGTTCTTGACATATCAGTTGGCCCCAAAAACTTTTCCTGGATTTCAAAAATTTGTGATTTGTTGTCAGCATCTTGACAATTTTATTAATTATATTATCCAGTGTATAACTATTATTTCAATTGTATATTATCCAGTGAATGATTATTAATTTTATGCATGTACAATATATTTTTTCATTTCTATACTGCATTAAAATGGAATCTTTTAAAAGACCTTTTAAGTGATAATTAAGATGTGAATTTAAGTTTATCAGCTATCAAAGGAAATAACTCAACAGAAGTTAACAGAATGATGAAATTGTTAGCTGGTGTAATGCCTCTGTGACATAGCTAAATTTCTACTCTGCCCTAACACTGCTTTAAGAAACAGGATGGGCCGGGCGCGGTGGCTCAAGCCTGTAATCCCAGCACTTTGGGAGGCCGAGACGGGCGGATCACGAGGTCAGGAGATCGAGACCATCCCTGGCTAACACTGTGAAACCCCGTCTCTACTAAAAAATACAAAAAACGAGTCGGGCGAGGTGGCGGGCGCCTGTAGTCCCAGCTACTCGGGAGGCTGAGGCAGGAGAATGGCGTAAACCCGGGAGGCGGAGCTTGCAGTGAGCTGAGATCCGGCCACTGCACTCCAGCCCGGGCGACAGAGCGAGACTCCGTCTCAAAAAAAAAAAAAAAAAAGAAACAGGATGCATGCAATAAAAAGTTCCCTTTGTAACCAGAACAGTTGAGACTGGTTAGAACCAAAATAGCTGAGCAAATGACTTCAAAAAGAACTCAGGCTTCATTATAATCTCATTTCCATGCTAAATGACACTCTGACCAGCACCATAACAGTGGACAATTGCTAGGACAATGACCAGAAGAAGTTATAAAAGGACAAAAAAGAAGGAAGGAACTCCAGTTCTGGGAAGTTCACTGGCCATTTCCAGAAAAGACCTGAATCTTCCTCTTTTCATTTTTCTTTTTCTTTCTTTCTTTTTTTTTTTTTTGAGACAGTATTGCTGTGTTGCCCAGGCTGGAGTGCAGTGGCTCCATCTCGGCTCACTGCAACCTCCTTCTCCTAGCTTCAAGTGATTCTTCTGCCCCAGCCCCCAGAGTAGCTGGGATTACAGGTGCGCACCACCATGCCTGGCTAATTTTTGTATTTTTAGTAGAGATGGGGTTTCACCATATTGGCCAGGCTGGTCTCAAACTCCTGACCTCGTGATCCATCTGCCTCGGCCTCCCAAAGTGCTGGGATTACAGGTGTGAGCCACCATGCCCGGTCCCTCTTTTCATTTTTAATGTCCATCCCCTTTGTTAGAGAAACTTTATTTTCACCCCTCACCCCTCACTAGACAAGAAGTTGATTTGTGAGCCATGCTTCCACTTCTTAATTCCAGGGCCATCGAATAAAGTCTGCTCTACTTGACAATTTTATTTTTGTGTATTGGCTTCATGACACTGAACATGGGAAGACTTCACATTTTGGGGCATCAACTTTGTTGGTTATGAGATGATGCCCCTCATCTTATTGTTTTCCGAATGTGTAAGCAATAACAACTTTGCTGAGTATACACTACTCGCTCATTCCTTACCTCTGGGCTTTCAGCCCTAGGCACACATTCGAATCACCTTACAAAATTCCAGATTCTCAGGTTGCATCTTAGACCAATTAAATTAGTAACCTGGCATCAGCATTCTTAAAGTTCCCTAGATGATTTCAGTGTGCAGTGGAGGCTGAGAACCACCACTCTATCAATGGCTGATGAGTTTCTTTTGACATATGTTTTAAGATGTTTCTTGATTTGTGAGATGTTAAGGTGTAAAAAACAAAACAAAACAAAACAAAACAAAAAGCCTGCTGGACCTGGTGGTTCACGCCTTTAATCCCAGCATTTTGGAAGCCTGAGGTAGGAAGATTCCTTGAGATGAGGAGTTCGAGACCAGACTGGGCAACATAGCAAGATTCCATCCACACAAAAAATTTTTAAAATTAGCCAGTAGTGGTGCGTGCCTGTATGTGCCAGGTATGTGCCTGTAGTCCCAGCTACTCAAGAGGCTGAGTCAGGAGGATGCCTTGAGCCCAGAAGTTTGAGGCTGCAGTGAACTATGATCATGCCACAGTGCCCCAGCCTGAGTGACAATGCGAGACCCTGTCTCTCAAAAGAAAAACACAAAACACAATGCTTGCATCTGAGAAATAAGAAAATTGTAATTGCTATTATTATTCTAGCTCTAGAAGGAGTCAGACCATGAAAAACATCAGATTGGGTCAGGTCAATTTTGTGGGACAACTGACGTTCCTTAGTTGTTCTCCTTTTACAGTGTCTTTGACATTGTTTACTAGGAATGTACCCCAGTTATTATAAAGCTTCCTTTGGTTACTGCCAGACACCCGGCAAGAGCTTAGAAATAAAGCTTGATGCCTAAAGGAAAAAAAAAAAAAAGGTAAAAAAGGGAAACAAAACAAAACAAAAAGCATGGTGTGTGATGCATGTGAATCGCCTGGTCACTGGGTGCACCTGTGTATCCTGTACTCTCTTGGGCCCCTGATTTCACATCCCAACTCCCCTTGGAGTTTGAGACCAGCCTGACCAACATGGAGACAATCCGTCTCTATTAAAAATACAAAATTAGCTGGGCTTGGTGGCACACGCCTGTAGTCCCAGCTACTCGAGAGGCTGAGGCAGGAGAATCGCTTGAACCCCGGAGGCAGAGGTTGCAGTGAACCCAGATCGTGCCATTGCACTCCAGCCTGGGCAACAAGAACGAAACTGCATCTCAAAATAAAAAAGAAAAAAGGGGAGAAAAAAAAAGACTCACTGTTTCATCTGATTGCTCGGGACTCTCTCTTTCCCCATCCCTAAGCAAGGAGGACAGGTGCTCAGATTCTCTTAATATCAAAGCAAAGTGTCCCCTTAACTAGGATGATAGCTAGCTTAGCCTCAGCATATGTGTTAATTCTTGGCATGCCTTGAAATCTTGAAGAAGTAGAATTTGATAGTGGCATGGAGGTTTGGCTGGACCTCAGAAATTTTAAAGACTGAGTGATTTCTTTCCTATAAAGAAATTTGTGGTTTTCTGCTAGTATATCAGGTCTTAGTACAACACTACACCTAGACAAAGTTTGCATATTCTTCAGAGCCTCTTATTTCTGCCAAAATGCCAACGATAAAATCAACCTCGTGAGAAGCTACAATTAACCTTCATCTAGTCATCATTTCAAGCCTGCCCAACCAATAAGCCTGCAGACTTAATTCTTTACATCTGACAGAAACTGTGCCCGCCAGGCAATTAGGAAAATATATTGCGATCACATATGAAAATCAGCATTACAAAAGGAACAATTAGGATCCTCATTTACTGCAGGTGATTTGGTCATTATAAACTAATTAAACTACTAGGTTGAAAATGCAGTTCAGAAACAGAGAGTAGAGTAGTTCATATTTAATATCTCCATCTTTCCTTAAAAATTGTTTGTTAAATGGCAGCCTAACAGTAAATCAATAAAGTCCATAAATCTTTGGTACTAGAAGTGGGTTTAGATAAGATAAAGATGGGTCCATTTAATTAGGGAAGAAAACAGAAGACTATGAGGTATGAACAAGGATAATACAGGAGGGTTTAGAATATAAAATATAAGTTGGAGAGGAGCTTTAGAAAATTGAGAAGCTTATTGCATCTGGACAGGTTTAGGGAAATAGGAGCAGACTATTATGGGTAATTTGAGGGAGGCTGGAAGTAGAGAACTCATTAGACTCCCAGTCTCACATGGCCCCACAGTGACCGCATTACAACACAGTCCTGGCAAAGGGTGGCATCCTGCCTGATGGGGCCTGAGACAGCGGTCCTGCACTGTCCATACACTTTGCTTCCCGCTGAGTGATACTTGAGTGTTGTCATGGAATTTTTCTTTTTGTATTAAGATATAATTTACATGTCATGTAATTCACCTTCTTAAAGTATATATTTCAGTGGTTTTTAGTAGAGTCACAAGATTATGCAACCACCACCACTATCTGATTCTGTACTGGAAATTTGATAAAATGTTGATCCTTTTTCTTTTTTCCCAGTGGCCCACACATCTGTTTCTGTAGTTTCTCTTCACACAGCTATAGTAGGGTGAAGAAGTAACAAACTGAAAGGCCTAGACTGAAGTTTCTGTGTATCTATTTAGGTGCTTTTTTTGTTCACTAATATTCAGTACTCCAAATTCTGTGTTTATCCAAAAAGTTGGTTCTTCAGATAAACACAACATTTAGGTAGCCTCAGTTGTATGTGATGTATTATGCCAGATCCAAGCTTCCCTAAACACCAGACTTAGTGGAAATGGCTAGCACATATTTTGAGAAATACATACAGGTGTCTTTAGAGTGTTCATATAAATAATAAGGTAGTGTGACCAGAGGATTTGTTTATTATAGTTCCCTTGATTCATAGTCAGAAACCTGGATTCAATAGCAAGCCCTCCTTTCTTCTCAGTGAGTTGAGTAGATAGGCAAAAGATTAATGCCCACAGTAGAGGGAGGAATAAAGGGACCTCATTTCTAGAAAATAAAATGATTTCTTGCAAATCACTTAATCACTCCTATAAGGAAATATGGGGAATCAGAAGTTCCATTAACTTTAGTACCATGAGAAGAGTAAAACATAACTAATGTGTTTCATTAGGTAGTAAACAGAAGAGCAGAAAACCAGAAGAGAGATAGAGTGATGAGACCAACAGAGGAAGAAGAAAAAAGTATCATGGTAGAGTGGAAATGATGGTGTCAGCGGCCCACCTGGAGCCACTGCTGCAAAGGCTCTGGCTGCAGGGGCAAGGTGAGCCTGGGGCTGTGTGCTCGATGGAGCCAATAGGGGCCGGGAACAGGCGAGAGCCCTGCTCCCTACTGAGTTGGCAGGGCTAAAGCCCCATGCTACCAGGCGCAGCTACAGCAGCCCAGCCATAACTCTGGACCTGGGCATCCCTGTGCTCTTGGGAGCCTGGGAAACTCCCCTCTCTCCATAGGCTTAGAAGTACCTGCTCCTGCTCCCTGGCCTCTCCTTGTTCCTGGTGCCCACTCCGGGCTGGAGCAAAGCTGTGGTCAAGCCCGGGTGCTGTTGGAACCGCCCACAGGTGTGTGTGTGCTCAGGACAGCACTGTCACACCAGCCTTCTGACGCCTCAGCCCCCTCTGGACTTTGGGTGCTGATGAGCATGGGAGGGAGGCTGAGGTGGAGCTGAAGACAGCTCAGTGCAGGCCTGCAGGCACCCCTCAGCATGAACTTCCTGGGTACTGTGGAAGGCATGTTGATGGCGGCAGGAGACAGTCATGCTCCTGGACAGAAAAGGGCAGGTCCCCGGTGAAACTGCTACCTTTAAGCAAGGGATGGCCTCAAGCCTAGGGGCCAGGCTGCCAGTTCTGGGGCGAGTCCGTGGCCCAGAGTAAGAACTGATGATGCTTTTTCCAGGCCCATCCATTGCTGCCTATGGATCAATCAGTACACACTTCCTTCCTTCTGAGCCCATAAAAACCCTGGGCTCAGCCAGACGTTGACACTACCAGCAGAAAGGAGTTACCCACTCTGGGTCTCCTCTCTGCTGGGATCTGCACAGACATCAAGGTCACCTGTCTGTGGAGGGAGCTACCCACTTCAGGTCTCCTGAGAGCTGTTCTGTCACTCAGTGAAGCTCCTCTCTGCCTTGCTCACCTCCAGTTGTCCATGTACCTCATTCTTCCTGGATACAGGACAAGAACTTGGGATCTGCTGAATGGTGGGACTGAAAGAGCTGTAACACAAACAGGGCTGAAACCCTCAGCCACCACCCTCAGCTTGCCATGTTGCAGGTGATGAGAAGGAGAGAAGAGGTGTGGCTCTTCTGGGAGCCCATACTTAGGGGCTCCTGGAGCCAGGGCTGTGACAACCTCTTTGGGGCTCTGTGGTTCCTGGTGTCTCCAAGCTTCTGGATGCCACCACATACCCTTCAGCCAGATGCATGTTCCTGTAGTGGAAGTTGTGTGCAGTACATCTGGTCCAGCCATAGCCTCTTACAGAGCCAACACCTGTGCCAGAGCTTGGAGCTGCCTGCTCTCCCGCAGCAATCAGCATGCCTGGCTGTGTGCAGTGGCCAGACCCAGAGTTCACTTGCCCACACATCCCTTGCCATTCTGTGGCTGACTCACCCTTGGCAGGTGTGGGATCCAGGCCGGTAGTGTGAGCCTGAGTGCAACCTGCCAGGCTGAGTGGGCAGAACGAGCCCAGCAGGTGCAGGCAGTACTCAGACAGAAGGCGCTGCCAGCCACAGAGGTTTTTGGCTGGTGAAGTGACACCCCAAGGATTCCATGACAGAAAGAGGAATGTGCAGAAACTGGAATGAACAGAGAGCAGTAGCAGCTACCAACTGTGTACTATTCTACTCTGTGAGGTTATAACTCAGACCATATATTTGTAGGTAATGTTTTACCTTTAATCAAGAAACAAAGCGTTCTTTTTAGTGGCTATCAATGTTAGGTAGATGATTAATGTTGTAATTATTTAAAAACAATGGTATTGTTTCACCATTCAAAGAAATGTTAAAGGAGCTAGGTTTGAAAGTTAGTGAAACTCTGTTTTGCAGTGCTATAAAACTGCAAGCCAAATTTGTGGCTTTTTAAAAATAAAGTAAGCCAGGCACGTTGGCTTACACCTGTAATCCCAGCACTTTGGGAGGCTGAGACGGGCAGATCACAAGGTCAAGAGATCAAGACCAACCTGGCCAACATGGTGAAACCCTATCTCTGCTAAAAATACAAAAAAATTAGCTCGGCGTGGTGGCGTGTGCCTGTAGTCCCAGCTACTTGGGAGGCTGAGGCAGGAGAATTGCTTGAACCTGGGAGGGGAGATTGCAGTGAGCCAAGATTGTGCCACTGCACTCCAGCCTGGTGACACAGCGAGATTCCATCTAAAAAAAAAAAAAAAAAAGAAGTAAATCCCCAATGTTTGGAGGCAGACCCCAAACATCTCCACTGGACATTTCGCATGAGGTTAAATTTCAGATGAGTAAAACCAAAAAGCAGTGCCACATGCCCAAGGAAACAGGAGAAAGAACACAAGCCCCCCAGAGCTCTGGGGGCCTTTTCAATGAGACTGTGCTGAAGAAACATCGCTCTGACAAAGGTGAACTGTCATCCCCAGTAGAAAAAAACTAAGACATTCTAGAGACATTTTGTTCTCTCATAAAAATCATTTATTGGCACACCAGAAATGACAATTTTTTCTAGTATAGTAGTTGTATGCATCTGTAATTGCAATTCAGTGTAAACTACATGTTACAAGTCACTAGAAATCTAATTAGCAGGATGAATTTAATAAGGAACAAGAGGAACTATGAGTCTACCACGGCCCAGCCATCGAGTCTCATTGGAGAGTAAATCAAATATCAAACTAGTGTTGTCCTGCAACAGTTTTTCTGTAGCCACAAGAAAAACCAAGACGCACATAAACAGGATAGCACCCATTCCATAAATTAGGTACACTTAACTAGAAAAAGATTGTAACTGATAGAAATAATCTAAATAAAGTAAGCACAAAAGTAAATAATTAGCTATTTACATATATTCCTTTTTGCCAAAATTTTGTTAGCTTTCCCATCCTATCTCTTCCCTTCTATTTGTTATTCTTGTTTTTTCATGGTGAATTTCTTGGCTCACTGAAAAATATTTAGACAACTAATTAGAACTTCTTTCTGGGTCCTACCTTTCCTAAAACTTCATGTCAAACTAACGAATTTCAAGGGTAACCTATGTAAGTCTATCTCTATATAGAAGTAAGATGCATTATTATTCTGCTATCAGTCATAGTAATGACATACAATCCCACGTTTTTCCAAACATTATTTGGACTACTCCAGAAAATTAGGCTGTGAATGGCAGCAGAGTGGATGGATTTTTCATTCATAACAGGCACAGGTAGTCTAATGGAGACAAGCATGTTTATCCTGAGAATGTGAATGCTGTGGACTGCAACTCAAGATCCCCCATTACTGAGAATGGGTCCTTTGCCCTCTGGTCACTCTTTATTTTTTCAACTATCAATTTTTAAGGCGTGGTATCATAGCAGCATCAGCAAATAAGAATGCTGACATCATTTCTACCAAGAAGGGCTCTGTGATGAGTGGCAGCAGGTACCATAATTAAATAGTGCAGCTGAAAAGGCATTGAGTTGGTACATTTCTGGTGCTATGCCCAGAATGTGTGGATTTTTAGCATCATTCTAGGAAGCCTGAAAGATCTTGCCCATGAGCCTCTTTGACCCTTGCCCATTTCCCTTCTAGTACATATGACAATTTGTAATTATTTTATTTTTGCTTTTTCTCCTACTGGAATATAAGCTCTGAAGGGCAGAGACTATGCCTGTCTGTTCACCACTGTGTCCCCACAGTTTCTAGAACAGCATGTTCTAGTGTCTTGAACAGTGCCTGGTCAATAGTAGGTTCTCAATTAAAAGCTTGTATTAAATAAACGAACCAAATCATTGAGTCCCCTGGTTTGCCTGTGTCTTAGAGACTTTCCAATTTTATACAATGGCCAGGGTTTCTGGCCTATCCTAATTACAGGGCCATCCTAATGATCCTACCCTGATGTGAACCTGTGTAGCAGATATTTTTGTGCTTCAATGAGTAGTAAAACTTCTCGGTGATAGATTCACTCTCCCAAAGCTGAGTTCTGCAGAGCTAATGCTACAGGAGAGGTAACAGGGCAAGAACATTTTAGGAGGTAAGCTGTATGCTACAAATTCAGCTCATTCTTTTCTACCTCCCCCTATAACCTCATTGTTTGATAGAAAGCTTAAGAAAAAAAAGTTAACAGGAGAATTTTCTCCTGGCAGTGCATGTCCAGTAAGTCACCAAAAACCTGATCAGAAAAGAAAGAAAATATAACTCACCTACATAAAAAATTAAGTTAAATAAAAGCAAAATCTGGGAGTGGGAACCAAGTGACGTGGTGGACTGTCTAGGTCTTTTGTTGGTTAGAATTGTTGGACATGGAAGCGGAAGCAGGCATGACAGCAGAGGAGAGGTTGAAAGGGAAAAAGGCAGAGCTGTGGGTGTGAAGACTGCAGAGGACCAGCTTTTCTCTCCTCCTTCTCCCGCTCCTGCCAACTCTGCACCCCACCATGACTGGCTGAGCTCCTTGCTGTGGCTCTCGCAGGCGGAGGTAAGAACAGGCAGCTGGCGCCTCCACGGCACATCCTTAGGCTATTGATGCTCTGCTGGAGTAGAAGTCGGGGACTGGGAGCCCGGTGTGCAGCGTGACCTGGGGAATGAGACTGTGAGTCCTGAGACGCATCATGCATCCCCCTGTCCTTTTACACAGTGCACCGTGGGTGTGTCCCTAACTCAAAAAGTGTTCTGTTTGCTTCTCTTTAAACATCTAGGCTAGTAGGCATTAAAGGGAATTCAAGAAGAATCCTGCCTATGGTAACAGGCTGCTCACCATGGCGGGCTCTCAAATCCTGATGACATTTGATTATATGGTTCTCAGTCACCTGCCTCTTTTAAAGGATGCTGGGGAGATTGTGTTCCTTACAACTGAAGACATAAGCTTGGTTTTCAGGTAGCAGAGCCTGCTGGCCACACAACAGTGACCACTGCCAAATCCATGGATAGAGGACAGGTTTGCAGAGACAGCCTTCCCTTATTACTTGTCCACTAGTTATTCCAATTAGGGCAAACATTTCTTTCTGGGGTTGCACAGATGATTGCCAGTTGTGAAAAAACATGACATTATACTATTTCACCAATTTCTGTATATCCTCAAACCTCAGTGGATAGCTATGGATAAAACCAGAACCATTTCATGCAGTTCTTGTCCCTGTCTTCTCCAGCCCAAGAGTCTTTATCAACAGATAATCAAAAGGTCCTGAAAACCCCTGAAGAGCATCTAGTATGAAATTCTTTGAAAGGGAAATGGCTAATGTGAAAATCCCTGAATGAGGTTTTTCTGAGACTCGCTTCTAGGGTAATTTATGGTTTTTCTTTAAGTGTAGAGTCTGAACTCTGAAAGATTAGATTCCAGCCTTCCAGAAAACCCCATCTCCTTGCAGGAAGAGAGAAGGGCAGGGGCGCTAGTTTGCCATCAGTGTTACTGCACATACTGAAACACAACAATGAATTTTTATAAATAGTTTCCAAGGCTGGTTCTGGGTAGGGCAAAAGTCATCTGTAGTGTTGTAATTCTCAAGCCCTATCTTAAGACAACCATTTGTGGAATGAGGCTCATAGTTGCTAATTAGAGGCCCAGCTCAGGAGGGAAGTCAAACCCTAAGTTCTGACAGCGGCTGGCAGGGCACGGCTCTTCCTCCATGCATGGCTCTGGTCCCCCTCTGGCCCCAGGCCAAGAGTCTCTCCACCATTCCTTGCCCAGGCAAGGACCCTCACGCCTTAGAAACTGTGTACAGGCTGTTCCCTGTCTGGAAGGCTCTACGCAACTCACTCCCTCACTCCTTTAAGGCTCAGCTCACGGGTAATTGCAATAAGCCCCACCTACACTGACCATCCTATTTAAGACTGCGGCTGCCCTCCCCAACCCCAGCTCTCATGAACCCTTTACCCTACCATTGGTCTTTTCTCCACTGCACTAATCACCTTCCGACACACCATCTGATTAACATTTGTAATTATGCTGACTTTTTATTGTCTATCTCCTATCACTAGGATGTAAGTCTATGAAAGCAAGATTTTTATGTTTTTTTTTTTTTTTTTTTTTCACTGATGTATCCCAAACACTTATAACTGTGCCTGGCACATTAAAGGCATTCTATAGATATTTCCTGAATGAATGAGAAGCTGTTGTTTTATTCTATAATAAATAACAATTAACTAACTTGTAGGTAGGGACTATGTTTTCTACCCCTTAGGACCTAACAGAGCCAAACAAGAGTGCAGAGAAGATGCTCAGATTTTCTGATAATGATACTAAAGCATCAGTCTTACACCCTCACCTCTTCTCAGGCACTCCTGGAGCTTTGTTAAGTCATTCCATTTGTTTTCATGCCAGTTGGTTAAAGGCTTTCATATCTACTTAGAGGTGGAACTAGAGCTACAGGGATGATCATTAGCCAACCATGAAGAGAACTCCAGTTTCCTACGTGCTATTAACTACTCTGTGTCCAAGTATAAAGAAGATGATTATGCTTGGCGTGGAATAATAGCAGTTGTCAAGGCTGATCCCTTTCTCTCCTCCTCTCCTTCATGTCTTGGTCTGGGCCTTACGCTGTCAGCTTCCCTCTTTCCGGTTGGATTGAACAGCCCTGGGCGTCCTTTGAACCGGCAGCCAGCAACAGCTGTTTAACCTCAGGGGCAGGGTGCTTACCTGCACGTTCCTGTTCAGGCTGACCGCAGGGAAGAACAGGCCCTCCACGTTATCAAATGCTATGGGACCTTGTTGTTCATCGTTGATAAAAAATGTCAAGTTTTTTCTATTTAAGTCGAGGAGGACCCCAATTGTGGCCCCTTTTGTGATCCCTCCCTCAGTTCTGTAGGAAAAGAAAAAAATTGGGGTTCACTTGCTTGTGGTCACTCTAGAAGCTCCCCGCTTTTGTGTGGTGAAACCAGTGTCTTGCAACCTGTTTATAATCATCACTACCCCAAAACCTTTTCCCTAATCATCCCTCGCACATAAATTTTAATATTGCAGATATACTGTATACCTGTTGGTACTGTGTGTATATCTGTGCTTTATATATAAAAAGAGTATGATTTTTTTGCTCCCTCCCGCCACCATCAATTTTCACTTCCTAGGGAGAGATATCCGCCCTTGTGAGTTGCTCTGCTGTTGCTGAGAGTGAACTCATTCATTAGGGTCTCTACTACTGAGTCACAGCAGTAGAAAACCGAACATTAAAGACCAGGAAAAAGTCGCCTTTGGGCTATCAGAGCTCTGACTCTAGGAATGTTGCACACTTTGTATAAATGGTGTAAATTAAATATCATTCAGTACAAAGTGACTTAATTTGAAAGTCAAAATAAAGAAGCACTTTGGTTGCACCTAAACCACATGCATGAGAAATTGGATTTGGGGCCTTACGTTATCCATTAAACAGAAAAACTCATTTCAGAAGGATAGTAATTTTTTCGCTTGTTGCATTTGAATTAAGAACTTAGAGGCTGTCTGTGAAATGACAGCGCTGAAGAAGAGGCTTCTTCTCTGTACAGTGAAATAATTATACTCTGAGATGTAGTGATTTTAAGGAACCTGCATACAAATGCCATTTTACAAAGAATTGTGTCTTATGCTTCAATTGATGGTTTCACAAAATGCCATTAAACATGGATGATCAGATTTGTCTTTTCTGTTTTTTTGAGATCTAGGTATATTGAACTTCATTCTCATCTCAGCAGAGCACAGGAATTTGTGTCATTCATTTCCTCTTGCATGCAGGATACAGACTGTACATAGTCATTAAAAGACAGGTTACAAATTGCCTCTTGTTAATTCACAGGTTTAACAATGAAAGCACAAGTGACAAGCAGTTTGCATGCAAGCAGATGTGTTTAGCATTAAGAATGTTTTTCTCTGCATAGTTTGATGGTTATGTCATTATTCACTCCTGCACTTCAAAATAAAGATGCTAAAAGGGAAAAAGTAAGTGTGGCATTTGGGTGATAGCACTGGAAATCTATTGACAAAGAGTTCCCCAAAATGCCAATCACTGAAGATAAGCACTTATCTACATCCAGTAGGATTTGCTTTCATGGTGAAATGGTGTGTGTGTTCACTTCAAGTGACAGCGAATAATACACATTTGAATGCTATAGAAACTATCCAAGGGAAAAGAGGCTTTAAGAGTCTACAGGCTGGAGAAGGGTCAGTGATGAGCATACAGAAAAAGATAAAACAGTGGAGTCCAATTATCCTACCACTGTCTGACTTGCTTTCCCTTTGATCTGGTTGAACACTACTGTTTTTTTTTTTTTTTTTTTTTTTTTTTTCAGAGACATTAATGAGAATGTATCTTGGAGCATAAGGTGGACCAGGGTCCACAGTAGAGATTTCTCTGCCTAGGAAATTTGTGAAAAATACATTTGAAGAACACAATCAAATGAGAAAGGAAATCCATTATAGTATGTGTTCAATTATAATGATATATATTTTGGTGGTAGAAGAAAACCTCAAGGAGATTACTATCTTTCCTTTCCTTAGCAAACTGGGTGCTCTGAATTAACACAGTAATGAGAGTTCTCTTTAAAGTAAAAAGTCATTCAAATTGGCATCCATAAGCTTTAGTTTAATGAATCGTAATAAGAACAATGGCTACTATTTTCAGGTGCTTCCAATGTAAGGCATTTTCACATATTTCATTTAGTCTTCAGAAGATTCCCACATGGAAAAATTTTATTATACTAATTTGATGGATTTGGAAACTGAGGTTCAAAAAAACGAAGTAATTTGTCCAAAAGTGCTTTTCTGATAAGTTGTAGGTCTGCCTGTTTCAGCATCCTGTATAGTTTTCTTATAATGAATATCTATTGGGATTCTTAGTTTCCAGCCATGGGTGAAATACAGTAATGAAGGGAGTAGGAAAGTACTCAAGTCTCTATCATTATACAAAAAGTAAACCACCAGCATGGACTCAGCTGAGGCTCATAGATTGCCTGTGCTACTTAATGGAGACCACCTGCTTGATTTCCTTAATATGGTCTATGTAATAGGTTTTTGAACTGGGGCTCTCACTCCTGATCAGAAGCCAACGTGAAGAAGGCTTGGTTTGGGGGCTGCAGGGTACCTGTTGGTGTGCGAGTTGTTGTGCATGAACCAGCTCCGGTTATTGTCCACATACATTGCCCAAGCTTTGTCGTCCTTTCCTAACATCACATCCTTCATCACGTCCATGCGAGCCACGCCAAAGGCAGGATCAGGGTGGTTGTCATAGCGATCCACCGTGAGCTCCCAGTAGTGGACGCCCTTGGAGAAGCCAGTCTTCCCTAGCACCACCCGGTCATCATAGCTACTGCAGGTCACCGTCAGGTTGTCATTGGAGAGGATGATGTCCGAGTGCGCCGAGCCAGGGTCGAAAGCAAACCAGGCCACTGGGAACAACAGAAGGGAATCAGGTTATTAAGACAGACCCAACAAGCTTAGCACCATAACATACTCCTGGGCGGGTGAGGAGCGTTGTGTAGCGTTTTCATGCTGCCATGCAGGAAGGAGGCGTCCAGGGCCAGGGCAGACAGGGGCACGTCCTGGGAGTTGGTACTCTCTGCACCAGAAGCAGACGGAGGACACACGACCGATTCAGCAGGGGTTACCTGGCTCAGACTGCACTCCCAACCAGGTGATCCGGGAGTGAAGTGGCATCGATTTTGGAAGGTGCAAGTCCCTTCACCTGGTGACTGGCAGAACAGTGCACCAGAGACATAAAGGGAGAGGGGATGCGCTAAGATGCCTGTGTAACCCCTGAGGCGGGGAGGCTAGGAGCTAGAGTCCTAGATGGAGGAGGGATAAAACACATGGAGTGAAATCAGGAAATATCCCTTCGGCAGAAGTGCTAACATCTAGTTGCTTTGAAGTTTTCCTTGGCTCTAGTGAAAGCTCACAAGCTGCGAAGCTATAAGCAACATAAACTAATTTTCATAAGTGATTGTGACTCTATGTAGGACAGGTTGCTGTCTGCATAACTTAAAAAACACAGTTTGCGTGCTACTCCTGAAACTAACACGTCAGAAATTTTGCTGGAGCAGTAGGTATTTCGGACATTAGGTGCAGATAGAATGATGTCTTTGTACACATTGTTATGCCCCAAGTTCTAAATGCCACCTATACATATCACACTCGAGAGATGTCATTGCTGATTTATTGAATCTGTGAGACACCTCACATGCACTTTGATCTTTGCTATTGGGTAACAGAATAAGGTTATTCCATACCTGCCAACAGCTTTTTAATGTCAACTGTTGTCATTCCAAGTGAAAGGCATGGGGGAGAGAGATAGGAAGCAAAATTGACATGGATAAGAAAACGTGTCTCTCCTGAAAGACTAGTACCCCAGAAGGACTCAATTTAAAACGTCACATATACTAAACAGGTGCTCTCTGACTTGTACCTTTACCCACATTTAGTGCTCATAAAGAGTGCTTTGCATTGATGTATGAGAAAACCGGGGGAAAAGTAAGCTTTGAGGCATCACATTAAAAACTACAGGCATCTTTCCATTTTTTAAGAGTTTGAGAAACTGCTATAATAGGGTTAGAATGACAACTAGACAATTTTATTGATATAAGACAAGCTGCTGCCCTTTATTTTGTGAAGGAAATTGAGCACATCAATCACGTAAGTAAAAGATAACAATCACAATAGGTATACTTGCCTAATTGAGAGTAAGGTGCAGATTGTGTCTCAAAATTGCATCCTACAAAGAGATACTACACATCAACGCTATGAAACAACAACCAGGTTGATAAAAATTACTTGTATACACTTAAAAAGCACCAGTTGAATATAGATACCAGAGGCCTGATCCATGAAAAAACAAAGCCCTTTTTATATTACTTTACTTTGTTGGGTAAAAAACTGTCTCTCTGCTCTTCTAAAATGAAAAGCACATCCTTTTACCATTTAATAAATCCTTCTCCAGTTGATCCTGAACTCTGTAGCTGAATTTTTCATCTTTCCAAGTTCAATCTTTTCCTCTAAAGTTTCCACAGTAAGAAGGCTAGCTGTTTTAAAAATGAGGAAAATGTGCTTAATTGAAATGGAGAAATCACTGGATTTTGATAAAACTCTGCTCTCACTATTCTATGCACTTCTGACTCTGGGTATGCCAAAGGTCTTCATTGTGACTTGAGCCCAAATTAAATATAACTAAATGTGTAATGTAATCCATTTGTTAATATATACATCTTATTAATAATTATTAATAATGATATGACAAATGTGTTAAAACTGCCTCCTCTGCCTCTTAGAAGAGAAGATCCTTCTCACCTGAGGGAGAGGAGGAGGGATGGTAGAAGTGGGTGTGGTCTCAGAGATATATTAGAATCCCCTGTGGAACCTTTTCAACCATCTCCCTTCCCTAAGATTTGGATACCTGTACCCCATGAGAAACTGTATTGGGTGGGGGAAGACTGCCTAGTCTTAAAATGTTCAAAGCTGTGTGATCTACAATTTCCAGTGGTGTCGAGGACTGATCTAGAAAATGTGGTTTTGATGAACACTGGGGGATAAAGGAAGGATCATTTATTTTTCTATTTAGTAAGGCCTTTATATGCTAATTCCTAAAACATTTGCAGGATAATGTGCTGACTTAAAAGAATTTTACAAGAATTAAAAAAGCAACTTATATAAAAAAGGACTAATGGTTGAGTTAAAAACAAAATACAAAAATTATGATCTTACTTTCGGTTAGTTTGTTTTTCCTCTGGGATGAATTCACATGGAAGAGAATCATTTCCTCCCATCTCATGGCTGATTTTTATGTTTCGTTTCTATCAATTATCACTTCAATTCCTATTCATGTGTTAAAGCACAGTGAGTATGGAACACCTGGAGTTTTAAAACCGACTCTCATATTCAACATTGGAAATAAGTTTGTAGAATCTGAATTAGGGCTTTAAAAACTTTTAAATGAATCATGCCTTGTGCAACTCTTTTTTTCAAAGCAAATATTCTGAAATCTTTTCACACTATTTTAAATACACTATCATACATTTAAGATTCAACAATACAACTAGAATAATGCTCTTAAATACACCCATCAAATATCCCAAAACTCACATTTCATTTTATTCTTGAGACAATATACATTACAAAGACTGTAACATATTTCAGTACATTAGACACAAGGGAAAAGAGTTTCATAACAAAGCATGTTGGGAAGCCATAGTGCACAGAAAAACAATAAGAGACATAAAAGCACAAAGAAAAATGTCATTTTAAAGAGAGCTTGAAGTCCCTGCATCCTTTTTGCACTGTCATGCTGTGGCCTTCTTCATTCCAGAATGTGGGATGAGCAAAAAGAATAAAATAAAAAACAAAAGAAACCTTTGGAAATGTGAAATGTGCATCATGTGTATCCATGATTACAATATAGTCCTGAAGAGATCAAACAGGTCTGCATCTTAGATATTTTAAGATTCTATTTGCTAGGCAGTGTTCGCTACAAAGGAACACAAGTCTAGCTTTGCTGAAATCAGCCTTAGGCTCTGTCACAACTGGCTTGGCTGTGGGAAACTTCCAGGAGGCCAGACTTTTTGATTACTCAGATCTTTGGTCATTAGGCATTAGGAGTTAAGGGTTTCTAATTCAGCCAGCAGTGATCCCACCCCGTTGCTAGGAAAACACTCAGCCAGGAGCCCCACTGTCCTAGCAGTGAGCACAGGCTTTTGCAGAAAATGCTTTCACTTTCTGCTCTCTGGATTGCCTGCTTTATAGGATGCTTTCTGCTGTTGGTGTGTTTTTACTTTTATTTTACTTTGTCAATAAAGATCTCTTGAGTCTATGTTTAATCAGACCACTCCAGGCTGGATGCACTGATCCAGTCTCCCAGACACTGCTGGTTTCCTGGATACAGAAGGGCTGCAAACATTACTGCCACGGCCTCCACTCAGCCAGCACCTGTGCCGTGCTATGCCACAACATGTGATGACAGAGCGGGTTATCCATGGTGGTACCACCTTGTGCAAAAAGAGTAACTTCACTCATGACTTTCTGATGCTGTTATACATAGACCACAGCTCCATGGTTGCTCCTTGCACCACACAAACAAGAACACCACAAAGCTCCACCATCCCGAAGCTCCTCATACCGGAAGCAGGCCACAGACACAGAGACTAGCTCATCCCCCTCACCACACACATGAATGGCAAGAACAAAACACGCGTTTCAGAGATGCCTTCAAGGCACAGAGATCAAGGGGAAAGGTCTGAGGAGCTCAGCTCACCCGGTGCATTGAGAGACTGTAAAGAGGAATGCAAGCTCAGCTGGTGGGGTGAGGATCGGAAATCAAAGTAGGATCTCCCGGGGAAGCTGGGTTGTAGATTAAGGGTGGAGGAGAAAGGACTCATTCTACGGAGCGGCAATCTTTCCGAAGGCACTGGAAAAGGGAGGGTCTGTTCTTCTGAATCTGTGTCTAAATGTAAGATCAATGCAAACTAGAGATCAGAAGTCTGCTATGTCCCCGTGCATGGTTCCCCAAGACCTGCCTTAACAATGCATTCATACAAAGCCTCATCTTTCCCACAGGGTGCCACACTCAGGCATTTACAAAGCCAATGTGCCTGGGGGCAGGGAGGGAATTTTCGGCAGATCAGGACCCGAGACCAGAGGACACCTCCAACATCATAGGCGATTGTTGTCATTTTCTCCCAATTTTTAGTGGTAGAAAATTGGAAGGTTTCCTTTTAATTAAATAAAATATTTTTAGTGAATGTACAAAATGTAAAGGCAAATTTTACCTATTGATGACCAAGAGGATATTATTTTACCTTCAGTTGTCCTGGGAGTTACTACCTATTCAACAATGGCCTTTTAAAAGGTTTCTATTTAAGAGATGGTGATTTTTTACAAACTGTTTCCTGTTCCATATTTTCCCCTTTCTCTCCTAATGTGTATTTTTCTGTTAGACGGATGAGCTGCTTTTTCTACACTAGCACACTCCAGACTCTGTCTTCAAATAGGGGAGGAAATGTGGGGTGGTCTAAGGAAGACAGGGCTGGACAAGTAAGCAGGGAAGAAGCCTTACCTTCAGTTTCTGAATTATGATCAGACTCTAGGGATGTCACTTGACCATCTTTGTTTCTCTAATGATAAACAGACTGTAGGCAGTGGTGAGGTGCATTGGTGGCAAAATGTCTGTTTCTGTTCAGATGGTCAGGTTTGGCCTGAGGATCATTATTATATCAGACTAAAGACTTAACCATTATTTGATCCGGTTTTAGAAGGGCATGAGTTAGTTTCTCTAAATTGTTAAAATTGCTCCTTTCTATTTCGTCAAACAATAGCTGGTTCTATGCGTGGTGTGGTCTAGTCAGAGGTGGATCTTTCACCAATTGAAGCCTTCTTAACATTCAGTCTAATAGCAATAATTTAGGAAATACAGATGGTAGGAAGGTAATATTCCATGTCCAAAATCACAAAGGAACTTTCTTCTCATTGAAATAATAATTTCGTTTTTGTGACCAGAGGGTATTTCTGTGAATGTTTTTCTGGTTTGAATCAGTTACCAGCAATTCTTTGCTGGACATACACTTCTATCAAAATGCTACTCTGCATGTTCAAGCAAAAATAACCAGGGTGTGTATGTGTGTAGAACATGATCCTCTGTGAAGAACTCAGACAAGGGCGATGGCAAGTTTTAATTTAATACCTCCAAGAGTCAGCCTCTGCACTCACAACACTAAAGTTAGCTTTTCAGGCTTTACACTTATCTGTGGGGGGATGACTTTTAAAAAATAAAAGTATAAACCAGATCTCCGAGAAAAGGAATTGCTATTTATGGAGTTAAGACTTTGTGTTTCCACTAAGAATACATTTAAGTTTTATTCTACCTAAACTTCATACGGGTTGAATGACTTAATATCATGTATTATCATTTCTTTCTTCAGATATGATGAATCAAAAATTATTTGTTATAATCATCTTAAGGGGAAATTAGCCTTTGAGTGTAATAGAAAAATTCAAAATACAACACCCAAGCGCCACAAACTGGCATGGGCTTCTTTTAAGGAGCTAAGGCATTTACAACCATATTTATGTCAATGCAAGATTTTATTTATTTATTTATTTATTTATTTATTTTTATGCATTATTTATTATTTTTTGAGACAGGGTCTCACTCTGTTGTCCAGGCAGGAATGCAATGCCACGATCTCAGCTCATTGCAACCTCTGCTTCCTGGATCAAGTGATTCTTCAACCTCAGCCTCCAGAGTAGCAGGGACTACAGGCGTGAGCCATCATACTCAGCTAATTTTTCTAGTTTTTGTAGAAATGGGGTTTTACCATGTTGTCCAGGCTGGTCTTGAACTCCTGAGTTCAAAGCGATCTGCTTGCCTCGGCCTCCCAAAGTGCTGAGATTATGGGCGTGAGCTACCACACCCGGCCTAAAAAATTTTTTTATTAACAAGAATTTGCTTGGAAATGTATTTTTCACTAGGTGTGACAGTCAATTCATTATATTGAAAATATTTGTTGCTTCAAAATTTAATGGAAAGGACATATAAAATAAGATGAATTTCAGAGTGTACTGAATTCCCAAGCAGTCATCTGAAAACCAGTGAAGAGATGTTTACTGAACGCAGACCTTGGGGAGTGTATCTAATCCCATCATAAATTGTACTCACCTTTTCTATTCTCAGCACCAAGAAGAAGTTAGAGTAGGTGATGGCACCCCTTTGTAGGGTGGGGAGTGAGGGTAGCTATGGTTATTCACGGGATTAGTAACTTGACACTAAGATGGTTATGGCTCTTCCTATCCTTCCATTTGGATCCACTGTTTACTGATGACCCAATTTTCCTTGACTCCTCTCACTCTTGAATTATGCCCTCTAATCAGGCAAGTTTATTTAACATCCATATTGTACAACCATTTCATTTTTGTTTTTGAGTTTTTTCCCCATCTATGACCTCCCATTCCCTACCAGCTGGGCTTTTACCGTATTTTCTCTAAGTAGCTCTTAACAACTACAAAAAATCCTACCTTGCAATGAGAACTTTCCAAATGAATTACAAGAGAGATACACTTTCCAACTGATCCCAGCTTGATTAAACAAGCAATTCTCCCCTCATACCCTTCCCCATGGGCGTGTAGTGCACACGCTGGGTCAGCTGCCTATAAGTCATCTATACCACTTCACATTACCTTAGATTTCAGGAGTCTTAGAGAGAAGACACTTAATATCAGAGGCGCTGCCATCAAGCTTCCCCCTGAAGTTCCCTGGGATGAGGAACTCATTGCTTCCAGCCAGCTCCCTCTAGTTGGCAGTTACTGCTTATATTGATCTAGACATACCTCTTTGGGAGCTCCACTCTCCAATTGTAGCGTTACTATCTGGGGCCACATGGAACAGATCACTAGTTCTTCAAGTATTTGAGGCCAGTCACCAATCCTCTTTAAATCTTCCCTTTTCTGGGCTAAATAGAGTCAATGTCCAACCATTTCACTATGTATGGATTCCAAATCCTTTACTCTCCTGGTCATGCCCTCTGGACATGTTCAAAGGCATGAATCAAAGACAATATGACAACATTGAGAAGAGTATTGCCACTCCCTGGTTTAGCCAAATCACACTTAACTCACATTGAATGTGCACACACCTACTTAAGTGTGTATTCTGTGTTATGCCCATGGGATGCAGGAAGAATGCACACACTACTTCCTCACCTCCCCTTCAAAATACAACTATCACAATATGGAGAAGGCTTCTCAGCCATTCATATTCTATTAGTAAAGACAAAGAGGAATGAGGTTGTCATTTTTTTCCACAATACATGATACAAAGCTATGTTTCAGGTCACAGCTAATATGCAGGATAGTAATTATTATTAATTTTTAACTTTATAGTTCACTAGAGAAAAATGAGGAGCTCCTGAAGAAACTGTTAACATCACATCATGTTTCATCACATGCAGGGATCCCGTGTGGTTGCCGAGCTTTGCTGAGTGAAAGCAGTTCAGCAGGAAAGAGCAATGGAAAGCAGTATGTCAGTGGCTGAATGTGGTGACTCTAGGCATAACTATAACTCTAGGATGGGACTGTGTTCATAACGAATAAGTATCAAGATATGCTTTCCATCAACTCTGTCAATGACCATCGTTTTCCTCTTGCTCTTTCCTGGACTTCTCTCCCTTCCCCACTAGGACTGGCTGGAGTCTGCAGTTAAGGTCTAGATAAGGGCAGAGACCTCTGCTTAAAAAAAGCAATCAAGAATCAACAAAGCAAAGATTGGCTGGGGCCCACTTGTATTATTGACTGAGAATATCTAGGTGATGTATTCCTGTTTGGCCACCATATATTTCTTTTGTTTCTTTATTTCTTTTTTAGAGACAGGGTCTCATTTGGTCACCCAGGCTAGAATGTAGTGGTGTTGATCATAGCTCACTGCAGCCTTGAACTCCTAGACCCAAGGGATCCTCCTCCCTCAGACTCCTGAGGAGCTGGAACTACAGGTGCATGCCACTGCACCTGGCCAATTTTAAATTTTTTTGTAGAGACAAGGTCTTTTTATGTTGCCCAGGCTGGTCTCAAACCACTGGCCTCAGGCAGTCCTCCCACCTCAGCCTCCATTAAGTGTTGAGATTACAGGCATGAGCCATGGCACCCAGCCCGTATATTTCTTTTATTTGTTCATTAGCCAACGCTACTGAACACCTATCATGTGCCTGACAGTGTAGTAGAATTGAGCAGTTGGGAAACATAAAGTTGGCAGGAGACTCAACCATAAGAAAAATAATAATTTAGAGAAAATCAGTGTTATATATTATTGATTGCTTTTTACACTTCTGGGGGTGGAATTTCTTGACTGACTCCAAGTACAGAGTACTAAAGATTTTTGCAGATGTTGTAGAAGATTTGAAAAGGCAGTCTTTGGGGTGTTATTTTTGGAATCTAAAGAGGAAAAGCAAATAGATTGTGGTTGCTTATGATAGTGTATATTAATCCAGCATCCTTTGTATCTGGGAGAAGTCTGGGTTGTCCTCCTGTCTGGCAGTGAACAACTTTGTAATTTAAGCAGTCCTTGAGCCCAGGTCCAATAAGATGGTTATATTTTGGAGCACAGTAAGGCAAGACATGTCACTAAGAATTGTACAGTGTTAAAAGATGAGTTTCAACTCAATTATAAACCAGCTATAAAATAATTTGCTTTTGTTGGGAAGATTTTAAAAGAGACAAAGAAATGAAGAATGAGGCTGTTTTTGTAAATGGTCTTATAAGCAGCCAAAGTCACAATTATGTCCAACTGGTACATGATTTATAATAAAAGGTGGTATTTTAAGCTTTCTTAAGTGTGGCATTAATTGCAATTGAGAAGTGAGAAACAAATCTGTTTTGAAAACCATCTTTTAGAAGAATGAAACAGCCTTTGCCACCCCAAGGACAGCTGCATACTTCATCACCAGGTTCTCCATTCCAATTTAGAATACAATGGCATTATTTATAAGGAACTATCATGAGGAGAACTGAAAATTCCTGTATTTCAATTAGATACAGAGGATTCCAAAGGACTAAACTGCTTTCTAGAGTATCAGTTGCAAAGCACACTTCCCAGAATCAAAAACGGGGTTCTGAATCTAATTCAGTCCTATGGAAAAATGCAAGAAATTCCCTGGGATATCACGCATGTGTCAAAATTTAAAAGAACAAAGTATCTCTCTTTTCTGGGCTCTGAAACCTATCATTATGCCTCTCACCCTGGATTTTGTAAAATTTACCCAAATATGGTCAGGTATGGTTACCTACCTTGAGAACTTTGTCCTGGAAATGCATATTCTTCTAACTATTTTTGGAGAGGCCCAGATGCTCTGGGTCAGGAAAAGCAGAGACAGAAAACCATCTTTCAGTAGACCAGATACATTTCCTTATATGATCCTTTATCAATCATTTTCTATTAGTGTTGAATTTTCAGTATCATATGCATAACTTTAAGACTCATTATGACCCTTGGAGGAGGCAGGAGGTATCTAATGCTGCTTCATAGCATTTTCTGAAACAACTTTCAACAGTAATTTTAGAGAGAGAAGCCACAGAGGTACTAATTGTAAAGACTCAGAGGTCCTCAGCTGTAAGTCCATGGTTTTAGAGATGACAAAACTGAAGTTCAGAGAGGCTAAGGGACATATCCAAGTTACACCACGGCTGTGGAGGGATACAACAGAGACTCAGGTAGGATCAATTCCTGGCGGATAAAATTTTGGGGTGATAAGACTACTGCTGCTCCTTTGTAACCCAGAAATATACAAAAGGTAAAGTTTATGCCACTGGTCCTAGAGCACATTCCAGTGGTCTCAGTGTGGATCACGGTTTGTGTAGAGGACCTAATAAACCTCAACTGTGTTAAGGATAAATCTTTTCTTCTCTAAACAGAGTGGTTAGTTTATGTAGTGGTTAGGGATTGGAAAGGCACACACATCACTGTCCTCCTTGTAATTTTGGCCAGAGGGATTAGATGGGCTGAGGTGTTGCCTGTAGTTACTCTTCTGACAGGTTCTTTGTTGCTCACAAGGTCACAGCATTTCTGGAGGTCTCAGCACATCAGGGGTGCAGTACTTATGCTGGATCAAAATCACTATTAAATATGGGCAAAGGAGCTGGGCACGGTGGCTCATGCCTGTAATCACAGCACTTTGGGAGGCCAAGGCATGAGGATCGCTTGAGGCCAGGAGTTTGAGACCAGGCTGGGCAACATAGTGAGACCCTGTCTCTATGGAAAAAGAAAAAAAAAAAAAAGCCAGGTGTGGTGGCGTGCCTATAGAGCCAGTTACTTGGGAGGCTGAGGCAGGAGGATCACTTGAGCCCAGGAGGTCAAGGTTACAGTGAGCTATGATCATGCCACTGCACTTTAGCTGGGTGACAGAGTGAGACTCTGTCTCTGGAAAGATAAATGAATGAATGAATAAATAAATAAATAATTGCAAAAAGAGTCTGGACAGATGCATCTGAGGCCAATTTGCATTCAGACAAATGGAAGCACACATAATTCTTTTTTTTTTTTAGATGGAGTCTCGCTCTGTCCCCCTGGCTGGAGTGCAGTGGCGCGATCTCGGCTCACTGCAAGCTCCGCCTCCCGGGATCATGCCATTGTCCTGCCTCAGCCTCCTGAGTAGCTGGGACTACAGGCGCCTGCCACCGCGCCTGGCTAATTTTTTGTATTTTTAGTAGAGACAGGATTTCACTGTGGTCTCGATCTCCCGACCTTGTGATCTGCCCTCCTCGGCCTCCCAAAGTGCTGGGATTACAGGCTGGAAGCATAATTCTATATTCTGTCTGCACAATTAAATCTTTTCTGGTGCACAGAAGAAGGAGCCACCACACTGAAAGGGGCAGTGTGATGCTGAGAGTCTAATCGGGGAGAAAGACATTTTAATCTTTATGAGTAACATTGTCTAGGCCCACTTTTTAGAAAGCAATTTTTAAGATGTAGTTTCAAGAATCCCAACCTATTTGTCATTAGATAAAACAATCCTGAAAAATGCTGAGTAGATGGCTTGAGAGCCAGCCTTCTTTTCTTGAATTATTGCTGACTACCTTCTCCCCACTTTCCCTCCCAGTTAGGACAGGCAGGGCTGGAAAGCTTCTGTGAATAAACGGCTCCGTGATGTCAACCCAAGCAGGGCTCTGAGTGCCAGACCTCATTTGGTAGTAACTTTCAAAGGCCTCAGAGATGTAGCTCTGATATTCCTTTTCCTTCCTGGGCAAATCTTGTCACTGCTAGCCAAGAGCATCCACTGGTACCAGTGGGGGAAGGGCCTCTCTAGGTGACCTGCTCACCTGGGATGGGAGGGAGCTGGAGGAAATTTCTGCAAAGACATGAAAATGGGCACAGGACCTGATAAAGAGCTTGGATATGATGCTAGAAATGAAGTCCACTCCCGCATCTTCTTAAAGCTGGAATGCTACTCTTTTCAACAAAACTTTTTTTTTTTTTTTTTGAGATGGAGTTTCACTTTTGTTGCCCAGGCTGGAGTGGAATGGTGTGATCTTGGCTCACCACAACCTCTGCCTCCCAGGTTCAAGCGATTCTCCTGCCTCAGCCTCCCAAGTAGCTGGGATTATAGGCGCCCACCACCACACCCAGCTAATTTTGTATTTTTAGTAGAGATGAGGTTTCTCCATGTTGGTCAGTCTGGTCTCGAACTCCTCACCTCAGGAGATCCGCCCAACATGACTGCAAGTAGTAAAGTCCTGCTTCTAGCTGGGATTTCTGGATGAGCACTTGAGGCAGCTACACAGTGCTGCTTCATTTTGACAAGGTGTTTTCAGTCATCTTGCACACAGACTTTGGATAGTTTTCCCTCTCTTTCTTTCCATTTGGATGAGTGCAAATAGCACTTTTCTAATGTTAGCATCACAGCAGACTGTGCTGAGCACTGGGGGCTTACAGTCCTGGATCTAACATATTATTATATTTAATCTCTCAGCAGCTCAGTTTCCCATAAGTAGAGAAAGATGACAATAATAATACCTTCCTCATAAAGATAGTACTAAGAATAATGGGCCATCTAAAAATGTTCACATCCGAATCCCCAGAACCTGTGAATATGTTATTATCCATGGCAAAGGGGACACTGCAGAGGTGATTACACTAAGGATCTTGAGATGGAGGGATTATACTGGATTATCCAGGTGGGCCCAAGATAATCACAAGAGTCCTTATCAAAGGCAGGTAGGGGCTACATGGTGGCTCATGCCTGTCATCCCAGTACTTAGGGAGGCCAAGGGAGGAGGATCACTTGAGGCCAGGAGTTTGAGACCAACCCGGGCAACACAGCAAGACCCCACATCTACAGAAAATTTTAAAAATTAGCCAGACTTGGTGGCACATGCCTGTAGTCCTAACTACTCAGGAGGCTGAGATGGGAAGATCCCTTGAGCCCAGGTGTAGGAGGCTGTAGTGAGCTATGATTGTGCCACTGCACTGCAGACTGGGTGACAGAGTGTGAACTTGTCTCAAAAAAAAAGGAAGGTATAAAGGTCAGAAAGAGATTGGAAGATGCTACATGTCTGGCTTTGTAGCCACAAAGTCTATCTAAATAGACTAAATAGATAGACTTTGTCCTACAAAGTCAGATGTCTAGCCCCTACCTAGACTTTGTAGGCAGAATCTATTTAGATAGGAAGAGGGAAACTAGAGAAAAATAAACAGAAAATGTTCTATCCTGTTCTCAACCCTGTATGATTTTTTAAACAGGAGTACAGCTTGTCTCACACATAGCATAAACCTCAGAACTCTGTGTATTAAGATGGTCTTGTTGTATAATGTTTTCAACAGATGCTCTTTTGCAGATGGTTTCGAAGACTGTGGCACAGCCATGATGGCTATTAGATGAATTAATTTAAAGATATACATGGCCAAGTTTTGGGGCTTGAGGGCCTTATTTTAAAATTTCATTAAAATTCTTAATTGCTTACAGTTATATTTCATCTTAAATCAGTGTAATTTGGTTTAGATATGCAACTTGCATTTTTTCCATGGGTGTCTTTGATACATCTCCAGGAACTTTGCTTTCAGAGAACTAACCACAGTTGAACTCATATAATAATACATTCTCCTTTCCTTTTCTCTCTCTCTCTCTCTTTTTTTTTAAGATGGGGTCTCACTATGTTGCCCAGGCTAGATTCAAACTCCTGGGCTCACAGGATTCTCCCGTCTCAACCTCCCAAGTATCTGGGATTACAGGCATGAGCTATGGCACCTGACTCCTTTCCTTTTCTCTTAATAGTACGTTCTTTATAATTTCCATGGAATTTAATTTTTATTGTTTTCCTAATTCTCCTATAAAAGTTTTATCTTCCTGCTAATCCTTTTCCCCTTTTTTTTTTTTTTTTTGGTGTTTATCACAATGTGTAAGAATGGAACTATTTATACATTTATTTCTCTAAGGCTTGTCTCTTTTTCTAGCTTGTAAACTCCGGGACAGCAGGGATAACATCTGTTCAACAGCCTAGTGCACAGTGGTCACTTATCAAGCACTGCCCAATAAATAGACAGATAAATTTGCTTTTGAAGAAAAAAACCAATCAAAATTTATAGTAATGTAGACATTTGACCTCCCCGGCATAATGTTGCCTTTAGATCCGTAGATTTTGTGAAAGCTCACAGAGTACAGAGTATAAATGATGAGCAATTTAAACCTCAGACTAAATGCATGTGATTACAAGTCAGACTTGTTACTGCATATGAGATTTTACCCTTCTGTGATACAGAATTTTTGTTTTGAAGTTTGAAAAGGGATTAACTCTTGCTAAGAAGAAGGTGACAGATTTTGTTACACTAGAAAGCCAGAATGCACCACCCCACCACCCCCAATACCAGCAAAGAAAAAAATAATCTCTAAAGCAAACCTTTCTGGAAACTGTAGGAAATAAGATTAATAAAGTATAAGTGCAGTGAATGTACCAAAACTTTGTTAATAGCATTTTTCTCACTGATTTCTAAAAAGCAAACGAAAAAGAGATAATTATTTAATCCTATAGGCTTTCTCTATTGTTACAGATCGATCAAATCTTTTCTTTTTTTTTAAATAAGCTATTCACTATATTTTTTCTTGCTTTCTAAATCTTGTCTCACTGGATGTATTAGAATGAGGGAGAAACAAATAGAACAAACCAAAGTTATGGAGAAAGTATGTGTGTGAACTTTATTTCATTATGAGAAAATTACTTCTGTGCAGTAACAGAGAATACTGATATCTATATGATGATAGGCTTTTCTTTGTATTCAGATACATACCTTATATTTGTACACAATATATAAAATTCATGGAGGAAATTAATTTCTACAGTACAGTTTCTTTGTTGGAAGAGAACTTGTTCCGTTTGTTTCATCTAGAAAATGACCCCCAGTTCTGTGACTGTGGTACCAAGGATCGCAGTTCCAATCCTGTAATTTATTAAATTAGACACCATAATCTTATGAACATTAAGATAAACTGAGGCGCTACATCCTCCTGCAGGATGAAACGAGAGACATAAGTGCTCAGGCTGTTATGCTAATAACTGATTTTTAGCAGAATAGTATGATTCCCATGATGTATTATGAATAGAAATAGTTTTCCCGTAGATCTGATAACACATATTAGCAACATTGCTACAAATTTCTCTCTGCTCTGCAGGCATGCACTTCACTCTTCAATCAAACCACCTTGTACACACATGGGAAATGAGGCCATCACCAGCAAGGGCCTTCTGCATTGCATCCAGGAAAGACTCTTGGAGGGCTTTAGCAGTTAGCATGGTATTTTGAGAAAAGAGGCAACTGCTCTCAAACTGATAGGTCTTCCCTGAGAGAAGTTGCTAAAATGATAATTCTAGGGGAAGCTGTAGCTGCCACATCACTGTACTCCAAACAGGAACAGGTCATGTGGGCATTTTCCCTCAGCATATCCTTCTCTTGGAATAGCATCATTCAGACTGACAACTGCTCCCCAAAGCACTGTTTTCATGGCTAGGGGCCTTTCATCCTTGCTGTGGGATTCGAAATTGTGCTTGTTTTTAACCATGTGAAGCATTTTAGGGTGACTGGCACATGTTGAGGTTTGTGGGAAGTGGGAAAAAACACCACCATAGTTCTTTTAGCTAACATCTTGAACTTGAACAAAATCAACATAATTAGTTCTGCAGAGGGAAGTTATGGAGAATCCTGGTGAGGTGGGGGGTGACTTCTTTGATTAAAATGACACCCCAAAGTGCCAGAATGCTTTGGCACCAGCCACAAATACCTCTTTGTAGATTTCATTTCATGTGTCTTGCTTACTCTTAACATGAAAATGTTAAAAGCCTCAGAGGTTGTATCTGGTCATCAAATTCAAGCCTCTCATCTGAGACACATTACATGTCTCTGATGACCAAAATATTTACAGTATAGCTAAGAAGCAAAAGTTCTCTAGAGATGAACTTTGTGCAGTGGCTCTAGGCAGCCTAGCCAAGACTGGAGGGGCTCTGGCAAAGATGAAAATGGCGGGTAATGCAAAGTTGCTGGTCTCTTCCTGTTTGGTGCCACAGGAAGTCTCAATCCTAGTGCTGACGGCCTCAGTTTTGGGTATGAAACGGAGGCGGTCTAATTGGGTAAGCCAGGAGCGGCCAACAGACTCTCTCTGAACAGCTCTAGCACCCCACACCCATTTGAAACACATTCAGTCATACAAATCCGCAGCTGGAAAGAACCTAGGTCCCACCCTCAGAACAAGCAAGTACTACAGAGTAATCTAGAATAATCTGGGCAAAACTGGCACATGATGTGTATCGGTGGAGAATGGGAGCCTGCTCTAGAGCCTAGATACATTCGTCTTACACACGGGGGGCACATTCAGGCCTTCATTTTTCAGCTTCTTCAACTGCAGCTTAGTTAGAGTGTTATCAAAGGAAGCCGCCGGCCCAAGCCATTTGAACTGCCGATGTGGAATCTTTGGTTTGATCACATCCACATACCATAGGCTCTCTAAAGGCAGGAGAGGAACAGCGGCTCTGTGCAGAATGCAGAGCAAGTCATGGAAACACTGCAGGAATGTGGGCAGTGGTGGGGTTACCTCCGGGCTTGCCAGCCACTTTAGATGCCACGCAGTTCTCGCTCTGAGGGATACTGCTGAAGGGCCTTACCCTCAGACGTTTGGAGGACCAGGGTCTTGCTGTACGGGCTGACTCCTGTTTTGTTGAAGGCCTTGACCCGAGCGTTGTATGTGCTGTTGAAGTGAAGACCATCCACAGTGCACATCGTCTCCTTCCCCACATACACCTCCTGAGAGTCAGCAAAGAACAGGACAGCACTTAGCCTGCACCCTTTGGAGGGGCGAAGGAGGCAGTGTCGCTCAGTGGTTAGGAACAAGAGCCCTGGTGTCATTCTAATCTGGATTTGAATCCTGTGAGACATTGGGCCATTTAATTTATCTTTTTAGCCTCAGTTTCCTAATCTGTAAAATGAGATAATAATATCCACCTTATGAGGTTGGTGTGAGGATTACTTAATGTTGTATATGCAGATTAGCATCATGCCTTCTATTTAGCATGGGCCAGGCAGCTAAAGAATGGTAGTTATTAGCAGCTTAGGCTTAAAAAAAAATAAAACTGAGAGTTTATAGTTCAGATTACACTTATTAACTTGGCATTGATACAGTATATGACCCCTACTGAGCTCCTTATCCATCAGTATGGTTTGTAAAAAGCATGTTTGAAACCATGAAAACAGGAAGGTGGTCTCTACCCTATGTTTAGAACTCCTCTGATGACTTCAGAACTGTCACAAAGATTACACTCCAAGCCACAGGGGGACAGATTTTCATCACAGTACAGAGGGAAGGGGGGAGGAAACAGGGAAAGGAGGAAGAATGACATTTCAAAGGCTTAAAATAAATCCTAGCATAATGTGTCTTTAGCATAGGTTAGGCATTTGCCTCCCTCTTCAGCTGTACACACTGCAAAATTATGCTGATGTAATGAATAAAAATAATTTGCATTCAAAGCACAGCCTTAAAATGACAACTCTCTGGTAGGATACTAAGAAGACCAGGGTCTTGGATCGCCCATCAATTCATTACTCCTGCTGGAATAACAAAAATCAGAATATTATGCCCTCTCATTCAGTGCATCTCAAACTTTACGTGCATACGAATCACCTGAGGATCTTGTAAAAATGCAGTTGTTGATCCAGTAGGTGTCTGGGGTGGGGTCTGGGATTTTGCATTTTTAACAAGCTCCCAGGTGAAACCAATGCTGCTGGGGGAGGACTGCACTTTGAGTGAGGAAAAAGTCAAGACAAAATAAGAGAATTAATTTATTTAAATAATTGGGAAAACCAGGAGAGTTACTTTCCCAGCAGAAAAAAAAAAAGATAATAAATGGCAAAGAAATGCCCTGAAAATGACACAGGAACTGAAAAGGCAAAGTCAGGAATGAGAAACTGACAAATAGACAGGATTTTACACACATACAACACACACTGCAAAAGACATGAAATGGAACCTGAGGCCCTTATCTTGGAAAGAAAGAAATTAGATTTTATCATGCCAATAAATCAACATATATGTAAATAAGGCTTCTCTATCAAAAGAGAAAACCTTTGTCCTTGAGAATTGTAGAAGACATGGTCCCTGCTCTCAAGTACTTAAACCTAGTGGGGATCAAAAACACATCCAGGAAAAGGGGGCCTTGAGAGGCTTTGCTCTTGAAAGCTAGTGGCCATTGGTGACCAGAAGAAAGCCTCATCCTCACGGGCCTGAGGTTTTTTTAGATAGGGGTCTCCCCTTCTTCAGTGCAGGAACTGGCCTCAGTCCCCAGAAGGGCTGCTCCCTTGGGAAGCTCCAAGCATCAGAACTTCCAGGCAAGACGAGGGTGGAGAGGATGGAAAGTAGGGTGGCAGGGAAAGGATGCATGAGAATGAAGCTCTGTATGAGAGAGAAGCAGACACATGCCAACAGGTGGTGGCACATGAATCATCAACCTGGAGGTACCACAGCCGTGTCTTACCAGCAGGCCATTCTGTCCTGCCTTCAGAGGGCAGCATGAGCTTCTCAATGGGGATAGGGCTTCCTTGCCTTGGGAAGGTAGCAATCCTCTGGTACCAGTTCTATCTGGTGAAAGGCCCAGAATAAAACTATAGAACTGGGGAAACCTTTGCTAGAAAGGCTTCTTAGAATAGAGAAGCTGTAACAGGAGATCATGTCAATTAAGAGGAATGCCAATCAAAGACATTAGAAGCTGTGGATTGTAGAAATAAACCTTGGACAATGGTTAATTATATTATTAGCAATAAGCAATGATGATAATAATAATAGCTAATAATGCACGCTTGCCATGTTCTAGGCAGCCTGCTAGGAATTTTGTATGAATTATCTAATGGACTCTTAGCAACAAGGCATGAGATTCACGCTATTGTTATCATCCCTCTTGTTAATAAATGAGGACCTGAAGACTCAAAGCGGTGATAATTAGGCATTGTCCACATAGCTAGCGTGGAGGAGACCAACTTGAATGCAGGCAGTCTGACTCCAGTACTGCATGTCCTGTCTCTTAAGAAGGGTAGGGCAGTTTCAGGGACTGCTCCATCCACCTTCATGGTAGAGGGAGAAAGCAGGCTGCAGGTATGGCCTGTCCCCGGGAGAGATGGGGAAGCCTGAGACTCCCTGGCAGGTCCTCTGACAGAGTCACTGGTTTGGGTTAACAAGTACGTAGTGGGCTCTCTACTGACCCGGAACTGACCACCGTTGCCATCATCCAGCTCCAGAATGTATCCATCGGCGGGCACCGTGGACAGGGGTGGCTGTTTCCAGGACAATGTAGCGCTGTTGTTGTGGGTACAGCATTCCTCCAGCTGTAGGATAGGGGTTGCTGGGACTGGAGAGGAAGCTAAACAGAAATTAGTGTAACTGGCTTCTGTTAAGCTGCAGATATTCCAGTATCTTAGAGTGACAAACATCCCCCTGATAAACACATGGTTAGAAGTAGCCAGCCTGGCTACAAGGGAGCTGAACAGGATCCTTCACAGAGTACCCAGGAGTCAGACTGGCTCCTGATTTGCGGTTAGGCCATTTCCTAAGCGCACAGTGGCCCTTCCCACCTTCATTGTGGCTGTTGGAGGGGAGACAGGCCGATTCACAGAACTGCTCTGTTCTCATCCCCTTGAGCACTGAAGACATTATCGCTAAAGGAAATGTTTACATGGAGGCTGGGTTTCCAGTCCAACTCACTAAAGCCTATTTAACTCATAATGTGCCTGAAGCTGTGCTAATTATTTTATCATAAAACTTATTCTGAGATTTAAACCCAAGTTAATAAACCAGAGACTGCCTATTCTGAGAAATAGCTCTGAAACCACTACATTTCCAATATTCTATCATTTTTTTAAAACCAGTGATTCTACTCTAGGTCTTGTGCACAAAAGTAGCTACAACAGTGGATTTTTGAAAATTTGGTTCCCAGAGAGATCACAGTGATCTCTCCATTTCAAAACTTCTGAGGAACCTGACGTCATTATCTCAAGGTAGCTATACCTCAAAAACAGCACGAGGTCAAGTCGACTCATTTGCAGGTATAGTACGCCCACTGTGGGCTTGGTATGTGGAACTAGGGGCCTGGGGCATGACGAGGAGTCTCAAGATGCCTTTGCAGCTGTGTGAGAGTCTGTCATGCTGTTACGAGTCATAACAGCCCCCTCCACATTTTATACTGTGACTCTTTTCTAGTACTTAAAACCGCAAATTAGCTGAGCCTTCAGACACACATAGAAATATTAGTTACTGAATAATCCCAGTTCTTCATATATAAACTTAATATATGCAGTTGGGAACCACGGTTTATTTTTATTTTTATTTATTTTATTTTATTTTTTATTTATTTTGAGACAGAGTCTTGCTCTATTGCCCAGGCTGGAGGACAGTGGCGAGATCTCAGCTCACTGTAAGCTCCGCCTCCTGGGTTCACACCATTCTCCTGTCTCAGCCTCCTGGGTAGCTGGGACTACAGGCGCCCGCCACCATGCCTGGCAAATGTTTGTGTGTGTGTGTGTGTGTGTGTGTGTGTGTGTGTGTGTGTGTATTTTTAGTAGAGATAGGGTTTCACCGTGTTAGCCAGGATGGTCTCAATCTCCTGACCTCGTGATCCACCCGCCTCAGCCTCCCAAAGTGCTGGGATTACAGGCGTGAGCCACTGCGCCTGGCCGGGAGCCATGTTTTTACTAACTGTTTAAAATTTTTTTTTCAGCACCAAAACATTGATTTATTATTGTTATTATGTTAGCACTTTAATAACAGGAGAGAACAGCTTGGACCATATCCAGGGACATTTAGATGAACAAATGTTCATCATGGAACACCTGGTATGCTGTATCAAAATTGGACTCTGTGTCTTGTGCACTGAATTAAATCTATGTCTTGTCAGTCATCCCAACCAAAACAGTGTTTAATTTTACAGCAGTTTAGAAAACAGGTTCTATGGTAGATAACCTAGAAAACAAAAGCAGCGACTGTAACATATGAAATGCAAAGGTGAAGCTGATCAGTTGTCTTATACTTAAGAAAAGACTGTAGGCATTACAATAAAATCATGTCTGAGCTACTAAATTAAACATAGCTAAATCAAAATTCGTGCCTGTTAAAACTGCAGGCAATCGGTTTAGGAGAAGAAATCATGTTTTAAGTTTCAATGGCACAGGATTTGGGTGAAATCTCATCAAAGAGCTACAGCTACTGCAGGCTCAGAAGCCCCAGAAATCCAGATTTGGAGGAAAGGAAGTAAATTCATTGTCTTGCTCACTAAATAAACTACAGGACTGGTTGGAAAGAGATGGACACAGAAGATGTAACTCTTTTTAATGAGAGTATCTAAATATAAATAGGCATCACCCAGGAGTTGTAACTACAGGATTAATTTTAGGTCATTTTAACTACTAGGGACTTTCCTTTTTATTTAAAATTTGTTTCCTTTATTAAAACACATTTTTAACATATTTACTATGGAAGAAAAATATAACAGGTTTAGGGAAACCATTCTTCAAAGGGCTTATGGAGACATGAATGATTCCCCCTGGGGGGTATTTATTCTTAACTGTCCTTATTAGTTAGTGCCCACCATGAAACAATTCCTTATGCTCTTATTTCATTAGCTCCATATTAGTCTTTCTTTTTCCCTTTGTTCATGTTTCAGGCAAGTCTACATTTCATCAATTACACAAATCAAAGAATAAGATCACAGATGGTTTCAACTTAAATCATGCAAATGCTTACAACGTCTCTGATAAGAAACTCATATGTACCTGTGTAGCCATAGGTATAATTAAAAGAGTAACTGAAATACATGATGTCATGTGTAATTAAAACATCAGAACTTAATTTATAAGTCCTTGGTGGATACAGTTCAAAAGACCAAAAGGATATAAAAAAAGGCTAGACTCAATAATCTTCAGATCTTCATATTGTCCCAGATTTAGACAAATTATCAAATGGACAAAAAGGCAAAGGGAGTGGAGAGGAAAAAAAAAAAAACACAGAACTAACCCAGAGATATCTGCATCTGTCTAAATTTATTCCTCCACGTGCTGAGAATTAGTTTTCCCTTTTCCTTATTTACCCCCAGTGATGCGGTACATAAAAGGTAAATATGCTAAAATTACAGCCTCATTAGCAGAGACTCAGGCTGACATTCTAGAAAAATATATTTTATAGTGGGTGTTATGTTATCCTATTTAACTTCATTAGGCACAAAATAAATGGTCTACTAGAAATCCAAAGTACTTTCCAATTAATCTATCTTTTATGATTCGGAAAAGGATAGCATTACAGTTTCTGCACTAAAATCCAAGGAAGAGCATTGTATTTTACTGAAACTCCTGTTATTGGGGCTTTCCTAGCTATCTTGATTTTTACACTTTCATGATCATTCTGGGGCAGCTGTTGTTCTTTCCTTAAGAATGAATTTCTCCTGTCCTGATCAGGGTTCTAGCATTTATCCTTCTTTTAGCCTGTAAACTCAAGCTTTAGGCTAAAAATTCTCCTCTTAAAATACAAGGGGGCAGCTATTCTTACTAACTTCTTTGAAGAGGTCTGGCAGAGCTGTGGTTCAAAATTAAATTTTCCAGCATCATCTTCTTATACCAATGTTTTCAAATGTCTTCCCTTTTTAAGGCCACTCTATTTCAAATTCTATCTCACGTTTTGTTTAATTTTTTTTCACGAATCCTTCAGATTGTGAACACTCACAACCATCCAGAATTCCTCTGTGAAAGTACACAGGAGTGTGGTGGGGAGAAGTGAGAAGAGAAGCTGGGCTCCCGACCTCAACAGGGAACACTAATCATCAGGGATGCTTTCAAGCACTTTACTGAATGCTAGAGAGTGTGGTGAGAGGTTTACAGGTATTCACTCATTTAATTTTCACAACAATCCTATAAAGAAGATATTGCTACTATCTTTATTGTGCAGCTGAGGAAATGGAAGCACAGTAAGGTTTTATAGCTAGTAAGTGGCAGGACTGGCACCTGAAACCAAGCAGCCTGGCTCTGGAGGCTGTGTGCTTAGCACTGCATCATACTGCCCCTCTCCAGTCTGGTGTCTAGAAATAGTGTACTGGAGGAAAGTCTCCACGTCTAATTCCCAAAGTTTCTTTCTGCTTCCTATAATGTGAACAATAAAGATTCCCCAAATAAAGATTCTACCTTCACAACTATGGTGGTTGAGAATGCAATTTTACTGCGTTATCTTCTCTGAAGGCTCATTTGTAGACTGTCATTCCCCTTTACGTGGCTGAACAATACAAATGGCATCTGAGAAAAGTTAGACTTTAGAACAAATACAAGCTGTTTCTGGAAAGCTATTATCGGTACACTGTTAAAGATAACCCTGAACGCATGTTTTGAGTCCATGCATTTCAGGCTATCAACATGAACAGATTACCTGCAAGCGTGTCTGCTCCTTCCTTCCCTGCTAACCCTCTGGCAGCTTTCCCCCTATGATTTATAGGAGACTCTATTCAGATCACACTGTCCTTGCCCATGACCTTGGTGCATACTCAGGGCTTATATTCAACTTGTGTCAATAAAAATAAATACACCCGGCCGGGCGCGGTGGCTCAAGCCTGTAATCCCAGCACTTTGTGAGGCCGAGAGGGGTGGATCACGAGGTCAGAAGATCGAGACCATCCTGGCTAACACGGTGAAACCCCGTCTCTACTAAAAAATACAAAAAACTAGCCGGGCGTGGGGGTGGGGGCCTGTAGTCCCAGCTGCTCGGGAGGCTGAGGCAGGAGAATGGCGTGAACCCGGGAGGCGGAGCTTGCAGTGAGCCGAGATCCCGCCACTGCACTCCAGGCTGGGCGACAGAGTGAGACTCCGTCTCAAAAAATAAATAAATAAATAAATAAATACACCCTTAAGTGAGTAGAGACACTTAAAGGGATTAACAGCCAGTGGTCTATGTGCTAAAAAGGCTTGGTGAACTGTTAGGTCATTGTTTCATCCTGGTTCAGAATGAACAAACTGGCATTTCATTTCAGTACCATGACTCATGAATTTTGGGATTCTTTGTGTACTTAGACAATTTTGGGTTAATATTTATTGGGGGAGGAAGTAGGTATCTGAAATCTATTCTCAACCAAACAGTAAAGCCCTTGGCTGACTAGGAAGAGACTTAAAATTTCCTTCCTATAACCTGGAAAAGAGCTGATTATACAACCTTAGAATTAAGTGGAAAATGTTTTTTAAATTATTCTCTAATAAAAATAGAAGACAAAGCTTAATATGTTGTTTTCTATAAAAGAAAAGTCTAAAAGATCAAACGCCACTTCCAGTATTCTGGAAAGAGGGTAAGATGATTTTCTAATCAAAACAAAACCAGAAAATGTGCCATTACAATTTCGGATATTTGAAAAAAGGTACCAAATAGATCTCCATTGCTTGAGGGTGGTGTGGAATCAGATTGGGCCAGTTAAGTCCTTAGCTAACAAGAGAGTAAAACTTTAGATAGTGCATTCTTGCTGAATAGCAGCTGGTCTGAGTGTAAATATGTAAAAGCCAACTGTAAACCTACTTTCTTTGGTATCAACAACAACAATGGCAACAACAATGGCATCTATGACGAGCTTTTGAAACCAGAGATGTTTGATAAAATTCTGAGTCAAGAAGTAAACAGATATTTTAGTTATCATTTTGAGTCAGATCTTTAAATGCATACTTTAAGTGAATTTGAAAATATTTTAACTTCCTCCTGTAATCAACTTAGCACAATTAGAAAATACATATTGAATTACACGTATTGTTAGTTTCACAAAGGACAGATTACTTTAACACGACTCCAAATGCTACGGTCTTTGAGGTGCAGTTTCTTGACATATTTTTTACTGACAAGTTGTGAAAGTGCAGTTTATTACACTGACTAAGAATATCTTTAAAAAATGAAAAGATTAACACCACAACAGGAAGAGTTGTGTATATATTAACAGATATCACAGAGGCCAATAGAAGTCTGAACTCCAGCCAATCAAGTTCTATTGTGTCATGACCTTTAGCTTTTTCTTTCCATCACAAGCATCTGACAGATGAAAATTATTCAGCTTCTAAAGAAGACTAGGCTCTCACTGAATTCATTAAACTCAATGAGCACAAAGCAAAGCATATAAATTAACCAGGCAGAGTGATAATAATCAGAAGTAAATTAAATTACACAAAGTGTTAAAAAGAAAATGAAAATGGAAGACTATAATCCAGAATTATACCAAATGGCCTGTTAGGTTAACTTCATGAATCATTGTTCTGGTTGTTGTGTGGTTTCAGATGGATTTGTGCTGGGAGGGTGTTCCACGTTTTGGCCCTGAGAGTACTTGGTATTCTCTGCTGTGTGTGCAGACTTGAACAGACTGGACAAACAGCCTTGTCCCTCTTACTTTTGTGTGCAGTCCTAAGTGGCCAAGTGACAGTGCTTTAGAAATGTGGTCTGTGATGCAGAGAGCATGAACTCGCAGTTCCCATACCCAGTGAAGGGCCTGTTCACTCCAGCCCAATCTTTACCATCCTGCCAACTGGCCTGGACTCCACCGTGGGCAGATGGACATGACTCAGGAGGGCAATGAATGGGGGAGGAGAGAGTTTTGACAGCTGATTAAAGCATTTCAAAGCCCTGAGGCTTTTACCCTCTAACTGCCCCCTCCTCCTGCCCCCTCACCAAGGCTAATTGGGTTAGCTCATTTTTTCCTCTACCACCAAAAGTCTTTCTATTGCTCTTTTGTGACATATTTTTTCCTCCAAGCTACTTGTGACATATTTTTTCCTCCAAGCTACTTGTGACATACCTTTCAGTGATTTTTATCTCACTGAAATAATTGAGAACAGAGAGAGGCTGATTCAGGGGGATTTATCTGGGGCTCTATATTTTATTAAGGACGGGTTTATTTTACAGGCTACCACATTGGTATTAAAAATATTTTTTTTAAACAGCAAGAAAGAATTGCTGCAACAAAAATGTAGATTTGTTAATATTAAGAGATGAATTCACTTATTCCTTGAAGAAGCTGCTCAGTGTGGCACCAGCTTTACAGCACAAACTAGTAGTTGTAGGAGCTGGTTCTCTACCCATACTCCCCTGACTTTGAATCCTGGCCTTGCCACTCACCAGCTGTGTGAGCTCAGACAGGTAACCCAGTCTTCCTGTGCCCCAGTTTCTTCAACTGTCTACTAGGGTTACGAGAATAAAATGAGCTATACGTAAAACACTTCGGAGAATGTCTGGTTTGGTTAGCACTCAATAAATGTTAAACATTTTTCTTACTGTAACAAAGCATACTTATTTCCAATCTATGCACTACTTCAAAAATTTACTGAAGGCATCTTCCCAAAGCAATACATATTAAACCCCAAAAAAGGAGAAAGTTCAAAATAAAAGAGAGCAAAAATCCATTAAAAGGCTGAGAGACGTACACGTACCAAGTACAGGAACACATTTAACTGCCTGATGTGGACCCTAAGTAGACAGCCCTAAAACTTACTGATTTATATAATCTCTCTTTGATAAAAGGATGCAGGTATATTTTCTTAAGAAATAGAACTTTTAAAGCACTGAATGCTAAGAGTCATTTACTATGTGGATGCTTAAATCAGGAGTTGCAAAGAGCAAATCAATTTCAATTTAAAAAATCAGCAAATGACAAAACTATAGAGATGGAGAAAAGATTAGGAGTTTCCAGAGATTAGAGGTGGTGGAGGGGAGGGGTATGACTTTCAAGGTGTGACAGGAGGGAGATCTTCGTGGTGATGAAACAGTTCTGTATCCCGATGCAGTGGTGATTATATGAATCTGTACATAGGATAAGATGGCATAGAACTATACACACACACTTTTCAGTGTCAACTTCCTGGCTTTGATATTATATTATAGCTACAAGATGTAACCATCAGCGGAAGCTGGGTAGAGGGTGAATAAAATCTCTTACTATTTTTGTAACTTCTTGTGTATTTCAAAACAAAAAGTTAAAAAGAAATATTTTTCAAATGGGTATTACTTACACTGCCATAAAAATGCTGTTGCATGGTTGGCTTGATTTGTTATTTTTCTTTGAAAGAGTTGTTTACCTTAAAATATTTTCAGCCCCCACCCAAAATCTCAGAGAGATCTTGCCATATCCCTTAATCATATAATCTAATTTTAAAGTTTATATCAAATTTCCATTTTCCTTCCAGGCTTGCATTTTTCTGCCAGTATTGGCAGGCTAACTGTGATCCTCTCAAATTCCCACTGATTCATGCTCAACCATTTGCTTACTATCTCATCCATGTGGAAGCAGTCACTTCAATTCTGGACTCCTCTGATTTATATCAATATTTCTGGATTCCTTTCTGTACCAAGATTTTATTTATGTATCGTGATGATCTCTTTCTCTCTCTGCCTTCCTCTTTTCATGTCAGCTGTTCTCTGGTGCTGAACACTTGAAATCTCTAAGACTCTCAAAGAGGCAAGCATTGAATTGATCTGAATTTATCCAGCTTGCTGAAAGGTAGGTCACACATTTATAAAGAGACATTTTCATTACATAAGTTAGGAGCCACTCCAGATTCTTGTAACATTAGCCAAAGGGGTACTGATCCTGCTTCAAGCACCAGCATCCACTCAGGATGTTGCTCTCTGATTTGGGGGATGCAAGGACATACCTTTCACCTGCACGAAGTCGAGCTGGTGGATGGATTGCAGCAGAGGGCTGTTGTCCAGACTCAAGTCAAAGTCCGTGGTCATCCTTGGAGTGAGTGTGCCTTTACCCCACTGATCCTCAGTCAGGTGCACTCTCCTTATGAGGGCGTCAGAAATCTAATCAGATAAAAAAGACCACAGCCTAAGAAATACACCACCACACTCGAAACACAACACTGCCCCTTGGCTCTCCAGGAGCGTTACTCCCAAAATGCCTTGAGAACTCATACCCTGACTGCTTCAGTGCAGTTGGTGAGGAACACCCCATTAGGACTAGGGTGACTCATAATTTATCAAGCAAATCTGAATACTTTTGTGAGTCAGGGGGCACTATAAGAAATTAGAAGGTGTTAACTGATTTAATAGACAAATCTGAATATATGATCATGCTATTTATGGTAGATTTACTAAATGCCAACAATTTTAAAGGATGATATGTTGGAAACTAGTTAATTTCTATTAGAATCAGTAGCTCAACCCTTCTAATTTAAAGTGTGAGTATCCTATCAAGACTTGGAAATGAATTTCATAAAATAGTTTAGTGAGGGTGCAGATAGAATTTCTCACAATTTAAGCACATCATCTTCATGTGATTATCACTGTATTCTTTGGTAGAAAGCTCTTTCATTTCTTATATTCAATCTCTCTCTGTCACTCTTGGCCAGTTTAGTAGAGTATGACTTGGAAGAGATCTACATGTTCCTTAACAAAACGTTGCTTATCATTGGGATCAAACCTTCAGTAAAATCCAGCTTACACCATAGCATCTCACTAAAACAATTAACACTGAAGAATGAGAAATCTCTGCATTTGAGAAATCATTGACTTTCTGACCAGTAGAAGGTGTCAAGAAGGTAGACATCTTACAAACTTAGACACTTAGACATCTGACAAAACCGTCCAAGAGATACTAATGAATAAGGACCGAATTCTTGGGCAAGGCAATAACTCCACTTTAAAAGAACTTACAGATAATTATGTTTTCATGACTAAACACAAGAATAAAAAGAAGCAAAAAAGAAAAAAAAAAAAAAAAGAAAAAAAAGCCCATGCACCTTTCAAACTTGTAGTACATGGTAGCAGTGACTTCTGGGAAGTCAGTGGAGTTGATTTAGCAGGCACTTCCATGTACACTGCAGTGTGAAGGTAGGTTCTGTTACTGAGAGACCCAGGCCCAGCCAGGCTGTTGGAAGTCTGACTTAAGCATCCTAGACTATGTCCTATGGGACATTTAGAATCTGAAGCAGAAACTAGTTAACTCTTACCTGCAAAAAGCCACTAGGATCATTTTCCTTAATCACCTCCAAGCAGTACTTCCATGAGACCTGTGGTCTGGCGCAATTTCACTGTGCAGTGAGAGATCTGATCTCGAACCACCTAGGATTAAAAAGACAACAGAGCAGTCCAAGATGGCAGAGGGTAGAAGAGAAGCAAACTGGACCATTGGAAAGCTTCTTCAAACCAGAATCCATTCCATCCTGGAATGGAACTAAATTTATGAGAATATTTTCTGGGAATGTCTGCTGTGGATAAGGACTCTGGAAGACAGATGGGATAAGATTCTCAAAGGAAATTGGTAACAGGACCCATCAGAAGGGAAGGCAGGTAGATTTTGGAACCCTAGATCTGGTGACCTTGGTGCATCAACGAACACCTTCCAAAGGTCCCCCTGCCCTGCGCTTTTCTGTAAAGTTGACTCTCCCGTGCGGTTTGCTGGGGGTCTGTGGAGGAGCTATAGCTCCCCAAGATGTGGCTGCAGCTGTGCTTGGTGACACTGTCCACCTTCAGTGCCCTCTACGTTACTTTTAAAGAGCAGACATCACCATCTGAACCCAATTCCTTTCCCTTCCTGCCCCTCCACACAGCTAATTGTTCTGCATCTTTTTCCCTGCGTGGTTGGTGTGGGGACCTGGAGGGCCAAGGTGGAGCTTGGGAGAGATAATGAGCTAATGACAAGCTGGAGAAAGAAGACGGATGTATAATTAAGTTTTAAGAATAACCCACTGAAACCACTGCCTCTTTCAGAGAGCAATTGTAAAGGCTGCTCATTTGCCAAGCTGAGTCTGCTTTAACCTAAATAGGCATCTTTCTGAGCAAGCGGTTTCTGCTTCTAAGAAGCTGTCTGTGCTTAGCGATGAATGCATGACATTCCTTGAAAAGTTTTTTTCTTCAGAGGCATTTGTCATATGTGTCCGCTGCTCAGTAACCCAAATCTTGAATGCCTATATGGTTTTTTTTATTTCCAAAGAAGGGGTCCTGCCATGTTGCCCAAGCTGGTCTTGAATTCCCGGGCTCAAACAATCCTCCTACCTTAGCCTCCAAGTAGCTGGGACTACACTGCACCTATCTTTGAATGGTTGTCGAAGTGTAAAATTGAAGAAGGGTTTTCCAGGAGCCATAATTACTCACATCCTCAATATTTAAACTACTTTGCAAAAGCCTAAAAAATATCTAGTATTTTGGATTGTATGGATAATAGCCAAAAGAGAATCTAATAATTATTATTTAAAATGTTTCTTGTTCCTTCTTTTCATTTTTGGTTATAAATTTATTTTCCATTAAAGATTATTTCATCCACTTTCCAAAACAAACAGGAAATAGATGAGAGAAAGCAAATACTCTTATCATTCTAATGTAAATTTTTTAAGTACTTTGACATTTCTTTTTAGTTTTTCTCTGGAATCAGACTTATCGTTGCAGTCATTGTATATGACAATTTTACCTTCCCTTTCCCCCAATTTAATACTGTAACACAGGCATTTTTCATGTTGCCACCATCAATGGTTACAAAAATATCCCATTGAATGGATGATCTTAATTTGCTTAATCATTCCTGTTCTCTTATTATTGGACATTTAATTTCTATCTAATATTTTGACAACTCATTCATTCATTATTTCTGATTTTTTTGTTCCTAATGTTTTACCATGGCAAAATATACACAGCATGACATTTTCCACTGTAACCACTTTCAAGTATGTAATTCTGTGGCATTAAGTACTTTCACACTATTGTGGAACTATCACCAACATCCATCTCCAGAACTTTTTCATCTTCCCAAATTGAAACTCTGAACCCATTAAGCAACATCCCCATTTCCCGTTCCTCCCAGCCTCTGGCAACCACCATTCTACTTCCTTTCTCTATGAATTTCACTATGCTAAGAACCCCTTACATAAGTGCAATCATATAATATTTGTCCTTTTATGACTGGCTTATTTCACTTAGCATGATGTCTTTGAGATTCAACCATGTTGTAGCATGTGTCAAAATTTTCATCGTAAGAGCAAATAGCACTTCGATGTATGTATACCATATTTTCTGTATCCATTCACCCATTGATGAACACTTTTGGCTACTGTGAATAAAGTTATTATAAACATGAGTGTACAAATATCTTTGTAAATCTCTGCTTTCACTTCTTTGTGGTATTATACCCCGAGGTGGAGTTGCTGGATCGTGTGGTAATGCTATGTTTAAGTTTTTGAGGAATCACCATACTGTTTTCCATGGCAGCTGTACCATTTTACATTCCCACAGCAATGCACAAGGATTTCAATTCTCCACATCCTCACCCACCTTTATTATTTTCTGATTTTTTAAAAATACAGCCACCGTAAATGTGTAAAGTGGTATCTCATTGTGGTTTCGATTTGCATTTCCCTAATGACTGGTGATGCTGAGCATCTTTTCATATATTTATTGGCCATTTGTGTAGCCTCGCTGCTAATCAGGTCTTTGTACATTTTTAAAATTGGGTGTTGTTGTTGTTGAGTTGTAGGAGTTCTTTATATATTCTGGATATCAATCTCTTATCAGATATATGATTTTCAAATATTTCTTACTGTTGTGTGGGTTGCCTTTCCACTGCTTGTGTCCTGTGAGACATAAATATTTCCAACTTACTTATATTTTGTTTCCTTTGCTTTTGGTGTCATATCTGAGAAATCATTGCCAATTCCAGTGTCCCAAAGGTTTCCCCCTGTGTTTTCTCCCAAGAGTTTATAGTTTTAGGTTTTGTATTTAGTTCTTTGATCTATTATGAAGTAATTTTTGGATATGGAGTTAAGTAATGTCTAACTTCATTTTTTTTTTTTTGCATGTGGATATCCAATTTTCCCCACACCACTTATTAAAAACACTGCCTTTTTCCCATTGGCACCCTTGTGAAAAATTATTTGAGCCAGTATGTAAGAGTTTATTTCTGGATTCTATTCTATTACAGTGGGTCTATATATGTGTCTTTAGCCAGCATCCACTATTTTGATCATTGCAGCTTTATAATAAGTTTTGAAGTTAGGAAATGTAAGAACTTCAAGTTTGTCCTTTTCCAAGATTGTTTTGGCTATTCACATCGCCCAATTTTCTGATAGATGATTTGTTACTGCTTTTTAACTTTTAATAATAATTAAAAAGGAAAATAAATTGTAGGATTTAAAATCTATTGTCACTGGTGAAAGGAACCAACTTTGATGGAAAGATTATTTTTGTGAGTTTTGGGGGGATCAAATTTAAAATTCACTAGTTGATTTATTTTCTTCTGACATCCAGTATGCCTGACAACCACCACCACCATGGTCTGGGCTCAATAAATACAAATTATTTTATTTTTTTATTCAGAAAATAACAGGAAGATTAGGCTTCCATTACTTGGGGAGGAAAACCCCACAAGTAAAACACTTAAAAATTAAAGAGAGGTGACCTACAGCTAATATGCTATTCCCCTCTGCTGTATGAGGCTGAACTAACTTGTTTCCAGGATGACATTTTTATATTTTGGTAGCCAGTGTATTGGTGCTGCTAGGTAGCAGACACCTCCACAGCCATCATTTCATTATCCAAATGACATCTGCCCTTGACTACTGCCCTGGAAGTCTGAATAACAAGGACAGATCGAATATGAGCACTATAACCCAGAGTCAGTCTGCTTTTGAGATAAAATAGACTGAATGGTTGTGTTTCCTTTCCAGAGGATTCAGTTCAATGATGTTTTAATGTACTGAAATACATTACTCAGTCCTTATAAAATTCCATGTTTGCTTCTATAAATTTCCGTATCAAGTATGGTTTATTGGGTGCTGAAGGAGCTATCTCAGTGTTGGGGCTCTCTGCTGACTCTTAAGAAGCTTAATTGTTACACTGCCAAAGAGCCGGGGAGTTTCAGCAGGGGTTTGCCCTTGGCTCCTGCATTCTATGACTCAAGCTCCTTGGAAGGACTCAATATTCTTGAGTTCCTGGCTCTCAACCTCTCACTCTTGCTACAGTTGATTTTGGTCCACCTTTTTACATTTTAATCAACCATTCACAATGATCACAATAGCCTGTGATAAAATCACTGCTAAAAATTGAACTATGGGGTTCCCAAAGAAGCATTTTGGGTGCCCTGTAATTAACTTAGAGTTTCTGAATTAATTTAGCAAGATTTCCCACATTATAGAAATCAGCCAGATTATCTTAAATCAGATCTTTTAAGAGTATAAATACTTTCTCTCTAGCTGTCTTTATCAACTCTCTTACTTGCTACCTTCTTCAACCTGCGTTATTCATACCACATTTTGTGATCATTTATTTCTACATTGAGTTTTTCATAGAAAATGATTCCTGGAAGCCAGGCCACCTCACTGTTGTCTTTGAATGACACATTTCTGTGCTTTGGCTCTGACGTGCCAGCGAACCCCTTGGCATCATGTGTGCAGCGGGCTGGATTCAAGAGGTCCTTTTCTCAGGGACAGAGCAAGTTGCAGAAATGACACAAATAGGGCCTGGGAGAACAGTTTTCCTGTTTTCATCTGCACTAAAGCCTAAACCAGCTCCCAAAGGACAGTGAATTAATCTGTAGTCCACAGTTTCAGAGAAGGCTTTTAAAACTTTATCAGCAGAGCCACCATCTGTTCTGGATGGCAAATGCCTATTGATCATTTGAACATTTTTATTTTGTTAAGTGGCAAATTTATAAGGTCATTTCTTGGGTCAGGATATGACACTGATACTTATTTGTTAAAGGAGAGTCTGAAGGACTGTTGTGTCCCTTTGAATTCTCAGACATTGTCAGTAGCACAGAGCAACCCAGGAGAGAGTATACGACAAGTTTTGTCCTGCCTGTCCACAATTACATTCCCATCACTAACAGACCAGTCTCCTTCTTCCAGGCAGTTCATGTGACACAACCAGAAGCAAGACCTGAGGTTAATTAAGGGGAATTTCATTCTTAATCCAACCATAACCTTCCTCCACCTCCATATACCTCTCCATTTTACATGTGGTTCTTTTAACATTTTTCTTTATTTATCCTTTTTAAATAAATGCTTTTTTCTTTCATTTCTTTTCTTTCTTTTTTTCTTTTTTCTTTTCTTTTCTTTTTTTTTTTTTTTTTGAGATAGGGTCTCACTCTGTCACCCAGGCTGGAGTGCAGTGGCACACTCACAGTATACCACAGCGTCAACCTCCTGGGCTCAAGTGATCCTCCCACCTCAGTCTCCCTAGTAGCTGGGACTACAGGCTCATACCATCACACCTGGCTAATGTGTATATTTTTGGTAGATATGGGGTTTTGCCATGTCGTCCAGGCTGCTCTTGGGCTCAAGTGATCCTCTCGCCTTGGCCCCCCAAAGTGTTGGGATTACAGGCGTGAGCCACCGCACCTGGCCAATGCTTTTTCCTATAGTACTCTCTCTCATCATAGGTTTTGTTGGGATATCACGAATGAACTACAGCCTAAGTAAACACTAACATTCTTTCTCTATTTCAAAAAGTTCTTTCCTAAATATAAGCTATGCCTTCCCATTATAGTTTAAAACAATTTCCCCTAAGCATAAGGTAATCCTTTAATCCTTTTTGTTTAAGGTCCGGTACAGTTGTCTTCTCAGTATCTGTGGGGGATTGATTCCACGATTCCCTGAGGATGCCAAAATCCACAGATGCTCAATTCCCCGATATAAAATGGCATAGTATCGGCATATAACCTATGCACATCCTTCTCTACACTTTAAATCATCTCTAGATTATTTGTAATACCTAATACAATGTAAATATGTATTATATTGTATTGTTTAGGGCAGGGGTCCCCAATCCCCGGGCCGTGGACTGGCACTGGTCTGTGGCCTGTTAGGAACTGGGCTGCACAGCAGGAGGTGAGTGGCGGGCCACCTCCTTTCAGATCAGCAGCGGCATTAGATTCTCATAGGAGCAGGAACCCTACTGTGAACTGTGCATGCAAGGGATCTAGGTTGCCCTCTCCTTATGAGAATCTAATGCCTAATGATCTGAGGTGAAACAGTTTCATCTCAAACCATTCCCCCCACCCCCCACCCCCTTGCAGCTCTCTCTCTAATAATATTAATAGCAACATCATATTATTAATAACATTAATTAACACAATATTAATTATATTATTACTAATAACATAACATCAATGATACTATGCCATTTTATATCAGGGACTTGAGTATCTGTGGATTTTGGTATCTGCAGGGAATCGTGGAATCAATCCCCTACAGATACTGAGGAGACAATGGTACTCCATGGAAGACAATTGTCTTCCATGAAACTGGTCCCTAGTGCTGAAGAGGTTGGGAACCACTGGTTTAAGGAATAATAAGGAAAAGTGTGTACATGTTCAGGAGAGACTTTTGTTTTCAAATATTTTCAATCCATTGTTGGTTGAATTCATGGATGCAAAATTCATGGATATGGAGGGCTGACTGTACTTTTAAGATGCAAGCTTGAAGAGTTTGTTCTCCATGGGTCCTTTTGATCAGGAGGGAGTTTCTATGTGTCCTGTCATGTCCTAAAGCATGATGACCAACTGATGCTTTGAATTAACTGTGTGAATTAAAGGTGAAGTGCTTTGGCTATTAGATCTTTCCAGTAAAATAAAGAATTCTCCTGTTTTTTTCCAAGAGTAGAAGATTATCTACCATATCATTGTCACATTCACTAAAACTTACAGCATTTAACTTAAGAAAGAGCATCGTAAATTTCTCACATGCCACCACTCTCCCCCATAGTTTAAGGCAAATATTTTCCCCATTCTCTGGAAACCACCTTCTATACTAATGTTACTAATTTACCCACACTGGCAACTCATCATTTCAAAGGCAAGTCTGAGGCTTTGAGTTTTTAATCAAGAAAAGGATCATTTAGGCCTTTAAATAAAACACACACCTGTTTTTAGGAAGTCTTGAGGTTTTCAACAGTAAAGCTGTGAAATTTCTGTTCTAGAAGTGTGAATATCACCAATGCTTTATCAATAAACACGGAGTGGAATATGCAAAGTATGCTCTTAACGTATAGAATACTGTATCCCCGTACAGAGAAGTTAATGAAAGAAGAAATTCAAGACATTGGGAGAGAGAAGCTATTGGGCAGTCCCAACCACACAGGAGAACATTTACCACTGACGGCGGGTTGCAATAAGAGTGAAGCAGTATGATGTGTTGTAGGATGTGAAGTGTAGCAAGGTATAGTGGATTACTCCATCCTCCTCAAAGTATGAGTTAGGTGCCTTCTGGAGGTAAGAGGTGTCACCCGCATCTAGGTTGAGGCAAAGAGTACTAAGGAAGTTCTGAGACTGACTTTGATTGGCATTGCCAAAGTGAGTAGGGAGCTGTTCAGGGGTGTGACCCCTAACTGAGAGGAACTCCAGCTGTGTGTGGGGCTTCCTCGTGATTCCATGGGTAGCCTGGGCACCCTATCCCATACAGTCTCTCTTGTGATTTTTGCTCCTACATGGTGGGAAGCAGAAGACTGCAAAATAATGCCAAATGAAACTCTGAAAGGAATTCATCATTCATGATGGGCTAGTAATCAATCATAATTGTGGTTAAATAATTAGAATTGGTTTCTACAGACTTCTGCTGAGGGCAACTGAAGGCTTCAAGCTCTTCCAGTGTGCCTAATTTTTCCAAATGTCTTCATTGTAATGGAATAACTGAGTTATTTGCCATTAGTTTTACAGGGATTGAGGTAGTTCTTGGCTTGAATTAGTTCCTTTTTCTTTCTAGTAATGACTGTAGCCAGTCAAATGGCATATATTTTTAATTTTTTTGTGAGCTGGAATTGCCTGCCTGCCTTCCTTCCTTCCTTCTTTCCTTCTTTCTTTCCTTCCTTCCTTCCTCCCTCCCTCCCTCCCTCCCTCCCTCCCTTCCTTCCTTCCTCCCTCTCTCTTTCCCTCCCTCCCTTTTTTCTTTCCCTCTTTCTTTCCTTCCTCCCTCCCCCTTTCCTTCCTTTCCTTCCTTTTCCTTTCCTTTATTCCTTTCTCTCTCTCTCTCTCTTCTTTCTTTGTCTCTTTCTCTCTTTCTTTCTTTCCTCTCTCTCATCTGAATCAAAGGATTATTTGCCTGTTATAAAACAATGACAAAATAGCTGCAGTAAGCAGTTCATATGCCAATAATATCCATAATGTAAATTTGTGTTCTTAATATGCAATATAATTAATTTTTGGCAAACATAATGGGATCATAACAGGCAATACATGGTAAATAATAACAAAGATAATGGTGAAAATAATGATAATTATTCTAACAAAATGCAAAGGTTACACTAGGCCTCAAAATCAAGCATTCTACAGATAACTACAATTGGCACATGGAGGTCCTCAGTAAATATTAATATGAAGACTGTGTAACATGGTAAGCTTTATCATCAGCCCTCAGCATCCTTGCTGAATAATTTTGTTGGTATGTTAAATTTACCAACCACATATGGTAACTGGAAACTAGAATTTTTCCCCAGAATCATTTGGAATAACTGTAACATTTTTTTCTTTCAGAGGATCTTAGAGTTCAAAGGTAATCAAGAAAATACATATCGCCTCTTACTATTCAATGTGTGAATTCATTCTAAAATATTAGACAGCACACATTTAAGACAATTTCAGAGTTACGTCAAATTGTGAATGTTACATAAACAAAAATAATTTCTAGATATGTCTTTGGGCTTATCAAGAGAAAGTGGCATATGTAAAGTTTCTGAAGAAAGCACAGATCTCATTAATGGCACAATTTAGTTTAAGTGTTGTCATAAATCCCCTGCGAGGAGCACAGACAGGAAATTTAAGGCTTTCTTCAGCTACAGCAGACCTGGGAAGGATGTTAACACAATGGACAGACCAAGACAAAACACCCAGGGTCCAGTGTGCGCTGCTGACTGTTGGAATATTGCCCAAGTAGCTCCAAATAAGAGTTAGTAATATTTTTCTTGGAAGCTCGAAAACACTTCTTCCCTCAGTAGCTTTCTGACATTCGCGTTAGTTCACCACATTCGGAAAACAGATATTTGGTTCCCAGCATTTTATCAAACCACAGAGTAGGATTAACTATAATTTACATTTCAAACAGTTTTCCTCAAACATGTCCACATCTGCATATGTCTCAGAAGCTGCTTTGCTTTTTTTAGCTCTCCAAACTTTGTGAACTATTTTATACAATGATCAATTATGAATTCATGCCACTAAAGAATCTCCCAGGTTAACGGATAATAACACCAGTGTATGGGCTAATTCTAGACTATGAACTATGGTATCATAGAAAACAAGCCCCTGGAAACAATTCTTCAGTGTGTTGAATGAAACCATATTTCCAGTCATTCTCTCTCGATCACAACATAATAGTTAATATACATTAAAGATTGTGCTAAGTGCTTTGCAATGCCCTGTGAGGTACCACTTCTAGCCTTATTTTACAGACAGAGGAAATAAATTTTTGAGTCACAGACTTGCTCAAGGTGAGAAACCTAGTAAGTGAGAAAGTGTGTCCTCTCACCCCAGCCTCTATGACACAGAACATGGGCTCTTTACCACTCAGTTCCATCTTACTTCAGAACCAGAACTATTAAATCTGTTCAAGCAATCAGTGCTTTCAGAGAGGGACATGAGTAGATTATAAAGACTGTGTAAATACACACTCACTTTCCAGCATCCCTAGTTTTTTGGATTGCTCTAGGAGAGAGTTGCCAGAAAAATACACACACAACTCCTCTCTTTGTCAGCAAAAAGCAGGCCCTCAGAGAACTCAGCCAAAGGGAAGCGGAAGAACATAAGATTACCCCTGCAGGACAGTGAGTGACGGGTTAGCCAACAAAGATAGAAAGAAGTACTGTGCTTGGCAAGTGATGTCTATAAAAGGCCAGTCTTTTCTCACAAACCTGAGTAGCAACAAAAGTGACAAGAAAGGGAAAAGGCAGGGGGAGAGAAGGAGAGCGAGCGAGCCGTGGAGGCCTGTATCAGTGGTCATGACGGTGTGAGTGGCACTGGTGGCTGTTTTTGGAAGCAATGACAGATATAATCAGCTGAAAACAGCAGAGAAACAAATCACTCGTGACAGAAGACAGAACAGCTTTGCTGCTGTGGGGGACAGCCAGCCACCTGTCTCTGGTTTCTGCAGTCCTTTGAGGTCTGGGCAGGAAACTCCAGCCTGGGCAGGGTGGAATGAGGGCAGGCAGCTGCCTCTGCTCAGCCACCCCCAAATGCATCCGCATGCCCTGCCGGGGCAGCCCAGCCAGTACAGATGGACCATCAGAGGAGGGAAGAGGACATAGTCACACGATGTGGCATCCCAGCGATGCGTGAAAGCCATTCCTGGGCAATGACATCTACAGCCACAACACAGTCCTTAACTGATTTTCTCACAGTCCTGTTCTGCAGAGGCAGCACAGAGCAGGAGGGCAAGCGGGCTTCTCATGCCTTCTGCCATTCTTTGATAGGGATAAATGATGCATTCTCAATCATCAAAAAATTCCCCCTTCCCTCCAGATTGCTGCCTTTATGTCTCTCCCATATAGAAAAGCTGGAGTTGCCCTACCATCACCATGTGACTGTCGCAAACTGTTCACCATATTCTTTTAAAAAGTGCCGGGAAGTGTTTGCAATGTTTCAAAAAAGATATTTCCATTAAGAAAAAAGTTAAAATGTTATGGCTAGGTACTTAAATAGTTGGTCCACTATTTAGTGGGGCAAACTGTTCAGTTTCATTTGTGGTTTTATTTTATACAGTTCTATGTGATTCAAATGATATTTTGAGGACTGCTATAACAATAAAAGTTACGGGTTTCTGAAGGGTGCTCAAATTGAAGGGCTATAGTGACAGTTTTTTAGCCATGTTAGGCCAGGTGCTGGATACAGAAAACATCCATTGGTCCTCAGGCCTAACCAGATGGACCAAGACCACAGTGCACATGTGCTAATCACCCTCTTCTTCCCTGACAGCTTTGCCGATTCCTGCAGGTAGGAATGTAAGTGGTCATTAACACATACTTCCTATAATTTGGACTGCTCAGGTGCCAGCTCTTGAGGTACTCTGTGACCATTTTAGCTGCAAGTAGTTTTGCCCTGTCACAACTTCTGTGACATTGGGCACCTCTCTCCTGGAAGCCCACTCTCTACCTGTGTTGGGGTCAGCTGTGGGTATAACTTATCTCTTCCATTGAACTGTAAACTCCATAAGGGCAGGACTCCTTCTGAGCCACCTTCATTTCCCTCCCTCCTCCTGCTCCCCTGCCCAGCACTGTGAGCATATAGTCAGACCTCATTTCCCCCGTTCATCCTAAGCCATGCCAACACTGCACACTACATACCCACCACCCGCCAATAGCCACTCTGAGGCCTGCTGGCCACATGTGTGGGCCTCAGCTGATTGTCTACTGCTGGACCCCCTCTGGTTTGCTCTTCTCATCCACTCATCCTTCCTCTCACATCTTGTTGCCCTGCACCAATGGGGCGATAGATGGAATATTAGATGTCTCCTGGAGGACCAGTCCTGCCAATAGGGTCCCATTCTTATAGCCAATTGATTCCACTGTGTCATGACAAAATTCTGTGCAGCTTCCAACTGTAAAGTCCACTTGAGAAGTTAAGACAAATCATGCTGATTTTCTAGAAAGTACAGATTCTATTTCTCAATTCAAAAGTACGTTTTTGCCTCTGTATGGCCACTCTATCTAAAATTTCCACCCCCATCCCCAGTACTCACTATCCTCTTACTCTACTTTTAAAATTTTTCTTAGCACTTTTTGGCTAATGTACTCCACATTTTACCTACTTATTGCTATGGTTTGAATATATCCTCCAAAACCCATGTTGAAATTTAATTGCTATTATAAAAGTATTAAGAGGTGGAGCCTTTAAGGAGTGATTAGGACATGAGGCCCCTGCCTTCATGAATGGATGAATGCTATTATCTTGGGAGAGGGTTAATTATCATGGGAGTGGGCTCCCACTAAAAGGTTGAAGTTTGGCCCTTATTCTCTTGTTTCCCATGCTCGCCTGTCCTTCTGCCTTATGCTATGGGATGATGTAGCATGAAGGCCCTCACCAGAAGCCAACACCATGCTTTTGGACTTCCCAGCCTCCAGAACCAAGAGCTAAATATAATTCAATTATTTATAATCACCCAGTCTGTGGGATTCTGCTATACCAACATAAAATGGAGGAAGACACTTATTTATTATTTATCCCACCTGATAGAATGTAAGTTGCATAAAGGCAAGAATTTTGATTTATTTATTATTCCTATGTCCACAGCAGTTCCTGGCTGAGAAAAGTCACTCAACAAACATTATTTGGGTAAATGAAGGAGTAGGTAGTGAAGGAAGGGATGTGTCTGCTCCTTTCTGGCCAGACCACTGGCTCCCCAAGGCTGTGGGCATCCTTTCCTCCTGTCTATGGGAAGGAATTCTCCCAGCCTGTCCATCATGCCTCCCGGGAGCCTGGCTTGTTGGCTTTATGCTCTTCCCATGATGCAGGACTTACCTTCAGCTTGTGCTCATGCTCCTTGTTGACGCGGGCCAGCAGCTGGGCTTTTCTTCTGTTGAGGGCATCGATGAGGGCATCGCATTGGGCCACCAGACAGGCTTCAAACTCCACACTGTTTTCCTGTGTAATAGAGCACATTTCTCAACTGCAAGGTGCTGGGTGCCTCAGGCTGCCAGAGAAAACAGAGCTCCCCCATCCTGCTGAAGGGAATGAAAAGGAACTCTGTCCACAATGCACATTTGGAAATTTTAAAAAAATAACTGGATAAACTTTATTCTACACTGGTCATGCTTTGCTTTAAATTTAGATTAAAAGGATAAATATTTATTGCTTAAATTTATCAAAAGGAAATCATCTCCACAATTTGAATTATATTAAGTAAAACAAAGCTTTAGTTTACAGAGTTGTGGATGAATACTTTTGAAGGCCACATATGTCCAGCTATGTATGGTGGAAGCTGGCATTCAAAAAGGCAATGAGGAGGGAGTGGGGCATTGCTGAGGCATGAGAAATCATTAAATTCAAAGCAATAAAGAAGAAAAAGGATGGCACTGGTCTTCAATGTTAACAATAATCCAATGAGAACAGAAGTTTATAAGATACTAGCGTAACGGGTAAAAGTACTTCCCCTTTCATTAAGGAAAGCAAATAGTAGGCAGACAAAAACAATCAATGTGTGTAACAGGGATCACCCTGCCATAAAAATCAGATATGACCCAACACCTTGTAGGGGAAAGGCAACTTCATGCTAAATGAATTATAGCTTCCCTTTGATGTTTAAATTAAATGCTGGATATAACATTTTTATTTGATTTAAATCTGTACATGCCATAAACATTTATTTCAAGCAATTCTTTCAATGAGTTATACTCTGTTATTAAGGATAAGCCTTTCAATGAGTAACATATGCAATTGTGATTCTTAAACCATGATCTGAAAAAAAAGTAATTTACAGTAAATGAAAGCTAAATACTCACATATACATTAGTAGTACTTAAAAAGCACCACCCAGTTGAGGAAACTGTAAACTTTTGGGGGCTGGCAAGGAAGGCACAATTTTAATTTATTTAAGGCACAAATTTTAATTTATTACCAAAGTCATAAAGAACTGTGTTTCTTTATATAATAATCAACTGGTAGGCATTTAGTAATTGTTTTCAAATGCAAGGTCTTCATGTAAAGAATGTGTTAGTAATTGCTTGAGCAATGCTAAATTTTGGCTTTCACGGCAATTGCTTTTGAACTCTCAGAGAAGGCCCTTGGAAAACATCATTTAAGAGCTCTCTGTGCCACATGAAGGGTAATATTGGAGGGTGGGGTGAGGGGAAACCTTCCCCTTGTAAGCTCTGTCACTGATTTAGAGCAGAAAGAAAGCTTTGCTCTGATGAAGAGGCCCGGGCAGAGGCAAGCCTGGGGCTGCACATTTTATGCCAGCAGAGTGAAGAAAGAACTGATTGATAAACTCTATTGCTTTGGAAAACAGAAGGAAGTATACAAAACTGCTAGGCTGTTAGGGAATCAAAAGTTTAACATGGGCATGTGTGCCAAAAAAAGGCAAAGAAATCAGTGTATAATTCTTTGAAAGGGTGGCTTACATTTAAAAATCCATTTCTGCCTTGACATGGTTAAATATGAACTTAGTCAACTTACTGGAGGCCAGAGCTGAGGTTATTTCTGTGAGGCAAACCTCAAAACATAAGAATGCTAAACAGTACACAGGGATCATTATTTTAGTGTCTCATACAGTCTATAGTTTTTCTCCTTCAGCTATAGTGGAGAATTTATGAGCTCTTAAATGCTGGTTGAACTGCTGGTCATTGTGTCTAGATAAAGCAATCTGAAATTAGAGTTGCCAGGGGATCATGGTTGAAAAATATTTAAATGTCTAAGCAGAGGAGAAGCATTATTGTGTGTCAGGGAAGAAGAAAAGAAGAAAGAAAGGCAGAAAGGGAGGAAGAAAAAAGAGGAAGAAGGAACAAGGGAGGAATGAAAAAGAAAACAAAGGAAGGCAGGAAGGAAATAAAGGAAGGAAGAAAAGAAGAGAAAACTGTGACCTGTTACCATTAAGTGATACAATTATTACAAGGTGTTTTGGAAACCTACAGGGCTTTACAAACTCAGCAATAAGGATCCTGAATTTACAAAGAAATAGGCCTCTTTCTGAATATTCAGTAGTAGAGAATTAGGACCTCAGTGTGGAAGACAGGAACCAGTTGGAAAATCAGGCTGTGTTTCCAGGTTATTGGCAAAAAGTAACTACCTTAAGAAGGGGTATCTTTGAAGCTGATCTCTATGTGTGTTTGCATGTAAAGAACAACAACAACAAAGTAGGAATTTTCCCACAACACATAAAAGTCAAAGAGGAGAAGGAAACTCTCCCGCCACACAGTTACATATTAACCCACGGGTTTCCTTGTGTCCCAGGTAACGCCCGTACCTGGATCTGCTGAACCATGTTGCGGAGTTGTACCAGAAACTCCTTGGCTTCTTTGGCCCTGTCTGACAGTCCGTTCAGCGCCTGGGAGAGCTGGCTCTGCAAAGACAAAGAAGGAAGCCATGAAGCTGTAATCACAGGAAGCAGCAACAAGGCCACACAGGTGTTTTCAGTGAGACTCAAAACTGGAGAGTCATCAACCTCCTCAGATTCCTCTTATCTGAGGTTAGACCTTTTTGCTGGCATTTGTACGGGTAGATTCCGGTGTCCAAACTCCCTGGGCTCCTGAGTAGTTTCTCCTTGGAAGCAGTGAACACTTCTGGCCACAGCAGTCAAAGGCCCTCACCAGCCAATATCAACCTAGAATTTCTTCATCTCCTTCACTGATGAACTAAGCAATCATTTATTGAATACATATTATTTGCTAAGGACTAAAAAAGCAAAACAAAATAGTGAGTCAGCTGATCTAATTCTTACCAACGTTACTTAGCACCAAGGGCTATTGGTCTGGGATTAGGGCAGAAAGAATGAAGACAGTCAATAACAGGATGAAGGAAGGGGTAGATATTGGTGTGATCCTCTGTGACCACTTAAATATAATCACAAATTCAAAGGGCAGGACGACATTCCACTCCCGCCTCATCCACGTCCTCTTCCTTCTCCCAAGTACAGCCCTGCTGCCCTAGCACATTTGTGTCCTTTCCACACTAGCCTCCTACACCAAGGCTTACTCTCTTTCTTTCTTCCCACACCACCCCATCCATATGAGGAGGCAGTTCTGCTGGGTTGGCAAGGTGTCCAGGTAGGTACTTGCTCTTCCAGCCTCCTCATCTGTTGGGGTGGCGGTGGTACACAATCCTGATGGATGAGACCTAGGTGAAGTCTGCTGGGGACTGAAGGGGTCTAGGAAAGCTTTTGTGTTTCTGCTGATACGGAACCACTGTGATTGATGCAGCTTCTCCCCTGTGGTTCCTGACTTTAGGATGGATGTGATGTCTTCTGGCTCACATGAGGAGAAGGCCAATAAGGTATGGGTGGAGGGATGGGAGGGGAAGGAGCCGGGTTCTGATGGCATCTTTGAGCAGCTGAGCCAGCACCTGAAACCTTCACCACTAGCTTTCTTGTTATGCGAGAACAATTAACTCCTATGTAAGTCACTGTTCTGGACTTTTCTATTGCTAGCAGGAATTTATATCAAGTATCACTGTACTTGATACAAATTCCTTCCCCTCCTAGCAGTCTGGGTCTACCCTTCTGTACCTCAGGTACAAAGACAGACTCCCTTTCCTGCACTGCCTTCTTTGCAAACTAAAGCCTATTCTCCTTGCCAACACAATGATTCATCTACCCTTTCCTTTCTGTAAAAGGACAGAACCTTAAAATTATATCTCTTGGTGCCGTGAATGCTTTTCTCTTATATTTGTCTTTTAAATACAAAGTTGGACACTGACTGTCTAAAAATACGCACACCAAATGCTTGGTTGAGGCAATGTGGGATGGTAGAAAGAACATAGGCTTTGAAAGGTTGCAAATTCTCACTCTGTCCCCTACTAAGTGTGACCTTGAGAAAGTTACCTCTGTCTGAATTACTCCAATGGAAAAGGTGGAAAGAATAGTAATACTTTGTAGTTGGGTTATGGTGAGGGTTGAATGCATTAATCAATGTGAAAACTCCTGCTAGTTAAAGGAATAATTCTGAATTCAGAAATGCCGCCAGTTACTGGCTGTTCAACCCTTTATACATAGTTTTACCTCATCCATAAAATGAGAGGAAGATTACTATTCTTGGGTTTTGTGGGCATTGCATAAGATACTATATCTAAAACCCAGAACCTTACTACCCTACTGGTGCACAATGCGTGATGCTTGCTGATTGTTAACTCTTTTTTTTTTTTTTTTTTTTTTTTTTTGAGACAGAGTCTCACTCTCTCACCCAGGCTGAAGGGCAATTGTGCGATCTTGGCTCACTGCAATCTCTGCCTCCCAGGTTCAAGCAATTCTCCTGCCTCAGCCTCCCGAATAGCTGGGATTACAGCAGTGCACCACCACACTGAGTGAATTTTTGTATTTTTAGTAGAGATGGGGTTTCTCCATGTTGGCCAGGCTGGTCTCGAACTCCTGACCTCAGATGATCCGCCCATCTTGACCTCCCAAAGTGCTGGGACTACAGGTGTGAACCACCGCGCCTGACCAGCTGTTAACTCTTACTTGCTTTCTTCATTCTTGCTCACACAAACACCTGCTGACTGGGGGTATTCGCAGGACAGATTCCTGGAACATGGTCTGTTGGAGAACATTTTTGATCACCTATACTTGGCTCTGTGTATTCAGGCTCCAAGAGGCAAGACCAACACAACTAAGATAAAGCTCAAAGTGAGCCTACAGCTGCAAAATTCTTTATGATTGGGTCTCAGCTACAACACTATTTGGAGTAAAAGTTTCTCCTCAATAACTATTAATATTTCCAAGAGCCCAAGGGATAAAAGAGGGAAAAAAGGTCTCATTTGGAAGAGCAGGCAATAACATGAGATACATATTTTAAAAAAAAATTTTTGTCATTGTTACTTTAGAACTCATATCTTTTTTTTTTTTCCTGAATGAGTAAAAGTTTGCTGGACTACCATAGTTTTCTTCCTCTTTTTATTATAACCTATGTTTAGTAACCACACTTAGATGTTTCAGTACAGAAGCAAAATTGACTTGGTTACACAGAAGCAAAGCTGCCTGGCATCTTGTATTCCAACCTTGCAATTAATTGTGTCTATATAAGTCAGACTTGATACCCATAAAGATTTTTTGACCAGGTGCTGCTGTATACTTAGAAAATCAATTATTCCTAGTAGTAGACAAAGAGTTCTGGTCCCATTTAGTCCCAGGATTTTATATGACAAAGCAATAAGTGAACTGCAAAAATCAATTTATTTCCAATTTCCTCTTTGTGTTTATGTTCAGTCCCAAGAATGCCTTCTACCTGGCTGTTGATTGTTCTGGTATTTGATAAACAATTGCATTATAAGATAAAGATCTAGAAATCATTCTCTTAAGCTTTGTCCACTTATAGAGATTGAAGAGACAATGAAAAATCCTGGAAGACTATCAGTAGAAAGTGCTCTTATTGTAAGGATTTATATGCACATTGTTTTTATAGGATGGTATTTTGATCACATTTATAAGCTCCATCTGATGTAGAAGAACATTATTATTGACTGATTTTTTTTCCCAGATGCATTTAAATTCCTACTCTGTGCTAACAAAGATGTTCTGTATTCAGGACCACAGAGCAGTGCTGGAAATTTATGACCAGAACAATGAAGATGCAAATATGTAGTACGTGTTTTCATTATGGCATCTTTGGCAGTACATGCAGTCATTTAAGGGAGAAAGGTACAGTTCTAAAGCTGTTTATAATGCCTAAGCAGTGACATTCAGATGTCTTGGATATTCGTTTTCTAGGTTACTGAAAAGGTGTCATGATCTGAAGGTGAGTGAGAGGAGAAAAATGACGCAGCTGAAGCCCTGATCTCGTCAAATTGTTCTCGGCCGGGAGCATGCTGAGGATCACCGAGGTCTCCCAGAAAGATGACAAGTTGTTCAAGCCTGAAGGAGAGAAACGAAGAACTCTACCTCCTCCTTCCCTCCTTGTGTGGCTTTCACTCTCAGCTTCCACCCTGATCCGGGCTCCCCTTGTCTCCCCAGGAGGGAGAGATCAGGCACTTACCCTGGGAGAGACTGTGGAGGACGTTTCAGGACCTACTTCTTACTCTCAGCAAATGGGTAATGCAATTCAATCCATCCCGCCCAATGCCTCACTCGCCCAAGCTGCTGAGCATGCTCAGGCAGAAGACAGTGTCTTCTTTCCATTTCCCACTGTAAACATTCTTCACCTGGCCTTTTCCCTTCAGTTCACCACGAATATTGGATAGAGATAAACTGGGACAAATGAAAAGAAGCTTTCTGGCTGTCTGGGATCTGAAGTTACAGGCTCAGGATGGGTCGAAGAGGGTCACTCGAAGAGTTGGTACAAAACAGATGAGGCAGCAAACAAGCAACAGCAGCTTGATGGCCCAGAAAACGACCCAGCTGCCTCCCTGGGCGTGGGGCACCTTCTGGTGCTGTTTCACAGTGCATTCCATTCAGGCACTGCAACACCGCTGGGCCCAGGAGCCAAAGCCCACTCCTGCTCCTTCCCAGGTTCAAAGGTAAACACAACACTCAGGAAAAAAGGGACCATTGATGTAGTGGGACTTTGAGGGAAGGCTGCCCAGGAGAATAACAGTTTTTCTAATGAAATATTGATCTCTGAGTCACATTACTCAGTGATTACTCATTGCCAGTTACTCAGTACATTACTGACATGGCACAATTAAAAAGTGTAAGAAAGAAATTCTAATAATTCTAATACATTGCTCATTTCTTATGAGCCAGGAACTCTGGTGGGTGCTTTCAATGCAATCCCAATCACCTCCCTGTCATTTTAGAGAGGTACCAAGAGGATACCCCTGAGTGAAGGTTTCACCATTCACTTACGGAACAGCTGGAACGCAAACCCTCATGTGATGGCAAACTCACGCTCTTTGCTCCAGCCTCCCAAAAAAAGAGAATTCTCTCACCCTCACAGGCCAAAACAATTGTCTAATTGTTTAATCCATGGTGAGAGCATGTACAACCAGAGAAGGTGAGTGGATGACTATGATTGATTATGAGGGAGTCTGATTATGCTTAGCAGCCAGATAATATGTAAATTACAGCATGACTAGTTAACCTATGAAACGTTCAACTTTTTTCCTGCATGAAGTTTTCTGGTGAATTTGAAAAAGTCCCCTGACTAAGAGAGGAGTCTCATGGAGAAGGGAAAAAGCTTTGAATTCCGGTCCACTGCCAACTTTTTCAACTACTGGCCTAAGATCTTGGGCAGAAATTGGGTGAAGTGGGAATGAAGTAAAGGAAGGAGACCTCACAGAGTGACTGGTACTTGGGGAACCATCAAGCTGAGCTGCCCAAGGGGCCTGATTCCCCTTCTAGGAAAAATTTCTATTCCTCCTGCCTGCACCTTTAGTGCCTGCAAGAATGGATCTCTTCTCTGGTTTCTCTGGTGCTGGAAGATCCTGGATATATCCCAACCCCAGTTCACTACAGTCAGATGGACAGGAGTCCTCCAAGACCAGCTGGTCTGGAGATGTCAACTTATCTCTAAGCCCAGCAAAGAGCTGGGGCAGTGAACAGGCTATGATTTGCAAAAGAGTAGCTGGGCCTGGGAATGGAAGCATACAGTATAGGGACAAAAGGTGTGTGTGTGTATGAGTGTGCATATGCATGTGAGTGTGTGAAAGTCTATCTGTATGTGGGTAAGAATGTGAGTTTATGAGTGTATAAGTGTGTAAGAATGTGTATGCATATGTATGTGATTGTATGTGAGATACGCCATCAGTGGAGTATGGTGAGGCTCTTGGCTTTGGGCAAGGCTGGTATCAGAGGAATCTTATGGGTAGGGATTTGCTCCATTAAACTGCTGCTTATTGTTAATTGGTTGTAAGAAAGATTCAAGGCCGGCCGCGGTGGCTCATGCTTGTAATCCCAGCACTTTGGGAGGCAGAGACAAGCGGATCATTTGAGGCCAGGGGTTCAAGATCAGCCTGGCCAACATGGTGAAACCTTGTCTCTACTAAAAATACAAAAAATTATCCAGGCGTGGTGGCGGGCACCTGTAATTCCAGCTACTCAGTAGGCCTAGGCTTGAGACTCACTTGAACCTGAGAGGCGGAAGTTGCAGTGAGCTGAGATTGCACCATTGCACTCCAGCCTGGGCAACAAGAATGAGACTGCTTCAAAAAAAAGAAAGGAAGGAAGGAAAGAAGATTCTATCCTTGACCAAGTTATAGCCAGGGTCCTCTGAGCCCTCTTCTCACCTAGGCCTCAACCTTGGCCTATAAAGACTTGAAGAAACACTAACACAGTTTCTAACAGCTCAAGGCTGAATTGCTAAGATGACCCCAGCCTCCCTTAAAGTACCTGCCTCAGAAAATCCAAGGCTGCCGAAAGAATTTGATGTTGTTCCATTGAACACCTGAAGAAAGGGACTCTATCTGCCAGTCTCTGTGAGGGGGTAGGGGTCTAACTTCAATAAGCACATGTTAGCAAACCCAGATGGATTTCATGAAGACCAATTTTCTCCTTCCTCATTTTTGGAATTTTTTCACTTCTGTGACTCTGAGCCCCTGCCCAATCCCTTTCCTATTCCCTCATTCCTCTGTTAAAGTGCCCAGTTACCTCCGTACAAATCGAAGTTGAGTTCAGTTCACGATGTACTCTTTTCCCTGTTGCAACAGTATACTGATTAAAATCTGTCTTTTTGAGGCATTAAAATCTGTCCTTACCACTTTAACTAGTGTCCAGCTAGTTAGTGACAGTTGCTACCCCTGCCTCTGACCTAGGGAGAGCGGGGCAATCTCTGGGCAATGAGCTGACCCTTAAGGAGGCAAAGGTTACCTTGAAGGATAAGTGAGGAAGCACATCACTAAGGATGCAGATTCCTCTGCCTAAGCCAGCACATCGCTCATACACTAAACAAATCTCATCATTTTTATTGTGAACCTGACTCTATGAGCTGTGTGGAGGGTAGAAAGGAGGAGGACTCTGCTTTTATTCCAACACGCTATTACATAGAATCCCCTCTCCCATTCTTCATTGTTAGACTTGCATGCCCAAGCACAGAAAAATTCACACCAAAAGCTAATGCACAGTGACATTTACCTCCTTTATAGTAACAATTTAAGTCTAAACATACTGTGTCATTCTTTGAACCATAAAAAAATGTATCAGACATGCCATTATTCCATCAGATAGTAGCAACTGAGCCAGACAGAGCAATGGGGACCAACATGGCATTGGAATTAATAGGATAGACTTCAAAGTCAGATGGACTTGAGTTTCAATGGTGGCATTTCACTAGTTGTGTGATCATGGACCTATTACCTAACCGTAGTGAATACTGTGGTGCTCTACCCAGAATATTCTCTCAAAGACTATGCATCCTTCTCCCAGCTGCAGGGAATATCAGCTGTTGATAGATTACACTAGGAATTGCTCTTGGCCACAGGGAACTAACTGCCTTACTGAAAGCTACGTCCCTTTCTGGGGATGTCTCATGGCAAGTGAATGGCTGGGGCCCCCTTGCTTCAATTTTGGGACAACCCTGAAGAACCATCCCAGATCTAGAACTTCTAATTGGATTGGTTGAGGTCATTGCAGGTTAGCTTCAGCCTCAGTTCAATCCTGGCTTCCTCACTTCCCGGTGACTCTACCAAGAGCACTCAACAACTAACCATCTCTCAAGAGTCTGTGTCCAGGGAACCCAATCTAAAATATTAAGTTTCAGTTTCCTGATCTGCAACATGGGGATAATAACAGAACCTACATCATAGGACTACCATGAGGATTACATGAAATCACATATATAAAGTTCTGCACAATGTCTAGCATATTGTTACAATTCAATAAGTAGTACAGGTTGAATATCCCTGTGTTGAAAATCCAAAATATGAAACATTTCAATGAACATTTCCTTTGAGCGTCTTGTCAGCGCTCAAAAAGTTGGGAATTTTGGAGCACTTCAGATTTTAGATTTTTGGATTAGTGATCCTCCACTGGTAAGTAAAATGTAAATATACCAGAATCTGCAAAACTCAAAATCTGAAACACTACTGGTCCTAATCATTTTGGATAAGAGATACTCAACCAATGTTACTTTTATTTATTTATTTTTGAGATGGAGTCTTGCTCTCTCGCCCAGGCTGGAGTGCAGTGGTACGATCTCAGCTCACTGCAACCTCCACCTCCCAGGTTCAAGCAATTCTCCTGCCTCAGCCTCCTGAGAAGCTGGGACTACAGGTGTGCGCCACCACACCCAGCTAATTTTTGTATTTTTAGTAGAGACGAGGTTTCACCATATTGGTCATGCTGGTCTTGAACTCCTGACCTTGTGATCTGCCTGCCTCAGCCCCCCAAAGGGCTGGGATAACAGGTGTGAGCCACTGTACCTGGCCCAATGATATTTTTATAGTAAGAATAAAGTTAAAATATACATACATAAATCACTAAAACACTCTTGTCATACCACGTCTTGACTTAGGGTTTGGTCAACTACAATTATTCAAACAGTGAGGTAGACTGTAGTATTGTTCAGAACAATGTTCCCTGGCCCCATTTTGTCACATGATTTGCAGTGCCTCCTGCAGATGGAGCATGTGTCCCTACCCCCTTGTCATCCTTGGCCATATGGCTTGCTTTTTAGCCTAAAGAGGACTGTGATTTTCTGCTAGCTCTTTTGCTCTTCCTCTTTGTCACAAGAATCAGTGGTGTGCTGATAAACCAGCTCTCAAAAAACAAAAATCAAAACAAATTTTTATTTGTAGAAATCATCTATTTATTTTAGAATATTATAGATCCAGCAGATAAATAATAAGCAAGAATACAGGTTATCTGAATAATCCAATTAACAAGTTCAGTTGTATTTATATGAATGTGTTCCAAAGGTTTATATTATGCATATTCTCTTTATATTATATATAGAAGAGAATATACCCCTTGAATGTTTACCAAAAGCTATCAGATACATGTATCTGTCCACAAAATAAGTATAAATGCTAAAGAATAGAGATTCTGTGAACTAGATGCTCTGACCATAATCTATTAAAACTGGTAATCCATGACTTTCTGAATTGTTTTCCAGTTTTTGGCTTCTCAGGCTTCTTGGTGGTAAAGTCCACCTTGATTACAAACAGTCATCAACAGTGAGAAAATCCACATTTGTTTAACACACACTTAGATAGCACTCTATGTGCCAGGACCACTTCTAAGTGCTTCACAAATAAACCCAGTGAGAATTTAGACCTTAATTAGGAAAAAAACAACAAGAAGTTTTTGAAAAAGGGTCCCTTCTCCCCCACATACTGATAATTTTAAGAGGTAAAATTTTAAACATGAGATTCCATTCTTTGCTTATCAGATTACAAAAACAAAATACAAATGAAAATATTTAGAGTGACACACAGGAAAGAAGTACTCTCATCACTTTCAGCAGGAGTGTGCATTGGATTGACCACTCAGAGGGGCATTTTGGGATTTTTTAAAATCCTCTATTTTGAAAGTTTAATGCAGTTTCACCTTGGGAAACAGGAAGAATCAAGAATGTTTTCCAATCTTTACTACATGAATTTCATTTCAACTCTTTGCAACAAGAAGGAAACAAATTATTCTAAAATAAGGAGATAAATAAATTATAGAGACCTATACAGTGACTTACACTACAGTTTAGCAGTTAATAGCATGGATTCTGGCCCCAAACTACCTAGGTCTGAATCTCCGCTGTGTTTCTCAACAGATTTGTGACTTTGGACCACTTAACTTTCCTTTCCTTAACTTTCCTTGTCCTATTCTATCACCTATAAAAATTTTGAATAATAATAGTACCCATCTTGCTGGATTGTATATGTATAAAGCCTGGCAGGCCGTCCTGGCACGTAGTAAGTGTTATCTGAGCATTATATAGCTATTGAAAAGGGGTAGTAACGTATTTAGTAATATGGGAAAATATTTATAACACATTAAGTGAAAAGAACAGATTTCAAGATAGCAATAGATATATGACATGACTCAAATTTTGTTGCCATATGTTATAGAGACATGCATTATCTCCATATAAATGTATAAGATATTTCAAAGGATACACATTAAGGGTTAATTATCAAGGCTATTCGTAGTGTGTCTCTGGTGAAATTGAGGGCTTTTCTTCTTCTTTTTAAAGTTCTTTTGATTTTCTGATTTTTCTGAAATGAGAATGTTCTGCTTGTGAAATAAAGAATAAAAAGTCATTTCTTAAATAAAAAAGCCTTATTGACTATACAGATCTACGTGGAAACTTGAGGGGTAAATAAGTCTATCCTTTCTTAGCACTTTGAAGAGTGCAGTAAAATCATTTTACATGAAAAATATCTGATTTTTCACTTTAATACACACATTTCTAATAGCGTGTTTTAAATTATTTAGTGAAAAAACACTACTTGTAGAACTGAAATTTTCTATCTAGAGAACTGAAAATAATTGGATCTCAAAACTGTTTTTCTTATCTTAAAACTGTTCCCTGGTAGTTTCAGATAAAGGAGAAAGCTATACCACCTGGAAGAACATGGTGGCCCAGAGTGGATGTGAAGGCATCCAGAGAGATGTGTAGAGAAAACAGCTTTCTAGAAAAAGGACTCATAGAGTGCTGGTTAGGGCTCCTCAAAAAGAGAGGGTAGCATGTGCAAAAAGGAGATCTATTCTGTAGTCCATCTCTGGAATGTAAAATCCAATATTTACACAAAGGCTTAGCCCAAGGAAGGCATATTTTTTATCCTCAGTTGTAAATTCTTGGTAACTGCCTAACAACGCACATAAAATGGTTTAGAATACCCACAGAAAAGCATGCCCTCTGACAGAGCCTTGCGCAGAGTGGTAGTGACTTCACAGCCTGTATCTTTGCCACTGTATTAAAGTTTCATGCCTTCAATCACAATTGCTTGCAAGAATTCTATTGCTTCCAGCACTCCAGGTAAAAGCCAGAGACTTGGCAAATCAATATTCCCCCAATAAATGATGAATATTGTGTGAGGCAATAGTTCCTTTTTGCCATGCCCTAAGGCAAAAGGTGGCTCTTCCATCTCATTGCAGTAAAAACCTGCCATGTTGATGAGCCAGCCCACAGCACAAAAGAGCCAACATCTCTTCCATGTTAGCAATGTCATGTTGGTAGCGTAAAATCAACTATGTATTTACACCATAGACATTGGCAAACATTACAAATAAAAATTTGTTTTTGCTTTTTTTGAGAGCCAGTTTGTCAGCACACCACTGTACATACTTCATGCTTGTCTGACCCACCTTATTTTGTTATTGTCCGTTTTGTTTTGTTTTAGGCTTTTAGCAGCTTGAAGCCATAGATTTTAGTTTCTGTCTCTAGTGATAAGTGGAAAAGGGGAATGGGGAAAGGGGCTTTACTGGCCCAACCAGAAACAGAAACTAAGAACCCATGCCAGTATTCCCTTCCTTGGACACCCCTAAATCATCTCTGGATTACTTATAATACCTAATACAATGTAAGTACTATGTAAATAATTGCTATACTATACTATTTAGGGAATAACGACAAAGAAAAAAGTCTTGACATGATCAGTACAGGCTCAATTATTTTTTTCTCAAGTATTTTCGATCCAGTGTTGGTTGAATCTATCTATGCAGAACCGATGCATACAGAGGGCTGACTGTGTATCCTCTCTCTCACTCTCTGGTATAACTTTGCCCATCATTTATTTTAAAACTAGATTTGTTTTTAACTTAATCTGACAGTTTTTCCCCTTATCACAGGGAAATTTGGACTATCTACATTTATTGTGTTAACTGACGTAGTTGGCTTTACTCCATCCACATTGTATATATTCCTAGTTGTAATAAATCATTTTTTTCTTTTTACCTTTTACAGATTTATCATATTTCCTTTAATAGCTTAATCCCAAATCACCAGTTAATTTGGATATTTTGCTATGCTTCTCCATTTTGCAAACTGTTACCTTACTATCTTTCATCCCATGTAAACCAAGATTTGTCCATGATTAAGTCAAAATTAAGTAACTTTGATTCCCCATCACCTCATTACATTCCTCAAAATGCTTTACTTACTATTTACTATCTCTTGGAAATTAAGAAGCACCATTCTAAATAACTACGAGATCAAATAGGAAATTAAATTTATAAATTATCTAGATATTAATACAGACAGCCACTTTATAAAAACATATTGCTTTTTAATATGATTGTGTAGGTCAGCTAGGAAACCCAAGCACTCTTTGTAACATGGTTCCCACTAGGAATACTACTCTTAGATGGAACTTGGAAAAACAGGAAAAAATATTTCCCTTTTCCTTATCCTGCATGCATGACCTAAACCCCTGATAAAACAAAAACAAAAACAGAAAACCTCCCAACCTCTCATACACTTTAGAAGTTAACTCACAATGGTGATCAGATCAGAAAAGAAAGAGGGGGCTTTTTTTTGCACTTAAGTGCATACATCCAGGATGGCTCTGGTGGACTGTTGTGAAGTTCTGAATGTCCAATAATTTTAGGGTGTCTTTATTCCAGTATTAAGTTATAAATTTCATTTGGAAATTATTAATTAATAATGAAATTTATAACTTAATACTGGAACAAAGACACAGAGTCTCTTTGGCTATTTAAAAAAATTTTTTTCAAGAACATGAAAGCAACTCCTGTATCTAAGATTAAAGTCACAAGTTGCCTTTAAACTTTACTGGAAGATGAATACAACCAGCAGCGTTACCATCTATTCCTTAGCCTGCAGGATGCCTCGGGAGGGTAAAAGCCGTACTTGTTACACGTACACCATTCAGCAGCATTAGTACATGTTCACTTCAAGGGAGCACCTGTGGCTCAGCTGAAAGTCAGGCTCACTGAGAGTCACTGAGAGTCAGGCTCAGCCAATGGAATCAGGGTGACGGGGTTCAATCACCCGCATGTGAATTCTGCTTCTTGATGCCGTAGACAAAATAATGGTCCCCTAGAATGTCCATGCCCGAATCCCCAGTACCGGTGATTTTGCAGATGAGATTAAAGTTATAGACCTTGAGATGGAGAGATTATCCTGGATTATCTAGGTGGGCCCAATTTAATGACATGAGTCCTTAAAAGCAGAGGAACTTTCCTGACTGTGGTCCAAGGGAGATGTGATGACAGAAGAAGGATCAGAGAGAAGCCACATTGCTAGTTTTGAAAATGGAGGAAGGAAATGGATTTTCCTTTAAAGCATCCGGAAAGCAACTCAGCTCTGTTTGTTAGACTTCTGATCTATAGGAGTGTAAAATCTATGTTGTTTTAAGTTGCTCAGTTTTTGGTACTGTTTCATGGCAGCAATAGAAACCTAACACACCTGAGAAGGCAGTCGGTTAAGAGCTGAATGCTTACCACCTTTGGCGGTGGTCGGATTGCTTCACTTGATATTTTGTAAACCTGTTCTGAATATGCATCTCCTGGTCTCCTTTTGAGTTAGAGAGAGGAAAGCCTTAGAGGAAAGGCAAAATGGCCACAAAGAATAAAAAGAATCTGGTCCACTGCAACAATGTGAACACATTTCAAGGTTAAGAAACAAGAATGGGGTATTCAGTCTTTTCATCCACATGTGAAGTATGTAAAGCATCTGACCACCTGATAAACTAGGAATTCTGTGAGACTGAGCTGGTTCAACAGCCCTTCCTGCCAATCACCAAGGGTGAAGCTTCTCTATCAGTCTGGAATAAACTACTAAGCTTTAATAACTAAAAGTAGGGACAGGGAGGAGATTTTAAGTTTCTTCAGAGAAAGTGGCTATTGTTCAGTTCAGAAGCCTAAAGTGATGTATGTTTTGGATACTAAAGTGGTTCATTCCAGCTTAACTGTTCGGATCATCAGCTAATGTCTTCCCTGAAATATCAGCTTATTCAAACTTTTACTTACATTAGAAAAAACTACAGTTTTCTCAAAGGCAAGGGGTCATTAGAAATGACTAGGAAATGTTAATCATGAGATCTGAATTTAGAAGGCCTTACCAGGCCTTTACAACACCGATGCAAAGATTGGCACAGCTTCTTAAAAACAAAGGGGGCACAAGTGAGAGACCACTACCCAGTAGTGGACTGACAATTTGGAGTGCTGGTGAGGACATGGAACATCTGGAGCCTCACATGTTGCTAGTGAGAGAGTTAAAATGGTAAAACCAATTGGGAAAACTGGCTCTTCCCAATAAAGTTAAACATATCCCAACTCTATATGATAGCATATGTCCACAAAAGACTTGCATACAATGTTCATAATAGTTTTATTTATAATAGCCCCAAGCTGGAAACAGCTCAGATGTCTACCAACAGTAACATGCATAAATAAACCGTGTGTATTCATGCAATTCAATACTGCTCAGCAACAAAAAAGTGGAAGCTAATGATACATGCAAAACGTGAAAGTTTTTAAAAACACTATGTTGAGCAAAAGAAGTCACACAGCCAAATAGTACATGCTGTATTTAAATGAAGTTCAAGAACAGTTTCATGGCGATGGAAGTCAGGAAAGTGGTGACCTTTGGAGGCAGCAGGTTGACTGGCAAGTGTCATGAAGGGATTCTCTGAGGTATGGAATGGCCTATCTCTCGATCTGAGTGGTGGTTACATGAATAATTTTTTTTAAGTTTATGTAACTGTAAACCTCAGAATTGTGTATTTTATTATAAATTATATTTTTAAATAAACTTTTAAATATGTAACCGGATCAAGTATATGAGGATAAAGTCTCTTTATTAAGACCTCAACTGTGTAAGAAAAAGTAAATATTTCCTCGGATGGTTTTATATTTTCAGTTGGACCTCTGAATTTAAACACATATCCACAAAATCCTCAAGCCACTTATAACTGACCAATAGAAATAGTTGACTGAATTTTTAAAATATTTGATACTGGGACGCCTCACTCAGAGGCTATTACTGCTTCGCTGAAGACTCTACCATCTCTCATGCCCCTCTCCTCTGGTTATGTTGTCAGCTTTTCTTCTATTGCCTGTACCCGGCAGCCCGACATTTAGTCCTATGATAACTGCTCACTCTGGTCTCTGTGCCCTCCCACCATAACACAATTTTATCTACGCCTACTTTGAGAAGTGGCAGTTCCTCAGAGGGAGTAGGAGTGACTGGAGCCCTAAAGTGAGGGATTGGACAACATGTACCCTCTGCTCATACTTTCACCCACTCTGAGAAGTGTCCTGCTTTTTAGAAAGGTTCAAATGCCATAAGGCTTGTAGTACACATCTCCCCTTTCTAGTCAACTCACGATGCCATAAGTTTTTAAGAACTTGTTAGTAGATGTGCGTGGTTACTTTGATTAAGAGTTTGAGAAGCGTGTAATCCTTTCATATTAATGATGAACCACAGATTCCTTCTCTGATAGTACTAACGTTACATTTACAAAGCCTGAATTTAAATGACCCTTGACTCTTCTGCTTACTACCACTGCTTCAATTATTCTGAAAATAAAATACAATCTTATTCTAATATCTGATCATTTTCACTGGCAAAAGAGAAACTCTCTGAGAGATCTCAAATACCTTCTATAATAGATTTAGGTTTTTTCATACCTAGTGTTGAAAGGCTTATTAGGATTCAGTATTTATAGGTCAATTTCCTTCCACTACAAAATTAGTAATGACTGTCAATATTATTCAGAAAAAAGAATTTAAACCACATCTGATTTCTTTTCACCCTTTCCCTCAGCATCGTTGTCAATCCATTTCCACGCAGTGAATTGCAGCTCCAGCCTAGTGAAAATAGGAATGGTTTCCATGACAACAGTTTTCTCTCTGCTAGTTAGAATCTAAGATTTGACTCCCATGAAAATAAATCTCACCATGGGAATTAGTTGATTTTGTAAACGACAAAATAACTGTGAAATCATTTCCAAAGAAAAGGCTGTGATAAGCTTGCACATGCAAGGGCGGGTTACACAAGGTGATTGCTGAAGCTGCCGCTAACATCACACACCCAGAACAAAGTGCAGGGAAATGCCTGCTTTGAGCTGCAGCCCACTCTGCTCCTCACCCAAGTGTGAGCCCACAGCCTGGCCCTCTTATGAATGTCAATGGTGTTTCAATCCCAGGTGTAGGGAATAGGTTTTAAAGCATCTCATAGCAAATGACAAGGATTAACCCCCAACTGCCTTTCGTCTGATTTCCTAGCGACATTAGTTCCTTGAAAAGATGACATTCCCAGAGCAGTTCTTAAGGCAGCCAGTATGGTATGAATTTAATTTCTCATTATTTATTTCTCTGTTAAGATTAGGTGCTATTGTACAATAACACTTGTTTCTCTTTACTGTTATTTCTTCTTCTTAGTAATCTGTCTTATTTTATTGCTTAAAAATACATAGAACCATTTTGTCTTAAAAAATTTTAAAGCCTAATATGATGTTAAGTCTTTCAAATAATGTTTAATAAATATGTTTTCCCAATAACATTTATATAAAGAATAATGCCTACTTGTAAGAAAAAATTGCTATCAATCTAGTGGTATAAAATTAATAAACTGAATTCCATGTAACCTTGTATCTCCGAATCCATTAAGCCAGGGTTTTCTTCTGAACAATGTGGCTTACTGCTGGAGCAGGAAGCTCTGTCGGAGTGAGGTGGCGTCCTCAGCACAGGTCTGAGAGGGGGATGAGTGCACAGTTTTCAGTAAGGATGTGAATATTCAAGACCATGATGCAGGCCCTCTGCAAAATGCAAACTTGATAGCTAAATCAACTCCCTCACTCCAGCATGACGATGCATTATGCTAAGTGAGCTGGTTTTTCAAAGCCGTTGCAAGTATGTGACAGAAATCCCTCAAGACCCAGCCTGTCATTGTCCCTACCCAACATAAGATAGTTATGGCGAAATCTGGTAAAGCCTGCATCTCCGTTTTGTGTGCTTCCCTTGTGCCCTTAGCCTATCCTCTGGTGCCAGTCCCCTCTTCCTTCCTCCTCTCAAAGCTTAGGAAGGATCTGAAACCTGTCACTTAAGAATGATTGGCCAAATACCCCATTCTCCTTCCAGGGAAATTCATTCACATTAAAATTTTAGCTAAACCAAAGATTTCCATTTTAAATCTTTTATTTCTAGTTGTAAAGTGAAATACTTTGTCTGTAGTTAAAGAAGTAATTTTCCTTAATGCTGAGAAGAGTGGGAACAGTTTTGGTCAGGAAAGGGGACCTTAAAATGACATTAATTTTACCCTGATGGTTACAAAGGTAAACCCGACATTATCTTTTTAAGATGAAGCCTCTCTTTTTCCATCCCTTACATTGAACATCTTCCTTGGGGCAAGAGCATCCCTCTAAGGTCACTGGAGGCTTAGTCCTATTTGCAGGTAGGGGTGGAGGAACTGGTGTCCCCTCTTCATGAGCTTTGCCCAGGACCCCAAGACTAACCTACTCTGGTGCAGACCTGCCTCCTGGCAGTTCCTCTTATTGCAGATCCATTCTCAGCCTTCTCTGGGTAAACACAACCTCCCCTGCCTCCTTTAATCTTCGTTGTACTCTGTTCTAGGAATATAGGTATATAAATATACACATATACATACATGTCTCTATATATCTATTCCTAGCATAAAATGTTATCCAAGCTGGTGGTTAATAATGTTCATAGCATAACTTGCTTGTAAGAGGTCCTAAAATTTATACATAATATATCTTATAGTGTTTCTTCCTCTGAATTTCTAAGAATGGTGTTACTGGAGTGCTTCGGTTTTGTGACAATCGTCTTCCCAAATGTCTTATACTTAGAATATCACCTTTTCCTCATTTCTGTCATATAGTTTGAATGACAGAACCCAGATATGCTAATGGCCAATTAACTGGAGTTACGTATAAAAAGAGGAGAAGAAGAAGGAAAAATGGGGAAGGAAAGAAAGCCCAGAGTGTATAGACTTTATGGCCTTGTGAGCAGAGGGTAGCTGAGACATGGAGCTGGAGGAAGGAGTTTCCAAAGGGGGTTGGCAGGGAATAGTGGGAACAATGGAGGGAAGAGAAAGGTCAAGAGATACATAGAGAATGGAGAACAAATTGGAATCAAGTATTAGGCCAGCTGGGGTAGTGCTGAAATGCCTGTTGGCCCCATAAACACACTTGAGCAGTTCTATCTAAGGCCTGTCTGTGGCCCAGAAAGCTAATTAGTGTGTCCTCACCTAGGGCCAACTCTGAGGGACTAGGGGAGAGTGATGCCACAGAAGTTTACATAAAATTTGAACAGGAAATCAAATATTAGGATTCATGACCTAGAGAACTTTTATCCCTTTTTATGGGATATGCATAAAGTTAACAGAACTGTGCAGCTCACTAATTATATGAATACTTTTTAGTTCTCTAGCAGCAGAATGAAACTGAGAAGAGGTGGTAGCTGAGATATATGTCAATGTAGGAATTTTCCAGAACTTCCTTTCCAAAGGCATAGGGCAGTGTTCTAACTTTGGTCCTGTTTGGTTTAACATTTTTATTTTAATGCAGTATAGAAAGCTTAAAGCTCAAGAGGCCAAATACATGTGCATATACTTAAATTATTATTATAATATTAAATCTGGTCATATTGATTCTTACTAAATCAATGCATATATTTAAGTTAAATGACATATTTAGGATCCAAAGAGATTCCGGTAGATTGCAGCAATGGTCTAAACTGAATCAGCTTACATGTTCTGTCCTTGAGGAAATTAAATTAAAAATTTTTTAAATTTGTTTTTAATTTTTTAAAAAATTAAAAAATATTTAATCTTTAAAAATTTAAAAAATCTGCACAACATGTGATTTTACAGAAACATGTAAGAAGATTTAGTGATTTCAGACAGCAGATTCAACAGGGGTCCACAGAGTGATATGGATGCAGAAAAAAATGAGGTTGCACTGATGAAGGAAATATCCTTTGGAAGGGTCAACAACCCAAATTGTTCCAGGGGCTACAAAGTGCCTTCTAAATATCCAGGAAGAAAGGCTTGTCTTCTTCCATCCTAACCCATCCTATATTATTCCAAGCAGCAATGTACCTAGCTAAAAATAATTTCTGAACCTCCTCTGCAGCTAGGATTAGCCACTGAGATGTAGCTGATGTTTTTGAGAGGGGTTTCTGAGAAAGTTCTTTAAAGGAAACTAACTCAGATAGGGTGGTGTTGGTGCCATTTTGCCCTTTCCCCCATTTTGTTCTTTCTACTGTCTGGTCATGGCCTTAACGACTGGAACTCAAGCAGCCATTTTGAACCATGAAGCAACTTAGAGAGTGGAAACTTCAGGCCAAGGATGGCGGACCAGAAAGAAGTAACCTAAGTCCTGAATGACAGTGCAGCCACTGTATGCTGACTGCCTTTCTTTGTATTTATATTATGTGAGTGAAGAATAAATCTTGATTTTAAGCCAACTTTGTTTTGTTATATGGCTAAACCTAATCTAACTTGTATGAGAGGCCAGTAAAAAAATGAGTGACATGGGCTAGATAAATAACTGTCACTACCACCACTCCCTATCATCTCCACTAAGTGAGAGTTTCTGTTGGTAGTCATTTTTGTTTTGTTTTGTTTTGCTTCTTTTAAGAAAGAACAATCCAGGCTATCCTAACATTAGCCTAATATTATAGCTGTAGTATATAGGGTTGGTGAGGATGGTGTTGAACTAGGAAGTTTATTTGTCTAAGAGGGCAGTTGGTTCTCAACTTCTGTTGATTGTCATGTGAAAATATGGAAAAAAATTTAAATACTGCATAGTCTGACATTGTTGGGAGCTGTTCAAGACTCATCTGTGGGCTTGCTTCAGTCTGCAAGCCACCAGCAGCTCAGCTGGTGAGACTCCTTCCCCTGTGAGCATCACGTCTGGTCCTGGTGATCCTCCTCTGAGAGGAACTGAGAGATATGGGACAGAGTGAGATATCAAGAGTCATCTCTAAATATTTGAAGAACACAAAATTTATCTTGTGTGTCCCTGTGAGGGTGGCACTCAGACACATAAAACAATCTTTCTTATGACAAGACAGATTTCATTTTAGTGTAAAATAGAACTTTCACCTTTTAGAGCTACCAGGATGGACTGCCTGAAGAGGGGCTGAGTCACCTGACCCTGGAGGTTAGGGACAGGATATCAAGTTTCAGCTGGAGCGTTGTAGAGGGCATTTAAGACCTCGCTGGTGTGGGTTACCTGGAAGGTCCCTTCCAACTGGATGTCCTATGATTCAAGGAACAATGTAGCAAAAATCCACATTGGCAAAGAGTAAATGTGAGGTTATTGTCATTATTGCTGCATTGTTTGCTTTGTCTTTAATACCTTCATTAAAAGTGAAAGGGCAGATCTAGTAATTTGGATGTTTGTCAGAAAAAGGAAATTCAATGGCCCTGATCAGATTCTTCTGTGAGCTTGATTCTAACAAATAGGTCCATTATTTGTAATAAATAAATATTTTTCATTCACCTTTCTTTGGTCATTAAAGGCAGACCCCAATTCAAGTGCCAAGAAGCAACAGTATGCGCAAGGAGGCATGTTCATGGATTGTTTGTAATGGTGAAGAAAATCCACTTCAATTCCATCAACAGAAAAAAAAAAAGACAATAAATTGGAGAATACCCAAACAGCAGTTACAACAAATGAACCAGTGCAACACACAATGACATAATGTATAATACTTGAAAATATAAAGTTCATTGGAAAAAAAAAGCAAATTGCAATATGATAGAGAGGTAAAAATGCAGGCTTTGGAATGACCACATTTTAGAAATGGAGGACAGTTTAGTAGTAACCAGGGATTAGGGATGGGGACAGTGGTGATGAGGTGGGGGCTGGACCAGGTTGGGTGGGCTAGAGAGAAGTAGGTGTGGTTACAATAGGGAAATACAAGGGATACTTATGGGGTTGGGCCTAGTTATCACCTTGACTGTGTGGTGGCTACACAAACTTACACAGGTGATAGAATCGTTTTGAACTCTCTCTCAACACACACATGCAAATGGGTACAAGGAAAATTGGGAAATGGGAGTAAAATCAGTGTACTTTATCACTGTCAGTATCCGGCAATACTGTCATACTGTACCATGGTTTTGCAAAACGCTACCACTGGGAGAAACTGGGAAAAGTGTCGAAGGGATTTCTGTACATTAATTCTTACAATGGCATATGAATATACAGTCATCTGAATTCAAAAGGAAAGAAACACCACTTCAAATGTGAAAAGCCTGGAAAATATTCTTGGTCTTCCATTCTATAACAGAGAATTTAAAAAATTTCATTCTCACAGAAAAACAAGGTGAATTTCATTAATAAAATGACTTTAAAAGTCAAGGATAAAGAATGCAGACTTTGGAACCAGACTTCTGAAACTAAATTCTGGCTTTCCCATGTATTACCCGTGAAACCTTGGGCAAATTAAAAACTCTATACCTTCGTTTCTTTCTTAGTAAAATGGAACAACAATAGGACCCACATCATGGAGTTGTGAGGATTAACTGGCTCAATATATGTACGATGTTTTCAACAGTGCTTGGCACATCTTAAATGCCAGGAAAACCGTTGGCTCTTATTATATGAACATTATAAAGTTTGAAACAGGTGATACTAGAATATGGAAACATGTATGTATAGTAAGACTATAAAGAAATGCATAGGAGTGATAAACATAAACTCAAGATAGAGTCACCTCTGAGGATGGGGACTGGGAGTGTCATTTGTCTTCATAGTGTATTGTTTCTCAAGTCCTGTGATGGTATGTGCCTCTGCTTGAGCTGGGGTTGGCACTTGTGTTTACTCTGAAGGTCCTATGTGGCTTTAAGTCTCTGGGCCTTTTCACATTCAGTCTCTTTTTTCCTAGAATTCCCTTTCTCTGTCTTCCCAGCAACTCCAATGTCATCTTTCAAGTCCTAGCTCAAGCATTACCTCCTCTGAAACTCTGCCCTTGACTTGCCCTGCCCCAGGTAAGAAAGTCAGTTATCATGCTGACAGCATCTTCATCCACCTGGGCCACAGCATTCATTCCACCATGGCTGTTTCCCACTGGAGCTCCTTGAGGACAAGGACAGGTGTGTTGACCCATAGGTGACTTTTGAGGAATGAACACAGAGCTTAGAAAACCATTCGGTGCAGTGAGGACACTGTAGGACTGATTTGTTCCCAGAGATATTATAAAGTTAGAAACCAAGAGAGAACACTCTGCAGCAAGTTATTTGACTTACCTCTGATGCAAATGTTCATGATGCACCTAACACTTGCAAGGCAGTGATCCAGACTCTGCAGTACAAAGATAAGTAGGATAAGGGCACATATTCAAGGGAGGTTTGGTCTAGTGCAGGAAAGAAATGCATATAACAATTTGTATCAAGTAAAAAAAAATGGCCAATGAAGAAGTGCCCACCCAATGCTATGGGCAATGCATCTTAGAAAACAAGAACAAAGCTTTCAATTGGGGGAACACACAACTTTTGACACAAATTTATACCTCATTCACATTAAAAGAACAATCCATTTTTAGTATATATATTCTCATATAGTTTATATTTTTAGAAATCTCCTTAGCAGTGAGCTGAGATTGCACCACTGCACTCCAGCCTGGGCGACACTGTGAGACCCTGTCTCAAAAAAAAAAAAAAAAAAAAAAAAAAATCCCCTTACCAAATCTGTTAAGTGCATAGTGAATGCCCTTATTTAGGTACCTAAAAGTAATGTTTTTGTCTCTAATTAATAGCTTGCTCCAAGGTGCCATTTCTTAAATTTTACTCATGCAAGACTGTTCTTAATGTTAGAACAATGAATATACAGCTACACCAAGTTAAACCCCCACTGTCTGAAAGTGCAGAGGTTTTCAAGGTTAAACAGTTTCCTAGAAGCTTCGGGAAAACTCAGTGCATAGGCAATCTCTGCCTTGTGAATGTCTATCTGTATAGGCTTTAGAGGCTGTGCTGATACCATGCAGCTCTGTTCCTGAGACCAGTCCTGACAGTTCTCAGCTTACAAACCCTGTGGATAGGAGTCACATTCACTGTGACGGTCTAAGAAAAGACAGTGAGCATGGTATCAGGATGCTGAATGAGTGTTTCTTTATGCTTTCTTCCTGATGGAGCACAGTTAAGAAAGTTCATGAGTTTGTCTGCCTGTCCATCCATCAAATCCTGAATGTGTCCTAGTGAAAGTCATTGGTTAGTTACTAGGGACATAAAGGCCAATACGACCCAGACTCTGCCCTCAAGAAGCTGGGGATCCAGAAGAGGGGACGGGCACATAAACAAATAAAAGCGTTACTGTGCTTTGATAGGTGTGTGTCTAGGGTGCTGTGTAATCAATGAAAGGAAGCACCTGGTTCTACTTTGGGTGAGGTGGTTTAACAAAACATCCCATCTCGGCCTTATCATTTACATGAACATAGTTTAGTGTAAGCACCATTGTGGGCTTTTCTTGTTCTTTTTGAGATGGAGTCTTGCTCGGTCACACAGGATGGAGTGCAGAAGCACGATCCCGGCTCACTGGAGCCTCTGTCTCCCAGGTTTAAGTGATTCTCTTGCCTCAGTCTCCTGAGTAGCTGGGACTACAGGCGTGCACCACCACACCTGGCTAATTTTTTTTGTATGTTTAGTAGAGACGGGGTTTCGCCATGTTGACCAGGCTGGTCTTACTTTGTTTTGCAGATTGAAAAGATTATACCAGGTCTCACTGTGACTTGCAGTACTGTGAATGCTTCTTAGCAGTGAGGGTCTGTGCGTGCTGTGGAGTCTTGCCCTACCTAATCCTTTCAGGCACATCTATTACAGGGCTGCCACAATTGCTCAGCACAATTTGGGAATGGCCTTCAGAAAGAGTTACCATCCATTTGTTTGTGCATTCCTTCATTCAACAAATATGTTGAATGTGTGAGTGTAATAGTGTGTAAGTGTAATAGTATATAATATAGGCTGGGCACGGTGGCTCATGCCTGTAATCCCAACACTTTAGGAGGCTGAGAAGGGTGGATCGCAGGGTCAAGAGTTCAAGACCAGCCTGGTCAAAATGGTGAAACCCTGTCTCTACTAAAACTTCAAAAATTAGCCAGGTATGATGGTGGGAGCCTGTAATCCCAGCTACTTGGGAGGCTGAGGCAGAGAACTGTTTGAACCTGGGAGGCGGAGGTTGCAGTGAGCTGAGATTGCACAACTGTACTCCAGCTTGGGTGACAGCACAAGACTCTGTCTCAAAAAAAAAGTGTATATATTTTATATATTGTACATATATTATATATTGTATATATAATATATAGTATATATGGTTAAATACAATTATATAATTATTTATAATAATCTGGGCAGAGGAAATGACTCTGGTATGTGTAAAAGATGACAAAAATGTGTGGCTGGAGGGGTTGAGTGCATTAAGAGTGAAAAGAAGGGAATTTACAGTGACAAGCTAAATCGCATAGGGATTTGTAGGCAAGAAATTTTGGAAGTAAATATGCAGAGCCATGAGACAGTCTTTAGTTGGGGATTGATATTGATCGGATTTACTAGTTACATATAAACAGTTATTAGATGACTACATGGCCATAGGACACCCTTCTTACAGAAGACTGTATTTTCCAAAGATGGCCATACCTATGTATTTATCCCTTTCCAAATGTGCCTGATATGGTTTGGCTGTGTCCCCACCCAAATCTCATCTTGGATTGTAGCTCCCACAATTCCCATGTGTCGTTGGAGGGACCCGGTGGGAGAAAATTGAATCAGGGAAGCAGTTTTCCCCGTACTGTTCTCATGATAGTGAATAAGTCTCACGAGATCTGACTGTTTTATAAGGGGAAACCCCTTTTGCTTGGTTCTCATTCTCTCTTTGCCTGCCACCATGTAAGACATGCCTTTCACCTTCCACCATGATTGTGAGGCCTCCTCAGCCACGTGGAACTCTGAGTCCATTAAACCCTTTTTTCTTTATAAATTACCCAGTCTTGTGTATGTCTTTATCAGCAGCATGACAACAGGCTAATACAATGTCTTTAAAAATGTGACCCTCCAACAGGAGAGGGTCTGCGTTCCCTCTCTTTGAAACTGGGCAGGGGCTTGGGACGGTCCCAACCAAAAGAATATGACAGATATGATCCTATGTGCCTTCTGAAGCCAGGTCATACATAACAAGAATACAGCTTCTGGCTGTCTTCTTTTCCCTCACTCTCTGTTTTTCCCTCCATCCCCCCTCCACCACTCTTCTTTTTCCTCTCCTTTTCTCCCTTCCATTTTTTCTCCTTGGATGCTCCCCACCGGATCTCAGCCAGCACCAACCATCTTGTAGCCACATTAGTGAGCCACCTTGGAAAGGGATTCTACAACCCTACGCAAGCCTTCAGATAACTATAGTGGTGACTGATATCTGAATGCAACCTCACGGGGGACTCTGACAGAATCACCAAGCCAAGCCAAGCTGCTGCTGATTCCTGAGCGCAGAAACTGTGAGAGATAATGAGTTGTTTTTAGTTATTAAGTGTCTGAGATCTAGATTTCAGGAAGGCTTTGTAGCTCAGGGTAAGGATCTTAGATTTAACTCTAAGCATGATGGAAAGTCACTGGAGAGTTTTAGTAAGGAATTCATATGTTCTGGTTCACCAGTTACAAAAAAAAATATAATACTCAGATAACTATAGGAAACCTTCGTTGTTCTGGAAAATTTCATATATATTTTGTCTTTGCAAGAAAGGAAGGGAACAGTGGGGCGGGGGGGAGAGAGAAAGAGAGCTCAAAAGACACAGATTGAAAAGAGATCAAGGAAGTAAGAGATGAGACAAAGAAGCAGGAGCAGTTATTCTTCATTCCCTCTCTCTTTGGCCTGCCCAAGGACCTGCTGAAGGGAAGGGAAGGGAAGGGAAGGGAAGGGAAGGGAAGGGAAGGGGAGGGGAGGGGAGGGGAGGGGAGGGGAGGGGAAGGGAAGGGAAGGGAAGGGAAAGGAAGAGAAGGGAAGGGAAGGGAAGGGAAGGGAGAAAAGAGAAAAGAAAGGAATAGTTGAACCATCCAGACTTAGGGTCTTTTATATGACAGGCACAATGATCCAGCTACTGGATTCCATTAATATCATTATCTGACTTAACATTAAATTAATTGTCCCAATATATATTTTTCCAAAATCATTAATATGGGAAAAAAGACCTATAAAGAAATGTTGTAAAGCAAACTACTAACTCCCTATCACTTGAAGGGACTCCTTAAAAATAACAAAAGGGTCAAGGTCTGTGAACATAATAAGAAATTACTTTATAGTTAGTAACACCTCTTCAAAAACCTTTTTACCTCCTATTGTATGTCTGCAGGAATTCCTCTTCTGCTGGGAATTAAATTTGATCATCAACAACCCCAGCCATTGAGTTATTTATTTTTGGCTATTGTTGCTATTAGCATCATTTAATTTATGTTTAACCCCTATGGATTTGATGCTAAGTGGGAAGGAGACAGTGATCCTGATTGCCTGAAGCAGCACAGTCTGCCTGACATTTCATCTTTTCAGTGATATGAGCCCCTGATTTAAAGTAGGAATTCTGATGCAGGTGATTTATGAGGTGGCCAAGATTCTGTAACATTCAGTTTAGCTGCTGGCACTCTGCATGCAGACCTCATGACTTACACAGATTCCTTGTTAGCCCCCTCTTTTTGACTCCAGATATAGACGTCATTGCCCATAAACCACTAGTTGTTGAGAGTTAGAGTTCAGTAGGTCTCCTCAATTTACTGGTGCACTCTACAAGCCCCATACCTCATTGCTGGCATTGATGGAGAACATTTCCCATTAGGTCAAGCACGGTGGGAGGCTGCAGTGGGCAGATCACTTGAGCTCAGGAGTTTGAGACCAGCCTGGGCAACACGGTGAAACCCTATCTCTACAAAAACATACAAGGAAAACAGCCAGGTGTGGTGGTGGGCACCTGTAGTCTCAGCTACTCCAGAGGCTGAGGTGGGAAGATCATTTGAGTCCAGGAGGTGGAGATTACAGTGAGCTGAGATTGCACCACCACATTCCAGCCTGGGCAACAGAGAAAGAGATCCTGTCTCAAAAAAAAAAAAAAGAAAAGAAAAAAGAAAAAGAAAACTTGTCATTTTACTATGCCACTACACCCAGCTAATTTTTGTATTTTTGGTAGAGATGGGTCTTGATCTCGTGATCCACCCGCCTCGGCCTCCCAAAAAGCTGGGATTACAGGCGTGAGCCACTGTGGCCTCTTTTTGAGATGGAGTCTTGCCCTGTTGCCCAGGGTGGAATGCAGTGGTGCTATCTCGGATCACTGCAACCTCTGCTTCCCGGGTTCAAGTGATTCTCCTGCCTCAGCCTCCCGAGTAGCTGGGACTACAGGCATGTGCCACCATGCCCAGCTAATTTTTGCATTTTTAGTAGAGACAGGTTTCATCATGATGGCCAGTATGGTCTTGATCTTGACCTCGTGATCTGTCTGCCTCGGCCTCCCAAAGTGCTGGGATTACAGGCTTAAGCCACTGCGCCTGGCTCCATACTCATTTTTATATTCATTTGGTTTATTACTTTGAAGTTATGATATTGTTATTTCATTAAATCTAAAAGTCATCAACTGTAAGACACACCATTATTTTATATTCCAATAAGAAATAAAAGCACGACCAATTGAAGCATGAAACAGTGTTTTCTTATCACATTGATTACAAGAAATATCCTTGTATTCCACATTGATTGCAAAGATTATAAAATGTATGTGGTATGTAAAATAATGGCACCCCAAACATCATGTGCACATCCTAATCCCTGGAACCCATAAACAGGTTACATGGCAAAAGAGAATTAAGGTTGCAAGTGGAATTAAGGTTGCTAACCAGTAAACAGGGAGACTATCACAATGTAATCACAAGGCTCTTAAAAGTGGTAGAGGGAGGCAGAAGAGAGTCAGGAGGAGATGCGACTATGGAACAATGGTCAGAGAGAAACAAGTTTGCTGGCTTTGAGGATGGAGGAAGAGGCTATGAGCCAAGAAATGTGGGTGCCTTCTAGAAGGTGGAAAAGGCAGGAAAATGGATTGTCTCCTAGAGCATTCACCTCTACTGACACCTCAATTTTAGCCCAGCAAGACCCATGTCAGCCTTCTAGCCTACAGAATTGTAAAACAGGATAAATTTGTGTTTGTTCAAGCTACTAAGTTTCTGTGATTTGTTATGACAGGCATAAGGAAACTAATACAATGTACATTTTAGAACCCACGAATACAATATAACTTGCACAAATTTGAAGTTACAATATTTATGTTTTACTAGATATATAAATTCATAACCTTTATTAAGCTATTATTCATATAAATGTTTCAGACAATCTTGAAAAATGTAATAATGCAATCCTCTGCCATAGTAGACAACCTTCACTGGAATATATAAATTCAGATAAGTATGTCCAAAAACTAACCTCACTACTCAACACTGCACCCATGTCTCTGATGTTTAGTTCACTTCTATTTATTACAAATGTACAAAAGCAAACCTCTATAATGGTACAAAAATTATGCATATGGATTAATAATCTTTGATAAGAAATTAGAATAATAAGAAATTTGAATATTCTAAAACTTTCAAAGCCTCTGTAATCAGACCAGAAATTAGTCTATAATCAGGAATTCTTTATCCTGCAAGATAATGAAAAATATTAATTGGTATTTATTTGTTTTTCGAATTAAAAAAATAAATTCATTGTGTTAGCCTTGGGTCCAACCCACTAGACAGTAAGTCTATACAAACATATAGTTTGCAACTATACTACTAAATACAAAGGTGAATTTCTAAAAACAAACAAACGAAAAAAGCAAATTCATCATGAAATAATCCCCAGTGGCAGATATGCTATACTCTAGATCCCAGATCTCATAATCTCAAATATAAAACCTGACATTCAACAAATGAGTCCAATATTTTCTAGGCTGTTTGGAAATGTCACTTCACATGTGCACAGTGAGCTATCCATCAGAGGGCACCCACTCTGAATACAAAATGAATGAACAAGGCAGGTGATTTGCATCAACAGCTCAGCAAATCATCTAAGAAAACTATTCTTTTGCTATTCTTAGGCCATTATCCTTACTCCCAGTTTCACAATTCCAGGATCATAATTGCAACTGGCCCAAGATCTTGATTTTTCTAACAGTTTTTCTTATATCTTTGTTTTCTCTATCATTGCCGTCTTGTCACACAAATACAATTTGCTGGAACCTTTCCCTTATCTTCTCTCAAATCAAAGGTCACTGTTTCCAGCTTTTGGAATCACAAGGCAGACATTTATTAAGGCAAAATAGAGATTTCAGGCAATATCTGGTACCTGTTAATATTCATCTGATTTGGTGTAGCTTCTGCCCATAAGAAAAAAAGATTGAATAAACGAACCCATCTCCCATTCATTAACAAAATCATACTGGAGCCTTCTTTTCGAAGCATTCATTTGGGTAGCCAGCATAGGGCCTCAGACATATTATATCTGCATGGCCACAGATGCTGTGTTCTCAGCTCTCCAATTCTTATTTTCATCACCCTAAATCCCCACAATCCTTTGGTAGACAATGCTGCTCACCATTTCAATGAGAAGCAGATTATCTGAGTGGCTATTGAAGCAAATGACTGAGCTAATGAATTGTTCTATTACTGCTATTAGCCTGATTATTATGAGTGCTGCTTTTTACAGAATTAAAATGTTGCTTTTGTCTTCTAAAATAATCCAAATTACCAAAGTAATTTACAGATATTTCCTTAATTTTCTTCAAGAAGGTTATAATGGAAGTAATATTATGTCCTCTTGTACATAAAAGGATTTGTTTTCTGGAAGTCACCATAATTAGTATTATTAAAACTTGAGTTTCCTATCTTTTATAGTATATTATATCTGCTAAAATAAAAGACACTAAATTGAAAATACTTTTTTGTCATTCAGCAATTTTCTAAAAATTTTTAATCTTTAAAATCTGCTTGTCAACTATTTATGGTCCACCCAAAATATGAAATACATGGGCAAAAATATTACTGTACATTATAAATTTCAGAAGCTATGAAAATCATGTTTTATTTTCTTCTCTATTTTTGTGGTAAAAATCAAAATCATGGCCTTTTAATCTGAATGTATTCATCTTTCTCTAGTAATGTAGCCTATTGACTAGAAAAGTAGGTCAAGCTTATAAAATCCGTATGTTTTGATTTTTGAGATGAAAACAGTAAATAAGAAACAGGAGGTAAGTGGAATAGATGTCTACAGAACCAAGTCTCTACACAAGTTTATCCGCTAAAGATCAATTAAAGACAATTTATTGAAAGGATAGACTTTTGGGCTCTTATTCCAAGTCAGTTTACTCTGATTTTAAATTAAATTCTAACAAACATCATTATTTAGCTTCTAAGTCTTCAACTATTGAAAATAGTACTTCTATAAACAGATTATAGTAAGAACAACAACTGACAGCCTATCAGTAAAGAGATTGAAAAACAAATGAAAAATTAAAAGTCCATGGTAATCTAGCAGCCTAAGTCAGCATTAGTCAATCTCCCAGAGTAGTCCTGAGAGCCGCCCTGCATTACAGGATGGCACAATTGTGGAACTCAGAGCCAAAACCAAAGTTCATTCCAGACATGACCCCTTATTATCCAAACATCCTTGAGCTAGTTACTCAGGTGATGTGAGGCTCACATCTACAGAATACAAAGAGGTATTTCTGTCTTGCATACTCTAACGACATTCTTGGTTGGGAAGCCTAAATGAGATCTAGTAGATATTAGCTAGGTTATTGATTAAGCTACTTGAGAATTGTCTTCACCCAGAATAAAGACTGCATTTCTTAGCTCCTCTTCAGCTGGATGTGGCTCTGAAACTGACTTCTGGCCATTGAGACGTGGAGTGGAGAGTGGTACACGCATCCTCCAGGCCATACCCTCCCATCACCTGTTCCCACTGTGGTAGTGAGAAGGCCACTGGGGTGGTACACTGGAGAGCCACCCTGGGCCAGAGGATGGCCCCAAGACCACAGCTGCCTAGACCTCCAAGGATGGCTTCAACAGAACAGATATACTCAGCTGTCTTTTATGTGAAAGAAAGAAATTTCTATTATGTTTAAGCCCCTTCAATTCAGCCGCATATGGTGTGACTCACTCTATCACACTAATTCAAAATGACAAATGCTCTGAAGATTATGGATGGGATTTGTTATGAGCTTTTGGAAGAATAAGAAAAATATTGCTGATTCTTAAACTTAATGAGTTATATTCTTAGCTCTCCACATACAAGCAAGAATTCTCATGTAATGTTTTGCATTTTTCTTCAGGGACTATAGAAGGAAAGAAGGGTTGCGGAATCTTGGGCTGCCTACACAGTTTCTCTGAGTTCTCTAGGGCAAGTTAGGGAACAAGCCTGTAAAGGAAGAGCTAATGAAAAGGAGGCTTAGTCTGCCAGGCCTACGACCAACCCCAATATCAGCACAAGCTTCCCTGCTTTGCCCACCTCCACAATGGTCCTGGGAAATCAGTTCTTTCCTCCAAGGAGGGAAACAGTGAAACACAGATCAGAAAACAGAGGAAGGGCAGAGATTTTTCATTCCCCCAAACAGCACTTCGATAACTTGCCCTCATGTTACTATGGTTACCACATGACTTCTGAATTAGTTTCTACAGAAACAGCAATTGTGGAAGCAGATAGGCCAGCATTTACCCAGGTGCCTTCATTAATAATAGGAAATGCAGGCCATCCATTAAAATACACAGATGATACGGTAGTCTGTTCTTTCAACATTTACTTTTTTTTCTATTTGTTCACCAATTTTCAAATTGGAAGCATAGCATTGGAAGCACAATGAAGAGAATGAAAAAACAAACAAACAAACAAACAAAAACCTGCTTGACCGGGCACAGTGGCTCACGCCTGTAATCCCAGCACTTCGGGAGGCCGAGGCAGGTGAATCATGAGGTCAGCAGTTCAAGACCAGCCTGACCAATAGGGTGAAACCCCATCTCTACTAAAAGTACAAAAATTAGCCAGGCGTGTGGCGCACACCTGTAGTCCCAGCTACTCGGGAGGCTGAGGCAGGAAAATCGCTTGAACCTGGGAGGCGGAGGTTGCAGTGAGCCAAGATTGTGCCACTGCACTCCAGCCTGGGCGACAGAGCAAGACTCTGTCTCAAAAAACAAACAAACAAAACAAAACAAACAAACAAAAAAACCCTAAAACAAAACAAAATAAAAGACCTGCTCTATTCTTCTACTAGGAATATCTGACCATCAGTGAAACTTCTTTAGAATAGTGGCTACTACCAAGGCCCTAAAACCAGGTTCCAAATAATGCATTAAGCGGAAAATATGATGCAAATTGTTTTTTAAAAAAGTGTTTTATCCTAATTTTAAGGTTTTTGTAGGTCATTCATTCCAAAAGTAGATTCCACAAAACTGGGAGTCACAGATGAATCACCTCTTACCTGGAATATTTCAGAATTTATAATGGGCTTTCTAGTTTCCTGGTGTTTCTTTCCACAAACTGTAGTTGGTTTCTAGGATAATATTTCAGAAACAGCATTTTCATCATCATATTATTTACCTTGTGAGAATCTAAATATTCTTATTTTGTAATTGGTCACTTCTTACCACATTAGCCTAGCTGTCAAAGTCTTACTTCAGCCAGTCTTTCTATGACCATTTAGCTAACCCTTTACTCCCTCAGTATTCCTTAGGGCAGCATCCTAACATTCTCTCTGTATGTCATAATTTTCTTATATTTATACAACCACACGGTATGTATTTTGTGTCAGCTGCTGTCACTCCACATAATGTATTTGAGACTCATTCTTATTCATTCTCTTATAAAAGCAGATTCATTCTAATATGATTACGTATACCATGAGAGCATTTGTATTGCTGAATAGTATTCCATTAACTTTACAAAAAATTGTCAGTTTTCCAAAAATCATTTTATTCTCCCACTAGCAATGGCAGAAAATTCTACTTACTTCACGTCCTTTCTAACATTTGCTACTGTGAGTCTTTTTCATTTTAATAAGTTATATAAAATGGCATCGTATTATGGATCTAATTCACATTTACTTGATAAGCAATGATGCTGAGTACGTGTTCATGTCCTTAATGGCATTCCTACATTTTTTGTGAAGTGTCTGCTCAAGTGTTTTGTCATTTTAAAAAATTGGACTGTTGGCTGGGAGTGGTGGCTCACATCTGTAATCCCAGCACTTTGGGAGGCCACCGCAGGTGGATCACCTGAGGTCAGGAGTTTGAGACCAGCCTGGCCAACCTAGTGAAACCCTGTCTCTACTAAAAGTATAAAAATTAGCTGGGCGTGGTGGCAGGCACCTGTCATCCCAGTTACTCGGGAAGCTGAGGCAGGAGAATCACTTGAACCCGGGAGGTGGAGGTTGCAGTGAGCAGAGATCGCACCACTGCATTCCAGCCTGGGCGACAGAGCGAGACTCTGTCCCCCCTCCCCCCCCCCAAAAAAAAAGGATTGTTGGCTTTTTATTATAAGAATATACATATTGATTTTAAGTCCTCTGATACATGTAAAATTTTTTCTTAGTCTGTATCTTGATGCTTTTTAAGCTGTAATTTCTTTCTTTTTTGTGTGTGTGTGGTTAGCACTTTTTGTGTCCTGTAAGAAATTTTTGCTCATTCCAAACAGAAAATATATTCCCCTATATTTTCTTCTAGGAGCTTGATGGTTGTAGCTTATACTTTTAGGCCTATGATCCAATAAAAATTAATGTTTGTATATAAATTGATACAGTGGTTGAGGTTCTTTTGTTTTTTATTATGTATTTATTTATTTTCACAAACACAATCCAGTTGTTTTAGCAACACTTATCCTACTCAGGGTTCTGTAAGCTTTTTGGATCTGTGAGTTGAAGTAACTCTTCATCTTTGGAAAATTCCCAGGCATCATATCCTCAAATATTTCTTCTGTCTTATGCCCCCGCCCCCACTATTACGGGACTCCAGTGATATATATGTTAGGCCATATGATATTATCCCACACACGTCAGACCCTCTATTCTGTTTGTCTTCACTTTTCTTTCCTCTTACTGCTTCAGGTTATTTCTGAAGTGCTTTAGATTAATTCTTCTTCAAGTTCATTGATTCTTTCTGCTGCTATATCCAGTCTGCTATTAAGCCCAATAAATAAATTCTTTATTTATGATATTGTGCTTTTCATTTCTAGTATTTACATTGGTTCTTTTTATGGTTCCTCTCTCTGATGAAATCACTCAACTGTTTATGTATGTTATCCAACTTTTCTACAAAGTCCTTTAATATGCTTACTATATTTATTTTGAAATCCCTGTCTGATAATACCAACATCTGGGCCATCTTTGGGCATGCTGTGTAGACTGCTTCGGTCTTGATGAGGTGGTCAGATTTTTCTCGAATTTTTGTATGTCTCACAACTTTTTATTGTATACCAGAAATTGCACCGTGAAGAACAATAAAAGTGCCAGTTTCACTCGTGGTGAAGTAGCCTTTATTGAAATTACCTTCATATAAGTATCAACTATAAACCCTGGGGAATATATGTAGAGATTTGAAAACTATTTGAAGGTATTGGAGAGCAACCCAAATCAGGCATAAATGGAAGAAATGATATGTAGATCTACATTTATAGGGATTTTTTTGGGAGGAGGGATATCAAGGATAGCCAGGAAAACCTGAAGATTTATTGGCCAGTGGTAAGGGAAGGCAGAATTTTAGCTGCAAGATTGGCTGGAAATTGAGAGGGGAATCCTTCAAATCTATATTTAAATTCCACCTGAAATGTTTGGCTAATCCCTGAACTGTGGATGCATGGGAGAGACTCCAAGAGCTCAGCAGAAAGAAACAGCTGTTAACAGTAAAATAAATAAGCAGAGGTATCTGCATCTGCCCAGTGAAGAGAAGTTAGAGTTTCAGTCCCATCAGCATGAATTACTTTATAGATACCTTGGAATTTCCAAAATTCACCTTAACAAAGTAGAACACTAAGTCACCATGAGATATGTGGAGAAATAGAAAATGAAATCCATAGTTTCAAAGAAAAAAGGAAGAAAAATCAAGCAAGAGAAACACCCTGAGATGAGCCAGATGTTGGAATTAGCAGGGAAAGGCTTCAAAACAGCTATGATAAAGATGTTCAATGACTTAAAGGAAAAAATGATCATCATGTATGAACAGATGGGGAATTTCAATGAAGAAATGAAAGCTATGAAAAAGGCATCAAATGGAGATACTAGAACAGAAAAGTATATCTACAATAAACATCAATTTAACAGGCTTAACAATATACTGGAGTAGGTAGAATAAAAAATTCTGAAGGCATCAAAAATAATTATTCAAACTGAAGAGAAAAAAAGTTTAAAAATGAACAGAGATCCAGTGGCCTGCAAAAATTAATTAATCAGTCTAATATACATTTAATTAGAGTAGAACAAGGAAGGGAAAGCAAGAATCATGCAGAAAAAAATATTTGAAGAGATTGTAGTAACAATGTTCCCAAATTTGGTTAAAAATCATAAATCCAAGAAGTTCACTGAACTCCAAGCAGAACCAAATTTTCAAAAAGCAGCAGAACTACACACACATGACAGTCAGTCCTAAAAACTAAAGATAAAGATTATATTATGAAATTAGTCACAAAAAGACACATATACAGGAGAGTGACACTATAAGTAACAGCTGACTTCTCACCAAAAACAAAGAAGGAAAGTTGGTAATGGAATCAAATTTTTTAAATATTAAAATAAAAATAAAACTCAGAATTTTACATCCAAAAAAAATCCTTCAAAAATTAAGGGAAAAGAAATACATTTTTAGATAAACAGAAGCTAAGACAATTTGTTTCCAGGAGACTTATACTACAGGAAATGTTAACAGGAGTATTTTTAGGGTCAAGTGGATTGAAACAAGATTGCAACTTGAAACCATAGAAAGGAATAAAGACCATCTGAAATGGTCATAAATACATATATGTGTGTGGTGTGTGTGTGTGTGTGTGTAATATATAAAAGATTGTATACTTTCCCTCCTTAATTTATTTAAAAGGCATATGATTATTAAAGGCAAAAATTATAGCACTATATTATGGAACTTATAACATATGAAGATTTAATATATATGATAATAATAGCACAAAGTTAAAGGTGGGAGAAAGAACTGAATGGTTGCAAGGTTCTGATATTTGATGTGAATGTTAGCTGTAGGCAGACTGTGATCAATTAAGAACATATAATAGACTGTGTATCTTGACTATGATCGATTAAGAACATATAATCTCAAGGGCAGCTAGAATAAATACTGTAATATGTAAAATACTGTAATACATAAAAGTTGTAACTAAAAACTCAATAGATAAATTATAATTAAATAGTAAAAATTACAAACAAGCAATAAGCAGGTGGAATAAATGGAAAAATGGTAGACTTAAATCCAACCTTAGCAATAATTATATTAAATTCAAAAGTCTAACTACCCCAATTAAAAGGTAAAGACTAGTAGACTGAATAAATAAGTCCCAACTATAATTACCTATAAAAAGTGTATTTTAAATATAAAGAATCAAAAGTTAAAAGTAAAGGGAAGAAAAAGGAAAGGATATAATAAAGACTAGAAATCAATGAAGTTGAGAACAACAGAGAAATATTTCAAAGTTGGTAGTAGGTTTTCTGAAAAATACTAATCAAGAAACAAAAAGAAAATACACAAACTGCTAAAACAACAAGAATGGAAGAGAGGATATCACACACACAAAAATCCTATAGATATCAAAAGGATAGTGATATTATTAATAGCTTTATTACAATGAAATCAACAACAGCCTAGATTTTAGAAAGGCCAAATTCTTGCAATATAATGAACCAAATGGAGACAAGAAGCAATACAACATCTGAATATCCGATATCTATTAAAATATTGAAATAATTATAAAAAGGCTTCTCATAAACAAAGCTTAAGGCACAGACGATTTTACTGGTGAACTCTCACTGGTCCCTCACTTTGGGCCACTGCAGCAGGCTTTATGATCCAGCCAGCCGGCTTTACAGTCCTTTGAAATCTAGGGTATCAAGAAGTTAAGAAATTCTTCTCAACAATATTAACAATATAAAAAATAGCTCAACATTTTGTGGGCTAGTTTCCTCAGAGCTTTGTGTTACAGTAGGATCCATAAATTTAATCCATAGGATTATGTATATGAATCCTTATGTATATATGTACATGTGGGCACACGCATATTGCTTCAATATGTGTGAAATGTTCTAGGAAAATGAAATCAGCCTCTTTAAGAAGTCAACTTTGAAATGGTTGAATGTCAACAATGGTGGAAAAACTGGTGTTGACCACATTTTACTGGCTGCTTGGTAATTTCAGTTGTTCTTTAGAGAGAAGGCTTTGGTAAAACCAATAGTCCAGAAAACCCTTCTTGATGGATAATGGATGCTTAAGAGGGTCCAGAAAGTGCAGTGTATGGGGCAGTCACAATATGTCATCTTCCAGCCAAAATCTAGCTACATGGAACACAAAGTCAAGGTTCATTTCTGAAAAGGGACAGGGAAAAATAAAGACAAACCCTGAGCTAAGTGGAAGAAGTAAGGACATGCATTTCTGCCCTCCTTTGACAAGTGTAGACAGTCTAACTGCTGAGTTGAGATGAAGGTTAGATTTAAGCTGGTGAGGGCTTTTAACACCAAAGCTGCTGTAGAGACCTGGAGCTGGGATTCACTTCATGAGCATCAGATTTTAAGACAGCATTCAAATAAGTGGCTACTATATTGTTCTGGCAGGGAAAACAGTTTGATTAAATAGCAATAATTTCGCATTAGCTTGGCTCCTTTAAGCTGCTATGCCTTTCAGAGTAACACATAAGGCCCATTTGAAGGGGTGCTTTGACATTTATAAGTGAGTTTACACAACCGAAATGATCCAAAGAGTTTGTTAAAGTGAAGGGTAAAGAATTTTGAATCTTTCCTGATTTTTCTGAGCCATTATCCCCAGCATCAAATATAGGGCCTGTGCCATCAACTTCTCTGTCACTTATTGATTCTTTTCATTGGCATGAAAGCAGGCTTGAGCATCTCTTTGTTTTAGAAGGAAGGAAGGCAGGAAGGAAGGGAGGGAGGGAGGGAGTGGAGGGGAGTGGGAGGGGGACAATTTTCCTTTTCACCGTATCTCTTCCAGTTACTGCCCCATTTCTCTGTTCTTGATGGCAAAACACCTTTAAAGGCCTGACTAAACTTAGTCTCTGTGTTTCATTGTTCATTCTCTCTTCAACCAATTCCCATCAGACTTTTCATCCCTGTTGCTTCACTGAACCACTCTTGGAAAGGTTCTCATTCATCTCCAACTTGGCAAACCCAAAGGTCAGTGCTTTGTCTTTGTCTCATACAACTTCCCAGCAGTCCTTTGCACAGAGAACATTCTGCTCTTCTTCAAACTCCTTCACTAGGTTCTGGAACACCACCTTCCTGATTTTCCATCCTGTGTCACTGGCTGTCGCTTCTCAGTGTCTTTACTGGTTCCTCACTTGGCTCAACCTCTACCCTCTTTCCAACATGCTCTTATCCCATGGCTTCAAATCATGTATATGAATTGTTAAAAGACAAAATTACAAATCTAGTTTAAAGATCTTAACTGGCTTTTAGTCACGATTCTGGAATTGAACAGCTCTCCAAACCAGAGCACGTTCAAAGCACTCCAGTCTGCTGCGTGGTCAGACAGCATTTATGGATAGAAAATGGAATGAGGTGCAGAAAACGGAAGTGAGGTACAGAGATAGCTCCACTGGTTGCAGCTTGGCATTTGCCTTATTTGAACACAGTTTGAACAGGTGGCCGCCTGCGATTGACTGAAGCTCTGCTGTTGTGATTGGCTGAGACTTAGCTATTTATTACAAAAGTATACTCTTAAATTAGGCTTTCAGTTAGTTTACATACTAAATTAGGCTGCAGTTCCTTACATAAGGACTCATGTATGGAGGCGTCCATGGGCCAAATTTAGTTTAATTTAACAGGACTGATGACTTCCAAATTTATCACCCACATCTGACTTCTTCCTTGAGCTGTAGACCAGGGCATTAGATTTTGTACTCTCCATCTTCACCTGTATGTCTATGAGCACCTCAAATTTAACTTGGACAAAAAGGAACTGTTAATATTTCCTCCCTCACCATGTTAAACCAGTTCCCTCTCCAATATTCTTCATCTTAATACATAGTGCTATTATTTAGCCCGTTTCTGAGGCTCCCTCCTAGTAGTCATCCTTGATTTCTCTCTTTTGTACCATAAGTATCTTCCAAATATAAGAGTTTCTTACCATCTCCACTTCTAAAATCCTAGTCCTAGCCACCATCACCTCTCTCCTGGACCACTGCAACAGCCTACTAACTTCTACATTCTGTTACTGCCCTGACAGCCAGAGTACTCTTTTAAAAATGCAAATCAGATTACATCATTCTCCTGCTTAAGACACTCCCATGGCCTCCTACTACAACTAAAATAACATTCAAACTCTTTGCCAGGATGTACGTAATTAGACCCCCATCTACCTCTCTGGCCTTATCTCTTATCACATCTCCTACCTCCCACTTTGCTGTAGCCCACTGGGCTTCTTTCATTCCTGCCTACGGATCTTTGCATGTGCTATTTCATCTGTCCGGCTGGCGCTTCCTGCAGATCTTCACATAGGGCTGCCCCTTCTCATCACCATTTAGGTCTCAGTTCAGTGTTCCTTCTCAGGGAGGCTTCTCCTGACCACCTGAGAGAAAGCAACCTCCTTACCACCTCCTTCCAATCACTCTCCATTCCATTTTACCATTTACTTTTCCTCACAGCAGCAGCCCTTACCTGAAAATCTTCTGTTTATTTTATTTTGTGTTATGTCTATTTCTTCCAACATAATTAAGCCCCAAGACAGCAGAGAAAGTCTTGTGTATTGTATGCCAAATTCCTAAAAATTACCGACACATGGCAGGCATTCAATTGACACTTGCTGAATACATGAATTAAAGTTTTCAAACTTTAATGTGCATCAAAATCACCTAGAGAGCTTGTTAAAACACAGGTTGCTGGACCCCAAATCCAGAATTTCTGATTCATAGGTCTGGAGTGGCTCCCAAGTCTTCGTATTTTTAACAAGTTCCCAGGTAATGGTCTGCAGACCACATCTTGAGAACCACTGAACTAGTATTTATTAATTGCCAAGTATCTTCTTTTTTTTTTTTTTTTTTTTTTTTTTTTTTTTTTTTTTTTTTTTTTTTTTTTTTGAGGTGGAGTCTCGCTCTGTCGCCCGGACTGGAGTGCAGTGGCCAGATCTCAGCTCACTGCAAACTCCGCCTCCCGGGTTTACGCCATTCTCCTGCCTCAGCCTCCCGAGTAGCTGGGACTACAGGCGCCCGCCACCTCGCCCGGCTAGTTTTTGTATTTTTAGTAGAGACGGGGTTTCACCGTGTTAGCCAGGATGGTCTCGATCTCCTGACCTCGTGATCCGCCCGTCTCGGCCTCCCAAAGTGCTGGGATTACAGGCTTGAGCCACCGCGCCCGGCCGCCAAGTATCTTCTTAACACTATGCCAGGACCATGGGGATGAAAAAGAAGTAAACACCTGTGTCTGGCCCCCAGTAAGCTCACACTCAAAGCAGAAAAATAAATAGTATATGTATATGGTGTGCACCAAAAACAAAAACAAAAAACAAACGAAAATCAATATATGTGAAGTGTCAAGTAGGCAGCACAGATGATAAGATCTGTAAGATCTCACAAGCGGAAGATACAATAAGAATAAATATCACATGACATTTATTAAGAGTTGCCTGAGTGCCTGCAATGTGCCAAGTACTTTATGTGGAAAACATCAGTTAATTCTCACCATAACCTTGTAGATGTTATTTTTATCCCCATTTTGCATACGACAAAAATAGGGCTCAGAAAGGTTAAGGAACTTCTTAGGAATTTTAATATCAGTGTGCATATCTTGGAGCCTAAGCTCTCGGCCAGACACTGTTTTGCCACTATGGGTGGGTTATAAGTTGAGAAGAATAAGGATGGAAAGTTGGGTAGAATTAGAAGAGGAGAGGTGATGAGACTAGCGCATGTTGCAGAACCAAGGTTTAAACCAGGCACCTGGCACTCTAGAGCACCTGTTTGTTCTACTGCCATGATGTCTCTTCCGATAAGCTCCTGCATGAACTGTTGGATGCTTAGCAATGATTTGTTAAGTGAAGCATTAATTAACATTTTTGAAAGAGAGTCGGGATGGTATGAGGTTAACAACATGATTTTTTAAAAGTGTCTTGAAATATCATTTGGCAATGATTGGTCTGATAGAATACAGAAGAGGGAGATGAGTGTGGGGTGCCAATTAGGAGGTTATTTCAATAGTATGGGTGAGAGGACATAGGGGACTATGGTAAGGCTTTTAATAAGAATAAAGGAAGAACTGAATGTGAGAACTGATGGACTCTAGAAATGGAATCGGTCTGAGAGAGTTAGGCTTTCTTCCAAGTGCGTGAATTGACCTTTCTTAGATCAATTCCATTTCCAGAGCCCATGCAGCAGTCTCCAGCAGTCCCAGGAACAGAGAAAGATGAGTCATAAGGTGCCCTTAAGTGGTTCATCTGTGTTAATCTAGATCACTGGTTCTCAACTGGAGGTGATTTTCCTCCTAGAGGACATTGACAATGTCTACAGGCATTTTTGGTTGTCACAACTCAGAGGTGAGTGGTGTGGTGGAGGGATGGATACACAGTTATCTAGAGGCCAGGGATACAGTTCAACATCCTACAATGCATAGGGTGGCTCCCTAGAACAAAGAATTGCCCATCCCCAAATGTCAACAGTGCTGAGATTGAGAAACCCTGCTGTAGGCCGCACTGAGAAACTGCAAACCCGAGGCCCTCAGGACAAGCCAGGCACAGTGAAGGCATGTGTTTGATTTGTTTCATGGCATTGTTGGTGTTTTTAATTTAAAGCAACACTTAAAATCAGAAGAGGTCATATTGGAATGATCCAAATGTCAGTTTTCTCTTGGAAGATCTGCCAACCCTATGCCTATATTGGACCAAGGCTACACTGGACTATAACTGACCCCATATTCCTTGGTTTGCCAGTCTATGCCATTTGCTGCCCAATTACCGACAGCAATCTTTAGCTGCCATTTATCTTTGTTCTTACCTTTCTCAAGGTAGGAAAATACAGTCAATCTCTATTACTTTTGTATTCTGTATCTGCAAATTTGTAAACTTGCTAAAATTTATTTGTAATTTCCAAATCAATACTCACTGCACTTTCATGGTCATTCACAGAATGGCAAAAAATGAGTTGTCCAATACATACCTTCAAAGCTGAGGTTGTTCAGGGTGATGCTCCTTGTTTCAGCTCTAATTCAATAAACAAGCATACTTTTCATGGTATATTCGGTGTCATATTTTTGCATTTTGGTGCTTTTTGGTGGTGCATTTGCTGCTTAAATGGCCCCAAACACAATCCTTAAATGCTGTCTAGCATTCCTAAGTGCAAGAAGGCTGCAATGCTTGTGGAGAAAATACATGCATTAGATAAACATTGTTCAAGCATGAGTTATAGTGCTGATGGCTGTGAGTTCAATGGTAATGAATGAAGAACATATATTAAATAAGGTATCTTTAAACAGAAACACAGATAAAACAAGTTTATGCATTGATTGCTTGACAAAAATTTTGTGACCAGAGGCTCACAGGAAGCTAACCCTCTATTTCCCCTGGAAGCAATATTCAGTATTCATTAACTCAGTGTTCTTGGTGACTTAATAGAACATAACTACAGGTTGAGTATGCATTATCTAAAATGCTTGGGACTGACTGGAAGTGTTTCAGATTTCTTTTTTTCTTTTTTTTCTGGATTTTGGAATATTTGCATTATACTGGTTCAGCATCTCTAATCTGAAAATCTGAACTCTGAAATGCTTCAATGAGCATTATCTCTGAGTGTCATTATTGGTGCTCAAAAAGTTCCAGATTTTGTAGCATTTTGGATTAAGAATACTCACCCTGTACTGGGAATATCAAAGATTGACTAAATGTCTTTTACAGAAGTGGATAAACCAAAGATAGACTGAGGGCCCCATGTTATTAGAAAAATGGCACAGTCTATTTGTTTCTGAAGGTAAAAACTATTCCTGTTATTCCTGTGGACCAAATACACACACCTTACTTTTATCATCTGGCCCCTGTAGGCATTTGACTCACATTCCTAAACGTTTTATTTCTTTCTTTCTCTCTTTGTCTCTCTCTCTCTCTCTCTCTCCCTCCCTCCCTCCTCTCTCCCTCGCTTTCTTTCTTTTTTGGTGGAGATGGGAAGCATGCAGAACCAGACAAAACAATGAGTCAGAGATTCATCAGACCAGGGACTACCATATAAGATAATGTAAATGACCCTGGAAAAAGGAATACATTTACATTTCGGGGTTTTGGTGGACTGATTGGGAAGACAAAATAAGAATACTGTTGCCTAAGAAAGCGGAGGCGGCCAGGCATCCCAGCACTTTGGGAGGCCAAGGTGGGAGGATCACCTGCGGTCCGGAGTTCAAAACCAGCCTGGAAAACATGGCAAAACCCTATCGCTACTAAAAATAGAAAATTAGCCAGGCATGGTGGCATATGTCTGTAGTCCCAGCTACTCAGGAGGCTGAGGCAGGAGAATAGCTTGAACCCGGGAGGCGGAGGCTGCAGTGAGCCGAGACCGCATCATTGCATTCCAGCCTGGGCAACAAGAGTGAAACTCCATCTCAAAAATAATTAAAAAATAAAAGACAAGAAAAGAAAGTGGAGACAAATCGATTTCATTTGAAATGCCAACTCTGATACCTAGGTACCAGTTGCTCAGTTTGCTGTGCTAAACATTCTGAGCTGCAGCAGGGTACGGCGGTTTACCCCTATAATCCCACCACTTTGGGAGGCCAAGGTGGTAGGATCACTTGAGCTCAGGAGTTCAGGGCCAGCCTGGGCAACATGGCGAGACTTTGTCTCTACTAAAAAAAAAAAAAAAAAGATTTTAGCCAGGAGTGGTGGTGTTTGCCTGTAGTCCCAGCTACTCAGAAGGCTGAGGTGGGAGGATTGCTTGAGAGCGGGAGGTCAAGGCTGCAGTGAGCTGCGGTCACACCACTGCACTCCAGCCTGGGTGACAGAGTGAGCCCCATCTCAATAAATAAATAAATAAATAAATAAATAAATAAATAAATAATTTTAAAAAAAGAATTCTGAGCTGTATTTGGGTCACACCTGGAGTCAGGGGGAAAAGTGCCATGACTGACAGTGCTGTTTGCCATGGGCCCAGAAAAGATGGGTGGTGAGGTGCTATACATTTGCCAATCCCGGACTCAGCAGCGTGAGGGAGCAGCATGAAGGGGCTGCACAAGGGAAGTAAAGGGAAGGGAAGGCAAGGGAAATTTTCCTTCCTTCCCAGTGTTTTCTGGGCTGCCCATGCTGCGGGCAGCGAAAAGGCACACATGGCAGGACTGCGCCACCTGGGCTTCAGGGAAATCTGTCAGAGCCTTCAGGAGGTTTCAGGAATAGCCTCAGTTCTTTCTGGAACATTCCAGGAAATTTATTACTTTTTGTTTCATAGGGAGACTTAAGTCTGTCCCCTGAAATAGTAGTCTTAATACTTTATGTTATTATTTTATTACATTTAAAAAAAAAACACTGAAGGAAGGGAAAGCAATTATTCTTCTGTGAAAATCCAGCCATCCAATGAGAGTTCCTAAACCTCTGAAATGTGAACTGTCCTTTAAAGTAGTCTACTTTCTTGCATAGAATCAGTTATAGATGAACAGACTGCATCCAGGTATCTAAATATGAATTTTTAAAGTAAGACAGCTTACACAATACATAGGGTGAATTCAATTTTAGTGGATAAGGTTTTTAAAAAGAGACTTACCAATAAAAAACAAGGTTTTTCTATTGAGAAAATGGAAAGGAAAAAGAATAATCACTCCTCGAAACTTTCTAAAATTCATATTTAATATGAAATCACAATTACTTTCTTGAGGTTATTGAGTTTCAATGTATTACTTTCTTTTTTTTACTTAGAGACTATTTGAATAGCTCTTACTTTCATTTAAGAAAGAATTGTTCTCTTTTGAAAATCTATTTGCATTTGTACTGTTTGCACTTAAGAACCTCTTTCCCTAAATTGCTTTATAATATTTCTAAGTGAAGCTCTGAAATATGCACAATATCTGATAACAATTTGATAGAGAGCAATGTACAGTGTAGGAGACGATTTGCACTGAGAAAAAAATTATAAGGGAAAGCAGAAGTGATAAACTGTTTCTGATTAGTACCTCTGGTTCTCAAGACAAAACCACAAGGAAAAGGCAGCTTATTTCAGAATTAAGGTTGGTTTTTTTGTTTTGTTTTTGTTTTTTTTTGTATTTGTGGATAAAGAAGAAATTTAAAAGACAGTGAGTTTAAAAGGGCAGGCAACTCAATGGAAAAGCGGGTAAATGACTTAGCAGATACCACACCAAAGATGATATTCAAATGACCAGAAAATATATATTAGTTATCACAACACTGTGATAACACTGTACACCCTGCCAGGATAGGTAAAATGAAAAGGCAAATAATAGCAAGTGCTGGTGAGAATGAGGAGTACTACTGGGAGAGATGTACCATGGCACCACCATCATCTGCTAACTTTTGCAGCATATACTAACAGAGCATTTGTGTACCCGAGCACCCAGTGATTGCCCTCCTAGGGACACAACCAACAGAAATGTTTACATTTATGTACCAAAAGACAGGTGCTATAATGTTTATAGCTGCACTACTCTTAGTAGCTCAAACCTGGAAACTACCAAAAGCCTCACCAATGACAGAATGGATAAACTGTGAAACATTCATAAAAATGGAATATTATACAACAGTCAGAATGATCTAAAGCTATATGCAATAATATGAGTGGATCCAAAAAACATATCTTTGAGCAAGAGAAGACATGCATACTGTATGATGACATTTATATGAAATAGAAACACAGGCAAAGTTACCATGCTGCTAGAAGGCTATCCTTGGCAGGGGTGTGGCGTGGGTGCTGTGGACTGCAAGGGAGCATGCAGGGGGCTTCTGGAGGCTGATGATATTCTGATATTCTGTTTTTCTGATTTATTGCTAATTACACAGGTGTGGTCAGTTTGTGGAAACTCACTGAAGTGTACATTCATGATTTCTTCACTAAAAATTTCTGTAACACATCTTTTCTTGTTGTTTTTTGCAGCTGCAGGCTTACATCATTTTAGAAATAATTTTAGAAAACTTGCAATTTGGCAGTTCCTCCCATCAGATATAAAGCCAAAGAACTGACAACAAGCATTGGTATGCTGGCACTGGCTTGTACTGACGTCCAGACTTCAAGGTCAGCAACCTCAGGTAGGTAGCCTGAAGTCAGCCATGGAGAATGCTACAAATCAGAGCTTTCCATGTTTGCCAGCACACCACTGAATAGCGAGAGAGACAAAAACAAAACAACCACTAAATAATAGTAATGATCATAACAACGAAACCAAACATCTGCATTTAAAACTCTAATAGTTGGGTGCGGTGGCTCACATCTGTCATCCCAGCACTTTGGGAGGCTGAGGCAGGAGGATCACTTGAGCCCAGGAGTTCAAGACCAGCCTGGGCAACATAGCAAGACTCCATCTCTACAAAAAAAAAAAAAAAAAAGTAATGGAAAAAAATTCAAATTCAAATAATAATAACAGTATGTAAATAATGCTATGTAAAAATCTAACAATCACTTGAAATTGAAGAATTTGGCATCTAAAATGAATAATACTTTCTTCCCCCAAGAAGTTTAGCACCAAACTGGCTCTTGCCCTGAGATAAGGAATTTCAGACCAGGCTGACAACCCAACTCAGTCCTCAAAATCCTTCTCTTGCAGAATGAGAAGGCACAAGCATATTTACCCATATTCGCCCATTTTGTTTTCACCTTTCATCTCTCTCAATCAAATCTTATTTCTCATTTTAGGAAGTAAATAGTCCAAAATGGCCTTTTAATTACTCCTTGACCCTTCCACCCCACCCTGCCCTTTTCTTTCCTGGCAAGGAAATGACAATGAATGTGGCCTATAGACGAGGGTGATTACAGACCCACCAGTGGGCTGTTCCACCCAGGATGGGGAGGCAGAGCTCAAAGCTGGTCAGTGTGTGTTCTCCTCTCTCCACTTAGCTGTCATTCCGCCCTGTGCTTTTCTGCCTCCCTCTTTCAAGGGGCCAAGAGGGCTGTGGAGGCCCCAGGGCACTTCCAAGGCCCAGGTAAAATAAGGGGAATGAAAGATGCTGCAGCTGCATGGTTCATCTCCTTTTGATCTCACAATGTTCAAGCCCCAACTGAGAAGCTTGAAAGAGGAGGGAATTTAAAGTGTCTCCTCACAAAGGCACAAGCAACAGGCAGCGGACATTTTTATCCAAAGAGACTCTTGTCAGGAACTGAGTCAGAGAAACATCAGTAAGTTTAGATCCTAATTAAATTTGCCGCTAACTGGGACCTTAGCTCTCATATGTAATCCTGCATTCTTATTTTATACACGAGAAGTTGGAGGTGCAGAGGAGTTAAGTGGGTCGCCCAAGGAGGTAGGCACAGGATCCAAACAGAGGCCTCAAACTCTGCATCTCCAAGTTTGTCTACCCTATTTGGCCACTGCCATTTTAGGTTCCTTGATGGAGCCCCAACCCCACTCCTACTCCATGTTAATGTTTCTGAAATTGGGACATACTTTATAATTATTTCATGTAATTCTTTTTCTTGTTTATTGCTTTTTCTTAAAAAAATGTTTTAAAGCCTGTTAATAACTCGTTGATGTACTGGAATCTAGGCAATGTGGATTTGCAACATGTATGCACATTTGAAAATTATATACCAAAGTTTTTTTTTATTAAAAACATCTCTAGGACATTTAAAATCCAATCTAGTTTACACAAAGTTTTCAGGAACTCATACCCACTGAGGGCTGCATTTTGGAAGCACTGCTGTGCAGTTTTTTGCTTGTCCACCATTTTTTCCCTATTTTTCCTGCTCTCCTTGAAGTTATGGGCTGAATTCTTTGCAGACTCCCAGAGGGGAGAGTCAGAAGCCCTTGAAATAAAATGGAATTAAAAGTGGCAGTGGGGATGCCTGAGCTACTTTACTTCTCAGAACTTCCCAAGGCAGGGAATGGGTCTGATCGATCTGAATTTCTCATTGCTCTTGGCCACCTTTTCACTAACCCAACTTCTGCCTTTGTTTGGTGTAAAACCCACTGAATGCAAAAAATCTGTTGTGGGTTCTCTGTGTCAGAGAACACAGGAATTCAACAAATGTTTCATTAAATACATTTTTACTTATTATTTAAAAATTTTTTCCACTGCTGTATTCCCAATACCTACAAGAGTACTGGAGCACCAATAGAAATGGCTAAATGACTTTTGAATAATAAAAGCTATTGTTATTAAATACCTGTGAATGCTGGGCAACTTTTCAAAGACAATCTCATTGATTCTGCTCTATAACTATAGGAGGTGGTGTGTTGCCTGTTTCACAGATGAGGAAACCGAGATACAGACGGGATAAATAACTGACCAAAGACACACTCAAGGGGAAGAAGTTGAGGTTTTCAGGCTCCAAAGCCTGGGTTCTTTCTCAGAATGTACTGGTCCCCCTTTTCCAAAGAATAATAAGTCCTCAAGTTGAGGGGTGTCTCTAAGGGACTGTCAACCCCTTGCTAGAGATTTTGTCTCTCAGACTTCCTTTCCTCCATTCCTTCATCTTTGCCTGCTCTGTGAAAGGCACTGTGTCTTTGGCTGCTTGACTTTCCCTCGTTCCCAGGGGAGGGACCTACACGTGAGGTGAAGCAGCCATAAGCATTTCAGCCACTCTCTCCATGCTTTAGGTACCCTTCTATCTGTATAGATACAGAATCATAGTAAAAACTTGGGTTTACTACAAAAGACTTTCTCATACATTCATTCTGCCATCCAGTCCTCATCACCACCCTGGGTCTAGTCAGAAATTGCTAGCGCCATTTAACATGTGCTAAAAACTCACATTAATTAGGAGGTTATTCTGGCCAGGCTGTTTTAAGGGCTTTGTGTCTATCATTCCTTTCATCCTTGCAAAAATCCTTGATGGATGGTCTGATTATCTCAATTTTCCAGATGAGAAAACTAAAGCACAAAGAGGTCAAGCAACTAACCCAAGTTCACAGCTTACCATCGTCTGTCCCCCTACGAGATACAGGTCCCTATTCCTAAGCCCTCAATTGTGTTGCCTGAATAGCAGTAGACCCTGGAACAGAATCTAGTTTTCTTGACCTTACAGCAATAAACTGCCAAATGCCATTTGAGCAGTCCCCACTATGGTTTTATTAGGAGATGGCCTCTTCAGAAGCACTCTAGTCCTTTGGCTCCAACTCTCATTTTAGCGCACGCTATAAATAGCTTAATAGAGACTGGTTAAGCCCTCTCCGCCATGCTCATTCTATTTCCTGTTTCTCCTATTTTATTGTCTGTTAACTTGAATTTCTACTGTGCATCTTGAATTCTCCTAACTTATGTACTGTGTCAAAATGCTTGTCATCATTTGCAGTCAGCCAACAAGCACTGATTTGGGTACAATGTAATGGCATATATATTCAACTGCTTTTAGGAGCTGGGAGGATGCAGCCTCATGTTTCCCACAGGTGACACAGTGGCCAGGATAGGGTGTTTTAAGGTTTGAGGTAAGGTGACCATGAGCTGTCAAACTTTAGTCCTGGCCCTCAGTCTCACTTCCAATTCTTTTTTTTCTTTTTCTTTTTTTTTTTTTTTGAGACAGAGTCTTGCTCTGTTGTGGAGAGTGGAGTGCAGTGTTGCAGTCTTGGCTCACTGCAACCTCTGCCTCCTGGGTTCAAGCAATTCTCCTGCCTCAGCCTCCCCGAGTAGCTGGGATTACAGGTGCACACCACCATGCCCGGCTAATGTTTGTATATTTAGTAGAGACAGGGTTTCACCACATTGACTAGGCTGGTCTCGAACTCATGTCCTCAGGTGATCTGCCCGCCTCAGCCTTCCAAAGCGCTGGGATCACAGGCATGAGTCACCACTCCCAGCTGTCCTAAACCAATTCCAATGAGTCTCCCTGTTAAATCAACATTCCTGGTGGAAAAAACACTGATATGAAATCACACCTCACAGCATAGTTCAAACAGGAAGTCTTCTTCCAGCAACAGCTGTTCCTTACCTTGGTTTCAATACATTATAAAAACCAGTTCATCTCAGAGGCATCATGGAATTACAATAGTCACATACCATTATCTGTGTAACGATTATCCATTCTTCTTTCTGGGCATATAAAAGCATTTTGGATATGCAATCAAACTAGAAATCTCCCTCACTGTGTGAACGTCCCAATTGAGCAACGAAGTAAACCTGAAGCTCTGTGCCGCTGAACAGCTCATGGTCTTATCAATGGTCTTATCAGATGAGCCAGTGGTCTAATCACCAGTATCCTGAACTTGAATCAGCAACAGTAAGGGCCTCACTCAGCCTATGTCAGGCCTTGAGATAGTTACAGTGAGGATGGAGCTCTAAACACGGATCTTCTAAATTCGTTAACATGGCTGGGAAGATAAAAGAACAGTAGGACAGGAAGGAATGTAGTGGGTATATTGTGCCACTGATAAATACGATTTAATACCTAAAGAAAATTATGAGATATGAACAAATACTAAATGAAATTAATTTTCAAATCCAATATTTATACAAATTTTATAGAAATCTTTTCAGATATACCAATTAAATAATTTCTCCAAAAACACTCTTGGATTCACAATAGCCAAGATATGGAAAAAACCTAAGTGTATACCAACAGACAAACAGATAAAGAAAATATGGTATGTATATATGTATAAATACATATATACACAATGGAATGTCATTCAGCCCTAAAAAAGAAGATCCTGCCACTTGCCACAACGTGGCTTATGCTAAGTAAATGAGGAAATTATGCTATGTGAAGTAAGCCAGACACAGACAGAAAAATATTGTATGATATTTACTGTACAACATACAATGATGTTGTATGATATTTTAAAGTATTACTTATGTGGAATCTAAAAAAGCCTAATATACAGAAATAGAGAATAAAATAGTGGTTACCACGGTGGGGAGAAAATGAGGGAGATGTAGGTCTGATAATTCAAAGGAGGAGATATGTAGGATAAACAGGCCTAGAGATCAAATGTATAACATGAGGACTGTAGTTAATAATATTATATTGTATTAGGGATTTTTGTTAAAGAAGTAGATTTTAGCCGCTCTTGTCACACACAAAAAAGTAACTATGTGAGATGACAGATATGTTAGTCTGCTTTACTATAGTAACCATTTTTCTATCTGTATCCCATAACATCATGTTATAAACCTCAAATATGCACAATACATTTTAAAGTAAAACAAAATAAAAATGCTCGTTTAATTTTTGATGGCACTTTCACAATAATCTTTTGTACATGTAGTTTCAGAAAACTTAATAATAGGCACTAATCCAAAAGCCATCATAACATGCAAATTAAATAATGTGAATGGAAAATTGATGACTTTGTTCTCATAAAAGGGATAGAGGACTGTAGAAAGTGAAACTGCAATAATAATTGAACTATTTGGCTCCACTCAGAAGAGAATAATTAGCCAATCTTTGGCTAGTCTCCAAATTGAATAATAATCTGTGACCTACTAATTCACTCCTTCCCTGTTTTACAGATGGAATTTATAAATTATTCTTTACTTCTGCCCTCAATGTAAGTAGAACTTCCAGGTTCTACTAAGTATCTGACCTATTTCATTTCCATATTGGCTATATGTCAATGGATTCTGTGTTTACATATAGTTTAATCATTTTATGGCATGTTTCAAAAGAAAAGAATTATGTGAGTGCATTTTTTATATAGCCCAGATGTGTATGTTGTAATCTTATTTTAACATTACAGGTTATTGGGCAAGTGCATTACAATAATCTATTGTTAGGATCAGTGCCAGCCCTAAAGCTGCTACACATGAGGTATACATAATTCAAGGAACTGTCAGCACTGGGATCTTCACTGGGAATGACGCCAGGGCTGGGCAAGTCAATGTCAGGCTGGAGTAAAGGGTGCACACACCAGGTGGGCTAGGTAGAGAGAGACTTCCTCAGTTTGTGGTCAACGACTTAGAGCTAGATGGTCAGAACAAGCCATAGAGATGACCAGGAGGGAAGGCACATACCTTGGAACCAAAGCCGTGCTTGCAGACAGGAAGGCAGAAACTAGAAGATACACAGGAGACTACGGAGGGAGAAGGAAGGAGTGGAGAGTGGTAGTGGTAAGATGCCAAAAAAGCTAGCAAGTAGTGCAAATGAATGGGGAGGGGAAAATTTTGCCTCATCCCAGAAACTTCTTTTGTGCTTTTTGCTAGGGCAGGAGCCGACCAGACAGCCAATCCAAGGGGACAGTCATACTGCCATGTGTTTTCTGTGTGAGAGGCATAGCAAAACCTAACATCAACAATTTTTTTTTCTTTTCTAGACTCATGTGGGAACTTCTATCAACAGATTGATCTTTGGGGGAAAGGTAATCTCTATTGAAAGCCAATGTTAAAAAAGAGAATACATTACTTATAATAAGGGAAAATTCATGTAATAGTATACACATATATAATGTCCCCTTAAAGAGAGAAAACAAAGTCAATGTAAACTTTGATAGTTGTAATGTGGAATATAGAAAAAAATGTGATTATGCGTATCTGAGGGCATGGAAGAGTCCCCAAAAGGGAGAACAGGTGTTTCAAATGAGCTTCATTGAACACACACACACACACACACACACACAGACACATACGCACACACACAGAGAAACAACTAAAAAACTGGTCTTTGGATGTTCAGAATTCTTAATGTAAATAATAATTTAAAAAGATTTTTCGGCAATATATACTGTGTCATTTGGGTGATTTAACGTTCTGGGATTTTTCTAACTTTAAAGAGGGTTGAGTAAATGATCTTCAAGATCCACTGTCCCAATTCTATCCATTTATAACTCTCAAACTTAGGGGAAGAACTCACCTTTTTGACACCTGGAAGTGACTTTTTGGAATACTGCCATGGTAACCCTTAGTAACAAGAGTCATAGACCACAAGAACCTCATGATATACTGAGGTAGCCTCCATTTCCAAAGCCAGGAGAAGTGGAAGCTGGGTAAGGAGGATGAGGAACAGCTGCTATATCCAGGGACCCTGATAAAGAAATGATTTCCTCCTCCTGCTTTTGGACTTTTCCATGTTTCCTGTTTGTCAAAGCCAATCTAGATGGACTTTATCCAAGTTCTGTCTCAGAATTGGCTTATTTTGAGATATGATGCAAATAATTTGCAGTAGGTCCTCATAGGCCAGTCTTGATAAGATTTCCTCCCACGCAGGTCTATGTCTGCTTTTTCCCTCCTGTGAGTGTCTGAGAATTGAGAGGCTCACACCTATGTCTCTTCCATTTTAAAAGTAAATAAGTATCCAGCATAAAGAACTCTCATAACTCAACAATAAAAGAAAGACAACCCAATTAAATGACGGCAAAGACTTTAAATAGACATTTCTGTTAAAAAAGACATAAAATAGTCAATAAGCACATGAAAAGATTCTCAACATCACTAGTCATTAGAGAAATGCAAATCAAAACCACAAGACTTCACCTCACATCCACTAGAATGGCCATAATAAAAAGGACAGACAATTACAAGTGTTACTGAGGATGTGGAGAAATTGGAACACTCATACACTGCTGGTGGGGATGTAAGATGGTACAGCTTCTTTGGAAAACAGCTGGTCTCAAATTTTTAAACATGAAGTTAGTGTATGACTCAACAATTCCACTCCTAGATATGTACTTCAGTGACTCCAATTCTCTGACACCAGTAGGCATCCTGCAATTCAATCCTATTCTGACACAAACTACCAGAGTTAGATTCCACAGCTTTAAAGGATCAGTCCCACAGGATTGCCCTCACTTCAGATTCCAGGTGCAAGTCCTGGGTCCCCAGGCTACCTGAACTTCTTTCTGACTTGATTGCAACCTTGGATCATCCCCTTCTCAGGTTTGATAATTCACTACGATGACTCACAGAACTCAGGAGAACACTGGTTTATCACAGAGGATACAACTCAGGAACAGCCAAATGGTAGAGATGCATAGAGTGAGGTACTGGGGGAAGGGTGGCATTTCCACACCCTCTCTGTGTGCCACTCTCCCAGCACCTCCACGTGTTGTCTAACCTGGAAACTTTCCAAATCTTGTTATTAAAGAGTTTTTATAGAACTCAATCTCCAGCCACCCTCGCTGCCCTAGGGGTCAGAGGTCAGTGGGTGGTGCTGAAAGTTCCCACCCCTAGAGCTCATATTTGGTCTTTCCGGTGACCAAAAGATTCTCAACATCATTAGTCATTAGAGAAATGCAGTTCACATTTGGACTTTCCGGTGACCAGCCCCCACCCTGAAGCGACCTGGGGGCTGACCCTGATCACCTCTGGTCAAAAGACACTTCTAACTCAGGAAATTCTAAGGGTTTTAGGAGCTCTGAGCCAGGAACCAAGGACAAAGACCAAACATATTTTTTACTATATCATGATACTCAAGGTAATTGAAAACGTGACCACATAAAAACTTGTATGTGAATGTTCATAGCAGCATTATTAATAATAGCCAAAAAGTGGAAGTAACCCAAATGTCCATCAACTGATGAATGGATAAACAAAATGTGCTATATCCAATACAATAGGATATTATTATAGGATAATTAGTCATAAAAAAGAATGATGTACTGAGGCATGCTACAAGGTGGATGAACTTTAAAAACATTACATGAAGTAAAAGAAGCCAGATACAAAGGCCACATATTTTATGATTTCATTTATATGAAATACCCTGATTACACAAATCCACAGAGTCAGAAAGTACACTAGTGGTTGCCAGGAGTTGTGGGGGTTGAGCGGTGACTTAATAGTTGAGGTTTCTTTCTGGGATGATAAAAATATTTTGGAATTAGATTCTGTACTGGTTGCACAACTCCGTGAATGAATCTAATAAAAACTATTGAATTATCCACTTTAAAAAGGTGAATTTTATGGTATGTGAGTTACATCTCCAAAAAAAAAAAAAAAAAAAAAAGTGACATGCAGTCCCCATATAAGAGCAAGCAACCTCAACTTTGTCAGGAGGAGTGTGACCAAGCTATATGTAGCATCTCTTCTGTGCAGTAATGGTGGGTATAGTGGTTAAGACACAGAATATGGAGTCTGGCTCTTTAAGGGGAAAGCTTGGTCTTGGCACTTGGGAACTATGACTTTGGGTTTCTTAGTTTCTTAGTCTCAGTTTCCTCATCCGTAAAATGAGAATAGTAATGGTTCTTGCCTCATAGAGTTGTGGGAATTCCCTCCCTTATCACATAGAAATTACTTAGATCGGTGCCTAGACCACTGTGTACTTGAAATATAACAGATTCCTACATCTTGCTTCCTTTGATAGACTAGAACTTGATACTTTTCTTCATGAAGTGAATCTTTGTCTAGTTTTCTAATACCTAGGTTTTGAAATATGTGTGGGGTTTATGTAGTTTATTTGAAATCCTTAGTTTTTTAAATTAATTAATTAATTAATTAATTTATCTAGAGACAGGGTCTCACTTTGTCACTCAGGCTGCAGTGCATTGGTGTAATCGTGGCTCACTGTAATCTTGAACTCCTGGGCTCAAGTGATCCTCCTGCCTCAGGAGGATCCTCAGTAGCTGGGACTACAGGCATGCGCCACCATGCCCAGCGAATTAAAAAAAATTTTTTTTACAGACCAGTTCTCAGTATGTTGCCCAGGCTGGTCTCAAACTTCTTCCACCTCAGCCTCCCAAAGCACTGCGATTACAGGCGTGAGGTACCATGCCCAGCCGAGATCTCTAGTTTTAAAATACTTTGCAGCAACATTCTTCACACGTCTGTGGAGTTAAGATGCTGGCGTTCATTGATTCCTAGTCAAAAAGTAGGAGAAGGAAATCTTTGAGTTACAAAATGGGGAGAGATGATGAATTCAGATCTGGGCATCCTGAATGTGAGGGAGTTGAGAAACATATCCAAGTGGAGATGCCAGCGAGCTTTAGGGTTCAATGCAAAATATTTGATTAATGGCTATGACTTCAATAACAAAAAATGTGAACTTCTGACATTTTGAAATACATTTTAACCAAAATAGTATTTAGTGTGGTACAATGGACTTGAGAGTTAAACAGGGCCTAGGTTCAAGCCCTGCCTTTGTCAAGCTATATGATTCTAGGCCATCAATCAACCCCTTGAAAATAATAATAGTAATCTCAAAATGTTGTGTTAGTATCACATCAAATAATGAATGGCAAGTAAACAAGAATTGAGGATATTCTAAATGCTAGAAGCATTCATTTTCTTTTTAGCTTGATAGTATTTAAAAATATATGTGAAATATTTATGTACTGATTTGACCATTAATACCAACACTTTTAGTAAGAGTCTTTATATCTAAATAGCAAGAGCTTACTATCAATTCAAACTTTTCCACACTTTTTAAAATACGTAGTGACCAGAGCAACCAGAAATCCATGTCCTAGTTCAGGTGTAAATATGCCATTTTTGAATCCTTGCTTATTGAGCTTGGTGAGGCCAGTCTGGAAATTCAGTGTTTACACAAGTTTCTATATTCCATATTTCTTGATCCTTAAAGTAAAAAGTGGAGAAAATTCCATTTAATACTGAATAATGTTTTAGTTCCATCCATGATAGATTCACTTCCATAATGGCAGAAGGTAGCCGGATGACACAAGGTAGTATGTAAACATCATTCAGCTTCATACTGCATTGATTATGTGCTGAAAGCTGTTTATCATATTTCCTTGCTAAGTCTTGGCTAGATGACTGGTGGTCAATAAAATCAATAGTAACTGTTAAAAGTACCATAGATTTATCTGTGCCATGTTAGACTTACTAGATTGGATGAATGTCCAGTTTTACATACGATTTTATGTGACTAATGCTCTTGGGATAACATTATTCCAAGATAATGGGACAGCATAAGTGACACCATTTTATTAGTTTTATGAATTGATGTGCTTCATGATTGCATAAATATCAGCAGTGCTAGGTAATGGACTATACATATCTGTAGTAAAATGTGTAGTAAAATACTCTGTTGAGTATTTGCACTGATGAAAAGAAACTAAAGTACAGATAATCAAAAGAGGTAGACTATGTCATAGAGTCATATGGCTTTGGATGAGTTGGGCTTACAGTTGAGCCTGTGTATATTTGACCATCCAAGATTTTGCTCCCTACAAAATCACAAAGCCTGTTATAAAGACCTGCTCTAGACAGAAAGTGTTTAATTCCCCATATTGCCATTTACTCCTCTCTGCAAACTGCTTTGTTCAGAGACTAATAATGCCTTAGACTGACAGAGAGTGCAGGCCAGAACAGTGTTATTCTCTCAGGCTCTCCTGGAGCATGGGAGTGAGTGATGAATATTTGGTGCTACACAGTTATTTCTTAAAGTGCAGGCTGCAAGCAAAGTAAGAGTGAGAGGAGATGAGCAAAAACCTCAATAAAGCTGAACTGATGCTACCCGGCTAGAAAGTCAGCGTCACATGAATAAATCAGCGGTGGATGAGAATTAACCATCTACGTGTACTCCTGACAGAAGGTGGCTATTCCCGCACCAAAGAACAACGTTTCTATTTCCAAAGCCAGCTCTTTAAAAGGAACAGTTTCTTCTTTGATCAGAACTGTTAGTATAAAACACACAGTTCTGCTTCTGTGCAAGGCTTATGAAAAACAATTTTATTTGGCAGTGTTTAAATCCATTCTTAAACAATATCCTCTTCTAGTTCACATATTCCTTTTTATACTTACAGTGAAAGCTGGATCAGCTTTCTATTCTGAACTGGAATACGCATATTTTCTCTTAATCACATAGGCGAACGGTACAAGAAAAAACTGAAAATAAACAGATACTTGCTTACAGATTTAAACATATTTTGTGTTTTCAAAAATGGACTTATAAATGTTTAGATCTGTAGAAATAAAGATACTTAATGCCTATGGACTTTTATTTTGAAAATCTACATATTAGTTTATGGTTTTTTTTGTCTGTAATTATTAATATCTACTTATCTGTTTGTGGTTTTTATATCTGTAAATGTTGAGATGCATTATGTTGTTAGAAGAAGGACAACGCTCCATGGCTAAGCTGGTAGAATCTTACTGCCTACTTGTTACTTAGTTCTGACAGACAGGCAGGATGAACCCCCTACAAGGTAATTAGGCCTGTACCTCTGATGATCTGGTCTGTGGAATATTCAACATACTTGTCACCTCTTTCCTTCTGCACCAGAATTTCTTTTCTAAATTTATTTTGTCACAAGGAATCTTGGGAGAAAAATGACTCAATTTCTCAGTAATTTTCATACATGAGAACTGAAGGAGTCCAGCTATCTGTTATGTCATTGAAGTTTTTGTAAGTTCATAAAACTGTGCTTTATAGGTATACTTCCTGGGCTTATCAGAAAGTAGAACAGAACAGCAGTTAAACATGTGAGCTGTAGAGTCAGACAGCCAGGATTCAAACCCTGACCCTGCCAATTACAATGGGTGTGACTTCATAATCTTCCGGTGTCCCAGTTTTCTCACAGGAAGATGTGTGGATTATGAAGATTAAATGAGAAAATGCTGTAAAAATCTTAGAGCAGTGCCTGGCATGTAGTAAGTGCCCAGTATATTTTAGCAAAAAGTATAAAATACAGGTTTTCAAATTTAATGATTACTGTCAGGCTAATTTGAGAAATTTGAAATACCGGGTTATATTGCTAGTTAATAGTTTTCCTCTACTGATTATTTTCTTCATTGAACCAACTTTTATTTAACTTCTACTAAGTACAGAAACAGAGTAAAAGAAGATAGATAAGAAACAGTCTATGGCATTGAGTTATTAGGGTTCAGTGGAAGATTTCTCACAGGAGCAGTTATAATACAGTGGCAGGATGCTCAGGGTTAGAGCACAGATATGGACGCCATGGAGGAGGGTGAGGAGAACAGGTGATAGGTCTGGGGAGAGAGTCTGGGACCAAACTGTGAAGAGGAAGGGGATTGAGATGAACAGACCTGTTTTAGATAATCAGGTACAAACAGGAATTGAAACCATGGAGTGGATGAGTTTCTTGAGACAGGTGTGTTGAGGACTGGCGGGGTGGGGGAGTAAATGATGTTTGTTTATTCATGACTAGACACTCAAAAAAAGTTTTATTGCTTTTTCAGCTTAAACTGAATCAGCCAAAATGAAGAAAACTCCCTCTCTACAGTTATTTAATAAAAGAGTGTCTGCAATTAAACACAACTAGGGTGGGGGGAGGTGGCGGGCATTGCTGGTGTAGGTGTAATTCTGGTGGGTAGGGTAGCAGCATCAGATTCCCCATTGGCAGGCTGGTCTGGTCAGCTGTGGAAGCTGACTCATCTCAACTGGGTGTGGCCAGGTTAGTTGGTCTGGTGATCTGAAGGTCTGGTCTAAGAAACTGGGGGAGGGCAAGCCTAATGGACAGGAAGGGAGGGGCTCTATGGAGAAGGTCAGAGGATGTCAAGGAGAAGGCAGCTAAGCGGGCAGATGGGACTGTGACTAGACCCATGGCCAACATGCTGCACTTTAGGCCTGGATAGTTTAAAAAGAAGGCAAAACCAGGGCCAAACAAAAGTGAAATGATGTCATGATGATTTTCCTGACGCAGATGCAGTTAGAAAAAAAGAAAACCTGCTGTTAAATATATTTTGCTCGGGTTTTCTTGGGTGATCTCACTTGGAGTTAGTTCTCAGTTTAGGATAGGGGCCCAGTTTAGGGTTGTGAGAACAGCACAGGGGAATGATTTTGGCTTTGAGATGTCCTTTGGGCTGAATTAGATATGCTGCTTAACAAAACCTAGATGGTCTCTGACAGTGTAGGTACCCTGTGGTGGCCATTCTATAGATAACGCTTGTTCTAAGGTTAAAAATTGACCCCAAATGTCAATATAAAAATATTAGGAAAACCTGGAATGTATTAAACAAGCATTTACCTTCATAAGTTGTTATGCTATGTTGTCCCCAGAGCAATATTAAAGTTTTAAGCTTTTAATATTGTCTTTTTCTGCTTATCAAAAGTATCTTTAAAAAAATCTATTTTTATCTACCACAGATTAATGAAAAACTCAATTAGACCAGTCATTTGGTATCATGTATACAAGACCTAAAAGTAGTCTAAAGTAGAATGAAGTGATTTTTTTATTATATTACATTAATATTCCTCATGCCTAAAATCATTTTTTGTTATTTACAATAGAAAGGGGGACAACATGTATTCCAGTCCATACATATAAATACTACAAAACTTATGTTAATTATTTTTACCCCTTTGATTTTCAATGTTTAAAAAATAAAATAAATTTAACTTTTAACATTCGCTTTAAGAATTAAAGCAAGATTTAAGATGTGAGGATAGGTTTGCTGCAGACATAGTTTTAGGTATTCTAATCTACATAGACAAGAAATGAATAACAATTACTTACTAACTTATTCACTAATAACTGCCTGAACTAGTGTTCTCCAAACTTGTGTGGCACTCTAAGGGAGTTTCCAAAGTTGGACAAATTTGGAAAATGCTACATTGAATCAAGTGGCTTTGTTTGCTGCAGGATGTATATATACAGGAATATTGATACAATGTACAATGTGAACTACCAGCAGCCTATTCAGAATGGAGAATCTCAAACTTATTTAACTATGGAAAATTTGTGGAAGCAGAGTTTGAGAAATGCTGACCTAGAGTATAGATAAAACAAAAACAATCGTGGAGTGCTCATACTCAGAGGTTTTCTTGCCTTTGAAAACAAACAAATCAATTATTGGCAGAAGTTCGATTTCAGAACCTTCAGGTGTGGCCTAATTTTCTTAAAAGTGTCATCACTACATACATGGAGTAATTTCGAGTTGGTTAAAAAAAAAAATTCTCTTCAGCCTCTTTGTGAACAACCTCACAATAAAAATGGCTGAAGAAAACAACCAAACGGCTAATAAAAGCTACCCAGTGATGAATGGGTAGATAGCATTGAATATGATATGATTTTTGCTTCATTGAATCAAAAACTGCCCCTCTATTTGTATTTATGGCATCAGAATGCAGCCTTCTAAGCAAAATATTCTAAAGACAATATCTAGGATGAATAAAAATTAGAATCTTCAAATAAAGTATTTAAATGTGTTAATTCATATGCTTTTATAAGTCAGGACTTCTTGGTTGCAAGTGGCAGGAAACCAACACAAACAAGCTAAAGCAAAAAAAAAAAAAAAAAAAAAAAAGACTCTCAGTGGACACTAACATGAGTAAGTAAGAAATTAGATGCTATTATAATTAACTGAGATTCAAAGATTTGTTACTGGAGCATAGTCCAACCTGACTGATACAGACAGTGAACTTAGTTTCTAACTTTCTAGTTCCATTCCTCTGGTGAGCTGATTTTATTTCAGTTCCCATGAAATCCTCTGAGATTACAAGTGGGTTTCTGATCCTTTCAATGAATAATCCCTGATAAAACTGATAAAAAATGATATTTATTTATAACTATTTGGTTTCTTAAACATTTATCTTGTAATAGGTTCTTCTATCCTTCTCTATGCCAAAGTTAAGTTGTATATGCATATACACACTTTGAAAAGTCCATCAACTTGTTTAGGTGAGGAAAGTGCAATGTATTATACTGACGGTAAGGACAAATGTTCCCTGTACATTATTCTCATTACACAAGAACAGATGGCTGTGATAATTGTCTCTTGCTTTATGCAAACTGTGATTTGACCTGAAATTCCAATTAATAGCATCTTTTCATGACATATACCGGAGAAACAATTTCTGCTACTTTAAACTGGCAACAATATCTTTATTGGAGAATATGAAAAAAACTAAGCCTTAACAGCTATTCTAGCTTTCTTATAGAGAAACAGAATACTTTTGCTTAATATATAAATCTTTGTATAATATTCTTATTTCTCGAGCTTAATTCAACTGAATATTCTCTCTGGACCCATGAGGAAGGGGCTCACTCTTTTAGGCCACCTTTCAGGGCAGCTTTGGACTGTACACTATGCTCTGAAAGGATCCAGAAAAGCACCCCAAGTTGGGGGATGAGATTTTTACGCAGTAATTGTTGACTGGTGAGACACTGACTTCTGTTTTACATGAATAGTTTATGGTTGTGTTGAACTGAAATAGTAAATTATAAACATTTAAATTACCTTATCAAAATCCTTTCACAAATATAGTTTTAACTCCCTTACATCTTTGTAGGTGGGAAGTACGGACAGGTGATGATACTTGCAAGAAGTTTCCTGCAAGTAAGTGGCAGCATTGGTTCTAGAACCTGGATCTCCTGTTGTCTAGTTATTTCCATTATGCCTGGGTACAAAAAGGAATAACTGTCTTCTCTGTAACATTTTCCTTAATATCTGTAAAAATGTTTACATGGCACACAGAATGTTCTAATTGTACAAAAGAAATGTAAAAACATGAACATATGCTGCCTGTTACATTTACCACAGGAATATATAGACTATACTGTGTTTACTGCTGACATATAGTTAACTGAATATCATTTTAGTGGCATTATATAACACATTTTGCTACATAAATCTTTAATGAGATGCCACCATAAAGCTAAGCAGATATTTTTTTCCAGAATATTTTGGAATTGAAGACATATTAACTGACAGTTTATTTTAAAATACTGTTTAAATTGCACATTTTCATTTATAAAAACAAAGGTAAGAGAAAAATAACATCTGAGACAAGATTAAGAATGAATAGTGTTTAGAATAGAAAGGAAAAGAAAATCTTTGCTCAGTAGCATGAACACAAAAGGATCATTACAATTATATTACTGATTCAGTGACTTCTTTTTTTTTATTTTGAGACAGTCTCACTCTGTCACCTAGGCTAGAGACCAGTGGTGAGATCTCGTCTCACTGCAACCTCCGCCTCCCAGGTTCAAGCAATTCTCCTGCCTCAGCCACCCAGGTAGCTAGGACTACAGGCATGCGCCACCACGCCCAGTTAATTTTTGTATTTTCAGTAGAGATGGGGTCTCAACATGCTGGCCAGGCTGGTCTTAAACTCCTGGCCTCAAGAGATCTGTCTGCCTCGGCCTCCCAAAGTGCTGGGATTACAGGCGTGATCCACTGCGCCTAGCCCTGATTCACTGACTATTGAAACTCCAGGAATTCAAGGATAATATCAGGATTTACGAATGTGAACTCCTTAAAATCACAAAGTAATAGTAGTGGTTTCAATTGTCCGTTTTAAAGTATCTACAAAATCACTTTTTTGGTGTTATAATTCTTTTTTTTTTTTTTTTTTTTTTTTTTTTTTGAGGCAGGGTCTCGCTCTGTCGCCCGGACTGGAGTGCAGTGGCCGGATCTCAGCTCACTGCAAGCTCCACCTCCCGGGTTTACGCCATTCTGCCTCAGCCTTCCGAGTAGGGACTACAAGCGCCCGCCACTTCGCCCGGCTAGTTTTTGTATTTTTAGTAGAGATGGGGTTTCACCGTGTTAGCCAGGATGGTCTCGATCTCCTGACCTCGTGATCCGCCCGTCTCGGCCTCCCAAAGTGCTGGGATTACAGGCTTGAGCCACCGCGCCCGGCCTATAATTCTTTTAACGAGTTAAGTTGAATAAAGGAATGTAGCAAGTACTGATACTAAATAAAAACTGCTACCAAATATTTGACTTATAAGACCAGTATTATTATTATTATTCATGTGTTATTATTTTTCATGGATTTTTGAAGGCCACAAATATCTGAAAAACATTTTAATCTGGCCAGTTGAAAACTAGTGAATTTCAACCAGATGTTTTTAATACCACTTTAAAAATAAACTTCAGTCATTTTACTATATCTTGAGTGTGTAAGATGATGATTTACGCCTGTGGGAAATACTTCTCTGCAGGACTTGCTTTATCAGTGGAAATGACTAATACGATAGAATATGAATGAAAACTTTTCAGGTCTAGTAATAACCTGTGTTGATAACTAACTGCCCAACTTTGGGCAGTTAGTATAATTCTTTTCTGTCTTATTAGTATAGTTAGTATAATTCTTTGCTGTCCTCTTTTTGCAGGGCATAGAAATTCTGAACCGTGAGTTTTTGTGGAGATAGAAGTACCATTAACTAAAACATAAACTATATAAGAAAACTGGCTGCTAACACATTAACTTCCTTATTAAGTAAATAAGGTGGGGGAGTAATGTTTGTTGTTCATCTAACAGATGACAAGTGAATGTTAAAATATGTCATCCTTCTGTCTTATTTTTTTCTTGGCAGTTTAATAATCCTCATATTGACTGAAAAAAAATTATGTGTACTTACTATTTTGGAAAAAATGTGCAAAAGATCAGAGAATAAATGGTCTTCTAGCCTACTTACGTCATGTCTCAAGGGTTTTAACATTCTTTTTCGGTAGGTAGGTATCTAAATTTCAACTCAGGCAGCACCAGTGTCTGTCTACTCATAATTTCTATTGCCAATAAAACAAATGATTTAACATTTCAAATTGACAAGGGGCTTGACAGAGATTTAAATGTTTCTTTTGGTCTTAATAGATCAAGGATAGGCTCATCATAAAAAAATAATAATGCTGTGGTTTACCCATTCTAATTAGCTTGTGACTCTAAATTCTTTTTCCAGACAGAGTGATTAGTTTTTTAGTTCCAAGGATACTTTGTAGGGCAATTTAACATGGACTATAATTAGCAGCTTAAAAGTGAAATCAAAATATGAATAAAAAACTGGCTGTGAACTCAAGTTTTGAAAACTTTCGAAATTAAATGTCGTTTTCAAAAATTTAAATTCAGCTGTTCTGAAAACAGTGGTGTGTGCCCAGTTAGGCTTCAATTTGTGCTAAATGAAATCTCCATCAGTACTAATATGATTTAATAGGTTATATGCGAGAATAGAATGACTGTAAACATGGATTATATTCAACTGGGTTAAGGAGTTGAGAAAACTTTCACTGATTGCTGAAAATCAACGACTTTTTTCCTTGCTGTAAACAAAATATCAATGTTCCAGCCTTAACTCCAGGGTTGGCCACTTGCAAAAGCTACCCTTTCTAGTCTCCAAGGTATTTTGGGAGACCAAGCGAGGCCACAGCTGAGGCCTGGGCACCATCTTCACTGCTTTATCTCATCCTTGGGTATGCAACTCAGTGACGTAAAGAAAAGCTCCTTCCAATCATCCTGAATCCCTGCCCTGCACTCCACAGCCCCAACTAAATGGGTCATTTAAAAAAATGAAAAGCAAATTCATGCACATCCCTTCAAGAGTGGTTCCCTTCCTTCTAAGCAGTGTGGGCATATTATAAGGATCTTCCTCATGAGGCTTATTTCGTTTATGTCTGTGTGTGTACAGGCAGCAATAGATAAATACAAAAATAACATAATTAAAATATATAGCATGCCACACAGGGATAAATACTACTGAGGAAACCAAAGCTGAAAGGGAACTAGCGGGTGTCTGGGTGGGTGGCGCTGTAAAGATGATACTTGAGCAAAGAGCTGAAGGATGCAAGTAAGTGACTCATTCGGATGTCAGGTAACTGGGGAAGAGAGCTTCAGGCTGAATGAACACCAAATGCAAAGGCCCTGGGGTGGGGAGGTGCCTGGCGTCACTTGAGGAACAGTAAGAAGCAGTGTGGCTGGAGCAGAGGGAGTAAGTGGAAGGCAATGAGGTCGAGGGGGCCAAAATGGAAAAGAGGTCATGTAGGTCCTCATAGACCATTCCAAGGACAGGCTGAGAAGCGTAGGAACAATTGGAGGGTTTTGAGCAGAGGAGTGGCACGACCTAACATGTTGCTAAAGCCTCTTGGTGTCTAGCCATGTGGAAATATCATCAAAAGAGATTGGAAAGATAAATCTGGTAACAGGTGTCCCAAAGTTTGCACATATTTGCACATATAACTACTGAGAGGAAAGGGGTTGAACTCTGGAGAAGTGGGTGTGTGTGCAGTTGGGAGGAGGTTTCCCTAGGAGATGCACCTTGGCTTCCAGTCCGCGACTGCGCAAATTCCGGTCCTGACCCTCTAGTCCCAGGTTCCAACTCCAGAAGGGTTCCGGCCCAAGTCTGCACGTCGCGTTGCCATAGAGACCGCTGGCTGCCCTCTCCCCTCTGTCTTTTGAGCACGTGGCACCAGGACCTTGCGTTCTCTCCAGCTCCAGAGCCAGGTCTGGCCCACAGCCGGGCTCATTAGTATTCCGCCCGCGGCGTCTCCCCTACCCTCCGCCGTGCCTCACCAGGTCCGCCTACCCAGCAGCGACAGACTCCCGCCGTCCGCGCGACCTCACCGCCCCCACCCCAGTCCCTCCCCGGGAGTTCGCAGCCCGCCCTACCCTCGAGCGTGCCTAGCGGCCCCGGGCACTGGCGCGGCTCTACCCAGCTACGCAGTGCTTTCCAACACACTGGACGCGGCCACTGGCTACAGACCAGCCGTGGAGAGGGGGCGTCCTGCGTCCCGCTCGCAGGCAGCGCGCCCCGAGAGACCCGCCCTAAGGCATCCCGGCAACAACTCTGTGGGGGCATTCAAGTCCCCCGTGCGCCTGTTAAGATTCCCCCATGCCTCCTGCAATGCACCAGACCAGGGAGGTAAACATCGAAGGCATCTGCATTGCGCCCCCACTGGGATGCGCTGTGCGCAAGAGACGGGGACCTTCTGCTGCAAAACCAGATGATCGAAGACGCAGGGAGTTAGGAGTGGGTTTTCTTGGGACTCACCTTATGTAGTTTCCACATGGCCCCCAGAGCCTTGACTTCGTGGCTGGAGTGTTTGCCCTCCTCCAAGCACTGGTAGCACACGGGCATCTTGCACTGCACGCAGTACATGCTGTGGTTCTCCAGCTCGTGGTCTGTGCAGGTGGAGACCTTGCGCGGGCTCAGCCTTCGGCTCACACGACCCTGGGCCGGGGGCACCAGGCGGTGCTTGGCTAGGGGCCCCCGGGGCGGGTGGCAGCGCAGGCGGCACGGATCGCAGTAGAAGACATCGCACTGTTCGCACATGACGGTGGCCTCCTTGGGCGCCTTCTCACAGAGCTGGCACTTGAGGGCCGCAGCTTTGCTCTGTTGGTAGCGGTCAATTACCCCTTCCAGTACGCGATTCTTGGGGAAGCCGCGGAGCCCCCGGTCATCCAGGATGAGGCTGCGGTGACACTGGGGGCAGGTGATACAGGAGTTGCGGGGCACCGGGGCCAGGGCCGGTGACAGATGGGTGGCCGGTGGCGGCATAGCCGGGGGAAACACGCGGACGCCGTTGGGGGACTTCTGGCACGGGGTAGTGGGGGCGCTGGCGAAACCCCCGTAGGAGCCATAGCCGCTGTCCGCCTCGCTGTATAGGCTCATCTTGTCCAGGTCGAGATAGTCATAGTCGGAGACCCCGGAGCCCGAGGCCCGACGGCTCTGGGGGGACTCAGACTCCGGGGTCTGCACCAGGATGTTGCGGGCGCACGCCTGGCACAAATTGTGAGAGCAGGGCAGGATGATGGGCTCCCGATAGAAGGAGCCGCATACCGGGCATTTCAACTCCTCTTCCATCTCCTCCATGGGGACTGGTCTGGGAGGAGGCAGCGACGGCTGCAGCGGGTGCCTGAGCTGGCTAGGTGGCCGACGGGCCCGTCTTGTCCAGCACCCTGGCCAGCGGCGGCGGCGGCGGCGGTGGTGGTGGCGCCTTCCCGCGCAGTGCTGGCACGGACACCCGGAGAGGCGCTAGCTCTGTGAGCCGCTGCCGCGGAGCCGCCGCGCCGCGCGCCAGCCCGGACCGCCCCCTCCTGCCCTCCTAGTCCCGCCCCGGCCCATTGGGCGGCGGGCAAGAGATCGAAGCTCTCATTGGCCACGAGACCCGTCCGTCTCCTCGTCTCCGCAGGCCGCAGGGTGTTCGGTAGAGTCTGAGTATAGGGGAGTCTTCGCTCGCGGTTGCATGATCTCTGGAGGGGGCCGGCGTGCGGAGGCAAGGGGACCGGGAAGGAGGTATTAGGCGGGATGACTCATCCTCGCTCCGCTTCCTTCCGACCTCCGGTGCAGTCTCCCAGGAGCTGGGGCGTGAGAAACCCCTCCCCGCAGCGAGTGGGCTGGCGGAGGGGGCTGGGGCTTCTCGCCAGCGTTTGCGTTTGGCTCCCAGCTCTCTGAGCTCCGCGCCCACCTACCGCGGGCACATGCTGCGCAACACCTAGGACGCCCCTTCTCTTCCGCTGCTGGCAGCCTTCGCAGGCGCCTCACCCGGGCCTAGGCTTCTGCAAGGCAGTGGGGCTTTTCTCCCTCTCAGTAAATCCGCTGACGCCGTGCCCTGGAGCTCCCCCATCCCGGGAGTCTGACGGCGCTGGTGCAAGCCCTGGCGACACTCTTGGCTTCTTTCATCCTGCGTCCCTCGTTTCCTAAAGAGCATGTATAAAGTCTATTTCCTAGTGTCGCCATGAGATTCAACTGGGTAACCGATGGAAATGGTCATTTTATAACACTGCCCTTGTAGAAATTGTCCCATAAACTAGGTTATCTTTTCAACATCTTTAGCTGCAATGAGAACAGTAGGATCATTGTGTGGGGGAATAAAGTCCCCATTGTTTTTTAAAGCCATGTTAATCATACATGTGATGTGATTTATTTTTAAGCTGGCTTTCAACTAGTGGAGACCAGAGCATCCAAAGGTGTATGTACTCTGTTTACAGACACAGATAAAATTTCTTCAGGTATGGTTGGGACATTAGATTCACTTGTAGGATACACTTAATTTATAGGTCTCAAGATAAATTACTTATACTTAATTTAATATAGTATAATTTAATTGAATTGTAATGAAAGTTAATTAATGAGAAAATATTAGAAAGGAGTGTCCTTTTATGGCTTTTGTATGCATTTGACCACAAATCACAATACCCTGGACCAGCAAAGTGAGCAGCTGTTACACTTTGTATGAGTTTGAACTCTGCTTATGATAGTATATCATCTAAGAGATCTTATTAGCAGAAAGTTTATGCTTAGTTCAAAGTAAAGGAGAATCTTAGAGGATGTCTCATGGTGTAATGCAGTGTTGGGTTCACAAAAAAAAAAACAGATTTATAATATAGTCAGTATAGTAAGATTTGGTCTATTATGAAGTCGCTTGAGATGATTTTATTATTAGATCTGTTTGGTTAGGAATTAGCTAAATCAGTCAATCTTAGGAGAGCTCTTAAAATGACTCATTTGTTGAGAGTTCACCCTGTTCCAAACAGGGGGTTTATTTGTTTATATACATTACTTGGTTAAATCCCTATAATTACAAGAAGAGGTAGGCACAATTATTCCCATTTTACAGATAAATAAACTGAGGATATGCAAAGACACTTAAGTACTCAAGGTCAAATATGGTGAGGCTGGGATTGGAACCCAGGCACATGTAAGTTTGTTCCTTTGTTCATTCATTCAACAAGTGCTGAGTTCTACTCTCTTCAAGCTCTGAATGTGATAAGTACACAAAATGCTCTTTTTTAACTTCTGTGATAGTCTGCTTACCTTCCCTGAAAGTTCACTTTTTTTTCCTCTTTTTTTTTTTCATTGAGATTGGAGTCTTGCTGTGTTCCCCAGGCTGGAGTGCAGTGGCACAATCTCGGCCCACTGCCACCTCCATCTCCCAGGTTTAAGCGTTTCTCGTGCCTCAGCCTCCTAAGTAGCTGGGACTACAGGTGTGCACCACCATGCCTGGCTAATTTTTGTATTTTTTTAGTAGAGACAGCGTTTTACTATGTTGGCCAGGCTGGTCTCAAACTCCTGACCTCAAACGATCCACCTGCCTCAGCTTCCTGAAGTGCTGGGATTACAGGTGTGAGCCACCGCGCCCGGCCAAAAGTTTACTATTTTTCTTGAATTCATTTCTTTAAAATATTTTTGAAGGCCTTTGAAGATTTTACCTCATGTTGCACTATTTGGCCATAATGTGCTTTATAGCCTCCCAACGACTTGTTTAAAGGGGAATAAAAATTGAAATGTAATTGATAATATTATATAAATATTATACCATTAAGGGAATATCTTCTGTCTTCCAGCTGGTGATGAGTCCATGCCCTGAAGCACAAGGATTTATAACCCTGTAATTTCATCATTCCTGGGATGACTGCAGATGTTCTCTTTTGTGTAAAGTGCCTAATTATCCTCTGAAACTTCCTATTCACCCAAATTAATGTTCTTTAGCAATGAGAGCAATTACATTTAAAATGCAATAACAGCTTTTGCATTTTTTAAAAAAGATAAATGTTTTTCTTTTTTGATAAATGTTTTTCGATGAAAAATTGAGTTGCTTTCCTATTTGCTTTTGACTACAATACTTGATTATTAACAAAACAGTCTCTGTGAGTCTCAAGAATGAACTCAGAGAAGAAAGGTTTTTCTTTCCACATTCTCTCCTAGAGCAGTCTATCCTTAGTTGTGGGGGAGGCGGGCGGTAAATCAGGGGAAAGGAGCTGATCTTAGGCTCTAACATTTTAAGATTATCTGACATGTATATACACATATTTTATTAACGTATTTGAATAAGGGCCTTGCTGCATGTGGTTTGTAAAAGTGCATCACCTGAAAAGTGATAAATGTGATGTTTCTATTCTCAATAGAAATTCTGAAGAAACTTCTTTTTATGGAATAATTTACCCCATTTAGTTCACTAATATTAAATTTTATACTTGTAATTTTGTACTATTCTTTAATAACATATTTATTTATTGTTGATATTCTTTGGTAATTTTAATTATGTGATTATTATAGTGAATTATGAGCTTTTTCCCATTTAGTACTACTGGAAGATGGCCATATTCAAATTCTGCAGTATTTCTTATTGTAAGTAATATATTACTGATGCTTTGGGAAGGGTAGACTGGAGAATCGGAGAAAATGAAGATTTAATGAATTCTATATGGAGGTAAGAGAGCTGGAGGATAAATCCAGAAGACCTAACTTGTGAATAATAGGAATCTCAGAATGAGGAAATAACACAGGTGGAGGAAAAACCATAGTTGGAAAACATTTCCCTGAACCAAAAAAAGATATAAAATTACAGATTGAAAGGCTTTTAGAATTATAGATGACACTAATGAAAAAAGACCCCATTATATATGGACACAATTCTTAACTCAGAAGGGAAAAAAAAAGATCATTTTACAAGCTCCCAGACAGAAAGAACAGCTTAATTGTAAAGAAAAAAGAATCAGATTGGCATTGGACTTCTTTCTACAACCTTATAGGTGAAAATAATGTGAAACAAATTCTACAGCCTACTAAAAGTAAAAGAAGTCACCCTGTCATAGTCCATTTTTGCTGCTATAACAGAATACCACAGACCGGATAATTTATAAGGAACAGAAATATATTGGTTCATGGTTCTGGAGGCTGGGAAGGCCCAGATCAAGACAGTGGCATCTGGTGAGGGCCTTCTTGTTGCATCATCCCATGGTGGAAGGGCAGAGAGAGGGCAAGATAAGAGGGCAAGAGGGGGCTGAACTTGTCCTTTTATAAGAAACCCACTCCTGCAATAAGAAACCTGTTCCCATGGTAATGGCATTAATCTGCCCATGTGGGTGGCACCCCTGTGACCTGAACACTTCTTAAAGGCCCCAATCCCTGACACCTTCTCACTGGGGATCAAGTTTCTAACACATGAACTTTGGGGGACACAGTCAAACCATAGCACAGCTTCAATAGCCTGCCAAAAGATCATTTGCTTGTCTACTCAAAGAAGAATATTTGCAAGAATTTAAAGAATAGAGCACTCTCAGATTCCGTCTGAGAAAAATACTTGAGAAGACATTTAAATAACAATTAAATCTTAACAGAGTCCTCAGAATGGGTTAGGAGTGAGTGGTGACCTGAAAGCATCCTAAGGACCTGATACTGGGGAGAAAGAAGAAATGAGAAAGGAAAGGTGGGGAATAAAGTGTTTCTGTTGGAGGGATTACTTGGTATCCTTTTTTTCTCACATAATATTAAACCATTACATGTATTATTAGGCCTGGGAAAGGAATATAACTATTCCATGGAAAGTAAAATAGAACTTGCAAATTAACACACATTGGGAAAATATTCTGTGAAACTCTACGACAGTTTTTAAAACCTAAAGGAAAGGGATACTTTCTGGCAAAATTACATTAATTGAATTAATCCCTCAAAGTAGAAAGATTGAATAGACCAACCTCCATAAAAGGGATGTGAAAGATAATTTCAGATTTATCATTAAAAAGGAGAGGATGGTTGCACTGATGAGTTCTAGTTAATTTTTTTAAAACAAGCAACTTTAATGGTATTGAAATAATCAAAACTAAAGAAAAATATGGACTATTTCCCAGTCTACTTGATGAAGTCATCATAACTTTAATAAAAGATGATAATATAGTTAATAGAGAACACAATAAATCAAAAACTATGGTCCAAAAACTAAGTGTTAGATGTAAAAGTGCTAAATAGGATGTTGGCAAATAAATTTCAGATTTGTATAAAAAGATTAACAAACTATGACCAAGTAGGGTTTTTCCTAGGGCTGCAAATATAGTTGAGTGTCAGGAAAACTATCAACAGAATTTATTACATGAAAAATTAAAGGGGAAGAATTTCCTCTTTTGGCCATATGGGAGTAATCTTCCTTCCATCAATGACTAAAAAGCAGGAATAACTATAAGAAACAACCATTGTCAGACACTGGCAGGATGTGTAGGACTTTAATTCCTTGGAGAAGGCAACACAGAGACGAGCCCTACCTTCAGCCAGGATTTCTACCAGATGACAATTTCCAGACTTTGGAATACAGAAGAGGAACCCAAATGAAGCTCACCAGTCTGCCCTAGTCGAAGAGACAGAGAATTTTGGGAAGGCCAAGAGAACTAGAATTTGCAGAGAGTGAAGAGATAGAGTTTCAGGTATCTGTGTGAGGGTTTGCTTGGACTTTTGACTGAACACAGTATGTATAGGGTGAACCTCCACCAGATTGGACAGTAACAACTTCTGAGGAAAGAGCACTTATTGGAATTGTAATACAAACAATTCTAAGAGCACACACAGAACCAGGAATTATTCATATTCCCTTCAGCCAGAATGAAGATAACTCATTGAATGTACAAAAATCAACTGTATCTCTATGTACTAACCATGTACATTGAGCAGTTGATATTAAAAACTGTACCATTTACATTAAGAAAATTAACTCCACAAAATATGTGCAAGATTGCGGCACTGAAAACTATAAAACATTCCAGAGATAAATTAAAGATGACCTCAATAAGTGAAAAGATATACTATATTCAAAAAATGAAAAGATATATATAAATGGAAAGATATACACCCGAGCCCCTGTGGGGTCCCCACCCCAGCAGTGTGAATCTTCTCCCAAGGGGACCCTGAGGTGGGGGCATGCAGCATTCGTAGACCAGGGAGTCCCACACGTGCCCCAGAGACAGCTGTAGCAAACAAGCTGCCCTCCCCATTCCTGACAGCTTGGGCCTCAAGGGTGGCCAGGGGCAGATTTAGCTGTCACAATTCCTGTCAGTCCATTGTTGGGGTCCGCGTGTTTCCTAAACAAAGGAATGAACATACAAGACAACACAAGACAAGACAAACATGGCGGTCGCCCTGAACGACACTCTCTGCTTTATTTTATACAGTCGTTTGTGGAATGTTACCAAGTCACAAGACACGTTGTTTTTCTGACCTTTCCCCGACTTTCTGGATTTTCAAGATGTTTACACATAAACAAGCCCCAAGGGTCTGCCGTTTGCAGCTGGCTCCTTTGTCCTCCCTGCAAACAGGGAAGGAACACCCTGCTTCATTTGCAAGAGCAGAACTTATCGGGAACGCCCTGCTTTGTTTGCAAGAGCAGGACTTATTGGTAACGTCTCGTTTGCCAGCACGTAGTCCTCTATAGTCCATGGCAGCTCCACACTGAAAGCAATATAGATGGAGGTGAAAGTGGAATGTGAGAGGGGCTGCAGCTCACTCCTTCCTCTTCATGTGGGATGGAGGCAGGGGGATCAGCCCTCCTCCTTGCTTCTTACCCACACAGGCCTCCTACCTCTCCTTCAATAAGCAGAAAAATATGCTATATTCAATAAATGTAAATATACACTTAGACTGAATATGGCTAAAATGGTAATTTCCTCCAAATTGATCTATAGATTCAATATGCTTCCAGTGAAAATTTCAGAAGGTTTGTTTTTTGGTGGAAATGGATTCTAAAATGTACATGAATATGCAAAGAAGCTAGAACAGCTAAAACTATTTTGAAAAAAAGATAATACTTGAAAGAGTCATACTAACTGATTTTAAAACTTATTTTGAAGCTGTAACAATTAAGGTATTGTGTTAATGACTTAAGGATTGACACATAGATCAATGAAAAAGAATAGACTCCAGAGATAGACTCACATATCTATAATCAATTAATTTTACATAAAGATTCTAAATAAGCTGTATGGAAACATCTATTGAAATAAAAAATATACCCACTTTTCAATTCACCAATTCCATTGCTAGAAAACTACATTATAAAAAAATCAATATGTAAGAAGACTTGTAGAAAGATGTTTATGTTGTCCCCAAACTAGAAAAAAAATCAACTTCCACTGATAGTGTCATGGTTGAATAGATTATATTGCATCCATGCCATGGACTATGATAAATCCATGAAAAATAATGAATTCATTAGCATTTGATTTAGAGGGATTTCCATCAAATATTGTTATTGGGAAAAATAAGATACATAGGAGGTTATATAAGATAATTTCACTTTTGTTAGGCTGACAGTGCCCCTCCTTAAAGCACCTCTATGTACATATGTTTACATATGATTATATGAAGATATAGAAACTTATTAAAGCATGCTCACCAGGTTGTAAACTATGGTTACCTGGAAACATCAGGGAGTGAATTATAGGTGGAGATGGAGGGGGTCGAGTATAAGCCATTTAAAAGGTGCCAATTTTACTTCCCCAGCATATAGGATATTTTACTTATGTAAATTAACTTTATGAGTGACTACATGTTTCTCTCTCTCTCTCTCTTTCTCTCTCTCACACACACACGTCTATTTTAAAAGAAAAATACCTAGATTTATATATACTGATATATATGGTTATTCTAATACCTTATCAAATGAAAAAGACCAAGTTGCAGGCTAATGTGTGTATTATGATTCTCTTTTGTTAAGAAGCCACCAACCAACCCATCCACCCCTAGATACAAATATATTACTTGAATTTACATGTATGAACAAGGAGAAAGAGGGTGTCACAATACTATGTTGTTAGCACTGCTATGGATTTGGGGTTGGGAATGCAGCAAAAAGGGAGATGATTGGCTTTCTACATCATTGTACATTGTTTTATAACAAGTGTATGTGATTAATGTGTTATAAGTTGAAAAACATCTAATACTTAATTTTTAAATAGATTTTCGACTTAATTTCTGAAGGACTGTGAGCACTTCTACTTTGGGATTCCCATTCTTCTATCTAATCTTCATGGTTACACACTGGAATTCTGAAGCCCCTCTTATGTTTCTAATCTTTTATGTTGGAATTCTACTTTATGTGTGCTATTATAGTGTTAATCTGATTCATATCATTTGCTCTGTCCTTCTTAGAAATCGTAGCTACTTTCTTCTTAAGCCTCCCAATATAGTCCCAATGCCATTGTTCCCTATATTGTTCTCTGGATCTGTCTTCCTGGTGAATTTCTCTACATTCTGTAAGTTTTAAAATATTTTTCCCTGCCTTTAAGATGAAGATAATTTGCCAGAAAAATACATTTTTTTGGTAGAATCTCTTTTCTTTAGGTAGTTAGTAAATGTTTCCCCAGGCTCTTCTGTAATGTTTAAGTCTTAAAGTCAGAAGTCATTCACACCACAATTTCTTTTAAATGTAATGGTTACTGCTTTGGGTAATGCTGGAAGACTCTGAGTATAGACATTCTACTCTTAGGATTTTGAAATTGGGAAATTGAAAGACTAAGTATGTTAGTTGGAGGGCTAGGCAAAAAGGTAATGAGGTACTAGAAGCCAAATTAGCCAATGTGGTTATATGGAAGCTAGTTTCAAGGTGTGGTAGAATTAGTAGCGCTTAGCAGTATCTTGGTGTTTTTTCCTTCCTCGACATGTGGGAGACTATACATCCTCACTCTTTGTTATTAGGCAAGACCTTGTGACCAGTTCTGGCCAAAGAAATGTGTGCCGAAGTGATAAGTGTTACTTTTAAACCAAATCAGAAAATAGTTCCTGCACAATGTTGTGGAGAATGTACTGAGATTTTGTTTCACCACAAGATCAAAGCTGCTTGGACAGCTGAATCTCCACATGGAAAGCAGTCATCAGAATCTCTGAGTCACTGCTTGGAGAACAACAGAGGAGAAATTAACTTTGGTTGTGAAGGTATGAGGGATCAGTATTGCTGTAGTATAGCATAGCCTAACCTGACTAAAACGGTAGTAAAGAGATGAGGACTAAGTTCTGATTTTTTATCTTGCCCAAATTTCTGTATAAGGAGTCTGGGGAATCATGCCCTACAAACCATAAATTCTCATCAGATGAGTTTTATTTAACCCTGTATATCGTGACTTACTTTTCAATCTGATCCTGGCGTAACAAGGAAGAAAATAAAAATGTTTTACCCAAACTATATTTCCTTGCCATACCATGAAATTGCCCTGCAAAGTCCCTTGTGGGAAAAATCCACATTCTATAGAGAATCTCCTTTCCCCTTTGTTTTCCTTCTTTCCTTTCCAGATCCAGGAGATAATCAACTAAGAGCCAAGCACCCTTTTAAGTCTGATAAGAAACATTTTACAACCTGCTTTCTCTGAAGTCTGCTATCTGAGAGCTTCCTCTGCACAATAAAACTTGTCTCCACAATCCTTTATGGAACATAACCTGAACATTTCCTTTCTATTGATCCCAGGTCTTCAGATAAACTCAGTCAATTGTCAACCAGAAAATGTTTAAATTTACCTATAGCCTGGAAGCACCCTGCTTTGAGTTGTCCTGCCTTTCTGAATCAGACCAATGTATTTCTTAAATGTATTTGATTGATGTCTCATGCCTTCCTAAAATGTATAAAACCAAGCTGCACCCTGACCACCTTGGGCACACGTTCTCAGGACCTCCTGAGAGCTGTGTCACGGGCCATTGTCACTCATATTTGGCTCAGAATAAATCTCTTCAAATATTTTACAGAGTTTGACTGTTTTTGTCAACAGAGATGCATGGAAGAAATAGGCAGAGACAAGTCATGAGTGTGTCCCTCGTAGAAGACACAGTAGCTACATTGCTTCTTAATGGTTTATTAGTTTCAATTCCCATTAGGCCTGGCATTACCTTGGTTTCTGTAGTTGTATGCCCATGAATCTATTAGTATCTTTACAATAACCTTAACTTTTCTTGGTTAGCTTAAGTTTGCCTTTTTTCCTTGCAATCAAAACACCCAAATCAAATTACGTAGCTAGTCATATTTTAACCGCTTAACATATTCAGATCTCCATTGTGCCAGATGCTATTGGTGCCTTGTCCAGATTTCCTTAGCATGTACTTCTTCACACTGAAGGCCACTTAGTGCAAAAATCCTATGAGTCTTGGAGGGATTTTCCTAGCTAAGAGAGCAAGCTCAGCCCACACACCGGTCAAGTCAGAAGATCCAGGGAGTTAATCCTGTTGGAAGTAGCCTAACTGTATTAGGCCATTCTTGTACTGCTATAAAGAAATACCTGAGACTAGGTAATATATAAAGAGAAGGGGTTTAATTGGCTTATGGTTTTGCAGGCTCTATAAGCATAGTGTCAGCATCTGCTTTGCTTCCAAGGAGGCATCAGGGAGCTTTCGCTCATGGTGGAAGGTGAAATGCAGCAGGCACATCATGTGGCCAGAGTTGGAGTAAGAGAGAGGGAAGGGGGAGGTGCCATACATTTTTAAACAACCAGATCTCACATGAATTCACTTATCACCAAGAAGATGGTGCTAAGCCATTCATGAGAAAGCTGCTCCCATGATCCAGTCACCTCCCACCAGGCCCTCCAATACTGGGGATTACAATTCAACATGAGATGTAGAGAGGACAATATCCAAACTATATCACAAACTAATTATACTGGATAGGTGATGGTTTGAGGGGATAAATACCTAGATTCTTTGTCTCTTGAGTGAGATATTTTTGAGATATGTTCCACATTGTCTTCCAGAACAATGAACTCATGTCTGCCATGAACTCAAAGTGGCTTGCCCCAAGTGCCACTAGTTGCCCACAGTGGCTTGAAAACTCACTCTTTATTAGCCACCTTCTCCTTTTTTTGTACTTCGCTTCTTTAATGGTCTTATTTAGGATTATCCTCAAATGAAATGTTTACACTTTAATTCATGTCTCAGGGTATACTTCTTGCAGAAATCCAAACGAATAAACTATTGATTGTGGGCATAGATAGGCCATGAAGAGAAGCTTCATCTCATGGAGTTGTCATTTCTTCATCTATTTTTCGTGATGTTCTATCCAGTCTTCCTTTTGTATTAGTTATTTTGCTTTCATGATGATACCACCACTATGCTTTGATTATATTTTTCAGAGTGCCAATTTCTTCCATTTTCTTCTGATCTGATAGAAGCCTAAATGGTCATTTGTAATTTGGTACTCTTCATTCTACTCACTCTGATATATACATTTCTGTGCTTCTTTTGACTAATTTTGTTTACATCTGTCTTGGCCTCGGGGATCTGTGCTTTAGAGATCATTATAGAATGGAGTCAAGGATTGTGCCTATCAGAGTCCATTAGTCAGGCTTTACCCTTGGCATGAATGAAGACACAAATTAATATATAATTCATACATTTATGGTTGGTCTATAAAAATTTAATTATCATCAACAACAAACTCTTGGAATGAGTAGTTGATTATGGTAACATTGCAGGATACAAGGTTAATATACAAAAGTCAATTGCTTTCCCATGCACTGGCAATGAACAACTGAACAACTGGAGGTCGAAATTAAAAACCCACCACCATTTACATTAGCAGCAAAAAAAGAAAGAAGGAAAAAGAAAACAAGGAGAAGGAGGAGAAGGAAGAAGAAGAAAGAAGAAAGAAAGAAGGAAGAAGGAGGAGAAGGAGAAGGAGAAAAAAAGAAAAGGAAGGAAGGAGAAAGAAAAGAGAAAAGAAAAGAAAAGAAGGAGAAGGAAGAGGAGGAGAAGAAGGAGGAGGAAGAGGTGGAGGAAGCGGCGGCCAGGTGTGGTGGTACACGCCTGTAGTCCCAGCACTTTGGAAGGCTGAAGTGGGCAGATCACTTGAATCCAGAAGTTCAAGACTAGCCTGGGAAATGTGGCGAAACCTTGTCTCTACAAAAATACAAAAAGTTAGCTAGATGTGGTGGTGTTTAGTCCCAGCTACTTGGGAGGCAAAGGTGGGAGGTTGGCTTGAGCCTAGGAAGCAGAGGTTGCAATGAGCTGAGATTGTACCACTGCATTCCAGCCTGGGTGACAGAGTGAAACCCTGTCTTACAAAAAAGAAAAAAGGATGACAAGGAAGGAGGAGAAGGAGAAATACTTATGTATGAATCTAACAAGATATACATGAGATCTATATGAGGAAAACCAAAACCTTTGATGAAAGTAGTCAAAAATATTGAAGTAAATGGAGAAATGTTCCATGTTCATGGATAGGATGACTCAATAGCATTAAGATATTTGTTCTTTCCAACTTGATCTATAGATTCAATGCAATCACGACCAAAATCCCAGCAAGTTGTTTTGTGGGTATCAACAAATGGGTTCTAAAGTTTATATGGAAAGTTAACACAGAATAGTCAACAAAATGTTGAAGAACTGACAGAGTTGGAGAACTGACACTACCGACTTCAAGACCTACTACCAAGCTACAGTAATCAAGACCATGTAGTATTGGCAATGAATAGACAAGTCAATCCATGGAAAAGAATAGAGAGTCTAAAAATAGACCCACACAAATAGAATCAACAGATTTTTTACAAAGAAGCAGTCAGCTCAATGAAGAAAAGACAGTCTTTTCAGTAATTGATGATGGAACAGCTAGATATTCAATGCAAAAAAAAAAAAAATGAATACAGACAGACTTTACACATTTCACAAGAGTTAACTCAAAATGGATCATAGATCTAAATACAAAATGCGGAACTCTAAAATTTCTAGAGGACAATGTAGGAGAAAATCTTGGTGACCTTAGCTTTGGTGATGAGTTTTTACATATAACAGCAAAAGCATGACCCATGAAGAAACTTTGATAAGCAGGACTTCATTAAAATAAAAACTTCTGCTTTTTGAAAGACACTGTTATGAGAATGAAAAGACAAACCACAGACTGAGAGGAAATATTTGTAAAACTCATATCCAATAAAGGACTTACTTCCAAAAATACAGAAGGGACTCTAAAAAATTAGAAAAAAATAAAAATGGGCAAAAGATCTTAATGGAAATACCATAAAAAATAAATAATATATTTTCATATGCTTAGCAATATATGTCATTAAGAAACTGCAAATTAAAACAACAGTGAAGTACCACAACACACCTATTAGAATGGTTAAAATCCCAAACATTGACAACTCCAATTGCTGGTCTAGCAATTATGCTCCTTGATATTTACTCAAATGAGTTGAAAACCTATATCCACACAAAAAGCTGCACATAAATTGTTCTTGTCCATTTTGGGCTGCTGTAATCAAATACCATAAACTGGGTAGCTTATAAACAAGAAAAATTCATTTCTCACAGTTCTTGAAGCTGGGAAGTCAAAGTCCAAGATCAGGGGTGCCTGTCTATTTGGTGACTGGTGAGAGTCTGCTTTCTGGCTGACAACATGTTCTAGCTGTGTTCTCACATGGTAGAAGGGGTAAACAAGGTCTCTAGTGGTCTCTCTCTTTTTTTTTTTTTTTTTTTTTTTTTTTGAGACAGAGTTTTGCTCTTGTTACCCAGGCTGGAGTGCAGTGGCACAATCTCGGCTCACTGCAACCTCCACCTCCTGGGTTCAAGCCATTCTCCTGCCTCAGGCTCCTGAGTAGTTGGGATTACAGGCACCTGTCACCATGCCCAAGACAGGATTTTGCCATGTTGGGCAGGCTGGTCTCGAACTCCTGACCTCAGGTGATCCACCCACCTCGGCCTCCCAAAGTGCTGAGATTACAGGCGTGAGCCACCGTGCCTGGCCTTAGCCTTTCCTTTTATGAGTTGTATGAGGCCCTGGGTAACTTGCCTTGCCTCCCTAGGCCTCAGTTTATCCTTCTATAAGATGGGGATAAACATGGTTTCCTTTTCTTGGATTTGTTAGGAAAAGCTGGAATTAATGCATATAAAGTTTGTGTAGCTAAAGTCTTGTCAATATTGTAAATCTTGTTTCAAAAATCCAACTCTTAGTTTTGTTGATTTTTATATTGTTTTTCTATTCTCTATATTGTTTATATATGTTCCAATATTTATTATTTCTTTCCTTCTGCTAACTTTGGGTTTAGTTTCCTCTTCTTTTTCTAGTTCTTTGAGATGTAATGTTAGGCTTTTGATTTGAGCTCATTTTTCTTTTTTAATGTAGGATTTTTCTATTAGTAATTTTCTATTACTAATTGTTGCATCCAGTAAGTTTTGGCATGTTGTGTTTTTATCATTTGTCTAAAATTATTTTCTAATTTTCTTTGTGATTTATTATTTGACTCACTGGTTGTTCAAGAGTGTGTTGTTTAATTTCAAGTTATTTGTGAAATTTTCAGTTTTCCTTTTGCTATTATTTCTAGTTTGATGAAAATAGATATGGTAGTTGGAAAAGATACTTGGTATCATATCAGTCTTCCAAATTAAGATTTCTTTTGTGATTTAACACACTATTTCTCCTGGGAAATGTTCTGTATGTGCTTAAAAAGAATAAGTATGCTGCTGCTGTTGTGTGCGTAATTCTGTGTATCCATTAGGTGTATTTGGTCTATAATGTTAAATCCACTATTTTCTAACTGATATTCTTTCTGGATGTTCTATTCATCATTGAGAGTGGAGTTATTGAAGTCCCCTACTATTACTGTATTGCTGTTTGTCCCTTCAGAACTCCCAGTGTTTGCATTACGTATTTTGGTGCTCTAATGCTGTGAGAACTGACCTTTTTATCCTTATAAAAATATTTCTTTGTTTATTGTGAGTTTGTGAATACATATTGTGAATAAATATTTCTTTGTATATTGTGACTTTTTGACTTAAAGTTTATTTTGTGTCATATAAGGATAGCCAGCCTGTTTTTTTTTGGTTTATGACTTGCATTGAATATATTTTTCCTTCCATTCACTATTAGCCTATGTGTGACCTTAAGTCTAAAATGGGTCTCGTGTAGGCAACGTATAGTGGAGTCTTGATTTATATTCATTTAGCCACTCTATGTCTTTTGATTGAGGAGTTTAATACATTTACATTTCAAGTAATTATTGATAGGGAAGAACATACTATTGCTATTTTGTTATGCTTTCCTGAGTTGTAATTATTGTCTCCTTTTCCTTTCTTGCTGTTTTCCTTTTTGTGTCATTGATTGTTTTGTAGTGATATATTTTAATTTCTCTTTTTCTTTTGTGTGTCTTCTATAGGTATTTTCTTTGCGGTTACTATAGGCTTACATAAAGCATCTTATATTCTTTTTTCTTTTTACTCTTCTAATTCAGTAATTTCAAATAACCTGTCTTTACAGATAATTTCTTCTGCCTGAAGAAACCTGCCATTGGACCGGTGTAGTGATTTCTTTCAACTTAGCTATTGTACTTTTCAGCTCCAAAATTTGTTTCATTCATTCTCTCTCTCTCTCAAAGTTTATACCTCTTTGTTGATATTTTCATTTTGTTCATACATTGTTTACCTGATTTCATTCAATTGTGTTCTATTTAATATGGCTATTTTGAATTCTTTGTCACATAATTTACAGATCTCTACTTCCCTATAGTCAGTTTCTGGAAATTAATTTAGTTCCTTTATTTGGGCCATGTTTCCCTGTTTCTTCATAAGCTTATGATTTTTTTTTTTTTTTTTTTTTTTTTTCGAGACAAAGTCTTGCTCTATCACCCAGGCTGGAGTGCTATGGCATGATCTCGGCTCATTGCACCCTCTGCCTCCCAGGTTCAAGCAATTCTCCTGCCTCAGCCTCCCGAGTAACTGGGATTACAGGCACCTGCCACCACGCCTGGCTAATTTTTGTATTTTTAGTAGAGATAGAGTTTCATCATATTGGCCAAGCTGGGTCTCAAACTCTTGACCTCAAGTGCTCTGCCCACTTCAGCCTCCCAAAGTGCTGGGATTACAGGCGTGAGCCACTATGCCTGGCTGCTTGTGATTTTTTTTTTTTCTTGAGACATGGGAGTTTAAAAAACCAGCTACTTCTCTTTACCTTTTTTGAGTACCTTCAAGAGAAGGAGGAGATTGTCACCAATCAGCCTGGATCAGAATTCTGAGGGGCTCTCAATCTTTTTCTGGAGATATGTCTTCTCTAGCCTTGTGCATGTCATTTCCCAGTTACAGAGGTTTGTGAATTTCTTTTTCAGGAGCTTGTAATCTCTTGCTATCTCTGGTGCCTGTCTGTTGTACTAAAGGTTATTGGTGCTGCAACAAGTTGCTAAGCTCTCCTTTGCTCTCTGTAGCTCTCAGACATCCAAAGTATGCTATTTCTTTCACCACTCTGAGCCAGGTGAGACAGAAACCAGTCCCTCAGGCAGCCCCCACACCCTCTGCAAGATGGAAAATTAGATGCACATTCCACACTTCTCTTTCAAGCCAAGAACTGAGCATCATCTCCTGATAGCACTGAGCTGTGCTGGCTTCTGACTGTGGTGCTGCAGATTCTCTCATGCTCCAGCAAAGGAAGCCACTTTTATTCTCTGAGTTCTATTTTATTCTCTGAGCTCCTAGGTATCTAGAGTATGCAGGTTTCATCAGGACTAAGTTAGGCAAGAAAGAAACCAGTCCCTTGACCAGCTTCTGAAAAGCTGGAACATTGTATGCATGTTCCACTCCCATATTCTCTCTCTCTCCTAAGGAGAAACCACAAATTGGACACTTTCTCCCAACTGTGCTGGGGTATGTCAAATTGGGTGAGGGGTAATTGCAGGTAGAAGGCAATGGCCTACCTTCATTTCAATGCAGCTGTTCTCAGCTTTGTGCTCACCTAGGGTACTCTGACTTCTTAAACAGTTCTTGGAGTTCCTGTAAAGACATTTTGGACTGTACATTCTTGTTAAGTCTCTTAACAAGGGTGTTACAACTGGAGCCTCCTACTCCACCATCTTGCTGATATCACTCTTCTTTTTTTTTTTTTCCCGATACAGAGTCTCACTCTGTTGCCCAGGCTGGAGTGCAGTGGCGCAATCTGGGCTCACTACAACCTCCGCCTCCCAGATTCAAGCTATTCTCCTGCCTCAGCCTCCTGAGTAGCTGGAACTATAGGCGCTCGCCACCACGCCCAGCTAATTTTTTTTATTTTTAGTAGAGACAGGGTTTCACCATATTGGCCAGGCTGGTCTCGAACTCCTGACCTTGTGATCCGCCCACCTCGGCCTCCCAAAGTGCTGGAATTACAGACATGAGCCGCTGTACCCGGCCCACCCTTCCATTTTTAAATAGAATTCAGTTTATTGTATTTCTAGCATGTATAATATAATTTCCCATTTTAAACTTTAAAAACATTTTTGGACATCACAGGATATATAACAAGAGTGCCTGTGTTCATTCAGGACTGTATAATACATAGAAAATATGCCTATTCATTATCTAACCTGTTACAATGTGGGAGGTAATCAATGCAGGCATCTTAGTTTTACAGGTGCAAAAATCTTACGACTTCTCTAAGGTTACATAGTAACAAGCAGAGCCAGGTCCAAACCAGGACTTTTGACATGCAGTCCAGTTCTCTTTCTACTACATTGAGCTAGCAGAAAAGCAAGAATACATTTTTTTTTCTTTTTTTTTTAAGACGGAGTCTCACTCTGTGGCCAGGCTGGAGTGCAGTGGTGTGATCTCGGCTTACTGCAACCTCTGCCTCCCAGGTTCAGGCGATCCTCGTGCCTCAGTCTCCCGAGGAGGTGGGACTACAGGCACCTGCCACCATGCCTGGCTAATTTTTTGTATTTTTAGTAGAGAAGAGGTTTCAACATGTTAGCTAGGCTGGTCTCAATCTCCTGACCTCGTGATTCACTCGCCTAGGCCTCCCAAAGTGCTGGGATTACAGACATGAGCCACCACGCCCAGCCTAAAATTATTATTTTTTAATGGTAAAAAAAAAGTTCATGAGAGAAAGAATAAGGTATGAGAATTTGTAAATATCTTGGACTTGAATATAAAGATTTATTATTTATTTATTTATTTTTGAGATGGAGGTCTTGCTCTATCACCTGGGCTGGAGTGCAGTGGCACAATACTGGCTCACTGCAGCTTCAACCTCCTAGACTCAAGGGATCCCACCTCAGCCTCCCACGTAGCTAAGACTACAGGCATTTGACACAAGGCCTAGCTAGTTCTTTGTATTTTTTGTAGAGACAAGGTATCCCTATATTGCCCAGGCTGGTCTAAAACTCCTAGGCTCAACTCATCTTCTAGGATTACAGGCATGAGCCTAAAGATCTTGAATGGACTGATTCTTTTAACTTGGCCATTCCTTCAACAGGGAAAGCACCGATTATGCTTCTAAAACTAGATTTCTCATAATCATATGAGCTGAATAATCTTGTGCAAGTCCTGTACCTTTTGAGTCTTAAGTTTCTAAGTCTTAAGAGTACCTAGATGGTTCCCCAGGTCCCTTGAAGCTTTGTCAATCTCTGACTTTAGTACGCACATTGTATTTCTGGGAATAAGGAGGAAGAGGAAGAGGAGAAGGAGGAAAATGAAGGAATGAAGAGGGAGGAGGAGGACAAGGAAGAAGAGGAGAAAGAGAATCTGCTCTGTAGTCTCCAAGGAAAAAATGTTCAGATTATTTTTCCTCCAGCCTGATGAGAATGAGGATGGGCTCTGGGGTCCACCTAGTGCTTGAAACATCTTGGGTATATTCTTGCACAGATGAACGGTCAGATTTACTTGCTAAGTGACATATAAATAGTATAAAATAGAGTTCAAGCTCATTCAGGAGAGGAAAATTGCTAAAATATGGCTATAGTATTACTAGCCATTTTATTATTACTTTCTGTTCTTTGCTATAAATTTGTATTCAATTTGTCAAGCAGTGAATATCTATTTATGGTTAAAAATAAAACCCAAGTTTAATGTAATAAAATATTAGCTTGATAATGCAGGCAGATACAAAAAACATTAAAATACTTTTGGTATGGTACCTAATTTTTCAGTAACACTTATGTATTAGATCTCATTTGGTCCTCACTAGGCTGGCAGTAAGTGACATTAAAGAAATAGAGGCTCTGACAAGTTACATAGTGTGTTCAGGGTCATGCAGACAACAGTGGAGGAGCCAAATCAAATTTGTAAGATAATTTTTATTGTCATATTTTTTAGAAGTGGCATTCTACTATGTAACATTTTCTCAGCTTCAGCAATATGTATAGGTAGTTATATAGTAAAATGAAATGCCAAATTTTATGAGATGGCTAATATTTACTGTTCATATTTCTCTTCCATGATGCCACTAATAAACATTATACTAGAATGCCTTTATGTAGATTTTTGGATAGTTTCATTTCGTTGCTGGTTTTGGAACTCCTAGCTTTTTAAATTTTACTAACCTTCTAATTTTACTTCTGATGAGAACCTGAATGAGAATGATCATTTTTCTTGCCCCAAATCCACAATTTAAATCTCTTTGAGTTGCTGACAGTCATCTCTTAATTAATTCACTGCTGAATTATTTTATACCACCTCACAAATTTGGCTGTACATTTGGTTCTTAACTGTGACCCTCAATTCTCCTTGACTAACTCCTTGCACAGTATAGGTAATAAGTAATTATTTATGGGTCAAACTAACATCCTCTTTTATATTCTTACAGATTCATATTAACTGCAACATGGGGCTTTTATGCAAGTTTCTTTGTGGTTTTGAAAATAGCTGCTTCTCTAAAAGAGCAGTTCAAAACACCCAAGTAAAGATAATTGTGGCCTTAATTTTTTTAAATAACACAATTGAATTTAAAAATATTTATTGCTCACTTTTTGATTGTGAGATACATAATGAAGTCACCCTGCCCTGTCAGAATTGCTTTATTAGAGAGTGTAAGACCAGGAGTGCCAGGAAAGGGGTCCAGAGTGTGGCAGGAGCCAGAAGAGGGAAAGCAGCACATGTGGAGGAGGTTCGCAGTCTTCATGGGTAGGATTCAAAAGAAGGAGCTAGGGAAGGGAAAATTGTCTAGTAGGGCATGCAGTAAGCAGAGAAACTGCAGCTTGGGGTGTTTGACCATGTAATGTAGTAAAGGGGCATCAGCCCTGAGTTATTATTTTGGTCGTATATGGCATGAGATCATAGGGATGGTAGAAGGAGCTGGACTTCAGGGCAGAAACATTTCTGTGAGTTTTAGCATCCTCTGACAGACTTGGAGTAACTCCTTGCTAACTAGTGAAAATCTGATACTCTCCAGGATCTAAAGAGGGAAAAGGGGTTGGATGTGGTGGCTCACACCTGTACTTTCAGCATTTTGGGAGGCCAAGGCAGGAGGATCACCTGAGGCCAGGAGTTCAAGATCATCCTGGAAAACATAGGGAGACTCCAACTCTACAAAGAATAATAATAATAAAATTGTCCAAGTATAGGTGGCACATGCTTGTGGACCTAGCTACTTGGGAGGCTGAGGCAAGAGGATCACCTGAGCTCAGGAGGCTGGGGCTACAGTGAACTGTGATCGCACTACTGCACTCCAGCCTGGGTGACAGAGCAAGATCCTGTCTCAAACAAAAGCAACCACACACATACACAAAAAAACCAAAAGAAAAAAAAAAAACGAAAACAAAAAAAACCACCACGAAAACAACAACAAAAATAAACAGGAAAAAATGATCTTTAACAGTATGCTTTTTAATGACTAAAATAATATACATTCATTGTTTAAAAAGACAAAACAATTTAGAATCAAGAACTAAAGTATTTTCACTTTTTTGGTACGATTCTCCTTTGGTGAAGAGGGCAGTTGAGGCCGGGCCAGATAGCATCTAGTCAGGTTACTCAAATAGTGCAGTCTTCTTTGAGATCCTCCATTCCAGTTACCACATGTAGTGAAAAAAGCATGAATACTGAGATCTGGTACATCTGGATGTAAATCCACTAACTAGCCACATGAACATAGGTATAAATTTCATGAGGATTTTGTTTCATTTGCTACTATATTCCCAGTAACTAGAACAGTGCCAGGAACTTACCATTCTCAGATAAAGATTACACTTAACTACATATTTCAATAATTAATTCCTTTTTTGTTTTTATGACTATTGTGTCAGTCTGTCTGCATTGCTATAAAGGAATATCTGAGACTGGGTTATTTATAAAGAAAAGAGGTTTACTTTGGCTTATTCTTCTGCAGGCTGTACAAGAAGCGTGGCATCAGCATCTGCTCCTGGTGAGGGCCTCAGGAAGCTTCCAGTCATGGCAGAAGGCAAAGGGGGAGCAGAGACATCACATGGTGACAGTGGGAGCAAGAGAGCCATGAGGAGGAGCAAGAGACAGGGGAGGAGGAGCCAGGCTCCTTTAACAACCATCTCTCACATGAACTAATAGAGTGAGAACTCATTACCATAGGGAGTGCACCAAGACATTCGTGAGGAATCCACTCCCATGACTCAAACACCTCCCACCAGGCTCCACCTCCAGCATTGGGGATCACATTTCAGCATGAGATTTGGAAGAGACAAGTATCCAAACCATAACAACTATATATTTGGCTTTTAAAAACTATGTGATTTAGTATCTGTAGAGCTGTTGCACAACATGGCTTGGAAAAACAAACCAATATTCGCTTTGACGCTTTTTTTTTTTTTTTTTTTTTAGACAGAATCTTGCTCTGTCACCCAGGCTGGAGTGCAGTGGTGTGATCTTGGCTCACTGCAACCTCTGCCTCCCGAGTTAAAGCAATTCTCCTGCCTCAGCCTCCCAAGTAGCTGGGATTACAGGCTTGCACCACCACACCTGGCTAATTTTTGTATTTTTAGTAGATACGGGGTTTCATCATGTTGGTCAGGCTGGTCTCAAACTCCTGACCTCATGATCTGTCTGCCTTGGCCTCCCAAAGTACTGGGATTACAGACGTCAGCCACCGCACCCGGCCAGCTTTGATGCTTTTTGCTAGCTCAGCTGAAGCCTGCCCTGTGTGAAATGGAGACAGGGCATGGAATGAATGGTGGGATGATGCAGTAACGTGCTCCTTGGTGTTTCTCTGGGAACACTAATGGGTTCACCTGTTTTCAATGACTTGCCCAACAAATTCAGTTTACAGAGTGAAAACAGAATAGTTGAACAGGACCTTGTCCATAGATATAGCTCAAGTTAGAAATCTAAGTCACACAAAGGCTAGCTTCCTTTATTCAAGATAGGTAAATTTCCTATACTGGTAATTCCATAGAATTTTATAAAAATTCAATCCAGGCCAGCATGGTTGCTCATTCCTATAATCCCAGTGCTTTCAGAAGCTGAGAAGGGAGGATCACCTGAGGCCAGGAATTTGAGACCAGTGTGGGCAACATAGTGAGAGGTTTTCTGTACAAAAGAAGAAGAAGAAGAGGAGGAGGAGGAGGAGGAAGAAGAAGAAGAAGGAGGAGGAGGAGGAGGAGGAGAAGGAGGGGGGGAGGAGGAGGAAGCAGAGGAGGAGGAGGAGAGGGAGGGGAGGGGGAGGGAAAGAAAAGAAAAGGAAAGAAAAGAAAAGAAAAAGAAAAGAAAAATTATCTGGGCATGGTAATCCTACCTACTTGGGAGGCTGAAACTGGACAATCACTTGAGCCCAAAAGTTTGAGGTTTGAGGTTGCAGTAAGCTATGATCATGCCACTACATGCCAGCCTAAGACACAGTGACACCCTGAATATTAAAAAATTCAATCCAACAAAATGTGTACCAAGAACTGTGCTAGATGCTAGGGATACAAAGGTGAATAAAAAATTTCATTTCTTATTTCATTTCAGAAATTTCATTCTGTTTTTAGATTCAGAATAGGATTTGCAAGTGACAAAGAAGACAGTGTACTGCCTCGTGTGTGTCACTTGGCTTCTGAGACTAGCTTAGATATGGCATGCAAAGTGGTACTCTTAGGCTCATAACTAAATAGGCTTCTAAGTAGTAGATGTTGGCTCAAACTCAAAAAAAACAAAAAACAAAAAACAAAAAAACTCCACCAGAAATACCATTTGACCCAGCAATCCCATTACTGGGTATATACCCAAAAGATTATAAATCATTCTATAATAAAGACACATGCACATGTATGTTTTATGTTTATTGCAGCAGTACTTACAATAGCAAAGACTTGGAACCAACCCAAATGCCCATAAATGATAGACTGGATAAAGAAAGTGTGACACATATACACCATGGAATACTATGCAGCCATAAAAATGAATGAGTTCATGTCCTTGCAGGGACATGGATGAAGCTGGAAGCCATCATTCTCAGCAAACTAACACAGGAACAGAAAACCAAACACCACACATTCTCACTCATAAGTGGGAGGTGAACAATGAGAACACATGGACAGAGGAAGGGGAACACCACATACCGAGGCTTGTCAGGGAATGGAGGGCAAGAGGAGGGAGAGCATTAGGACAAATACCTAATGCATGCGGGGCTTAAAATCTAGGTGATGGGTTGATAGGTGCAGCAGACCACTATGGCACATATATACCTATGTAAGAAACCTGCACATTCTGCACATGTATCTCGCAACTTAAAATAAAATTTAAAAACAAAAACAAAAACAAAATTGGCAATGACCAATAAAAACATTTCCTCTTTGAATAAATAAATAAATAAAATCGCCAACCACTGTCATATCTTAGATAGCCAGTATAACCTCTGACCCTCGAGAAAGAGAAAAGTCCTGCCTCATGGTCATTGCAAGGCCCACCTCCATTCCCATTCAGAGATGATTGGCAGGAGTTTGTCCTTTCTTCTCCCCAGAGATTGACAGGGGAAACATCCATTCCTTTTAGGAGTGAGTCCACATCAGTCAGTGCTTTTAGAGAGTCCAGATAGTTGATGGTACCTTTCCTAAAGTCTGGCTTATTCAGTTTTACAATACTTTTCAAAGACAGTACAGACTGGGGCTAAACTTAGTTTAAAATTTTCTTCTACTTAAAAGGGCAGACAAAGACCCAATACATTATGGAACAGAACGCTGAACATCTCAACTGGAAATCTGTGCATTGTTGTTAACAATGACCAGGTACAGTTTTCCACCAAACAATAGGTGAGAATTTCTTTAGTCAGGTGATTTTCACTAAACAAAAGAAAGCTGATTTATTGATATTACCACTGCTAAGGACAAAATCCATTCCCTTTTAAATGACACTTACCTCCATGCAAGTTCACCATCACCTGCTTCAGGGACTGATGAAGCCTCACCTCATGAGCATCTGTGATTTGTCAGTGACTGCAGCCACTGACAGTGTAGACCTGAGTTACATTTTGGTATCTTCTTTGTCTCTTAGTCTGTTAATAAGTATCTACCAAATGCTTATGGGGAACAATGCTGCTCTTTGTATTTGCTGCTTATAATTTCATTTTTAATCTCTGCTTTTATTCTTTTATTTACTATTCTTGGGGAATTCTGTGATTAAGCTAATCATAAATATATGGTCTAGTATGTTCTTTTGCGTATACCATGCATAGATCTGTTCATGAGAGCATATGAAGATTTTATCAGGTTCTGCAAGTGACATCACAGAACATTCATGGAAGCTAGCATGCCAGTAGTATTAATCCAAATTCTTATGTGAACCACTAGAAAAAAAAAACTGGGAGGATTAAAACATCATCAGCTTTTGTCTTCTTTTATCAGTACAGATTAAAATAATTTTAAAAAGAAAAACACACTGATTTGTTGATAAAATTGATTGACAAATTACAATGTGATGAAAGGAGAGACAGTATACTCAACTCAGTGATGTTGGGAATCACTGCATCAAAGACTATGGGTGTATACTTGCAAACCAAGTTTACCTGTGATTAGCTAAGGAGTCTAGGGAGTGAGGTCATCTTAACAGTCAGGAAAGCTTCTTGGAGACTGAAGGATGTAATACAAAGGAACCAAGTGTGGTCCTGTCTTCCACTTCCATGATTTACCATGAGATGTAAATGTCAAGAGGCTCAGCTGAATGAACGAATTGATTTGTCATTAGTTATGAAAATTGGAAAACAAATACTGACATCTTTGCTGGGTTCAGATATTTCATGAGCAAAAATATATATATGCAACCAAGATTTAGTTATATCATTTACAAAAACCACAAATCAGCCTTTACTCTCTCCTGCTGGACAATGGGGTGATGTCTAACAGGAACTAAGGGAACATGTCATGGTGGTCATTCCTGTTCGGATGCAGATGTTGAGAAATGGTTTTCTGCAAGTCTCATGTAAATAAGCATTTACTACAGAGAATTTCACTTCAAAGGCAATTATCTTGTTTATATTCTTTTTGAAGAGGTCATTAATTACAAAATAAGTCTAGAAAAATCAACCTTTGTCTGATTTTTTTTGTTAGACTACATCTCCAAAGATTTTAATGCATATTCATTAAATTCATCATTGGGTCAATTCTAGATTTGGGGAGATGTTGAATTATCAGGCTAATGATAATTTTTTTTTAAGAGAGATGATCTTGCTCTGTAGCCCAGGCTGGTATGCAGCGTGACTATAGGCACGTGCTACCACACCCAGCTAATTTTACTAATTTTTGTAAAGATGTGGTCTAGCTATGTTGCCCAGGCTGCTCTTTAACTTCTGGAATCAAGCAATCTGCCTGCCTCAGCCTCCCAAAGTGCTGGGATTAGAGGAATGAGCCACCGTGCCTGGCCTAATGATATACTCTTAATAGCTATGCTCCAGAAACTCCTAGAAGCCTGATAGGAGAATAGGAGCCAGTTTTCCCCTCCTCTAAGCCTCTTTGCTCAAGATTCCTTGATCTGTAGCACCATGCTAGCAGCTGTATTACAAAGGATATAGACAAGGGGGAGATCTTGAGAAGAGGAGGCATAGTGGGCTCTGAGTACCAGAGAGTAGAGGAAAGGGCCTGGCAAGAGGGACAACAAGTGCAGAATAGAATGTGTAGCTACAGGACAGGTAACATTATGGACTCAAGATTAATGAATGGAGACATCTCTTGCCAGAGCTCGGAGAGACAAAGAAGAGACAGCTCATTGCCACTGGGAAGGAATGGCCAGGCACAGGCTGTCTGTGCACATCAATGATGTGACTCGGAAGAAAAGCTGTATCCAGTTTTATATTTTGATGTTGTGTGCCTGGCTGGTTTAACCTCAGCTTTATGTTCATTTGTTGATAAAACCATGAGAAAAGTCTTAAAACATGCAGTGGATGTTAATGTACTCACTTCTAAAATTCCAGAGCCCAGAGGCCAAAGCTGTTCTGTTCCTGCTTCCTGGGAGTGGGGGAGGGGGATAAGGGAACATGACATATTTATAATGATTGTGTATAATGCCTGGTGGGTTACTAGCTTTGAGTAATCCATTTCATAATGTTTTTGTAAAACAGTGGTGTAGGAGAAATACTGTAAGTTTTAGTGATGTATTCCCTTCCCAAGTTGAAAGTTTTGTTTGCTAGGGAAATGATTTATTAGTAAAAGTAATTTAAATATCTAAATTCAAAGTGTTTATTTGAAATTTAATGTACCTGACCTGAAGCCATAATTATTGGACACCTTTTCTCCAAATTAAGACATTTACCTGAGAGCCTATGTTTAACTGCCTTTCCCAGAAAATTAATTAGAAACAAACTACTTCCTTATTAGTGTGAATGGTTTAATAAGTTCTTTTTAAACTATAATCATTCATAGTTCGATAAGTTTAAAATTCTTCTGTTGGTGCAGGCATTTTCTCACAGATTAGACTCTTCTCTGCCTCTTTTATTTATTACTGGGCTTTGCTTCTATTCTTTCACTATTCTTGTCTACATTCTGGATACCAAGGCCATACCTGTAGCTTATAGGAACTAAGGGCCCCTTAGGAGTAAAAAGCCATCAGCGAATTTGTTCATAACAGTAATTTGTTAATAAATATCTTTTAGTTTCTACTGTGTGAAGATAAGTGATGGTGCACAAGTACTGATTTCACCCATTTGTATCCAGCTAAAATTCTAACATAATAGTAATAGCAGTAGTAGTGACGGTACTTTATGAAGAGCTAAGTGTCAGGTACCATGCAGGCACTGTGCTAACCAATAACATGCATTGCCTCATTTAATCCTCACAGCCTCCTCATGAGGTAGACATTACTGTTTCCATTTATAGTTCAGGAAACTGAAGTTCAGATAGTTAACTGCCTGAGATCTCACAGTTACTAAATGGAAGAGTTGGGATTCTAATGTTAAGTTAACGACTTGTTTTAGTTGGCTAAGGCTGCCATAACAAAGTACCGAAAACTGGGTTCTTAAACAACAGAAACTTATTTCCTTGCAGTCCTAGAGACTAGAAGTTCAAGATCAAAGTATCAGCAGGGTGGGTTTTTTCTGAGGCCTCTCTCCTTGGTTTGTACATGGCCATCTTCTCCCTGTGTCTTCACATGAGCTTTCTTCTGGGCCTGTGTATGTCCTGATCTGCTCTTCTTATGATGACAACACTTATTTTGGATCAGGGCCCACCCTAATGAATTTATTTAAACTTGATTATCTCTTTAAAAACTTTATTCCCAAATATAGTCACATTCTGCAGTAGAGAAGGTTAGGACTTCAACATATGAATTTGGGGGGAACACAGTTCAACCCATAAAAGTCCTGAAACCATGAAGTCTGTGTATTACCAGTGAGAGGAAATATCAAGTCAGCTAGACATTTCCACTGCGGTATAAATTAGTTTTCCCCCAACTAATTTCCTACAGGAAGATTTGGATGGTGAAACTTATCGAGAAACTTGGGGGCTCTGGGTCCTTTAGGGAATGAAGAAAAGTCATCAAAAGTGGGAACAAGGAAGGAAACTAGAAGGACAGACTCTCCTAATTTGCTGTTTTGGGTAGGACCAAACTTCTGAAAGTAAATTAAGCACAGCATCATTTTCTAATTTTGCTTCTATATTTCATCTTTCTAGCTTCTCATTTTTGTTCTGAAAGCATCATTGCTCTCCAATCAAGCTGGCAGGCTCCTCATCTCTTGGAAAAGGTCCTAAACAAATCCCATTGTCACTTTTGAAATAGGACCAAAAAAGTAAAAGAAAGCAATAATCTGCTAGATTCTCTATCATTTAAAAATATTATTAAAAATTATAGACATCTGTTAATATAGATTGGAATCCAGAAATTATTAGTGGGTATGTGAAAAGCTTAATAAGAATTCACAGGAAGCCAATCAACATCAGGAATGGTTTTTCCTAGTGAACTCCCGATTTCCATCATAGCTATTTCATCTAAAGGTGTATATCAGAAAGTAAACCACAACACTGCACACATCCTGCCTTCCAAGAGTTCTTTTTTTTTTTTTGGAGACGGAGTCTTGCTCTGCCGCCCAGGCTGGAGTGCAGTGGCCGGATCTCAGCTCACTGCAAGCTCCGCCTCCCGGGTTCACGCCATTCGCCTGTCTCAGCCTCCCGAGTAGCTGAGACTACAGGCGCCCGCCTCGTCGCCCGGCTAGTTTTTTTGTATTTTTTAGTAGAGACGGGGTTTCACCGTATTAGCCAGGATGGTCTAGATCTCCTGACCTCATGATCCGCCCGTCTCGGCCTCCCAAAGTGCTGGGATTACAGGCTTGAGAGGTCTTATTTCTATAACCTCTTGGGAGCCAAAGCTAATGAAGAAAGCAGGGCCTTCCTTCTGCCCTCATCTATCAAGAGTCAGATTCTCCCATTACTTTTTCTCTTCCTATGCCAGTGAGTTTGTCCATGGGGCATACTGCAGAATTTGCCACTTGTCTAGAGGCAAAATTAACTACCAAGTTACTTTTGGACACTCAGCTCATTGTGAATAATCCTGCTTGACAGCCTGTGAAGTGCCTTCTGAGTCAGGAAGGGCTAATAAGTTTTAGTTTGTACACCAACTCCAAATGACTGCTGGGTAGTGACTGTCTAGGTAAGGGCAGTGTTGAGAAGGTTGTGAGGCCATTTTTTAAAAAAGAAAAAAAAAATGCCATAATCAATTAGTGTGGTCTACCATGGGAGAGGGACTAGTGGCACAAATATAAATGATCTTTCATCAGTAATAAATTCAAAGCTACAATTTATAGTGAGCTTACCCTGTGTCAGGCACTGGGCCAAGCCTGGTACACGCATTAATTCAGCAAATGTTCACAACTCTCCAGGATAAGTGTTATATATCTCTATTGCAAGGAGAAAGAAACTTGCAAGGATAAAGAAACTTGGGCACAGTGGGTTTAAATAGACAGCTCAAGGTTATCCATCTAGTAAGATTCAGAGCAGGGCAATCATGATATAGATTCTAGGAAAAAATGCACTGAATATGTGGATTAGGATTTGAGCGAAGGCTGCTGCAGGCAAAGCTACAGTGCTGGTATCACTGTGAGACTGCAGGGCATCACCAAGGACCCAGGAGGGGAACTTCCTTAGATGTGTCCTCAATATAGCCTTCCTAACTTGGAGCTGGCAGGCTTGTCTTCTCATTATTGAGTCCACAGATACTTACTGAGCATCTAGACTGTGCCAAGCATCCGGGAATGCAGCGAGCACAATAGGGTTCCCTGTCCTGGAGGAGCCTATGCTCAAGTTGAAAGAGGCAGACAACAAACACATTAACAAATAAGATCACTTCAGGCCTAGAAAAATGCTGCAGAGTTGCTTAAAGAGGGTTACTGGATGGAACCATGTGGGAAGAACTACTTTAGCCAGGGATGAAGATCTCTCTGAGAAAGGGATCTGAAAGGTGAGAAGAAGGCAGTGTGGGGAAAATATGGGACAGAGAGAAGGAGGAGCAAATGCAAACACCCTGACACATTAGGACCTTGTCATATTTGCAGGAAAAGGCTCGGTTATTGGCCATTCCCTCACTGTTATTTGAAGACTAAAAATCATGGCCATGCTTCTGTGATTGTCTGAATTTCAGTTCCCCTGCACAAACTTACTTGGTGGGGAAAATAGAATAAAGTGATCTTCCTTCTGTTTTTCTTTTCTTTCTTCTGCCCTCTAAATGTCTATGTCAATAAGTCAGTAAGGAGTTACACACATGACCAAACCTTCAGCATTTTGAAGAATTAATTTGCTTAGGGAAGAATATGAACTTACAGCATGTCTTATAGAGAATGTCTATTGATAATATACATAATAGTCACACATCAAACAAACTAATATTAGGGAGAATCCTTTCATTAACTTAATCTAGAGAGTTTATCTTTGAACACTAAAAATATGTTAGAAAACTCAAGAAAAAGTAAAATCATTTTCACGAGTTTTGATACAATCATCATGTATTTCCCGCAGAGTGGACTCTCCTTGTTCTAATCACATGATCCTTTGGGACAGCTGTTGTGGAGAGGACACCTCAGAATAAGGGGTATCGTGCCATGACACTGTTTTTTTTTTTTTTTTTCTTGGAGTTTTTTCTGACATTGATTTGAGATTGATTTACATTAGTTTATGTAATATTTTAAATGAAAATAATGGGCATGCATTTCATGGTTATTACAATATAAATAGGACAACTATTAGCTAAAAGCCTGAATTAACCTTTGCAAAGTGGCCCAACAAAGCTTCCTCCTGAGACAAATCCTCTGGCATTTCTGTCTCACATATCTATACTTATTTAATAAACATTTATCAAGTGTACCCAGAAAGTGCCAAATTCTATGAGAGGTAAACAAAAAGCAGAGAAATCATTGTTTCTACCCTTGAGAAACTTGTATTTCATTGGGGCTAAATATTTGAAAGAGCTAAGGAACAAAGCTAGAGCAACTCAGAAAAAAAAATAGGTAATTAAGATCTGCACAGAGCATCATAGATCATCTTTATATGCCTTTCTTTGTTTTGCTTGCACAATGGTCTTTTGAGATAGTTATTGATATTATCCCCATTTCCCAGATGAAGAAACTGAAGCTTAGAGAGGTAAAATACACATGACAAATAGTAAAGGTCAGGAGCAGGCACTGTAGTAGTTAAGAGCAAGGGCTCTGGGGTCAGACAAACTGAATTAGCTTTACAAACTTCGGCAAATTTTTTACCCTCAGCCTCAGTTTCCCCATTTTAAAGGATAATAATGGTATTCACTTTCTCCACTGTTGTATTGAATGAGAAATCTATTGAAGCTGCCTAGCACACAGCTGGGACCACAGCATCCACTCAGTGAATGCAACCTTTGTTATGAGGAAGTGGCAGAGCCAAGATTGGATTCCAGCATCTCTGCTGTCCAAATACAAGACCCTGCATGTTATGTGGACCCTAGCACTCTCTGCCTAGGTTAAAAATGTGGCTCAACCACTTACAAGCATGACCATGGGTAAGTTCCTTGATGGCTCTGTGTCTCTGTTTCCTCATTTGTGAAATGGAGATGATACAGTGGCTACCTCACAGGCTATGTAAAGATACAGTGCTTTACTACACATAGAGCACTTAGAACAGTGCTTGGCCACATTAAGCTCCCTAAAGAACTTTACCATCAAGGATCAAAGATGCAGGTGGGGTGTGTTTAGGAAGGCTTCTTCCAGGCAGAGCTTGTCACTTATATCCTGATGGAACAAATGCCAACAGGAATTGAATCGGCACACCCTGCTGATTGATTATCACCCTCACACAGTTGGAGGAGGCATCATGGCTAGATTTGAAAACCTACCTTCACCACCTCTCTTGCACCTGTCAAAATTGCAGGGGCTGCTCAGCAACACATGAGAAATCCAATTTGCAATAAAATCATTTTTTTCCAAATACATCTGTCTACAGTTGAAGGCGGCAAAACACATTTGAGAATTTGCAATCCTGCATAGAGGATATGAACTTGTCAACTTGTTCTGTCAACAGGCTTGATGTCTGAGTATTGTTGTCATCACAGAACTGCTTGCTATCTGCTAAGCTTGATTGTTTCCCTCTCAAGTGGGAATTGGAAGGTTCTCTAACAGAAGAAAGCTTTACAAGCCCCAGATATAATGCAAAGCCACAGCCCTTGACTTTGTAAAGTGGAAGGTTTAGTCTCTGTGTGCTTTTAGCTGCGTTTTGCTCCATGGCCCTGAGAACCTTCCCCTTTTCCCTCTTCCCCTCCCCTTCACCTTTTATTCCCTTTCTCCCCTTCTATGAACCAGTGTTTCTAATGGGGGCAGGAATAGGTCAGCTCTGTTTGCCACTCTGGAAACATTCCTTAAATTAAGTTACCATTTAGAGTTTGTCTATCAGGTGCTTACTACATGCATGACCTTGTTTAGTCCTCAAACAAGCCCCTGGAGGATTTGAACATAGGCTTACTTGATGAGAGAGCCAGGACTTTAAAGCATGATGCTTCCTCTGAGTATGTGCAAAGAGTTTGTCTTTCTTGCCTGTGAGTCAAGGGAACTTTGGTTTTTGCCATAGGGAACTGTATTTTAATTGTATTACTTACATTTTTGACAATTAAAAAGGGTAAAACATAAGAAAGTTGTAGATTAAATTAAAAAGATGAGGAAATAATCCTAGCTCCAGAAATTAAATCATTTGAATCTTGGTGAATTTATAAGTGTCATTCCAATAAGTTTCATTAAAATCCAGTGGGGAAAGAAGAAGTGAACAGATCACTGACTTTGGAGTCAGATTCCATGTGGGACCAACTTCTGATTCCATATATGGCCTTGGGCAAGTAATTTACTATCCTTAAGAGAGGGCAAGCCTGGTGGCTCACGCCTTTAATCACAGCACTCTGGGAAGCCGAGGCAAGAGGACGGCTTGAGCCCAGGAGTTCAGGCCAACCTGGACAACATAATGAGACCCTATCTCTTTAGAAAACACACACACAAAAAACTCTCTCTCTCTCTCTCAAAGCCCCTTGATTTTCTTGACTATAAAACAGGAATGATAATACCTCGATTACAGAGTGGGCAGCTAACATATATGAAGCACTCGGTTCACAGTTAGTATTAAGTTAGTCTTTATTTCCCTCTCTTTAAGTTGTACCTCTCTTTAGCAGAAATAGAAGGAGGAATTTCTCAGCAACTTGAAGAACCACAACATAAATGCAGTTTTATTATAAAAGAAACAACAGTCTTGCCATGTTCTCCCCAGACAAGTTTAAAAAAAAAACTATTAAAAAAATTGAGACAAGCCGGGCGCGGTGGCTCAAGCCTGTAATCCCAGCACTTTGGGAGGCCGAGACGGGCGGATCACGAGGTCAGGAGATCGAGACCATCCTGGCTAACACTGTGAAACCCCGTCTCTACTAAAAAATACAAAAAAAAAACTAGCCGGGCGAGGTGGCGGGCGCCTGTAGTCCCAGCTACTCGGGAGGCTGAGGCAGGAGAATAGTGTAAACCCGGGAGGCGGAGCTTGCAGTGAGCTGAGATCCGGCCACTGCACTCCAGCCTGGGCGACAGAGCGAGACTCCGTCTCAAAAAAAAAAAAAAAAAAAAAAAAAAAAAAATTGAGACAAAGGAGACTAGGAAGGCAAAAATATAAATATTTAATAGTTACATTCTGCCACTAAGAAACGTGATTTTTGCCTGTCATTACAGCCTTTTTCAATTTTGGGGGCAAACATTGCCAAGTAAGAAAAAAATCCATATATGGCCTTGGGCAAGTGAAATGAATAGAATTTTTCAACTGCTTAGAGAAAGCTCCTTTGACATGCAGTATAATTGCCAGAGGATGTGAGTGCATGTTTTGAATACTGGTAATGACCTTAGTAAACCAGGTTGGACCTAAAGAAAGCAATTTGAGCTTCCGTCAATTTGCTCCAGAGGATTCTAGTTTCCGGTTCAACTGATGGTGTTCAGTGTTAAGGCAGACTATTTATCTTAGCAAATAAATGGTGCAGATTCAGGCATTTTTTGTTGCTTTGTTAGAAATAAACAGGCCATACTCACAAACCATTCGTTGGTATCCTAAATATCATAAAAAGTTACTTGGGAATGTCTAGCTTTCTAGTTACTTGGGAATAGACTAGCTTTGGGAATAGTTATTCTGAAAACTACTCTCTTAACGTTGTTTAATTATAGGCATAGGTATAAGTGAAATAGCAATTAATTTCCTGGTGGAAACAGAACCAAACTTTAAGACAAAGAAACATTTAATGAAAGCTCAAGAACTATTTTTCTTTCTTTAGAGTACTGTGTAGCCCTTCTTGGCAACTTCTGCCTTGTCAGTTTTGGTAGTAACATATGGAGAAATTATCAAGTTCCATCCATTAGGTAAACGTGATTTATTAACCAAATGGCTTGGTGGTTTTCACAAAGGGAGATGTTTTGCTTGTGTTAAATGACTAATGGTACAATTTGTTTTATTTACATTATCAAAAAAAAAAAAGAGAAACTGACTTAAGAACTTGTTTGGAAAGGATTATTGAAGAAGGCATCCATCTTCATAGAAAGGAGTGCCTAAAGCATGTGAACGAAAGTCCTAATCAATCTCCCTTTGTTTTGGGAAATTAAAGACTATTTTTTAAAAAACAAAACAAACAAATGAATAAACAAACAAAAAAACAGAATACAAGGAAAAGACGGTTTCCAGACAGGGCACTAAGCAGAAGGAAAAGCTGATGGATGTAAAAGTTAGGGATTTAAAATAATAATGTTTGCATCTTTCTTTTTGTCACATCTTTCTTCCACATGCTTTTAAAATGTAAAAGTGAGGACAGTGGGTTAAATTAATTTGTGTTTATAGCATTGTAAAAATGACTGAAGTTTTTTCAAGATGAAAACAAAGGCATATTCATCTTGATCTGAACAGCTCCTGCTTGTTTTTTTTTTTTTTAATTCTCTTACCACTGGTAATTGATGGTGGGTTCACATCTTTTTCCTGTACTTGAAACCAGTTGTGTCAACTGAAGTCCTGAGTCACTGATGAAACTAGGATAGGATGGAAGAAAAAAAAAGCCAAAACTGGTGACCTTAGGAAATCCTCTCCAAAGGTTTTTCTCTTTATTTTGCTCATAATCACTATCCTCTTGATTCACACACTATTGAAAATAATGTAACTTGACTTAAAAACACCCAAAAAATTCCAACCACTAAATTCAGTCATCTCATAAAACATGTAATATTTGAATCCTTTATTCTTCAAAGGAATATATATATATATATATATATATATGTATGTATATATACAGTCAGCCCTTTGTATCCATGGGCTCTGCATCCATAAAGTCAACCAACCACAGAGCATAAGTATTTGGGGAAAAAAAATCATACAAAGTTTGAAAAAACTAAACTTGAATTTACCATGCACTGAGTACTACATTGAATCCAGGCAAGTGAGGTGATGTGTATGCATTGTATTAGGTATTATAAGTAATCTAGATATTATTTAAAGTATACAGGAAGGTGTGTAATAGGTTACATGCAAATACTATGTCATTTTATATAAGGGACTTGGGCATCCTCAGGTTTTGGTATTCACAGGGGTCCTGGAACTAATCTCCCATGGATAATGAGGAATGATTGTGTGTGTGTGTGTGTGTGTGTGTGTGTGTGTATTTGGTTCTCTGTTGCAAATAATGGAGGTAGATGAAAGAAAACTAAAATAAACAACTAAATTCTTTTTTTTAAAATCTAGGTTTATAGAAGCTATAATAATTAAACTACCATAAGGACAGTAGAATATCCTGAATTAACAACAGATTATATTTTAAAAATATTTTAAAAGTTAGATAGTGAATGTCATTTAATTAGCTCAAGTAGCTTGGAAATACATTTTTTAAAAAGGTAAATTGAAGTTATATCAGTTAGTTATTGCTGCGTAGCAAACAACTCCAAAATATAGCAGCTTAAAACAACAACCATTTATTATTTCCCATGAATCGACATATCAGTCGGGTGGGTCCTGCTGATCTTCACTGGGTTTGGCTGGGCAGTGTTTTGATCTCAGCTGGGGCTTATGCACTGGCTTGACAATTAGTTGGAAGTTTGCTGATCTATTATTAGATTCAGCTAGGATGACTGAACTCCACTCCACATATCTCATTCTCCAGAAGGCTTGCGTAGGCATGTTTTTGTGGTAATCACATGATTGTCATAGAGAGGAAGTAGAAATGTGCAAACTCTTCCTTCAAGCCTCTGTGTGTGTGTGTGTGTGTGTGTGTGTGTGTGTGTGTGAAATTTGCTACTTTCCTTCTGGTCAAAACAGGCTACACAGCCAAGCCCAGATTCAAATTGGGTAGGAACTACAAAGTTTCTAGGCAAAGTTACAAGGCCAATAATGCAATCAATCAATCTACCACTGCAGGGTAGTTGAAGTGAGTGAAAATTGATATGGTGGGGAATACCTTAGCATCTACTAAAGAAATCATCATGAAGATATAGAATGTCCTGAGAAGGCTTCCCAAAGGAAGAAAATGAAGGGAAGACCATTTCAGGTGGGAGAAAGATATATTATGGGAATAAGTCATTTTACTGGAGGTATAATCACTTATGTAACCAATTCCCAATTGATGGACATGTAGGTTGTTCTAAATTTTCTCCATTACAATCAATGCTGATCTATGCATCTAGCTAGCTAGTTTGCATATAAGATATATGAAACATTTGCACATACACACAGATATATCACATGCACATGATATGCAAATATAAATTCTTAGAAATGGAATTGCTAATTTAAGTAGCTTGTAAATTTTTATAGATGTCAAATTGTCAAATTGCCATCTAAACAGACCATACAAATTTACACTTCTACCAACAGTGTATGAGATTTGTTTTCCTTACATTTATATTAGATTTTTATCAAACTTTTTAAACTTTGCCAGTCTGATAGGTAAGAATAGTGTTGTGATTTTTATAAATATCTCTTCAGTTATAAGGGAGGTTAAACTATAATATTTTTGGCCAGGCATGGTGGATCATGCCTGTAATCCCAGCATTTTGGGAGGCTGAGGTGGGCAGATCGCTTGAGCTCAGGAGTTGGAGACCAGCCTAGGCAATACGGCAAAATCCCATCTCTACAAAAAATACAAAAATTAGTCAGGAATGGTGGCATGGGCTTGTAGTCCCAGCTACTAGGGAGTCTGACGTGGGAGGACGGCTTGAGACCAGGGGGTGGACATTGCAGTTAGATGAGATGGTGCCACTGCACTCTGGCCTGGGTGACAGGGCTAGACCCTGACTCAAAATAAATAAATAAATAAAATAAAAATAAACTACAGGCTGGGCATGGTGACTCACGCCTGTAATCCCAGCACTTTGGGAGGCGGAGGCAGGTGGATCACGAGGTCAGGAGATCGAGACCATCCTGGCTAACACGGTGAAACCTTGTCTCTACTTAAAAATACAAAAAATGAGCCAGGCATGGTGGGGGGTGCCTGTAGTCCCAGCTACTTGGGAGGCTGAGGCAGGAAAATGGCATGAACCCGGGAGGTGGAGCTTGCAGTGAGCCCAGATCACGCCACTGCACTCCAGCCTGGGCGACAGAGCGAGACTCCATCTCAAAAAACAAACAAACAAACAAAAAACTATAATATTTTCACATATAGAGGACATCTGTGTCTTATGAATTGTCAGCTTATCTCTTCACTCATCCTTTAAAAAGATTAAGCCTAACTTTTACAGTTATTTTGACTTTTATTTTATTTTTTAATCTATTTTTTATTTCAATAGGTTTTGGGGGAACAGGTGGTGTTTGGTTATAGGAATAAGTTCTTTAGTGGTGACTTCTGAGATTTTGGTGCACCCATCACCTAAGCAGCGTACACTGTACCCACTGTATAGTCTTTTATCCCTCACCTCCCTCCTACCTTTTCCCTCAAGTCCCCCAAATCCATTGTATCATTCTTACAGCTTTGCGTTCTCATGGCTTAGCTCCCAGTTACGAGTGAGAACACACAACATTTGGGTTTCCATTCCTGAGTTACTTCACTTAGAGTAATAGTCTCTAATTCCACCAGGTTGCTGTAAATGTCATTATTTCATTCCTTTCTATGGTTGAGTAGTATTCCATGGTACATATAGACCACACTTTCTTTATTCACTAGTTGATTGATGGGCATTTGGGCTGGTTCCACACTTTTGCAATTGCAAATTGTGCTGCTATAAACATGCATGTGCAAGTATCTTTTTTGTATAATGACTTCTTTTCCTCTGGGTAGATACCTAGTAGTGGGATTCCTGGATCAAATGATAGATCTACTTTTAGTACTTTAAGGAACCTCCACACTGTTTTCCATATTGGTTGTACTAGTTTTACATTCCCATCAACAGTGTAAAAGTGTTGCCTTTTCACGGCATCCACGCCAACATCTATTTAAAACAAATTTTTTTTATTATAGCCATTCTTGCAGGAGTGGGGTGGTATCACCTTGTGGTTTTAATTTGCATTTCCCTGATCACTAGTGATGCTGAGCATTTTTCTATATGCTTGCTGGCCATTTGCATATCTTCTTTTGAGAATCGTCTATTCATGTCTGTAGCCCACTTTTTGATGGGATTTTTTTTTTCTTGCTGAATTGTTTTTGAGTTCTTTGTAGATTCTGGATATTAGTCCTTTATCAGATGTAGAGATTGTGAAGATTTTCTCCCACTCTGTGGGTTGTCTGTTAACTGTGTTGATTATTTATCTTGTTATGCAGACGTTTTTAGTTTAATTATGTCCCATCTATTTATCTTCGTTTTCATTGCAGTTGCTGTTGGGTTCTTGGTCATGAAATCCTTGCCTAAGCCAACGTCTAGAAGGGTTTTTCCGGTGTTATCTTCTAGAATTCTTATGGTTTCAGATCTTAGGTTTAAGTCTTTGATCCATTTTGAGTTGATTTTAAGGTGAGAGGTGAGGACCCAGTTTCTTTCTCCTACATGTGGCTTACCAATTATCCCAGCACCATTTGTTGAAAAGGGTGTCCTCTCCCCACTTTATGTTTTTGTTTGCTGTAAGTATTTGGGTTTATTTCTGGGTTCTCTATTCTGTTCCATTGGTCTATGTGCCTATTTTTATACCAGTACCATGCTGTTTTGGTGACTATGGCCTTACAGTACAGTTTGAAGTCAGGTAATGTAATGCTTCCAGATTTGTTCTTTTTGCTTAGTCTTGATTTGGCTATGTGGCTCTTTTTTGGTTCCATATGAATTCCAGGATTGTTTTTTCTAGTTCTGTGAATACTGATGGTGGTTATTTTAATGGGAATTCCATTGAATTTGTAGATTGCTTTTGGCAGTATGGTCATTTTCACAATATTGATTCTACCCATCCATGAGCATGGGATGTGTTTCCTTTGGTTTGTGTCATCTATTATTTCTTTCAGGAGTGCTTTGTAGTTTTGCTTATAGAGGACTTTCACCCCCTTGGTTGAGTATAGTTCTAAGTATTTTATTTTATTTTATTTTGCAGCTATTGTAAAAAGGGTTGAGTTATTGATTTGATTCTCAGCTTGGTCACTGCTGGTGTATAGCAGAGCTACTGATTCGTGTACATTAATTTTGTATCTTGAAACTTTGCGGAATTCATTTACCAGCTCTAGGAGCTTTCTGGATGAGTCTTTAGGGTTTTCTAGGTATATGATGATATCATTAGCAAACAGTGACAGTTTGACTTTCTCTTTACCAGTCTGGATACCCTTTATTTCTTTCTCTTGTCTGATTGCTCTGGCTAGGACTTACAGTACTATGTTGAATAGAAGTGGTGAAAGTGGGCATCCTTGTCTTGTTCCAGTTTTCAGGGGGAATGCTTTCAACTTTTCCCCCGTTCAGTATAATGTTGGCTGTAAGTTTGTCACAGATGGCTTTTATTACCTTAAGGTATGTCCCCTCTATGCCAATTTTGCTGAGGGTTTTCATCATAAAGAGATGCTGGATTTTGTTGAATGCTTTTTCTGCATCTATTGAGATAATCATGTATTTTTTGTTTTTAATTATGTTTATGTGGTGTATCACATTTATAGACTTGCAGATGTTAAGCCATCCCGGCATCCTTGGTATGAAAACCACTTGATCATGGTGGATTATCTTTTTGATATGCTGTTGGATTTTGTTAGCCAGTATTTTGCTAAGGATTTTTGCATCGATGTTCATCAAGGATATTGGTTTATAGTTTTCTTTTTTTGTTTTGTCCCTTCCTGGTTTTGGTATCAGTGTGATACTGGCTTCATAGAATGATTTATGGAGGATTCCCTCTTTCTCTATCCTGTGGAATAGTATCAATAGGATTGGTATCAGTTCTTCTTTGAATTTCTGGTGGAATTCAGCTGTGAATCCATCTGGTCCTGGACTCTTTTTTGTTGGCAAGTTTTAAATTACCATTTCAATCTCACTGCTTGTTATTGGTCTGCTCAGAGTTTCTACATCTTCCTGGTTTAATCTAGGAGGGTTGTATATTTCCAGGAATTTATCCATCTTCTCTAGGTTTTCTAGTTTATGTTTTGACTTTTAATTGTTTTCATTATGACCTTTATTTACTTTTATGTTTTTCATATTTTATTAATATTTTTCCTCTTTACTTCCAACTAACTAATCTATTGGTTTTATACTATGTAAATTGCTTTATTTTATTCCTTTTAATTTTCTTATTTTATAATTATCCTCTTGGTTTTAATGTCTCCTCCACCTATCTTTGAACTTTTACTATTTGAGCCTGGGCACAAAAGCACAGGCTGGAGGCTGCCTCTGTGCAGTGGCCCTGTTTTCACCTCTTTTCCCCCTTACTGAATCTCTTATCTGTTTATCTTCATTTTAGCTGCCTCAGAAAACTAAATAACTGACTTGGCCTAGGAGAACTCCTGTTTTTGCTTGTATGGATGGTGCTCTTGTTATACTGAAATGGTGATAATCTTGATACTTTGCACTATCCAGAAACTATTTCCAAAGATTACTCATGAGAAGTAGAACCAGGTGACTGTGAATGAGAAAAGACATAGAGAATCTTTACTTTATACTTATACCTATCTGTACTGTTTGGAATGTTTCCAGAGTCATGTAGTACTTTTATAAAATACACAAGTGAAAACTAGTAAGTTTTATGTTCTCCAACATTTATAGGCAATGGCTATGGGACAAATCGTATCAACAGCATGCCAAAGGTGAGATGGGAAGTTGTCACCCTGCTCTGGCATGGGTGAGGAAACTGTTAATAGTCCCAGGATAGCAATGCAGAATGTCTGTATCCAGATGGTGGTTAGCAGTGGACAGACCCTAAGGTTACTCCCAATGACCCCTGCCTTCTAATATTCAAATCCCCTCCCTTTGAGAGTGAGTAGGATCTGCAACCTACTTCTTTTTTTAATTATTATTTTTTATTTTTTTGAGACAGGGTCTCGCTGTGTTGCCTAGGCTGGAGTGCAGCGGCACGATCTCAGCTCACTGCAAGCTCCACCTCCCAGGCTCACGCCGTTCTCCTTCCTTAGCCTCCCGAGTAGCTGGGACTACAGGCACTTACCACCACGCCCGGGTAATTTTTTGTATTTTTAGTAGAGACAGGGTTTCTCTGTGTTAGCCAGGATGGTCTCGATCTCCTGACCTCGTGATCCGCCCACCTCGGCCTCCCAAAGTGCTAAAATTACAGGCGTGAGCCACCGCGCCTGGCCGGATCTGCAACCTACTTCTAGATGGGATATCACCCCTATGATTATGTTATAATACATTAGAGAAGACTCCATGCTACTGGCACTCACTATTGCTCTCCTGCTGGCTCTGTAGAAGCAAGTGGCCATGATGTGACCTGGATGTGAAGAGGGCTGTGTGCTGGGAGCTGCAGGCAGCCTCTAGGGGCTGAGGGTGGTCTCTAGCCAATACAGTGAGAAACCAAAGCTCTCAGAAATACAGATGCAAGAAGGTGAATTCTGCTAACAACCTGAGTGACACTGGAAGCAAATTTTCCCTAACTGAGCCTCTAGATGAGAACATACCCAGATTACACCTTGATTGCAACCATTTGAGAGCAGAGGACCCAGCTAAATGGTTGCTGGAATCATGACCCATGGAAACTGTGACATGGTAATGTGTGTATGTATGTGTTAGTGTGCATGTTTAATTGCTTTATTGAGGTATAATTTGTATACTATATAATTCACCTATTTAAAATGTACAATTCAATGAATTTTAGTATATTCACTGAGTTTGTAAGCATTACCACAATCTTAGAACATTTCATCTCCTCCCAAAAAACCTCAGCCAATGTTAGTAGTTACTCCTCAACCCCTCAGCCCTAGACAATTTCTAAACTACTGACTGTCTCTATAAATTTGCCTTTTCAAGATATTTCACAAGAATGAACTTGCATAATATGCAGTCTTTTTTGATTGACTTCTTTCACTTAGTGTTGTTTTAAGCCACTAAATATGTGGTAATTTATTACATAGCATAGAAAACTAATACACATTCACAGCAGTTTAACTCTAATATTTATTTCTCAATTGCTCCTCTTCCCTTCTAATCAGGGTCAAAAGAATCCTCATCCATTGTGTCCCTCGTGAGAGCTGCTCATTTGTTAGAACTTTTATTCATCATTCAGGATTCACATAAAAGGTAAGATCCCACACAGGAGGGAAGCACTCTTCACTTCCATATCATGGATCTTTGTTCCTTTTGAGAAAGTGCTTCAAGGGTTTAGGCTGTGGCTGAGGATCCTGTAATGTTTGTTTGGTTTCCCCAAGGACAAGTAGAATGTTAACTATGATATTCAAATCTAAACCTTGACTTTTTGTCTGCTTGAACTATCAGTAACAGAGAGGTGTGTTACAGTCTCACTATGATTGTGAATTTCTTGATTCCTCCTTGTAAACTTCCCCTTCACTATCCATCTGCATCCCTTATCCCCGAACTACCCTGGCCTGTGGTTTCAGGTCACTTCTGTGGTTTCCAGTGACCCATTTTCTGGCACTTGGAGATGTTTCCTGTTTTAAGTATGTATGAATTTGGCTTTGCATTTAAAATAATTTGTATTATATTTTATAAATCTTTTCTAGGCATTGCAGTGGGAGGGTTTTTACATTTCTCAGTCTGCCATATTGCTGAAATTGGATCAATCAAAAGTTGATTTTTCTAAAGTCCTAAATGGGACATATTTCCTATCCCCAGGTGTCTTATAATTTTGTTTATTAACAATCATCTCAATGCCTCAAGGAGTCAGCTGTCACCCTGCAATCCCCTTCCTAACACAGCATCACTAGGCTCCCGCATTTGACCACCACTCACAAGATTCCAGACACTGCCTTGTGAAATGCCACCACTTCCTACCCTCAGATTCAAGTGCAGAGATGAACACATGCTTACACACACGCATGTCTTCCTGCCCTCTCCACAGAGTTTCTAAGGGGGTACCAATAGGCCAGAAACCAGGCAGTAAGCTCTGGCCACAATGAACCATGCTCAGTTCCCTGAAAGTGCGATGTTCCCGTGGATATGCTTTGCACTTACTTTTCCCTTCTTGTGCTATTTTCCTTATTCCCACCTGGCAAACTCCTGTCCATCATTCAAAATGCACCTCATTCCATTCCTTTTGCAAAGCTTTCCCTGCCCTTTTATTGCTTTGCACATCCTTCTACTATTGGATTCATTATATTATATTTTTGCATTTAAATGTCTGTCCACCTCACCAGCCTATGAGCTCTTTTTATCTCTAATGCCTGGCATGTTGCCTGACTCATACCAGGTACTCAACTAAGGTTTATTGACTTTAACTTATCAGGATTTCAGGGTGATATCAGGGAAATGTACTGACACTGACTCCCAGAATTGGGTTTATTGGCAGTCTACCCCTGGACCTTGAAATTTGAGAAACTGACACAGGTTATACCTTCTCAACCTTCTCAAAGGCATTTAAAGGGGGAACTTGGACCAGGAGTGGTGGCCCATGCCTGCAATCCAGCACTTTGGGAGGCCGAGGCGGGCAGATCACTTGAAGTTAGGAGTTTCAGACCAGCCTAGCCAACATGGTGAAACCTTGTCTCTACTACAAGCCTCTTCAGCGTAACCCTGACCCATCCTTCCTTAGTGGGTGGGGCTTCCTTGCAGGATCTCCAATAACTCCAGCCAGAGGCTCAGGGACAGAATTCAGATCTCCCTGGGCCTGAGCCTCTAGGGGGAAGGGTGGGTGCATTCTCTGCAGACCAGCAGACTTAGCCACTCCTCCTGGTAGTTCTGAGGAATCTGGGCAGCCCAGATAAGTAGGTTTCCCCCCAGTGAAACATACCCTTTCCACCAAGGGACAAAGTGTTTCGTTAAATGGGTCCTGTTCCCCCTCCCACCCAACTGGGTGAGACCCTTCAACATGGGTTGTCAGACACCATATACAGGAGCAATCCTACTCGCATCAGGTTGGTGTCCTTCAAGGTCAGAGGTCCCAGAAGGAGGATCAGGTACCCATCTTTGCTGCTCTCCAGCCTCCTTGAATGACATCTCCAGGCACAGAGCAAATCAGATTAATAGGGCCTGAAGTGAACCCCTAACACACTGCAGCAGCCCTACAGAAGAGGGACAGAACTATTGAAAGAAAAACAAGCAGAAAGCAACAACAATAGCATCATCAACAATCACAAAAACAACAAAAAGGCCCCCACAAAAACCCCATCCAAGGGTCAGCAGCCTCAAAGACCGAAACTAGAAAAACTCACAAAGATAAGAAATAATCAACAACAAAAAATGCTGAAAACCCAAAAGGCCAGAGTGTCTCTTCTCCAAATGATCACAATGTCTCTCCATCAAGGTCACAGAACTGGATGGAGGATCAGATGAACGAATTGACAGAAGTAAGCTTGAGAAGATGAATAGTAAAAAACTATGATGAGCTAAAGAAGCACGTTCTAACCCAATGCAAAGAAGCTAAGAAGCTTGATAGAAGGTCAGAGGAATTGCTAACTAGAATAACCAGTTTAGAGAGGAACATAAATGACCTGAGGGAGCTGAAAAACACAGCACAAGAACTTCAAGAAGCATACACAAGTATCAACAGCTGAATTGACCAAGTGGAAGAAAGGATATCATAGTTTTAAGACCACCTTACTGAAATAAGACATGCAGACAAGAATAGAGAAGAAAGAATGAAAAGGAATGAGCAAAACCTTTAAGAAATATGGGACTTCATAAAAAGACCAAACTTACGATTGACTGGAGTACCAGAGGAGGTGGGGAGAATGGAAACAAGCTGGAAAACACACTTCAGGATATTATCCAGGAGAACTTCTCCAACCTAGCAAGACAGGCCAACATGCAAATTCAGGAAATACAGAGAACACCATTAAGATATTCCATGAGAAGATCAACCCCAAGACACACAATCATCAGATTCTCCAAGGTTGAAATGAAGGAAAAAATGTTAAGGGCAGCCAGAGAGAAAGACCAGGTCACCTACAAAGGAAAACCCATCAGACTAACAGTAGACCTATCAGCAGAAACTCTATAAGCCAGAAGAGAGTGGGGGCCAATATTCAACATTCTTAAAAGAATTTTCAACCCAGAATTTCATATCCAGCCAAACTAAGCTTCATAATCTAAGGAGAAATAAAATCCTTTACAGACAAGCAAATGCTGAAGGATTTCATTACCACCAGGCCTGCCCTGCAAGAGCTCCTGAAAGAAGGACTAAATATGGAAAAGAAAAACTGGTACCAACCACTGCAAAAACACAACAAAATATAAAGACCAATGACACTACGAAGAAACTCCATCAACTAGTGTGCAAAATAACCAAATGGCATCATGATGACAGGATCAAATTCACACATAACAATACTAACCTTAAATATAAATGGACTAAATGCCCCAATTACAAGACACAGACTGGCAAACTGGATCAAGAGTCAAGACCTATCAATGTACTGTATTAGGGAGACCCAACTTATGTGCAAAGACACACACAGCTCCAAATAAAAGGTTGGAGGAAAATTTACCAATCAAATGGAAAGCAAAAAAAAAGCAGGGGTAGCCAGGCATGGTGGCTCACACCTGTAATCCCAGCACCTTGGGAGGCTGAGTGGGGCAGATCACCAGAGTTCAGGAGTTCAGCTCATGACCAGGCTGGTCAACATGGTGAAACCCCGTCTCTACTAAAAATACAAAAATTAGCTGGGCATGGTGGCAGGCCCCTGTAATCCCAGATACTAGGGAAGCTGAGGCAGGAGAATCACTTGAACCTGGAGGCAGAGGTTGCAGTGAGCTAAGTTCGTGCCCCTGCATTCCAGCCTGGGTGATAGAGCAAGATTCTACTTAAAAAAAAAAAAAAAAAAAAAAAGCAGGGTTGCAATCCTTGGCTCTGACAAAACAGACTTTAAACCAACAAAGATATAAAAAAAAAAAAAAAAAAAGGACAAAGAAGGGCATTACATAATGGTAAAAGGAACAATTCAAGAAGAAGAGCTAACTATTATAAATATATGCACCCAATATAGGGGCACTCAATAAGACAAGTTCTTAGAGACCTACAAAGAGACAGACTTCCACACAATGATAGTGGGAGCCTTTAACACCCCAGTCAGTATTAGATGGATAAATGGGACAGAAAATTAACAAGGATATTCAGGACTTGAACTCAGCTCTGGATCAAGTGTACCTGGTAGACACCTACAGAACTTTCTACCCAAATCAACAGAATATACATTCTTCTCAGTGCTCATGGCACTTATTCTAAAATCAACCATACAATTGGAAGTAAAATACTCCTCAAAAAATGCAAAATAACTGAAATCATAACAGCTCTCTCAGACCACAATGCAATCAAATTTGAACTCAAGATAAAGAAACTCACCCAAAAGCACACAATTTCATGGAAATTGAACAACCTCCTCCTGAATGACTCCTATGTAAATAATGAAATGAAGGCAGAAATCAAGAAGTTCTTTGAAACCAATGAGAACAAAGAGACAACACAGCAGAATCCCTGAGACACAACTAAAGCAGTGTTAAGAGGAAAATTTGTAGCACTAAATGCCTACATCAGAAAGCTAGAAAGATCTCACATTGACACTTTAACATCACAAGTAAAAGAGCTAGAGAGGCAAGAGCAAACTAATCCAAAAGCTAGCAGAAGACAAGAAATAGTGAACTAAGATCAGAGAAGAATTGAATGAGATAGAGACATGAAAAACCCTCCAAAAATTATATGAATCCAGGAGCAGGTTTTTTTAAAACATTAGCAAAACAGATAGACTGTTAGCTAGACTAATAAAGAAGAAGACAGAGAAGAATCAAATAGACACAATAAAAGATGATAAAGAGTATATCACCACTGACTCCACAGAAATACAAACTACCATCAGAGAATATTATAAACACCTCTATGCAAATAAACTAGAAAATCTAGAAGAAATGGATAAATTCCTGGATGCATACACCCTACCAAGACTAAATCAAGAGGAAGTTGAATCCCTGAATAGACCAATAACAAGCTCTGAATTTGAGGCAGTAATTAATAGCCTACTAACCAAAAACCAAAAAAAAAAAAAAAAAAAAAAAAAAAAAAAAAAAAAAAAAGATGGATTCACAGCTGAATTCCACCAGAAATACAAAGAGAAGCTGGTACCATTCCTTCTGAAACTATTCCAAACAATTGAAAAGGAGAGACTCCTCTCTAACTCAGTTTATGAAGCCAGCATCATCCTGATACCAAAACCAGGAAAAGACACAAGAAAGAAAGAAAGCATTAGGCCAATATCCCTGATGAACATAGATGCAAAAATTCTCAATAAAATACTGGCAAACAAAAATCCAGTAGCACATCAAAAAACTTATCCATCATGATCTATTTGGCTTCATCCTTGGGATGCAAGGCTGTTTCAACATATGCAAATCAATAAGTGTAATCCATCACATAAATAGAACCAAAGACTAAACCACATGATTATCTAATAGATACAGAAAAGGCCTTTGATAAAATTCAATATCCCTTCATGTTAAAAACTCTCAATAAACTAGGTATTGATGGAACACATCTCAAAATAATAAGAACTATTTATGACAAACCCATAGCCACTATCATATTGAATGGGGAAAAGCTGGAAGCATTCCATTTGAAAACCAGTACAAGAGAAGGATGCTCTCTCTCACCACTCCTATTTGACATAGGATTAGAATTTCTGGCCAGGAAATCAGGTAAGAGAAAGAAATACAGAGAAAGAAATAGGAAGAGAGGAAGTCAAATTGTCTCTGTTTGCAGACGACATGATTTTATATTTAGAAAACTCCATCATCTCAGCCCCAACACTTCTTGAATTGATAAGCAACTTCAGCAAAGTCTCAGGATACAAAGCCAAAGTGCAAAAATCACAAGCATTCCTTTACACCAACAATAGACAAGCACACAGCCAAATCATTAATGAAGTCCCATTCACAAGTGCTACAAAGAGAATAAAATACCTAGGAATACAGCTAACAAAAGATGTGAAGGACCTCTTCAAGGAGAACTACAAACCACTGCTCAAGGAAATAAGAGAGGGCACAAACAAATGGAAAAATATTCCATCCTCATGGATAGGAAGAATCAATACTGTGAAAATGGCCATACTGCCCGAAGTAATTTATATATTCAATGCTATTGCCATCAAACTACCACTGACATTCTTCACAGAATTAGAAAAAACAATTTTAAATTTCATATGGAATCAAAGAAGACCCCATATAGCCAAGACAATACTAAGTCAAAAGGGCAAAGCTGGAAGCATCACACTACCTGACTTCAAACTATAGTAGAAGGCTACGGTAACCAAAACAGCATGGTACTGGTACCAAAATAGACATGTACACCAATGGAGCAGAACCGAGACCTCAGAAATAACACCACACATCGACAATCATCTGATGTTCGACAAACCTGATGAAAACAAGGAATGGGGAAAGGATCTCCTATTCAGTAAATGGTGCTGGAAAAACTGGCTAGCCATATGCAGAAAACTGAAACTGACCCCTTCCTTATACCTTGTACAAAAATTAACTCAAGATGGATTAAAGACTTAAATGTAAATCCACAAACCATAAAGGCCCTAGGAGAAAACCTAGGCAATACCATTCAGGACATAGGCATGGCCAATGACTTCATGATAAAAACACCAAAAGCAATTGTAACAAAAGCCAAAATTGACAACTGGGATATAATTAAACTAAAGAGCTTCTCCACAGCAAAAAAAAAAAAAAAAAAAAAAAAACTGTCATCAGAGTGAACAGGCAAACTACAGAATGAGAGAAAATTTTTGCAATTCATCCATCTGACAAAGGGCTAATATCTGGAATCTACAAGGAACTTAAACATATTTACAAGAAAAAAATACAACTCTATCAAAAAGTGGGCAAAAGATATGAAAACACTCCTCAAAAGAAGACATTTACGCTGCCAACAAACATATGAAAAAAAAACTCAAAATAAAATAAAATAAAAATAAATTAAAAATTTATTAAAAAAAGAAAAAAAAAACCCTCAACATCAGCTGATCATCAGAGAAATGCAAATCAAAACCACAATGAGCTACCATTTCACACCAGTCAGAATGGCAATTATTAAAAAGTCAGGAAACAATAGATGCTGGCAAGGCTGTGGAGAAATAGGAATGCCTTTACACTGTTGGTGGGAATGTAAATTAGTTCAACCATTGTGGAAGACAGTATGGTGATTCCTCAAGGATCTAGAACCAGAAATACCATTTGACCCAGCAATCCCATTACTGGGTATATACCCAAAAGATGATAAATCATTCTACTATAAAAATGCATGCACATGTATGTTTATTGCAGCACTATTTACAATAGCAAAGACATGGAACCAACCCAAATGCCCATCAATGATAGACTGGATAAAGAAAATGTGGTACATATACACCATGGAATACTATGCAGCCATAAAAAGGAATGAGATCATGTCCTTTGCAGGGACATGGATGAAGTTGGAAGCCATCATCGTCAGCAAACTAATGCAGAAACAGAAAACCAAACACCGCATGTTCTCACCTATAAGTGGGACTTGAACAATGAGAACATGGACACAGGGAACAACACACACCAGAGTCTGTTGGAGGGTGGGGGTTAAAGGGAGTGAACATAGAGGACAGGTCAGTAGGTGCAGCAAGCCACCATGATACACGTGTACTTATGTAACAAACCTGCATGTTCTGCACATGTATCCTGTTTTTTTTTTTTTTTTTTTTAAGAAGAAATAAATTTTAAAAGAGGGGGTGCCAGAGGACTTGGTAGGAATGTAAAATATCATGCAGCCATGGTGTAGGAAAGTTTGACGGCTCCTCAAAAAGTTAAATAGAATTACCACATGACCCAATAATTCTGTTCCTGGATATATACACAATAGAATTGAAAGCAGGTACTCAAACAGATACTTGTACACCAATGTTCACAGCAGCATTATCCACAGTCACCAAAAGACTGAAACAATTCAAATGTCCTTCAATAGATGAATGAATAAACAAAATGTGGTATATCCATATAATAGAACATTATTCAGCTTTAGAAAGGTCTAAGATTTTTACACATACTACAACATGGATGAACCTTGAACAGGAGAATAGGACACACATGCACACACACACACACACACACACACACGGACATTTATTGGAGGAAGTGGCACATGTGATTATGGAGGCTAAATCCCATGATCTGCCATCTGCAAGCTGGAGACTGAATAAAGCCAGTGGTGTAATTCAACCTGAGTCCAAATTCCTGAGAACCAGGGAGCTGACCCAGGGCAGAAGAGGTTAGATGTCTCAGCTCAAGCAGTGAGGTAGGAATAAAAGGGTGAATTCTCCCTTCTTTGACCTTTTGCTCTATTCAGGCCCTCAATGGATTGGGTGATGCCCACTCACATTGAGGAAGGCAAACTACTCTGCTGAGTCCAACAATAGACTCAATTCAAATGCTAACCTCAGCCAGAAATACCTTTGCCACACATCCAGAAACAATGTTTAATCTGGGTAACCTGTGGCCTGCTCAAATTGACACATAAAATAAACCATCACAGGAATCAAGAGAAAAAGAAATGTCCTCTTGTTGCTTTTTCTAAAACAAATTCAGAGTCAAAGAAGGAACATTCCCTTGTGGCATCTGGATTAGCTTAGTATTTCCAAATAGTATAATAATAATTGAATCTGTTTTGTGATTAGATCAGCCACTCTGCATTTAGAGGCTGGTAAAGGTTACAGTACAACCAGAAATTTCAGCCAACTGAGCTAAACATACATCAGTGATGGCTCATGCCTGCATTTCCTGCACAAGCTGGAAAGAAAGGGCCTAAGCCTTCTTTGTTACAGTAACTTGAAGACCTGTGTCTGGGAACTGCCTCATGGACTTGCCTCTCCAGAATTTCACCAGATAATGCAAACTGATGGAGGGAGTCGGAAAACAGACTGAATCTGTCTTCATTCTGCATGTGTTAGACAGAGACAGCATATGGTTGCATTATAAACTCTTGAGACAGACTTGCTTCTGGAAACCTTTCATTTCCCTATTGCTGTTGCCGTGGCAACTGCTAGGACTTTTGATTCTGTCTTGGTCCTTCCTTCAGCACTTGACCACTGGGGTGTGACTTCTGTTGAGCACTCTAGGAAAGCTCAGCTATGACTGCAAAGACTGCATTGCAATTTATGAGTGTCATAGGGGAATTGTATCCTCTTTTTCTGCTCAGGGCAAAGTTACTATTTTGGGGCTGAACCTTCTCTCTGTGGGTGCTGCTCAGAGGATCTGGGTTGTTCCTTTTGGGCTGGGTGATTATGTAACCTGGAGGTGTGATGGGAACTGCTCCTCTTCCATTGTGTGACTCTTACAGTGGAAACATAATTACAGTCATGGCGGTGAGTAAGTAGGGGGCAAAGCAAAGAACTGAATGATATGCAACTGCTTGCTGCTCTGGTGTCATGTGACAGTCTTGTTTTCAGGGGGAGGCTCTCAAGCAGTGGTGTCTTCCAATGCTTCAGGATAGAAGCAACCACCAACACTGAAGAATATCAGGCAACAATACAGAACATTTTGCTTTCAATTTCCAATTGCATTAACCTAATTGTCTAGGTTAGTGGATTAAATAGACAGGCTAACAAATCTATTTAAAAACTTTGTTAGGCTTTAATACGAGACATTTTTAGATCATTGAATTATGTGATTCTGACAATGTTTCATGCTGGAGAACTACTGTTCACCAGCTCTTCTTTATAAACAGAGATAATTTTGTGAGAAATTAGAAATAAATCCTTATATTTAAAATGACTCTTTTCCTCATATTTTAATTATTTACATAATGAAAATTCATAGAATTACATAAAAGGCACTGGGTCTGTGGCTGGTCAGATCTCAATGTAGTAAGAACAAATTCGTTTTCTGCATAATAAAGGCTTAGGAATTTGTAATGCATGGCCATTATCACTCTGCTGGCCTTCATATTTTTGCATTGCTTATTGCAGTATATTAACAAATATTCATTAAATCCCTGTGAGCAAAATCCAGTAAAAGATTGATATCATCACTATCTTACCCATTTTGTCAGAGGAGAGAAATGAAGATGAATTGAGTTTATTCTTTCCTTCCTAGAGGAATTTGGCTAGAATAATAATTCACTTGGCTAAAACTGGCTGGAAAACATGGGAGGGAGAAGAAAAAGAGGCTGGAAGGGAAGAATAAAGCATATATATTTTTAAATTTTAGTTATATTCCAATATGCTAGAGCTTTGAAGGCAAGGCTCTTGGCTTCATCTTGACTTTAGATCACGTTCTTCCTCTGGTGACTATGTAAATGAATTCATAATATTTAACACATCTCAACACACGTGCCCCTTCTGTTTTCTTTGCACCACGTTGTAGATCTGCTTGTTTGTGTTCTCTCAGTCTCTCTGAGGCATTTGCCTCAAATGCCATAACACCAATGAGTCCTTTGATCAGAATGGAAGAAGAGGGGGCCCAGAGGCACAGACATCCTGGCCACAGGGAATGCTCAGCAAGGACTTCCCAGAGTCCCTGTTCCCAGTCCAGAGGTCACTTCACTTACTCCATAATGGACCTTCCATCATGTGGTCCCTGGGAACCAAGGCAATGCCCTTTAAAGCAGCTGCCATCATTTACCAATTCACCAAACCCTCTAAAGTCACCATGGTTCTCCCTGGTTGGCCTTCTTCTTTGAATTCAACTTTTTGTTGCTGCCGTTGTTCAGTAAGCCTTTATTAAAGATGTTTTTATTACAGTCTGTATTTGAGTAGAATATCTGTTTTGAAATTGAAGTTCAATTTCACACTTTTCTTAAAACATATATTGATACAGAAAAGATATGTATAGATGCATGCACATATGTAGCAGGAAGAGCATTTGCTATTTTGAGGCTTGACAGAGAAATTAAGGAGGTGAAGGGAAAAGAGAAGGGAAGAGGTCTCTTTATAAAGAGTGGGGAGAAAGCAATCAGGCCTGTCAAGGATGGCTGGTGACTTCAGAACCAGTGATGTCTGAGATATATATATATATATATATATATAATCATTCACATGGTTCAAAAATTAAGAATTGAAATCTTCCTCCCACTCTTGTCCCCAATTCATACAGACCACCTCTCCAGTTTTCCCTACTCTATCAACAAATGTTATTATTTTCTCAAGAAGGTTTCCAGAGTTTCTCTGTGCATATACAAATATGAATAAATCTATTTATATATTTGTTCACTCAACCAATTAACAATTGTTTCAGGCACAAAACAAAGCTCCCTGACCCCAAAAGATTACATTCTAGCTGGAAGAGACAGATGATATACAATAAATATAATAAATTTGAAAATAATAGTTTCCATTAGATCAGTGGGTCTCAGGAAGAAAAAAACAGAAAACGTAAGGAAACAGAATCAGGATGAGGAGACTGGTTGCTGTTTTCAAGATGGCAGTCAAATGAGGCCTCACTGAAGAGGTAATATGTGAGCAATGACTTCAGTGGGGAAATGACCATGGGGTGGAGAAAGTTTTTTTTTTTTTTTTTTTTTTTTTTTGGAGATGGGAGTCTCACTCTGTCACCCAGGCTGGGGTGCAGTGGTGCCATCTTGGCTCACTGCAACCTTCCCCTTCTGCGTTCAAGAGATTCTCGTACCTTGGGCTTCACCAGTAGCTGGGACTACAGGTGCCCACCACCATGCCCAGCTAATTTTTTTGTAGTTTAGTAAAGACTGGGTTTCACAATGTTGGCCAGGCTGGTGTTGAACTCCTGGCCTCAAGTGATCTGCCCACCCTCAGGTGATCTGCCCACCTCGGCCTCCCAAAGTGCTGGGATTACAGGTGTGAGCCACCACACCTGGCTGGGGTGGGGAAAGTTTAACCCCACTTATAATAAGGAAAATGGTTTTCACCTGTGTTTTCTGTGGGCACAGTGGTATTGATGAAAAAAGCCTAACTCTGTAAAACATTTAAAGAGATTTATTCTGAGCCAAATATGAGTGACATGGCCTGAGGCACAGTCTCAAGAGGTCCTGAGAGGAGGTTGGGTTACAGCTTGGTTTTATATGTTTTAGGGAGACATAAGATATCAATCAACACATGTGAGGTATATATTGATTCCGCCTGGAAAGGTGGGACAACTCAAAGGGAGGAGGTGCAGGATGTAGTGCTTATAGGTCATGGGAGCATGCAAAGATTTTCTGATTGGCTTAATTTTTCTGTTGAAACAGTTAAGTTATTATCTAAAAACCTGGAATCAACAGAAAGGAGCGTCTGGGTTAAGAAAAGTGGTTGTGGAAACCAAGGTTTTTATTATGTAGATGAAGTCTCATAGGTGGCTGCCCTTAAAATAATAGATGGCAAATGTGTCCTACTTAGACTTTTAAAAGGTGGTAGACTCTGAATTAACCTCTTCAGGACTGGGAGGGACTAGGAGGGAAAGATCTAGTTATGTTATTACAGATTCTTTACAGATGCAAATTTTCCCCTGTAAAAGTTGGCTTTGCAGTGCCATTTCAAAACATGCAAAGAAACATATTTTGGGGTAATATATTTTTATTTCCTTCTGTATCTGCCATGTGATACTAGAGGCAGGTTGGAACTTGGTATCTTATTGCTACAAAGAGTCTGCTTTGTCAGTCTGAAGATCTGTTTTTAATGTTAATGCTGGTCAGTTGTGTCTGAATTCCAAAAGGAGGAGATCCCCCTTCCTTCTCATCATGGCATAAACTAGGTTTTTTCAGGTTTCCTTGGGTCCCTTTGGTCAAGAGGAGGGGGTCCATTCACAGTCAGTTGGGGGGGGTTGGAAATTTATTTTTGGTTTATAGTGGCATTACAAATTACATTGGATGGCCCCAACACAGAAGTGGTTACACATATTCCCCTCCATCAGTCCTCCTCAGGAAAACAACCTCTCTGTCAGCATCTCATCAATGTCAACAAGGGGGACTCACATACATTATGTCATTAAATGTATAAATTTTCGTCCTCTAGGAAGAAACCAGAAGCTGCTGTAGTTCTACTTTGGTGACATTTGTTAGGCAAAGACAAAGCAGCATCTAGAAGGGGCAGCTCGTTCCTTTGCTTCCAGCAGCAGTGGAGGGTGGGGGAGACACTCTAACTCCTCTCATTTATTGGGCACTTAATATCTACCAGCACACTGCTAAGGATATGATCTCATTTGACCCTACAACAACAAACCCTGTGTTGTTGTGGGATAAGTATTTTTATTCCATTTTGACAGATAATAATTTATTAATGTTATAGGTAAAATGTTAGACTCAGGTTATGGAAACTGGCCAAGGTCACATAGATCCTAAGTATCCAGTTCTGAAGCCTGTGGTTCTGGAGTGGGATAGACTCACTGCAGTCCTTGCCTTTCAAAGCAAATATCAGGCAGTGGGGTATCATCTACCTTCTGCTGTTCACGACTGGAGCAGCTTGTAGTGGCTTTGAGCAGTGCAGGTAAATATATATGCTATCTCCCTGCAGGTCATTCTGTGGTTTCTTACAGAATCCATGATACTTGTCATTCGGCTTGATTTTTTTCCTCTTCTATAATAAAATACCACATCAAGTCCACTCCTATCAAATGTCCTCATTGGTTTCACATCTTTAAATCTACCTGTAGATTACTAAGGCAGTTTCAAAATTAATCACAGGATTCTCATATAAAACTCACAGTCATTGTTTCATCACTGTTTATAAAATGGTGCAGTGTCTCTTATCATTTAAAACTTAATGGTAACTCTGTGCAGTCTTAACAATATATCTCATATGGCTTCCAGAACACTTGTTCAGGTTACCAAATTCCTTGGCTTGTTGCTGACAGAGTTTACAGAAAAAGGAATAAGTTTTTAGTTGAGCTGATCTATTTTAGGACAAAAGGGAGTGGATCTTACATACACTAATGTTTACTTAAAATTATATCTCTATCCAGGTGTGTGGTGGCATGTGCCTATAATCCCAGCTACTTGGGCAGCTGAGGTGGAAGGACTTCTTGAGTACAGGAGTTCAAGGCTGCAGTGAGCTATGATCACATCATTGTACTCCAGCCTGGGAGACAGAGTGGAAGACCCTGACTCAAAAAAAAAATCATATATTCATATATATATATGTATATGTGTATATATATATATATGTGTGTGTGTGTGTGTGTGTGTGTATAAGACTATCAGCTATATATAGTCTCAATCTCAATCTGAATTCTAAGTATTCACTAAAAGTAAAAAGTACATCACTTTTTTGGGATAAAACCCATTCTATGCCAATGCCAGAGTGAGTGTTACTGCAGCTGGATTGTCAATTCTATAATTAAAACGTCAATTTTGGCCCTTCAAACATGTGGCTCTATTTCTATTCTTCTATTATTCTCTTTGATTCTCAGAAAGCAAGAACAAAAATAAACTTAAAGTTTGTACGCTTGATGAAGAATTGACCCAAACACTTCTTTCTGTTGCAGATGAAATGTGTGATTTGTATTTTAGTTACTGAAGTGTCAGCCTTGGAAGTATTCTATTTTGTAGTAATTAAAGGTCTCAGAAGTTGCTCAGTTAGGATCCTTTTATTTGTAACTGATTTATTGATCAATTACAAATGTGATTTAAAAGACATACTTTTGAGATCTATTAATTTGTTATTTATCAATATACTTCATATTTACTTTTCATTTTAAGATGTTTTAACCATAAGTGATGCTGACATAGGAATGATATAGGGGAGACAGGGATAGAAAATAAATTTCTGACATTCTGATGTGTTTTTAAAATTAATTGGAAGCAGTATTCAGAAATATTCTCTAATTAGCTGTCAGCTTTCAGCCTGCATTCTGTAACAATCTTTAATTTGACATCCAAAGATACTTCTTTATAGAAGAAAAACACAAATCATAAGTATAGATCTACCTGGCACTTTCTGGAAATTCTTGTAAGCTGCCAAATGGTTCTATTCTGGAACACAAGAAACAAAACAGCAGAAATCAGTTACGTCACTGCAAAAACAAAAAAGTCTTTGTTTTACTATCATCATCATCATCATCATCATCATCACTATGATCATTAACTCTGAGTTTAGGAAAACTTTGGTTTCCATTGGCTTTAGGTGTATCTTTTGCCACATGTCCATAGTAGATGCTTGATAACCATTTTTTGAATGAATGAATGAATGAGATGTTTATGTTTATGGCTGCAGTGGGGGCAAGAGTTGGAAGATCTTAAACATTTCTGAGCTGTTACATGAGTCAGCACTGCAATACTTGTGCTAAAGAGAATCTTTCAGAGTTCATCTTTTCCTAAGTTGTTTTCTGCATGAATTGTCCTGAAGTTCTTCCAGACACACTGGGACTCCCAAATGCCTATGATGTAAGGCCTCTGCAATGTGTGAATGTGTAGGAAGTGTTTTTAAGATTTTCTTTCCCAATCAACTTGCTTTTTGGCAGATGACACAATTAAGGTGCAATATGTAGGTGGACATTTGCTAAATTATAAAATAAAGGAGGCTAGTGGGTGAGTGCAGAGGCAATGACATTAATAAAGTGGAGAAGATAAGAATCAGATAATTAGAAAAGACAATTTTTTTTAAACAATTTATGAAGAGCCATGAAATGTTATACTAACAGAAAGAATTAAGGAACTAAAAACATATACCAGCCCTCTGCAGGAAGGGGACACTACAAAGACAAAGATTTTATTATTTTATTTTATTTTTAATTTTTTGAGATGGAGTCTTGCTCTGTTGCCCAGACTGGGGAGTGCAACGGTGCAATCTTGGCTCACTGCAACCTCTGCCTCCCTGGTTCAAGTGATTCTCCTGCCTTGGCCTCCAGAGTAGCTGAGATTACAGGTGCACACCACCATGCCCAGCTAATCTTTTTGTATTTTCAGTAGAGACAGCGTATCACTATGTTGGCCAGGCTAGTCTCAAACTCCTGACCTCAGGCAATCCACCCGCCTCAGCCTCCCAAATTGCTGGGATTATAGGCATGAGTCATCGTGCCTGGCCAATAATTTCATTTTTGACCTGAAATTTTTATATGCTCTTCTACCAACTTAATCTCTCATTTTCTGATTTTTAAACACACACACACACACATCTCTACATATAAAAGTATAATGTTGTAAAGCAAATGTGATTTATAAAACAAAATCAGTGCATGAAATACCTTCTGAATACAGAAATACAGTTTAGAAACGTTCAGTTTGTAGAGGATTTCATATGGTGACATTCGGCAGTTCAGTGCCAAGTCATTTTACCAGGGAGCACAATCACTGTGAATTTAGCAGCAACTACACTGCTGTTTTGACTCTCAGCCTTGAAGACCAGTGCTTGGTTTTGTGCACACGCCAAGAATGAATCCATCTCTGGAAGGCTGGCTTACTGGAGACTGATCAGTAAAATCAAATTGCCAGTTTGTTTGTATAGTTTTATGGCACATAAAACTGTTACATCGGCAAGAGTCCTCACATCAACATGACTAGCACATTCTCTTGCTATAGAAGACCAAGGAAAGAAGTCAGGCCAGCCCTAGAAGGCTGTATGATGAACATGGACTCAGGATACAGGAAGTGAGAGTAGCTGAGTGGCTGAAGGTATCAAGCCTGAAGTGTCCAACAGATGCTCACAGGAGCCAGACAGGTAGAAGAAGTGGGTGAAGGTAACCTCTGAGGGCTTTGGACAGGCAGAGAGCAGTGTGCAAGGGACAGCTCTTATTAATTCTGATTGTTGCTACATGGGTATTAGAGTTTTTTCAAGTAAATTAATAAATGGGGAATCTGACATAAAACGTTTTTATTTAAAAAACATTTCCAGTGTGGCTGGGCACCTTGGCTCACACCTGTAATCTCAGCACTTTGGGAAGCCAAGGCAAGCGGATCACTTGAGGTAAGGAGTTGGAGACCAGCCTGGCCAACATGGTAAAACCCCGTCTCTACTAAAAATACAAAAACGAAAAAAGAAAAATTAGCCAGCCATGGTGCCACGTGTCTGTAATCCCAGCTACTTGGGAGACTGAGGCATAAGAATTGCTTGAAACTGGGAGGCGGAGGTTGCAGTGAGCCGAGACTGCGCCACTGCACTCCAGCCTGGGTGACAGAGCAAGACTGTGTCAAAAACAAACAAAAAATGTGCAGTGTGAAAGAAGATAAAGAAACCAAGGCTACAGCTTTCCAAAGTAGAGGCAGGAGACTGTGCAATCCTTTCACAAAGGTCAAACCACAAAATGTTCTAATAGATTTGAATAAACAACCAAAGTCAGTGTCCACTGGCTTTCAATATCTATCAGCTGGGAGTGCCTTCATTAAGTAACCAATCGGAACTGGTTTGCAATTTAGGATTTCTGCCTAGCCAATGAATTGCCTATGTAAACAACTTTTCATGGAAATCCCCTATAGAAAAACCTCTCCTGCATTTGCCTTACAAGACACTATTGGGGGCTGCCCTGATTCAGTGTACCTGAATTGCAATTCTTGGTTTCTCAAATAAATGTTATTTATTTTGACCTCATGTTGATCTTTTGCTTTTTTAGTTTTTTTTTTTTTTTTTTTTTTTTTTTAAGCTAATGTCAGAAGTGGGACCTGAAGTGATTTTACCCAGTGGTCCACAGACCAGCGTTCTTTGGAGTACGGTAAAGTCCACACAACAAAGAGCCACTTGTACTCTCTGCTTCCTCGGATCACAGGCCCCCTTGCTCACGAGTCCTCTCAGACTCTGGCCTCCTTCTCTTTGGTTTTGGTCAATGTCTTTATTTGGGAATTTGAGAATGGTTGTCCCATCTGTGCCCACAAAGACTTTTAGCCTGTGCAAGAGTTTTCCTAGTTTATCAAGAGTTTGCCAATGTTTATGTTTTCCTATTAGTGAGTATTATTACTAGTGTTATCAGTATGGGATTCTTTAATTCTAAACCTTGTAATGATTGTTCCCCTTCTGGAACTCCTGATGGTTTTATGTTAAAAAAAAATTATTAGCCCTGCACCTGCATTTATCTAGAATCCTGGAGCTTCTATACAAAAGATACTTTCAAATTGCAACAGCCAAAGAACAGTTCCTTTGATATATCAAAACTAGATTGTCTCCTAACTAAATTAGAAGACCAGTGTTCTAAAACAAAACAATCTGAATGGGGTGCATATTTTAATTGACATTTAGAGGTGTCCAAACACATTCAGGACTCTAAAAATGGCCTCTTTCCAAAACACAGTCTCTAAACTCACAGAGGCTAATAAAAATTTTAAAAAGAAAGAAAATGTCTTCGAGGCTCAGATTTCTTCCTTCAACTCTCATTCCCTGACTTCTTTCTCTATATACTGGACTTGTTGAACTTCCTTTCTACTTTTCTGACACTGAGGCTTCTCTTGATTCCCTTGTTTATGTTAAACCTGTTCAAATTCATCATTTCAATCTCCATCCACATAATGAAAGCACTCACAAATATTTCTTACATACCCTGGACAAAAGTCAAACTTAGGGATACGCCTAACGAGTTTTCCAAGGCTTCTGAGGGAATTTGCTAAAGAATTTCAAATTGTTATCCATACTTATGAACCTAGTTTCTCTGACATTTGTCAATTAATACATATGCTTGTTGAAGAAAGTCAGGCACAACATTGAATAGCAAAAGCAGGCTGGAACAATCTTCTAAGAGACCTCCAATGCAGTATGCCTCCTGATAAGGAAAAAGCCCATGAAAGAATCAAAACTTTACACCAAGCCATTTTTTTAACTATTCCCTAAACCAATAGATTGTAACAAGAGTCAGGCCTACACCCAAAAGGAAGGTAGGGCAGTACATGACTATTACAACAGACTTGAAATAGTCTTCAAGAAAATCTGAATGCTCCCCTTGGATGCTGAATCTACCAAACTGGCTTTTAATTATATGTTCACAAGTGGCTTAGATGAAGATCTTGCAATTCTAGTTAAACAGCGTTGACTTAATTGGAAACAATGCTCACCTCTGATTTAGTTAACCTGTACAACCAATTATCCCCCAAAATTTCTAAGATCAGTAGTGTGAGGCAAATAAGATAATGATGCTACAGCTTTAGCAACTTTCTACCTTCATAATAAAAGATAGTAGTCTAACACCAGAAAATCAAATCTTAAAGGGGTCTGTCACTGTTACAAAAAGCCTGGACATTTGGAAAAAAAATATGTACAATGAAAACCTGTTGAACAACCCCTTAATAAGTTGGCTTCTATGTCCCTTATGGACTGAGGGTACTCCCAGGAAACAAGGTGATCTTTCAGATCTTGCTTCTTTATCATTCGGGTGAAACTTTCCTGATGATTGGAAAGGAGGTTCTCACTGTCCTTTCTGACCCTGGAGCAACCTTCTCTGTGCTTACTCCCACCAGTCTCAAGCAGCCCCTTCCTTGAGTACTGAGTAATGAAAAAATTCAAATGGCGGGAGTTTCTAATGACCATTAACACTTTACAAATATTTACCCTTGCTTTTTCAACTGGATCCTCTCTGGGAAAGTCATTATTTTACACTAGTTCCCTCAGACACAGTTCACTTACTTGGAAGGGACTTAGAAAGTTTCATGCTGCCATTTCCTTTTCTGAAAAGGTGGAGGTAATTTTTGAAAACCACTCAACCCCCTCTTTATTTATTAATTTAATTTAATTTTTTTAGAGACAACATCTCACTCTGTTGTCCAGGCTGGAGTGCAGTGGCGTGATCATTACCCACTTGCAGCCTCAAACTCCTGGGCTCAAGCAATCCTCCCACCTCAGCCTCCTGAGTAGCTGGGACAACAGGCACGCACTACCACACCTGTCTAATTTTTAAATTTTTGTAGAGATGGGGGCTTGCTATGTTGCCCAGGTTGGCCTTGAACTCCTGGCCCAAGTGATCCTCCTGCCTTGGCTTCCCAAAGTGCTGGAATTACAGACATGAGCCACTACAACAGTAAGAATTCTTCAACATCTTGGGGAATTTCTGCCCTTAACTTAAATAATGAAGATGCTGAGTTTTACAAAAGAGTTTCCTGAGGAACTGTGGGCTAAGTCAATAACAAACATCGGATGAATCCATTTGGCTCCCACATTAAAGATTAAAATGGACCCAAAGAAACCCCCAACTAACCAGACAATACTCCCTAGGCCTTGAAGCTCTTGCAAGAAAATAAATCAATTATAAAAGAAAATAAAGCCAATAATCTTATAATGCCTTGTACTAGTCTTGTAATACTTCTATCCTTCCTGTAAAGAAACCTCACAAATGACGATGAATATTTGTACAAAACCGAAGAGCCATTAATAACAATGTCATTCCTTGACACCACGTTGTTCCAAATCTGCATACCCTCCTGGCTTGACTTTCATCCCCACAGATGGTTAGTTTCTTCACAGTGATAGACCTTTGTAGTGCTTTTTTCCCTTTAGCATTCCTGTGTGTGCTGATCATAATTCTAAAACACACAATCTCAAATGCCATAGCCTGAATGTTGAAATTCTGAAAGATCAAAATCCCTAAAGTTTAAAATCCTGAATGTATAAGATCCTGCCAAAAAAAAAAAAAAATCCTGAATGTTGAAATCTTTAAAGCCGAATTCTGGGGAAGATATTAGTGCTTTTCTGGTTGTACACATTATGTTAATTGTGTCATATTAGGTGAAACTATTTCCTTGTTATTGTCTTTATTTGGAAATTAGGTATGGTTTAAGGAGATACATATGGGTGCCAAGTTGACAAGGGGTAGACTTGTGGACTTAATTTTAAGTGTCAACTTGACTGGATTAATGAATATTTAGAAACCTGGTAAAGCATTATTTTGGATGTGTCTGTGAGGGTGTTTCCAGCAGAGATGAGTGTGTGAGTGTGAGTGGACTAGGTGGGGAAAATCTGTCCCCAGTGTTGATGGGCACCATCCAACTGACTGAGGGCTCAGAGAGAACAAATACAGAAGGTGAATTGGTCTCTCTCTCTCTCTGAAAGCTAGGACAGACTTTTTGTTCTGCTGCCTTGCACATCAGAATTCCAGGTTCCAGGATTTACACCAGTAGCCCCTTAGGTCTTGAGGCTTTTGGCCTTGGACTGAGTTATACCATCAGCTTCCCTGGTTCTGAGGCCTTTGGACTTGGACTGAGCCACACTAATGACATTCTAGGGTCTCCAGCTTTCAGATGGCCTGTCGTGGGACTTTTCAGCTACCATAATTACACGAGCCAATGCTCCTAATAAATCTCCTCTCATATGTCTATATATACATATCCTATTGGTTCTGTCTTTCTGGAGAACACTGACTAATACAGATTTGATGTTGGGGAAACAAATATCATTCCTTCTTACTGTGTATGCAAGAAATCTGTGAAATTGTTCCCTTGCCAAAAAGCTATGATAAGTTTAGTGTATGAGTCTACTTCTTGGTGAAAGATAAAGTTTAAAAGCTAATTATTATTGGTGCTGCAAAATCAGAAAGTCATTTAGTTGTAATAGCCAAGCAAACACGAGACTTTCAAATTTGTACAACCACTCTCCAAATACAAGTGCAGCAAGTGTTTTGAAGATCATAGAAGACGTACAAACACAGGGAAAATTACAAGAAATTTCCCCTGTCAAATTATTCAAGCATGTGCAACTTCTGACCCTTCTCATATAGTGCCAATTTGTTATGCTATATATTTCATCTTCACATCACTTTTAATACTGGAGATATAAATGGTGTAAAGACTTTTAGAGCATTCTAATTTGTTTTATTCACTTTTTGCAAATTTGACTCCATAAACATGTATTATCACAATGTTGTGCATGTATATAAAAATGTTGAAACTTCCTCAATAAATAAGGAGATGTCATTTTGGTACACCTGCACTTATGAAAGGTTAAATTTATTGATCTTGACTCTCTGGACAACAATCTTAGTTTCTGATTGATCTCATCAAAAAACTTAGGTTGTCTCGTCACAGTATTTCAGATGACTACAGTTCTAAAATTGAGTGCACACAGTTACCAACCATAGTGATATGTATTTATACATTTTGCCTTTTGATCTTTTTTTTAATGAATATGGTTCATCTTCTTATAACTATTATACCCACGCAATTGTTATTAGTGTACTTGTTCATGCTTGGAAAATATGTATATTATTATATGATTGCTATTTTATTGTGTTAACTAGCCTATGAAGTGTTCTGTCATGTTTTTATGTTTCTCAAATAAACCCCCTTTTGGATGCCCCATTCTCCATGATGTGCTTATTTCACATTGCATGCTTGTATCAAAACATCTCATGTACCCCTAAAATATATACACCTACTATTTACCCACAAAAATAGAAAATTAAGGCTGGGTGTGGTGGCTCACGCCTGTAATCCCAGCACTTTGGGAGGACGAGGTGGGTGGATCACGAGGTCAGGAGATCAAGACCATCCCGGCTAACACAGTGAAACCCCATTTGTACTAAAAATACAAAAAATTAGCTGGGCGTGGTGGCAGGTGCCTGTAGTCCCAGCTACTCAGGAGGCTGAGGCAGAAGAATGATGTGAACCCAGGAGGCAGAGCTTGCAGTGAGCTGAGAACATGCCACTGTACTCCAGCCTGGGCAACAGAGTGAGACTCCATCTCAAAAAATAATAATAAATAAATAAATAAATAAATAAAATCTAATTTAAAAAGTACATAAATGTGTTTAAAAAATTTTTTAAGTTTATTTCTTCCAGAATTATATTTTTGGGATTTTGATCTTTCAGTATTTCAACATTTAGGATTATGACATTTGGGATTGTCTTTTGGGATTATGAACCAAACCCTTCCTTTTATTTGCCTTCATGTGTGAAGGACAACAATATACCTGGAAAATAATGCTGTAAGAACATACTGAAAGCCTCTCTTTTTTTCACAGAGACTGAAGGCAGATTTAACAGACATGTCTTTCCCTCAAGGTGTGACTCTCTTGCAGTATGTTGATGATGTTGTTTCCCTTCTAAGGAGGCTTCTGAACATGATAGTGTTCATTCCTTAACCTACTAGCAGACAAAGGCCATAAAGTTTCTAGAGAAAAGACTCCAGGTTCATGTTAAATATTTAGGATTTTTAAGATCAAAGATATTCTCTTGAAAATCAAGAATTTCTCTTAGATCCTGACAGACTAAAGGGTATTTTAAACTTTCCTCAACCTCGGACTAATATACAATTTATGGGCCGGGTGTGGTGGCTCACGCCTGTAATTCCAGCACTTTGGGAGGCCGAGGTGGGTGGATCACTAGGTCAGGAGATCGAGACCATCCTGGCTAATACGGTGAAACCCCGTCCCTACTAAAAATACAAAAAAATTAGCTGGGCGTAGTGGCGGATGCCTGTAGTCCCAGCTACTCGGGAGGCTGAAGCAGGAGAATGGCGTGAACCTGGGAGGCAGAGGTTGCAGTGAACCGACATTGCGCCACTGCACTCCAGCCTGGGTGACCGAGTGAGATTCTGTCTCAAAAAAACAAAACAAAACAAAACAAAACAACAACAATAACAAAAACAATTTACAAGAGTTTTGGGGCCTGGCAGGTACTGTTGAAACTAGATGCCTAATTTTTCCTTGATAGGACAGCCCTTATATGCCCTTCTAAAATTTGACAAACTAGATCTCCCAGACTGTGAAGAGAATGCTTGAATAGCATTCTATCAATTAAGAATTCCTAAGTCCTCCTGCCTAGGGCACCTCAATTACCAGCTCTTATTCTCTCTTTTTGTGCATGAAAGATGTCAACCTAAATAACAGACAGAGAGAGACTCTTTAAGAGAAATTGATATTTATTTGAGAATGGGCATTGCAACGAAAATACAAGCTATAGTAAACTATACCCTGGGGGCAAGGAGAAGTTTTTAAAGGCAAAATGAGTAGAGTTACAAAAATTGTTTTGAAATAACAGTCCTTGAGTAACCAGAGTCCAAGGTTGGACAGGCAGTTGCTGGGTAGATATCCTTGCAGAAGTAATTTTCTGTGTGTGAAACTGCACACACAATGAGACGAGATTTGGAGGGAAGAAAACAAGGTTGTAGTGTTTGTAGAGTCTTTTATGATAGTTCTTGTTATCAAGCATTCATGCATGTGAGCTCTTCATGGCCTTCCCTGACTTCATTTGTCAGAGTTTTAACACAAGTTACTATATTTTGATTGTGATTTTACATTTTACACTTCCCCTTTAGATCGAGATCTTTTTCCAAAAGCATCACTGATGAATCATTTTGTAGTTAGATTTCCATTATCCTTTGGTGCTGGAATATATCAGTCCCAGTTTGTTGATCTGGTCCTACATCAGAGGGAGTGACTGGTAACATGGAGTCAATGTCAAAACCCTTCTAGCCACATTTGAGCAACAAGGTAGGTTTGGAGGGAGTGGCTTTCAGGCTCAGTCTACCTAGAGTCCATTGTTAAGTTCAATTTTGTCTCTTCTGCAGGCACTGGCCATCATCTCAAATTGCTGGTCCAACATTATTCTGTCAGGAGCTGTACTTCTGCAGAAATTTAACAAGGGTAGTGTTATGGTTTGGATGTTTTGTCCTCTCCAAATCTCATGTTGAAATATAATCCCCAATGTTGGAGTTGGGGCATGATGGCAGGTATTTGAAATGGGGTGGATCCCTCATGGACAGCTTGATGCCATCCTCACACTACTGAGTCTTACTCTATGAGTTCACACGATTTCTGGTTGTTTAAAAGAGCCTGGAACCTCCTCCTCACTCTCTTGTTCCCTTTCTCAGCATGTGACATGCTGGCTCCCCTTCACCTTCTGCCATGATTGTAAACTTCATGAGGCCCTCACCAGAAGCAGATGCTGAAGCCATGCTTGCACAGCCTGTAGAACTGAGCCAATTAAACTTCTTTTCTTTATAAATTACTCAGCCTCTGGTATTCCTTTATAGCAATGCAAATGGACTAACATAAACAGGTTTTCTTAAAAAAGAAAACATAAAGTAAAATTACTAGTAATATGAAAATCTCAGTTCGCATAGTGGTTTTTAGCCACGAACCTCCGCTTAAAGGCAATTGAATGCATAAATCAAATAACCGTGGGTAACTAGGTGAGACCTGTTGTAATTATATGACCTGTTTTCTTATTTTGTGTATGTGGGTCACAACTTCTCCAGAGAATTTATCCAGGTACAGCATGTAATATTAGCTGTATCATAGACATTTTCTTATTTAACAAACAGATAATATGGAACAATTTTATCATCCAGTATCCCGTGACTGGGTTGAATTAAAGCAGAGAGTGAGCAACAGTCCCATTAGGGATATTGCCAAAGTTACCCACTAGGTGGCCTAAAAGATCTCTTAGGTCAAGGTCTGTCAAATGTCCAGTAGAAGATACTGAGTGAGAAATTTCTGTTACATTATTCTCCTGCCAAGTGGAAAAAGTCCTACTTTTTACCATTAAAAGGGATAAGAGTCTCATCATAATATGGTGTCTTGTTCCAATGTTTTAGGAAAACCTGTTTACGGCATAAAGCCATCAACTTCTTGTTCCCGTTTGCATGTCTCTGGTTATGGCATTGGGTCTCTAGTTATGGCATTGGGTAGTTTGAACTTTCTATGTGGCCCATATATCAGATGAGATTTGTTTCTTAAAAATTATCTAGTCTCAGCCTATAGGACTCCAGGAACAGGGAATATTTCCATTTTTAGTGGTATTATGGAAGAAAGTCGGATTGGAGGAACATAGAAGAATTCAGGATCCAGTCTAACCTACAGGTAGATAATGAAAAAAGCAATACAGAGGGCTACAATCTAATAATGGGTGTATTGTAGCTTTTTGGAGAAACATATAACTTTTCTCTCCACAGTCTTTTTAATTTCTACCAAAGATAATAAGAGTGAGGAAAAATTGTTTGTAAAATAAGTTTAGTCTCACCGAATTTGGTCTGATTATTTCACAAGTACAGCAGGACTAGTAATTCATTACATAATAATTTTAGATTTAAAAACGTCTCAAGGCTAAGAAGACAAATCAAAGCAGACTTCATATTTTACCTGCTGTCTTGAGTTTCCTGAGCCTGTTAGAAAGTGACCATTTTTACTCACTCACCGTAAGGCTGAGAACCCTTGAAGCCAGGCATTCTACGTACATTCTCAAGTATGACATTTCAGTGAAAACCTGGGTAATATAAGCAATGTTTCCAATGGTAGGGAAGAGACTTTTATTGAAATTACGCAGACAGTTGTATTACCATTAAAAATAAGAATACTCATGAATAGTATCCAGACTTTGGAGGGATCAAGTAGGAGAAGTAAATGCTTATACTTTTGTTCATATAAGTATACTTCACCAAATTACTATAAACTATAAATAGCTTAAGATAAAAAGTTTTCTTACGCCTGAAAAACACTTAGTAAAGATCAACAATGTCTCAAATAAAAGTCATAAAACATTATCTTTATCAGTTATTCAATCTCATGTAATTTTTTGTTTTGCTTGATCCTGATTAGCAGCTTTATAAATTCATCAGTTTCTTCACCAGAGCTCTGGAAATGTGTTTTAGTCCACTGATCTTAAAATTACTAGAAACCTGAATTTAAGAATACTTGTTAGAGCCTTTTCCATGAATCTGATTGAAAGTGCTTTTAGAGAAGAATCAAAACTGTGAATGACAGAGACTTAGAATAGCCATGATTAAAAATTTGATAAAAGTGTATTATAATCAGCAATTGATATGGAAATTTGGTTATTTCTGTGGTATACAACATTTTAACATAACAACTGAAATTATGGCTGATACCATTAGATTTCTATGAATCTATACAATTTTTGAAATAATATACCTATAAATGTAACTGAAAAAAGATCTAGCATCATTGATCATTTGACAAGGCTTTCAATATAATTCAACATCCCAAATAAGCCTGATTTAGTACAATCTCTCTCCTTTTTTTTTTTTTTTTTTTTTTTTTTTGACACAGTCTTGCTCTCTCACCTAGGCTAGTGTGCAGTGGTGCGATGTTGGCTCACTGCAACCTCTGCCTCCTGGGTTCAAGTGATTCTTCTGCCTCAGCCTCCCAAGTAGCTGGGATTACTGGCATAAGTCACCAAGCTCGGCTAATTTTTGTATTTCAGTAGAGACAGGGTTTTACCGTGTTGGCCAGGCTGGTCTCAAACTCCTGGCCTCAAGTGATCTGTCTGCTTTGGCTTTCCAAAGTGCTGGGATTACAGGCTTGCGTGAGCCACTGTGCCTGGTCCAGTATCTCACTTTCATGAGCTTTTAAGAAGTTCTGGGGCCTCTGGAACATCCCAAAATTAGTTCAAGGTCAAAAAAGTCTTAATTTAGAACTCGATTCTTGGGAAGTCTAGCAAGGATATCAAAAGGTTCGAAACATTTGATCAAAATAGGAACACAGGTCACTGTGAAATAATTGTCATTTACTTAACAGAGTGGTAATCAAAGGGTTCAAAAGTAATACAGAAAGTTACATAGATGTAAAAACAAAACAAAACCCCTTAACTCTTTCAAAACTCAGTTTTCCTAAGTAATCGCAAAACTAATAAAGACAACATGAAACACAGGAAATTATCTTGATAAAATGTAAAATTTTTGTTTCTTAGACCAGTTACTAAAAAGGTAAAGAAAGCCTCCTGCAGTGTGATGGTTTCTCCTAACGGAAAGCCCATTTAGCTAACCTGGAAGTTGAACCTGATGAGAAAGCAATTGAATTTAATCAAACACAGGAAGAATATGTGTTCAAGGCTATGAGTGTACCCCATATTACAGAGGAATGTAAACAAGAAAACTAGTACCTCCAGCAGGAAAATACATGGCTTTTAGTAAGAGCATGGGAAATTTCCTGGTTACACGGAACAACTTGGACACATCAGGAAAAGCCAAGAGTGCAGAATCAAGTTATATTGGAGGAAAATATTGTTCTAAATTGTAAATCTCAGTTCAGATGACTGAAAATGTAAAGAAACAGATTTCAGAATTAAATCAAAACCTCTTGCAAATTTTACCAAGAACAGATCAATTCTTCAAGGAAATCAAGGACATCTTCTTGTAACATGGAGAACCACATTTTAGTTTCATACCAGTATATTTTTAATATCAAAGCTCAATCTTCTTTTCTTTTTTTTTTTTTTTGAGGTAAGTTCTTGCTCTGTTGCCTAGGCTGGAGTGCAGTGGCATGATCTTGACTTACTGCAACCTCCACCTCCCAGGCCTGAAGCTAAAGTGATCCTTTCACCTCAGCCTCCCAAATATCTGGGACTACAGGCATATGCCACCATACTGAGCTCCATTTTTTTTTTTTTTTTTTTGAGACGGAGTCTCGCTCTGTCGCCCACGCTGGAGTGCAGTGGCCGGATCTCAGCTTACTGCAAGCTCCACCTCCCGGGTTCCCGCCATTCTCCTGCCTCAGCCTCCCGAGTAGCTGGGACTATAGGCGCCGGCCACCTCGCTGGGCTAGTTTTTTGTATTTTTTAGTAGAGACGGGGTTTCACCGTGTTAGCCAGGATGGTCTCGATCTCCTGACCTCGTGATTCGCCCGTCTCGGCCTCCCAAAGTGCTGGGATTACAGGCTTGAGCCACCGCGCCCGGCCCTGAGCTACTTTTTTAAGTTTTTGTAAAGATGGGGTCTCACTGTCTGGTCCAGGTTGGTCTTGAACTCCTGGGCTCAAGTGATTCTCCTACCTCAGGCTCCCAAAGTGCTTGGATTACAGGTGTGTAATCTCCACCCAGCCTCAAAGATCAATTTTTAGAAAGACATAAATAATTCCCTTCTAATTATAGTTAACTTGATCATGCACAAAACTCCTTTCATAAATTCATGTTTCACAGGCCTTTCATGGCTTACTCAGACCTTCCACAACCTACTTAGGCCTTCTGCCTTGTCCTAAACTTCCCCTTTCTGAAATAATCAGTCATTTTACTTTAGGAGAAAAAAATTACTTTCTTTTTCCTCATCGTTTTGAAAACTATTCTCTTTTTAACCTTCCTCATCAAAAATACATGTTCATACTTAATAACTTACTTTGCAATGCTCTTTCCTACTTACTGATTCCTTTCTATCTTGTTTCTCTTTTCTTCCTGCTGTAGTTTGAATGTTTGTCCCCTCTAAAACTCATGTTAAAACTTAATCCCCTATGTGTTCCTATTGAGAGGTGGGGCCTTTCAGAGGTGATTGAGTCATGAGGGCTCTTCGTCCATTCATGGATTCATGGATTCATAGATTGATGGATTCATGGATTCATGGGTTAAGTATGGGAGTGGACTTTATAAGAGAGAACTGAGACAGCATGCTTGGCCTCCTCACCATGTGCTACACAGCACTGCTTTGGGACTTTCCAGAGGGTCCCTACCAGCAAGTAGATACTGAACAGATGTGACCCCATGACTTTGGGCTTCTTGGGAGTAAACTTATTTTCTTTATTAATTACCTAGTTTCATGTATTCTGTAATAAAGCAATAGAAAATGATACTAAGGCTCTCTAGACTCCACCTCTGGGGATAGGGCATAGCTAAACAAAAAGCAGCAGAAACTTCTGCAGATGTAAATGTCCCTGTCTGACAGCTTTGAAGAGAGCAGTGGTTCTCGCAGCACAGAGGTTGAGATCTGAGAACAGACAGACTGCCTGCTCAAGTGGGTCCCTGACCCCTGAGTAGCCTAACTGGGAGACATGTCCCACTAGGCACAGACTGACACCTAACACCTCGCACGGCTGGGTACACCTCTGAGACAAAGCTTCCAGAGCAAGAATCAGACAGCAACACTCGCTGCTCAGCGAGTGTTGAGAGTGGGGGTCAATATTCAACATTCTTAAAGAAAAGAATTTTCAACCCAGAATTTCATATCCAGCCAAACTAAGTGAAGGAGAAATAAAATCCTTTACAGACAAGCAAATGCTTAGAAATTTTGTCACCACCAGGCCTGCCCTACAAGAGATCCTGAAGGAAGCATTAAACATGGAAAGGAACAACTGGTACCAGCCATTGCAAAAACATGCCAAAATGTAAAAACCATCGATGCTAGGAAGAAACTGCATCAACTAACGAGCAAAATAACCAGCTAACATCATAAGGACAGGATCAAGTTCACACACAGCAATATTAACCTTAAATGTAAAGGGACTAAATGGTCCAGTTAAAAGACACAGACTGGCAAATTGGATAAAGAGTCAAGACCCATCAGTCTGCTGTATTCAGGAGACCCATTTCACATGCAGAGACACACATAGGCTCAAAATAAAGGGATGGAGGAAGATCTACCAAGCAAATGGAAAACAGCAAAAGGCAGGGGTTACAACTGTAGTCTCTGATAAAACAGACTTTAAACCAACAAAGATCAAAAGAGACTAAGAAGTCCATTACATACTGGTAAAGGGATCAATTAAACAAGAAGAGCTAACTATCCTAAACATATATGCACCCAATACAGGAGCACCCAGATTCATAAAGCAAGTCCTTAGAGATTTACAAAGAGACTTAGACTCCCATACAATAATAACGGGAGACTTTAACACCCCACAGTCAACATTAGATGGATCAACGAGACAGAAAGTTAACAAGGATATTCAGGAATTGAACTAAACTCTGCACCAAGCGGACCTAATAGACATCTACAGAACTCTCCACCCCAAATCAACAGAATATACATTCTTCTCAGCACTACATTGCACTTATTCCAAAATTGACTACATAGTTGGAAGTAAAGCACTCTTCAGCAAATGTGAAAGAACAGAAATTATAACAAACTATCTCTCAGACCACAGTGCAATCAAACTAGAACTCAGGACTCAGAAACTCAATCAAAACCGCTCAACTACACGGAAACTAAACAACCTGCTCCTGAATGACTACTGGCTACATAACAAAATGAAGGCAGAAATAAAGATGTTCTTTGAAACCAATGAGAACAAAGATATACTAGAATCTCTGGGACACATTTAAAGCAGTGTGTAGAGGGAAATTTATAGCACTAAATGCCCACAAGAGAAAGCTGGAAAGATCTAAAATTGACACCCTAACATCACAATTAAAAGAACTAGAGAAGCAAGAGCAAACACATTCAAAAGCTAGCAGAAGGCAAGAGATAACTAAGATCAGAGCAGAACTGAAGGAGATAGAGACACAAAAAACCTTTCAAAAAATCAATGAATCCAGGAGCTGGTTTTTTGAAATCATCAACAAAATTGATAGACCACTAGCAAGACTAATAAAGAAGAAAAGAGAGAAGAATCAATTAGATGCAATAAAAAATCCTAAAAGGGATATCACCACTGACCCCACAAAACTACAAATTACCATCAGAGAATACTATAAACACCTCTACACAAATAAACTACAAAACCTAGAAGAAATGGATAAATTCCTGAACACATACACTCTCCCAAGACTAAACCAGGAAGAAGTTGAATCCCTGAATAGACCAATAGCAGGCTCTGAAATTGAGGCAATAATTAATAGTCTACCAACCAAAAAATGTCCAGGACCAGACAGATTCACAGCTGAATTCTACCAGAGGTACAAGGAGGAGCTGGTACCATTCCTTCTGAAACTATTCCAATCAACAGAAAAAGAACGAATTCTCCCTAACTCATTTTATGAAGCCAGCATCATCCTGATACCAAAGCCTGGCAGAGACACAACAAAAAAAGAGAATTTTAGACCAACATCCTTGATGAACATTGATGCAAAAATCCTCAATAAAATACTGGCAAACTGAATACAGCAGCACATGAAAAAGTTTATCCACCATGATCAAGTGGGCTTCATCTCTGGGATGCAAGGCTGGTTCAACATATGCAAATCAATAAACGTAATCCAGCATATAAACAGAACCAAAGACAAAAACCACATGATTATCTCAATAGATGCAGAAAAGGCCTTTGACAAAATTCAACAGCCCTTCATGCTAAAAACGCTAAATAAATTTGGTATTGATGGAACGTATCCTCAAAATAATAAGAGCTATTTATGACAAACCCACAGCCAATATCATACTGAATGGGCAAAAACTGGAAGCATTCCCTTTGAAAACTGGCACAAGACAGGGATGCCCTCTCTCACCACTCCTATTCAACATAGTGTTGGAAGTTCTGGCTAGGGCAATCAGGCAAGAGAAAGAAATCAAGGGTATTCAATTAGGAAAAGAAGAAGACAAATTGTCCCTGTTTGCAGATGACATGATTGTATATTTAGAAAACCCCATCATCTCAGCCCAAAATCTCCTTAAGCTGATAAGCAACTTCACCAAAGTCTCAGGATACAAAATCAATGCGCAAAAATCATAAGCATTCTTATACACCAATAACAGACAAATTAGAGCCAAATCATGAATGAAGTCCCATTCAAAATTGCTTCAAAGAGAATAAAATACCTAGGAATCCAACTTATAAGGGATGTGAAGGACCTCTTCAAGGAGAACTACAAACCACTGCTCAGTGAAATAAAAGAGGACACAAACAAATGGAAGAACATACCATGCTCATAGATAGGAAGAATCAATATCATGAAAATGGCCATACTGCCCAAGGTAATTTATGGATTCAATGCCATCCCCATCAAGCTACCAATGACTTTCTTCACAGAATTGGAAAAAACTGCTTTAAAGTTCATATGGAACCAAAAAAGAGCCCGCATTGCCAAGACAATCCTAAGCCAAAAGAACAAAGCTGGAGGCATCACGCTACCTGACTTCAAACTATACTACAAGGCTACAGTAACCAAAATAGCATGGTACTGGTACCAAAACAGAGATATAGACCAATGGAACAGAACAGAGCCCTCAGAAATAATACCACACATCTACAGCTATCTGATCTTTGACACATCGGACAAAAACAAGAAATGGGGAAAGGATTCCCTATTTAATAAGTGGTGCTGGGAAAATTGGCTAGCCATAAGTAGAAAGCTGAAACTGGATCCTTTCCTTACTCCTTATATGAAAATTAATTCGAGATGGATTAGAGACTTAAATGTTAGACCTAAAACCATAAAAACCCTAGAAGCAAACCTAGGTAATCCCATTCAGGACACAGGCATGGGCAAGGACTTCATGTCTAAAACACCAAAAGCAATGGCAACAAAAGCCAAAATTGAGAAATGGGATCTAATTAAACTAAAGAGCTTCTGCACAGCAAAAGAAACTACCATCAGAGTGAACAGGCAACCTACAGAATGGGAGAAAATTTTTGCAATCTACTCATCTGACAAAGGGCTAATTTCCAGAACCTACAAAGAACTCAAACAAATTTACAAGAAAGAAAACGAACAACCCCATCAAAAAGTGGGCAAAGGATATGAACAGACACTTCTCAAAAGGAGACATTTATACAACCAACAGAGACACGAAAAAATGCTCATCATCACTCACCATCAGAGAAATGCAAATCAAAACCACAATGCGATACCATCTCACACCAGTTAGAATGGCAATCATTAAAAAGTCAGGAAACAACAGGTGCTGGAGAGGATGTGGAGAAATAGGAACACTTTTACACTGTTGGTGGGACTGTAAACTAGTTCAACCATTGTGGAAGACAGTGTGGCGCTTCCTCAAGGATCTGCAACTAGAAATACCATTTGACCCAGCCATCCCATTACTGGGTATATACCCAAAGGATTATAAATCATGCTGCTATAAAGACACAAGCACACATATGTTTATTGCGGCACTATTCACAATAGCAAAGACTTGGAATCAACCCAAATGTCCATCAGTGACAGACTGGATTAACAAAATGTGGCACATATACACCATGGAATACTATGCAGCCATAAAAAAGGATGAGTTTGTGTCCTTTGTAGGGACATGGATGCAGCTGGAAACCATCATTCTCAGCGAACTATCACAAGGACAGAAAACCAAACACCACATATTCTCACTCATAGGTGGCAACTGAACAATGAGATCACTTGGACACAGGAAGGGGAACATCACACATCGGGGCCTATTGTGGGGAGGGGTGAGGGGGAAGGGATAGCATTAGGAGATATACCTAATGTAAATGACGAGTTAATGGGTGCAGCACACCAACATGGCACATATATACATATGTAAGAAACCTGCACGTTGTGCACATGTACCCTAGAACTTAAAGTATAAAAAAAAAGAAAAAGAAAAAGAAAATCTCGTAAAAAAAAAAGATACTAAGATACTTTGTAAATTTACTCTTTTGAAACAACCTTAAATAATGTCTGAATTTAGAGAAAATTATACTTCTCAATACAGAACACATTTTTATGCCTTTCTTACAATTTTTCTTACCAAAAACACATCTTATTTTGGGGACATATTTTGTACATAGAATTATATACATTAATTAGAACTTTTAATTCTTAGTTACCTTAATTTCTAGCAAAAACGTAGGAACTAAGCAGTTCTGAACTATCTATTACATATCAGTATTTTATAGACGAGAACCATTTAATAATTTTTAGAAACATGTTTCACATAATGTAATTTTTATATGTATTAATACGCCAGAATACATTTAATTTTTCTATGAAATTCAAGAAGCCAAGAACGAACTTACATTTATGTCCAGCAATTTGTTTCAGTATTTTATCTTATTTGAAAGTTATCCATATATTTAATGAGTATCTATTACTTAATTTAATATCACATAATTTTAGGATTTCAAATTATGTGAAAAGTTTATTTATAAACATTTATTCCACGTACAGTTATCTAATTTATTCATTTTTAATAATTATACCTAGATTATGAAAATTGAGCTATTAGATAAAGCTAGTCATGATTTCAAGTTATTTCCCAGTTAACCATTTTTACAGCATGTGACTGTCAGGTGAATCACCTAAGTAAGAACCTTAAAATTAAACATATAGGTATCTTGCTGATAAATCGGAAAATACAGCTGTGTTCATTATACCAACAATATTAAATTAGTCTTATCAAAGACTCACACAAAGATCGTTCTGTTTTTAGGTTGGGTTTATAGTTTTAAGACCTTAAAACATCCAGCAGAGACAAATATGATCTCACCAGTAAACCTAGGTGAAAATGTGTGCTGACAATTCTGAAGACATTTCTATTTTTATTTTATCAACACATTTAAAACCAGATTATTTATCAAAGATTTACTTAAGTCACATGAACTAAAATGTATTTGGGTTAATTAGTATATATTTTAGCAATTTATATGAGGACTCACTTATTTAAGCCAATCTGAATAGAATTCTGTAAAGGGATTTCTGGCTGACTACACCAGATTCTACCATATAGACACATCATACAACATAATACATATACATATGTGTAAACACAGCTAAACACATATACACACAAAGATTATATAGTTTTCCTTTTAGAATTTTAGTCATGATACAGTACAACATGGTAATATAAACTCACTAGTATAAAAGGAGAGTTAGATCCAAATTGTGTTTTTGACAAAATGGGATCCTTTCACATGGCTAAACTTTACTTGATCTGATAGGTAATCTTATGAAGACTGTGGACCAAAATGTTGGGTAAAGTAGTTTGATCAAAAAAATATATATTTTACCCTCCCCATTCCCCTTTAGTTTTAAATGAGAATAAGGGTTAAATTTTCAAATGTTAACATTTTCTCTAGCTCTGGCTGAACTGTATTAATAAAAAAAACAAAAGCCCCAAGTAGCCTTGAATTTTTGTTATGAATTTATATTTCATTTGCTGAGTTGGTTTGCTTGATTAGTCAATGAAGGCATGGAAGCATTTTAGAAAGGTATTTGCAGTTTTTCTTTTTGGCTTTTTCTGGCTTCTGCATGACAGGCAAAGTAGTTTTTATGCTGGACAAAGATACCTTATATTATTGTTCTAAGCACAAGAATTTGATGTGTTTTTCTGACAGCCTAACTTTTATAAACATTTACCAAGTTATTTTCTTTTACACTACCATTCCTTCAATTAACTGTTCTATCACCCTAACCAACTGTCAGCCAGGCAAACCTACATTTACATTTCCAAAAGAATGACTCAGGTTTCTAGGATGTTGCTTACTAGGGAGTTTTTGTAAATTATAAAGCCATTAATTTGAAAGTCATTTAAGATTTTATTTTTCTATCTTGCCTGGAATGCCATAGCATATCTTGATACTAGCAGAAAAGTCATCAGATTCAAAGTCGGTAGAAAAAAAAAACAGAGAACTTAGAGGGTTCTACATGTTAGCTCTAAAATTGAAGTTTCTAATCCAATTCTAAGAAAAACAGACCTCGGGAGTTCAAATGATCTCCATAATGGCCACTGATTTAAAAATATGCCTGAAGAAAAGTCATGTAGGTGTCCCAGAAAACTTGGCATGCCTTAATGTTTGAAAATCCCATTCTGTTTCTTATTAATCTCTTAGGAACAATGAAAATCCTATAAATCCTGTCAGAGAATGTCAAAAGTTTGGACCAGTGTCTTAGATGGTGACAACCATCCTAGTGGCTTTTAGCCAGCCATCCTGTGCCCATCATTTAGAAGGCTTTCCCCCTGCCCTCTTTCAGCAGACATCTGTCAGAAACAAGCAAGGGAAAACATAGTAAAAGAGCAAATCATTTACAGCTGCAAGTAACTAAACCAAAATGAAACAAAAATAAGACTGCTCACAAAAACTTTAATCCAGACATGCAGGCCAAACAAAATATTAAACTACATGCACAGAAAGAACCAAAAATGAATTGGCCCGAAAGACATGCCTCACAGACGGAATGTAAATTCTGCAGAAACCAGAAGGGCACTTGTCTCTACACTAGAAAGGGCTCGTCAGAAAAAACCTTTACAGTCCCAAGAAGAAGGCATGGTCCTTTATTTAAGAAGGCAGCCTTAAAACCAAATCGGGTCCTAAATAAAGTCAAAAGAACTCACCAAAAAGGAGTCTGAGAATCTGAGAGGAGATTCACAGGGGCAGAAAAAGCAACTTCATGGAAGCAGAGAATGCAGAGGGTTCAGTAAGTAGTGCACTGGATTACAGGGGCCACTGATTTGTACAAGGTGAGCTTACTTTGGCTCCACTTCTGAACACAAAATGATGTCAACCTAAATAACAGAGAGAGGCTCTTCAGACCTCATGTCTATCTAAATCTAACTGACCAGCTACTAAAACCTAGAGTTGACCTACAAGAAACCCTTATACCAAATGCAAAACTTTCATGGTTTAAGATGGATCATTTATGACAGACAATGGAGAGAAATATCTTGCTGAATATACTATTTTTTTTTTTTTTTTTTTTTTTTTTTTGAGATGGAGTCTTGCTCTGTCACCCAGGCTGGAGTGCAGTGGCCGGATCTCAGCTCACTGCAAGCTCCGCCTCCCGGGTTTACAGCATTCTCCTGCCTCAGCCTCCCGAGTAGCTGGGACTACAGGCGCCTGCCACCTCGCCCGGCTAGTTTTTTGTATTTTTGAGTAGAGACGGGGTTTCACCATGTTAGCCAGGATGGTCTCGATCTCCTGACCTCGTGATCCGCCCGTCTCGGCCTCCCAAAGTGCTGGGATTACAGGCTTGAGCCACCGCGCCCGGCGCTGAATATACTATTATCACCTTATTCTGAAGTAGTTGAAGCAGCCCCACTGCAAATGATTAGTTTGGCCCAACAAGAAAAACTTTATGCCTTAACCAGGCCTTGTATTCTGGTGAAAGATAAAACTGCAGATATTTACTCCCACAGCCATTATGCCTTTGTGGTTGTTCATGATTTTAGTATGCTTTGGAAACAGGATTTTTAACCTCCAAAGGAAACAAAATTTAAAATGAAATTTTTATCAATAATTTATTAGATTCAATTCAATCTCCCTCTTCCTTGGCCATAATGAAAATTCCTGGGCCCTCAAGATTGGATTCTGATAAAGCTAAAATGAAAAATTTTATTGGACTCATAATGGTTGCATTTTTTGCCCAGCATGAAATTTATGTGGTGTGGTCTCAATAATAAAGTGGTATTGCCAGAATCAATGAAAAAAAAAATCCCCACTCAAAATGACACATTAGATGATTCACTGGGCAACTGATAAACTTGTAAGTTTTATAACATAGTATTGGTGGGGAAATATTTCAATGACAGCCAAAAGGGCACAACTCTCTTGTGTTGTTTGTCCAAAATTCAGCCACAAAAAGACAAATCAGACAGTTCGAGGTCATTTTGGCATGCCTAATGGACCCTTTGAAGTTTGGCAAATAGATTTCATCCAGCCACCTCTCTCTCAAGATTCTAAATAGGATTTAATTTTATTTTATTTTATTTTATTTATTTTATTTTATTTTATTTGAGAACGGAGTCTTGCTCTGTAACCCAGGCTGGAGTGCAGTGGCACCATCTCGGCTCACTGCAAGCTCTGCCTCCTGGGTTTACGCCATTCTCCCACCTCAGCCTCCCAAGTAGCTGGGACTACAGGCACCCGCCACCACACCCGGCTAATTTTTTGTATTTTTTAGTAGAGATGGGCTTTCACCATGTTAGCCAGGATGGTCTCAATCTCCTGACCTCGCGATCTGCCCACCTTGGCCTCCCAAAGTGCTGGGATTACAAGCGAGAGCCACCGTGCCAGCCAATATGTTTTTGTTATGATTTGTATGTCTTCCTATTGGGTAGAAGCATTCCCTTGTCAATGTGCCACTGCCTCAGCCATTTCAAGACTATTAGAAAAGATTATTCCTCCATAGGGCATACCTTCAGAGTTACATAGTGACTGAGGAGCTTATTTCACTGGCCATGTCATAAAACAAATCTGTGAACTCTGGTCCATATTACAACACTCATTGTACCTACCAGTTCCAATCTTCAGGATTGGTTGAAGGAACAAATAGCATTATTAAAACTCAGCTGGTAAAATTTGTGGAAGCACTGAAGTTGTCTTGGCCAGTGGTACCTCCTCTGGTCCTATTAAATCTAAGGTCCATACCTTTCGGAAAACGTAAGTTGTCACCTTTTAAAATTATCACTGCACAGCTGATGCATTTAGCCCACTCTGCTTTTAATGTTAAATTGATTAAAGGAGGCATTCTCCAATATTATAAGGGAATAAGTAAGGCTATAGACATAAGCCATACCCTGGTAGAACAATATTTCCATAGTGAACTCCCAGGAGACAAAGGCACCAGACATCATACCCTTCAGCCTGGTGATTTGTCTATTAAAATAGGTATTCATAAAATAACTTCCTTCAATCTTGATGGGAATCCATATCAGGTACTCCTTACCAATTCCTGCACTGTCAAACTGGAAGTCATAGACTCTTAGATTCATGTTCCTCATTTAAAGAAAGCTCCTACCCCTGCTGGAATTCGGAAACAACCAGAAATTTGAAGCTAAAACTGACCCCAAATGAAGCAGATGACAGCTGAAGTTGACTGCTTATCCAAGACACCTGGACCAGGCCTCTGTATTATTAAGCTCCCTGAAATATTTGGCCTTTCATTTGTTGCTGTCTCTATACTCTTGGTTTTTGCCTTTTAATCCCTTGCACAACAGAGTTACACTGAATTATATCTTGGCTGAGCAAGGAGGTGTTTAGATTGCAGCCAATATCTTCTGTTACACCTGGATAAATACTTCTAACAAAGTAGAAACCATGTTGGAAAGATCTGTGCACATGTTAATTAATTAGCTAGAGTACCCACCATTAAAGTGTTTGGCTTTTTATCTCTTCAGTTGACTACCTTCTAAAGTCAGAAGTGGATAAATTTCAGTCTTCAACTTTTGCTACTCACTATTGTGGTTATTGTTGCTATTGTAATATTTAAGTTACTTATGTAACTTCTTACCCAGGTTTGCTTAGATATAAAAGTTTAAACAAAATAATAGTTGTTTAGAAGCTCAACATGATCAATTAAGCCTATAATTGAGAAAAGACAGCCAATGTGACAACTTTTTGGGGGAACCTAAGAAGTCTGAAGAGCTCTCCTCTCAAAATCTCCTTGTTACTCAGATGCGGCCCACTGTAGCCTTACACTCCCTTAGGATGTGAATCTCTTCCAGGGAGAGACATGATTCCTGGGACAGGTTATCCCAGTGACAAAGAACAAAATTAAACTTGCCAACTGATCTGTAATGCTTTCTGTAGAAATATCTTGATCAAAAGGAGGACATGTGAAAGAAAACGAAGTAACTAAGGCTAAGGCTTTCTAAAGTGCAGTTGGCAGATTGTGAGAGGACTGCACTCATACTTGCTAAAGGTCAAACCACAAGATGTTCCAGTAGACTCAGATTAACACTGGCCTTCAGCATCTCTCAGCTGGGAGTACACTGGCTAACCAATCAAAACAGATTTGGGATTTAGTATTTCTGTGCCTCTGAAAACAACTTTTAGTGAAAATCCCCTATTTAAAAACCTCTCCTGTTCTTGTTTTATGAGATATTGTTCAGGGCTGCCCTGTTTCAGTGTACCTGAATTACAATGCTTTGTTTCCCAAATAAATGCTGTTTCCTTTGACTTCCGTGTCAATCTTCTTAGCTAACACCAGTTAATTTGATTATTAAAAAGAAAACCTACAAGAGTCAGACAAATCCATCTGTGAACTAGGTTAGGTATACAGTGCTCCAGTTTGTAACTTTTGCCTTGAGTTTCCGTAGCTTGATGCCTCTGGCTCAGGTTAAAAAATAAAAATAAAAAAAAAATAAAAAAAAAAAGTCTTGCTACAATACTGTGAGCAGCCTTTAAAGCTCCTTGTCCCCTTAACAATGTTTAAATGCACACAGCCAACACTTCCTTAGTGACACTCATTTTCCTATGTTTCTATGTTTTTATGACAGATTAACATACTTTGGATGAACACACTCTTTAGATACTATATTTATTATTTTATTGTCCATCTTGCTGACCCAACAGCTGTTTTATTCTATCTCTAAATAGATGTGCATTCTCGGCTCTGATTGTTATCTATTGATTTCGTGGTTTAACTCTCATTTCTCTTGCTTTTAAGTTCCAGGGGGACAAATCACTGTACCTACATGAACTGACCATATTGCCTGGGAAAATGTAAGCCTTTTTGTCAACATCATATTTTCAGTTCTGCCCGTTTGACCTGGAATAAACTATTTTTCCTACCTTTTTATAAAAACAATAATCTCCCAGTTGGCCTGTTTAAAATAGAACCTATTAAATGGGCCATCTGTATGATATCTGTATTACAGCTTTGAAAAAAATAATGTTTGAGAACTGTTTAGGATGAAATAAACTGCAGAAATGATTCTTAATGCTTTTTTGTCTAATCACAGCTGGTTCATTAGATATGTTATTTTTAAAATCAGCAGCATGATCTTCTTAATTTGCCACACCAGTAGGCATATGGTGCTGATGTCAGCATGAAATTGAGGCAGTGAAGCCTTGAAAAAACCCCATAACATTATGTTTTACTTTGGGTACTAACTTGAGATTAAGCAGCTGTTGAATAAGTGAAAGGGACATTTTAGAGACAAATTTTACGGTCTGGACTTTAAACTCCACATAATGGAATGGAAGGTTGTGTCCTATAAAGTGCACCTATTGGGGCATCAGGTCTGGATGGAACACTCACTGCAGCCAACATAGCCTGTGCTTCATGGCTCCAAAGAGAAGCCAGCTCTCCAAAGAGAAATCAGAGCATGTTTTATTTTGTCAGTCTGATCTTAAAGAGGCACTGAAATATTTGGTATTCAGGAACATTATATCTGGCACCTGGCCCTGAAGTTTCGGTTTACTTAAACAAATGTATGATAATGAATTTTTATAAAGGTGAACACTTTTATAATGACCACCCATATCAAAAAACAAAACATTGCCTTTCCTTCAGAAGCCCTTCCCATGTGCACCTATCCCAATGATGATTATTACTTTCTTTCTCCAGTGACCTTTATAGTAATTGCTGCTTTAAAAATACTTTTATCATCCAATAGTGTATCCCTGAATATTATGGTTTCAGTCCTGCTCATTTTTTAAAAAAATATGTCTTTTAGTTTTAATCTGATCATCCACTTCTTTTCCTCATATATATATGTATATATACACACACATTTATATATATATATTTTTATATTTATATATACACACATATATTATATATATACACGTGTATATATACACACACAAATATATATGGATTTTCACTAAAAGTTGTTTTCAGAGGCACAGAAATACTAAATCCCAAATCTGTGTGTGTGTGTGTGTGTGTGTGTGTGTGTGTGTGTGTATATATACACACACACACATTTTTTTTTTTTTTTGAGACGGAGTCTAGCTCTGTTGCCCAGGCTGGAGTGCAGTGGCATGATCTCAGCTCACTGCAACCTCCACTTCCCGGGTTCAAACAATTCTCTGCCTCAGCCTTCTCAGTAGCTGGGATTACATACCCAGCTAATTTTTTGTATTTTTAGTAGAGATGGGGTTTCACGCTCTTGGCCAGGCTGGTCTTGAACTCCTGACCTTGTGATCCACCCACCTCGGCCTCCCAAAGTGCTGGGATTACAGGCACGAGCTACCGCGCTTGGCCCTTTTCCTCATATTTTATCTGGGTGCTTGAACCTATAGAGTTTCTCACAGTCTGGATTTTGCTGATTGCGGATTGCACAACTCAGGATGCAGTTCTGTCCCTCTGTCCTCTGGTATTTCCTGAAGGAATCAATGAATTGGTACATTGTAACATTCTGAAGGTAATCAGTTATTTTGTAGATATATCATATGAGCTCATAGATTTAAGCATATTTGATTAGTTTCAATTCATCAAAATTACTATTACCATTGTTGATCTCCAGTTGTACCATCTTTGGCCAACAGGAGCTTAAGTTGGCTCCTGAGTCATTTTAATGTGACTCTAGTAGTCTTTGATAACTTGTTTGGTACTTGGTACACAATATATTCCAGGATCATTTTATCACTTTCTGCCTCAGGCCTGGAATCTGCCATTTCTTCGAGAAGCTCTGGTTTCCTTTAGTGAGAAATAGTATTTTTTTTTTTTTTTTTTTTTTTTTTTTTTTTGAGACGGAGTCTCGCTCTGTCGCCCAGGCTCGAGTGCAGTGGCCGGATCTCAGCTCACTGCAAGCTCCGCCTCCCGGGTTTGCGCCATTCTCCTGCCTCAGCCTCCCGAGTAGCTGGGACTACAGGCGCCCGCCACCCCGCCCGGCTAGATTTTTGTATTTTTTTAGTAGAGACGGGGTTTCACCGTGTTAGCCAGGATGGTCTCGATCTCCTGACCTCGTGATCCGCCTGTCTCGGCCTCCCAAAGTGCTGGGATTACAGGCTTGAGCCACCGCGCCCGGAGAGAAATAGTATTTTAAGACCACAATTTGGGTACTGGGGATGCCCTTCCTACTAGGTTGGTCATTGTCTCTAGGCGTTCTCTGTCTCTACTTGTCTGTCTCTATGCATTTATATTTATCTATGAATATAATCTCTATATGTTACATATATGTAAAAATATATATTTCTAAATCATTTAAAAAATAACTTGCAAACATCATGACACTTCATCCCAAATGACGTTCTTACTGAAATTTCACCCCGTTATCATTTACAAGAAATTTAACATCATCTGATAATATAACCATCTATATTTAAAGATCAATATTTAAATCTCCATTATCCCCAAAATGGCCTTTACATGTATTTTTTAAATCCAAGATTAAATCCAGGCTTGTGCATTACATTTCATTGTTATACTCTTTTATTTCTCTTTAATTTAGAATAGTATCCACCCCTCCCACCACACACCCTTTATCTTCTCTGACACTGACATTTTGAGGAGCTTCAGCTGTTGTCTTTCAGAATGTGCCACAATTCTGGACTGGCCCTTATGATTACATTCAAATTAAACATTTTGACAAGAATAATACATAGTTGATATTTTGTATTTCCCCTTTGTAGTATATAAGGAGAAGGTAGAGAATATCAATTTATTCTTTTATTAGTGAGAAAGTTTGATCCCTTAAATAATGTGTCTGCCTGATATAGTCATTGTAAACCTCTTTTTCTTTTTTAATTAAAAAAGAATCTATGTGATGATAGTTTCAGATAATGTAACTACCTTATTTTTCAAACTTTCACCCAATGGTTTTAGTATCGTTTTCTAATCCTTACCTAAATCAATATTCTATAAATGCTGTAAAATAATTTTCTAATTAAATCCTTTATTCTATCTTAATTAGCTTTCATTTTTATGTAAAGAAGATCTTTTCCTCTTTTCCCTTTTTCTGTCTCTCCAAGTATCACTGTGGGTATCACAGATTTTAAAATTTATTATATTACTTCAAGCTGGCTCCTTTAAAGAAAAGGAAATATTTTGTGTACTTAGGTTCCTCGTCACAATCAGAAGGGCATTTTATAAAATCTATGGGAATACGTACTGTAAGGTCACACACCACATACCGGTTTCCAGGACAGTGACCAGCATCCTGTCACTTTTGTTGAAATGAACTTAACTCGCATGTGCCTGAACCATGTCCCCTCTTGGTGGAAGTCTGGCCAGCAAAGAGCCTTGCAAGTGGTTATCTAATAAAAGAGAGGGTGGTATAGTGATTCTCAAATCAGGCACAGCCTGGTCCAAATGCTGTTTCTATCTTATTAGTAACTTTATGGACCCATGATATGATACAACTTCTCTGAGTCTCAGTTTATTAATTGGTTAAAAAAAAAAAAGACATGCGATAGGAGTGACTGTGAGGTTTCTAGATCAACCCATTCACTGGAGGCATTCATATATGATAGCAAACACAGAGCAGCCAGAGTTTGAAAAGATGCGATGGCATGAAAATCTAATTTATACTCCTGGTTTTTTTTTTTTTTTTTTTTTTTTTTTTTAATCTCCTATGCAAGGAGAAAAGACTCACTAGGGAAGAAGCCTGCTCTGGGGTGCTTCAGAATATAAACTTGGGTGAAATCCATCTTGTTTTATCCCATCAATGACTGAAAGAAGGGGTTCTGATTCGTGAGTGGGATATTTTTCTTTCCAAAAGAAAATGCTTGTCTTATCTCTGGGTTTTTATTATTATGATAAGATATATGTCACATAAAATTTTCCATTTTAACCATTTAAAAAGATATAGCTCAGTGGCATTAAGTACGTTCACACTGTTGTGCAACTATCACCACCATATATCTCCAGAACTTTTTCACTTCCCCCAACTAAAACTCCGTACCCATTAAACAATAAGTCCTGATTCCCACCTCCCTCCAGCCCCTTGCCACCATCATTCTCCTTTCTATCTCTGTGAACTGACTACTCTAGGTAACTCATATAAGAAGAATCATAAAGTATTTGCCTTTTTGTGACTGGCTTATTTCACTTAGCATGTTGTTAAGGTCATACATGTGGTAGCATGCATCAGAATTTCCTTTTTATTGTGGTAAAAAACAACATAAATTTTTCCATTGTAACCATTTTTGGGGTGTACATTTCAGTAGTGTTAAGTGTATTTACATTGTTGGGGAACAGATATCTAGAAGCTTTCCATTTAGCAAAACTTAAACTCTATATCTACTAAACAACTCTTATTTTCCTTCTTCGTCCAGCCCAATAACCACCATTCTACTTTCTGTTCTTATGAATTTGACTACTTTAGATACTTGCTATAAGTGGAATCATACAGTCTTTGTTGTTTGTGACTAATTTATTTCATTTAGTAAGTTCAGTCTATGTCGTAGCATGTGATAAGATGTCCTTTCTTTTGAAGGCTGAACAATATTCCATTGTATGTACATACTACATTTTGTTTATCCATTCATCTGTTGATAAACATTTAGGTTGCTTCTAACTCTTGACTATTGTGAATAGTAGTGCTATGAACATGGATGTACAAATATCTCTTCAAGGACCTGCTTTCAATTATTTGGGATATATACCCAGAATTGGGATTACTGGATCATTTTTAAGGCTGAATAATATTCCATTATATGTATATATCATATTTTGTTTATCCATTCATCCATCAATGAATATTTGTGTTATTTCTACCTCTTGCCTGCTGTGAATAATGCTGCTGCTATGAATATGGGTGTACAAATACGTTTCTGGATTATTTTTTGATGACTGCCTGTGGCTCCCTGTTCGTTCATTCATCATATCCATATTGGCCTATCCTAATACTTATCCTATCCTAACACATAGTTGAACTCAGCTAGAAGCTATTTCCTTTCAAGTTTCACATAAAGCAAACATTCTAGATTGAGTCCTAATTAGATAGCTCCGTTGGAAAGGTGCTGTTGCTGCTTTTCTTTGACAACTTTCTGCTACTACCACCTGAGGTTTGCTGGCAGCAAGAGAACGAGGCCTTCTTTATTGTGAAAAATACCCCAGATTCACAGCTGTTTGATGCTGTGAATGCTTTACTCCTCTGCAAAAAGCCTCCCATACACAGTACCACAAGCCCTATATTCTCCCGAGTTGGGAGAAGCAATCTCCTCTACCTTGCGAAAGAAGAGTAGCCTTCTTTGCCAATAGATGACATGAAGACCTGTGATGTAAGATGATGCTTGTCCTTTTCCAGATCGACCCCCACCTTCTATCATTACCGCTGGATTAACAATTAGAATCATGTCTCAGCACAGCCCAAGCAGTCCCTGCTGCAGGAGCAGCCAGCTTTCTTCTGAAAGAACTGTAGGATCTTACCAATATGTACTGGCAGGAACCTGAGAACATATGTGGGACTGGATCTTGACATTGTTGGACAGAGTACGGTGGAATGTAAAGTTGTATAGAGGGGCATTTATTGACCTGGGAGCAGCACTCTCCCATGACTCAGGATTTAACTCTCTGGCAAGGACATTTAATAGGTTGCAGGCCAGGTTCTCTGGTGCTTGGACATGACAATTTACAGTAAAGGAGACAAAGTATGGAGAGAAGAGTAAAAGGGCACATCAGAATTGCTCTATTGCATGATATCAGAGAACTTAACAGATACCCATGTACCCCAGGAAGGTCCAGAAGACAGTCCTTTTACTAAGACAACAAGGAATGCCCCAGTGAGGGAGGCACTGACATCTCTGAGTAGTCAATGGTGGCTGTCTCCTGTAGGTTTAAGGACCACACCCCTTTAGCCCATCTGATTCCAGCACAGATTCAGTATTTTTGCCTTAGGACATTCTCCAAAATTTGCTCACCCTGCATAGATGAAATCTAGAAGCGTGGGGAGCTTAATGTCTCAGGGGACTGTGATGGTTAATATTATGTCTCAATTTGACTGGGCTAAGGGATGCCCAGATAGCTGGATAAACATTATTTCTAGGTGTCTCTGTGAGGGTATTTCCAGAAAAAATATAGCATTTGAACCAGTAGACTGAGTTAAAAGATCCACCCTCACCAATGTAGGTGGGCATCATCCAACGCATTGAGAGCCCAGATAGAACAAAAAGGCAGAGGAAGGGTGAATTTTCTGTCTCTCCTTGAGCTGAGGCATCTTCTTCTGTCCTTGGACATTGGAGTGCTTGGTTCTGAAGCCTTCAGACTTCAATTACATTACACTATCAGCTTTCTTGGTTCTCTAGCTTACAGACAGCAGATCATGGGACTTCTCAGCCTCTATAACTGTGTGAGCCAATTCTCATAATAAACCTCCTTTTAAAAGCATGCGTGTGTGTGTATATATATTTATATGTGTGTGTATATATATTTATATACCCTATATACAAGCTATATATATAAATATATGTATATTTATATACAAATTATATGTGTGTATGCGTGTATATATATATAGTTTGAATATTTGTCCCCTTTAAATCATGTTGAAATTTGATCCCTAATGTTGGAGGTAGAACCTGGTGTGAGGTATTTGGGTCATGAGGGCGGATCCTTCATAAATAGCTTGGTGCTGTCCTCATGATAATGAATGAGTTCTTCCTCTATTAGTTCCCAAGATAACTGATTGTTAAAGAGCCTGGCATCTCCTTCCCTCTCTTGCTCCCTTTCTCACCATGTGACACACTTTCTACCTCTTTACTTTCCACCATGACTGGAAGCTTCCTGAGTCTCTCCCCAGAAGCAGATGTTGGTGGCATGCTAGTTGTACAGCCTGCAGAACCATAAGCCAAATAAAACTCTTTTCTTGTAATTTACCCAGCCTCAGATATTCCTTTATAGCAACACAAATGAACTAAGAACACATACAACACACACAAACAACATATAAACACACACAGATGCACAGAGACGTAATTTTCCCCCCTCTGTTTGTTCTGTTTCTCTGGAGAACCCTGAGTAATACAGGGGCTAACTTCAGTCTTCAATGAATGAGTAACAGAAGTTAGCAAATAACTCCCCAGTTTCTCTGTTCTTCAGTGGAACATTCTGAGGCACATTCTCCACAGTTCTTTTAAGGGTCTGTGGTGGGACTGAGTCCCTGATGTCCACAGCAGTAACAAGTCACCCTACCTTGGCCTTTCTCCTGTTCTGTCTCACACTCTTAGTGACCTCACTCCTTTTCCCTGGGATCTCCTCCCAATTTAACTACCACAGCCCAGTCCTTGTCTAGGTTTTGCTGTCAGGAGAGCCCAAACTAAGGCTCTTCTGAACTAGAATTTCAAGTTACTAAAATTCATGTCTGGATAGCATGGTATGCTGAATACCCGTGAGTCTATAAAGATATGCTCATTCAGAAAACACATCCTAGCCCAGTGTCAACTGATTAACATTAACATTTTCACAACTCTACAACCCACTCCCTCTACTTCAAATCCACTTAGAGGAGAGGCTGAATTTTTCCCATATTTTCCCAAAGTTCTGATGGAGTACTTGATGGTAAAGCCAGGTAAAGCTTACAATATGTGTGAGCAAATAGCCAGGACTACAGTATTTCATAAGGAGTGACTGTTATTAAAAGCAATAAGGGGGGCCTAATTAGAGATCTAGGGCAACTGGCAGTAACTGTATTTTCTCACGTAAGCATCTTAGCACGTCTAAGTGCTTAGCCTTAATTCTCCACACTAACTCCCATTAAATGTTTGTACTGCCCTTTGCTAAGACCCACCTGTCCTAAGTTACTGTCATGCTTATTCTGTAGCTCTTTTTTCATTCTGTGAAACATTAGCTGGCTCTTTTCCCCCCATTTATCAGGGAGACATTTTCATATATTTAGGTCCCAGATCTTGAAATGTTCTTTCTCTGATAGACGCTAAGCCTTGCTACTTCATTTGAAAAGCTTCCAAATCCCAGTTTCTTCACAGGTCTTCTCTCTGAGGAGCATGATATTGCACCAACTCCAGCCTCTTTAAATTCAGAATTCCTCAGAGATCTTCTTTCCCGACCTCCCACGCGGGGAGCCCTTGGCAGGCACTGAGGTTCAGACTGGTTCCTCAGATCCTTCTTTGTCCTTTACACCTCTCCACAAAACACTGTGGCTCTTCAGTTGGAAATTCCTTGACATCAAAAAATAATGGCTTTGTAATTCAATTCCTGGCACAAGAACATGCATGGAGAAACACTTATAGAGTCGTTTTACAATGATTGAGCCAGATGTAAATGCAGGGAACACAGTTATTTTGCTTTGAGTTAATATTAGAAGGCTCAGTGAGCAGGTTCACAAGGCTATAATATAAGTGCTATACTTCACAGCACGTAGGAGCCAATGGCAATTTAAAAACACACAGACAATAAGTTATATGAGGTGGAGAGTCACAGAACCAACCACATTCCAATATAATGTTGAGTGTTCATTGGGGCCTAAAGCATAGTAATATCCTAGTTCCATTACCAATGGTATTCCTTGTGTCTATATAGCCCTAAGGGTATATAAAAATGATGGCACTGGGTAGGAGACAGGTCCACTATGCAAGTCCAAGAATATTAAACATGGACAGGATGATAGGGATTATCTGATTCAGCCCTCTGATTGTGCACTTGTGAACACTGTCATAAAGAGGCTTGCTTAATGCACACAGGTAGTTAGTGGAACAGTGAATCTTCTGACTCCTAAGTCTGTGTCTTTCTAACAACACGCTATGTGGATGTGGGGAGTGAGCCTGTTGATTCTTTTCAAACTGCAGACTTATCAGGAAGCCAGGAAGCACTTCTAATCTAAGGACCTATATAAAGGAAAAAATTACAAAATGAAGAGTAAAGTTTTATATATAAGGATATTCAGGCCAGGCATGGTGGCTCATATCTGTAATCCCAGCACTTTGGGAGGCCAAGGTAGGCAGATCACTTGAGGTCAGGAGTTCGAGACCAGCCTGGCCAACATGGTGAAACCCTGTCTGTACTAAAAATACAAAATATTAGCCAGGTTTGATGGTGCACACCTGTAACCCCAGCTACTCCAGAGGCTGAGCCAGTAGGATTGCTTGAACCCAGGAGGCGGAGGTTGCAGTGAGCCAAGATTGTGCCATTGTACTCCAGCCTGGGTGACAGAGCAAGACTCCATCTAAAAAAAAATAAATAAATAAAAAAATAAAAATAAAAATAAAAAGCATTATGGGCTGTTTTCAATAGCTAGAAATTATCTAAATGTAGGTAATAAAGTAATAGTTAATAATGGGATAATTATACAATAAAATAGTGTGCAATCATATAAAGTCCTCTACTAAAAAATCTTAATGCCATAGGGAAAGCAGAATACCAAATTTGTATATGTCGTATTACTTTAACTGTGTAAACATATATATACATACATAGGAGAAAACAGACAGAAGCATACTGTTTTCAGTATGCTTACTGAAATGGTAACTGTGATAATTATGTATCTTTGAGGGCTGAAACTAGGTGGTGATTTTTATGTTTAAAATAACATTCACACAGTTATTATAATGATTTCCCTACACGAAAAAGAAGTAAGTAAGATAACCTAAAATATACTAGTAAGAGTAATCAAATGTTATAAATTTTTACGTGAAAGACAGTTTTCAATGACTCTCTATCAATCTCTGAATAGGGGGAGATGCATTATCAGGACAAGCCAGACTCAGTGCACTACCTTGGATTTTTGACATGTCAAATACAAATGATATAACATCAGAAAACATCAACTGTATTTAATTTGTGTCTCTGACAAGAAAGCTATTAAACTTTCAAATTTTCCTTTTTTCTTTACTTTATGACCAGCACTATTTTTCCTGTTACTTAAAATTTATTTATAAACTAAAGGTTATCTTAAACTATAAACTATCTATCTATATCTATATCTATATCTATATCTATATCTATATCTATATCTATATCTATATCTATCTAAAGGTTATCTATAAACTAAAGGTTATCTTAATTTTGTTTTTTGTGCTGCTATAAAAATCATGGTGACTGTGTTAGTTTGAATCTTTTGAGATGCAGGTGTCAAGATTAGATGTGCAAGATATTTATTGAGGTAATGCAGGCAAACAATAAATGGAGAGAGCAGGAGTGGGTAGAAAGTGCCTTCAGACAGAAACAAAAGTCTGACCCCTGTGGCAGCAAGGCCATTGGGCAGTTCTTAAACCAAAGTACCCACTGAAAGACAGACTTAGTCCATTTGTGCTGCTATAACAGAACATCTGAGATTGGGTAATTTATAAAAAAGGAAATTTATTTCCTCATGGTTCTGGAAGATGGAAAGTCCAAGATTAAGGCACCAGCATCTGGTGTCTTGTGAGGACCTTCTTGCTGTGTCTTCACATGGCAGAAGAGCAAAAGGGAGCAAACCCACTCCACAAGCCCTTTTTATATGGCCCTAATCCAACCACAAGGGAAGAGTCCCTCATGACATAATCATATTGCAGAGGCCCCATCTTCCAATACCATCATCTTGGTGATTAGGTTTCAACATTAATTTTCCAGGGGGCAGCACATTCAAACCATATCAAGAACACTGTGTCTCATAGGAATGAAATTGTATTTGTGTCTTCATTGTGGTCAATCATTGGCTCAGGGCAGCCATGGGAATTGTCCTCTTGGTACAAATGATGGTGGTGCATTCAGAAGGTCATCCACTAGGGCCACAATTAATTATGCCCATTACATTAGGATATATGAGTGGCACAAGTTCAGGGTTATCATGGTCATAAGATGCATATTACAAGAAGACAGATAGATGGGTAGTTCCATAAGCCTTTGAAACACGGAATGAGTGACCTTGACATTTTCTTCAAGTTCATTGCCATATGCTGCAGTGCCAAGAGGCAATGCCTAGAATAACTTGGAAGCATATTTGAATTTGTAGGCTGATAATGTATATCATTTTAAAATCACCTCACAGATACAGAAATAGTTATTGTGTGCATATTTAATCTCTAGATGAACTTTGGCTGGGGACAGGCAACTCACAACTCATCTACTCTAATGTACTTTTGTTTTTGCTAATTCCCTATTTCAGGTAAATATAATGAAGACAATAATATATTGTAAATGAGATATCAATTCAGAACATTTCACAGTACTTCCTTTGAAAGTACTGGCTCAACAGAAACTATAATTACTGGAAAGCAAAAAATGTAAAGCTGTCATACAAACTGAAGTGTTTCTACTATTTCTCCGGGGAATTCAATCAATTCAGCCAAAGCAATCAACAAAAGCAGTTGTTTATTATTAAACATTCCAAATCATTTAATGACTAACTAGGTTCCTTCAGATTTAATTGACTAGATGTTGAACTGCTGGGATAACATAAACCAACATGCCCAAAAGGCTCTTCAGGTGGCAAGATTTCAGAAAATTCACTAGAGCTATTAGTGAGTAAAACCCCATCGTCTCTCAATTATTTTACACTTGAAACAAAAACACTCTTGAATTGTTAAATGGTCAAAACAACCAGGGAGCCTGGATAATATCATACATTCTTATTGATTTTTTTGAAAATTATCTTGCTCTGAGGGGTGAATATATTTTTAAATTTTGCCTCTGGGATCCACTTTATTAGAGTGTCTTTGTGTTTCTGGGACAGAACAGACCCTGTATGCCCTGCTCGTGGGATAAGCTCACGACTACTTCTTGATTTGATTTGTGTTACTCTAGAAAGACAAATGAGGAACCAGACTACTTCAGTCTGTGATTCATTCTCAAGTCAAGTGTGGTTCCTGAACCTAGCAGCAGCAGCAGGCGCCCAGGAACGTGTTGGAAATGCAAATCCACAAGCCCACCTCAGACCTACCGAAACTGGCACTCTGGGGATGAGGCCAGCAATGTGAGTTCTAACAATCCACCCAGGTGACTCTGATGCATGCTAGGAGGAGGTCAGGCTGACACCACTCCCCATGGTATATTCTTCAGAAGGGTATTCTGTGGCATATTAACACGTGTCACACAATGAAGGGGTTCCTCATTTGAATAATTTTGGGAAATTCTGAGATAAAAAAATTAAATAGAGCAAATGTACCACACTCCTCCACAGTTTCCCCATGGGTTATCATATGCAGATACCTGCTTAATGTCCCACAAATAGGATATCCCATGCTCTTTCTCCCAAGAGCCTAGTTCTCCATCCCTCTCAGCCATTCAGAGAGAGAAAGAATTCTCCTTCTTTCAGTACAAAGTCCACTTTTTTCTACCCAAACATGACTGACAGGGGAAAATTCAGTGTGGTTTGATGCCTCATTCCCTCTACTGCAAGGGAATCATGATAAATGGGTGACATGCTAAACAAAGTCTGAGTTATTCGGTCTTAAATAATTACCCCTTTGGGACAATGTTCAATTTAGTCCACATATGTATTTGGAGAAAAGACACTTCTTCAAGGTCAAAGTCTTGCTAAAAACATAGCAAACTATTACTAAACTGAATGAAAACATTTTGGTCTGAATCATCTATATTTGTATTATTTCAGTGGTTCAGGGCTTTCCCAAAATTAATGTGGGGTCATTTGCTTTCCATCTATCTTCAGTGCAAAACCTAACAAGGACTTGCCTACAGAATGGATTCTAGTTTCCACTTTAGCACACAGAAATATGTGATGAACCCCAGGGTGGTAGTTTTTCAGTTTCAGTAATTTGCACTGCAAACGCTACCACTAACAGGAAGAAGCTGCAGGCAACTTAAATTATACTGGTTTTTTACTGACACAGGGGCTACTAAATAAGACTTAAATGAGAGAGTTCAAATTACTTCTTCACTTAAAAAAATTTAATATACTCCAATGCTATAAAATTTTAGTTTAATTTAATAATGAAAAATAGAGAATTTAAAAAGTTCATTGTTGGTTCAATATTGTATGCCAGAGAGCAGGAGGACAAGCATGCAAAGGAGATTACTCTGGCCTTTACAGAAAAAACATTGCATTTTTTGGTTGCCTTTGCTTGGGTCAAGATATATTCCCACACAGCCAACTACAAACATCTAATGGCCATGTAGAGAAGAAGCTTTCCAAAAACTCAGACCCTAATGAAAGCTGATAAAATCTGGGTGAGACAAAGCTTAGAGAATAACTCAAGCATGACTTCAGACTTAAAACCTCTTAAAGGAACACATCAAATTATGCCAGGTTGCTTGTGCCCAGTTGTAATGAGAACAATTCAGTGCTGTAGGAGAAAGGGTACTAATTTAAGAGTTGTTGGCATGGCAAACAATAGATGACGTCTCATCCCTTTATATCCTATAATAAGTGTGTGTCATCCCAGCCTTTCCTCTAGTTCCTCTGACTCAAATTCATGTATTGTTAAAAAACTTACTAAAATGCACTGAATCAGAGCACTGCAGACAATAAAAATAGAGGCAGTTTTTGATGCCAAGCCAAATAATTTTGGCATTTATTCTCAATATGCATGTAAACAAACTGTCAGGCACCCTTACGTACGAAAGGAAAATTATTCATAAAGGGGAATGATGACTGAGGTTCTGAGAACAGTTACCACTGCAGGGAATTAATTCACTGACACATGTTGTCTGTGGAGGGCTGTTCCTTCATTTAGTGTCATGTCACATTAGCAAACATTTTATTTCATGTTGTATACCACTAAACACAAAACTCTATGTAAACCACCATAATTAAAACCCAAGTCTTTCAAAACAAAAACGTTAAGGCTCTCTAATGTTCTGTTTTTCCTTTCTCCATAAAAAAGGAGGGAAAGAGGTAGGATTACTAACCTGAAAGCTGAAAGGTCAGACCTTAAAAAATGGCCATCAATAAGGCAGTCACATCTCTTAAATAAGGGGTGTCATGGAGAGATAAAAGCAGTACAAATGGAACTGGATTTTAAATGTGCTAATATAGGCTAACAGTTTTGTTTTGCTTGGATGAGGGGTCATAGATTCTGATTAATTCTTACAGAAAATCATAAAATCAAAGTATTAGTTGTAGCAGAGACTGCTAGATACCCACAACTATTTATCCTCCCCATTCTATAGTCATATTATTTGTAACTGGGTACATGGCCTTCAAATTTGTCTACATATTCCAGGATCCCTTATAAGCCAAGTGTGGCCTATGACTAACTTCTTGCTGCAGGGAAGGATATAGAAATGATTTGTGCATCTTCCAGGGTGTGCCTCTAAAGAGAAAGGGCATGCTCTCCACTTCTCCTTCTTCCTTTTCACTGACTGAAATGTGGATGAAGATGTAGATATAGGTGAAGGCAGTACCTTAGTGACCAGGACCAAGAAGAAAGGATCCTGGGTCCCAGGACCATTGTGTTGCCATAGCAACCTTGACCACTCACACATAATTTTAAAAACGTATTTTTATAAGTCATAGTATTAGATTATCTGTTACTGAAGTTCAGTGTATATTCTAATAAATACAATATATGTTTGTTAAAAATGAAGGATGTAAGTCTTCTAGTCCTGTATAGCAATTGTTCGTAAATTATAGCCATAGGTCAAATCTGGCCCAATGCTTGCTTTTGTAAGCAAAGTTTTACTGAAACACAGCTATGTTCATTCACTTATGTGTTGGCTGTTTTCCCACTATAATACCAGAGTTGAGGTGTATGACAGCGACTGTATGACCCACGAAGGCTAAAATCTTTATTATCTGGCCCATAACACAAAAGACATCGCTGCTATAGAGAGAAAGAAAAAGAAAAAATGGTTCATCCAGTAAAAGAAAAGAGAGAGAAACAACAGCAAATAGGAAATAATAAAAAATGGCGGGAATTTAAAATAAAAAGTCAAGAATATGACTAAATATATCAGTAATTGAAATAAACATGAGTGGACTAAGTTCCTCCATCAATATGTTAACATTATTCAGGTAAGACAATGAGTCAAGCCTGGAATTATTGTCGTGTTTAGATAAAGAATAAGAACTTTGGAGGGGCAACAACAGAAGGGATTTGGTGTGAGTAGAATTTTCCTAGAAAACGAGGAACTTTACTTTCAAGAAATTCTGTGTGCAAAATTCGAGGTAACTCTTAGTAAGCTGACTAAGAAAATCAGTAATCATTTCTGCAAAAAAAAAAAAAAAAAACGGAGACTGAGAAAAGCCAGACTTGCTCCTTGAATGATCCTAGGAACTCTTGGTAAAGTATTCTCAGGGAAGCGTGGCTATAGGAGAGGCAGGAGTGACATAAAAGTCAATTCTGGCTGGATGTCCTGGTTCACGTCTGTAATCCCAATGCTTTGGGAGACTGAGGCAGGGGGGTTGCTTGAGCATAGGAATTTAAGACTATCCTAGGAAACATACTGAGACCCTGTCTCTACTAACTAACCAACCAATTAACTGAATTAATTAATTAATTAATGAGTCAATTCTACTGTTCTTGTGTTGTTCTGGTGGTCTTGGGCTGTTTTGTGTTGCTATAAAGAAATACCCTGCCAGGTGTTGACGACTCACACCCAACTGTTCAAGACCAGCCTGGGCAACATAGTGAGACTCTGCCTCTAGAAAAACATAAAAAATAAAGAAGAAATACCTGACACTGGATAATTTATAAAGAAAAGAGGTTTCATTGGCTAATTCAGAAAAGAGGCTTAGTTGGCTCACAGTTCTGCAGGCTGTACAGGAAGCATGGCACAGGCATCTGCTGGGCTTCTGGTGAGGCCTCAGGAAGCTTTCAATCATGGTGGAATGCAAAGCAGGACCCAGTGTCTCACATGGTGAGAAGGCGAGCAAGAGAGAGAGTTGTGGGGAGGTGCCACACACCTTTAAATGACAGGATCTCAGGAGAACACACTTACTATTGTGAGGATGGCACTAAGCCATAAGGAGTCCACCCTTATGACCCAAACACCTCCCACCAGGTCCCACCACCAACATTGGGGATTACAATTCCACATGAGATTTGATGGGGACATATATTCAAACTATATCATCTACCAAAGAACACAGGCCAAGTTCAATTGAATAAGATCAAGTGCTTGGAAATCACCTAATTAGTATATGGTGTCTACGGTACTCTTACATTTGTTAAACAAAAATTAACTATATGCCTAAGTATCTTGTGAAAGTCTTACCACTGGAGAAATAGAGAAGAGCCCATGATTCCAGTTGTGTGTAAAGGAGAAACACTTATCCTTTGGGGCTACCCAAGGACAGAAACAGTGAAGAGATCTTTAGTCTTTGGGCTTCTCTGTGCGTATTCTGTTTGTGTGGAGTCCAAGGGAGCCTACTATCTTTTTATTACTCACTCCAGTCTTGGTCATACCTTCTTTCTGGGGCATTTGGTGGACTGTCTCTCATTGCCAGCACCTGTTATGATGTCATGCACCTCAGCCTCAACTACTTTTCCAGAAGACTACACAAACCCTTCAATTATCTACAGAGCCTACTAAGAGAAGGCTGACATGAACTGAGCAAGTGCTGGGCAGGCACAATGAGGGGGATGAAGATGCAGAAATGATACACTGACTCTTCTCATATCCCCGTAGAATTAGAAATATTTCTTTTCACTTCCAAAATTGTGAATAGAGTACCACTCTTTTAAAATTATTATTATTAAAAAAAAATTTAGAGACAGGATCTCCCTCTGTGGCACAATCATAGCTCATTATAACCTCAAACTCCTAGGCTCAAGTGATCCTCCCACCTCAGCCTCCCAAGTAGCTAGAACTATAGATACATGCACCATGCCTGGCTAATTTTTTAAATAATTTTTTGTAGAGACAGGGTCTCACTATGTTGCCTAGGCTGATCTCAAACTCCTGACCTCAAGTGGTTTTACCGCTTTGGCCTCCCAAAGCTCTGGGATTACAGGCAAGAGCCATCTCGCCCAACCAAGTAACATTCTTTAAATCTAGAACCAGGGTTAATCCAGAGCCGGATTTTTTTTTTTTTTTTCTGGGATGTTATAGGCTATACTTTGAGTAACTGGTCTTATTAACAGTTCATTAAATAAATATTTCCTGTCACCTGTATGTAAGGTATTGTTTTAGGTACTCTGGATTCCAGGATAGATAATAATGTGTCCTCTGCCTTTGATGAATTTACATCCAAAAAGAAGGAAAAATTCAATGATAAACTACCCTCATTTCTCCCCTTACCACTTTCCCCTAATACACTAACATAGACAAATACTATGCAAAATGGTATGCCAACTATTGGTCATCAAATTTAGTTCTACAGCTATTACAATACTTATATTGGAGTGGACCCTAGAGACTATGGGTTCATTTCTGCTCCTAAAATCAACTGCCTTTGAAAGCAAAAGGACAGAAAATAAAGGTCTGTATTAGTTTGTTCCCACATTGCTAAGAAGAACTACCTGAGACTGGGCAATTTATAAAGAGGAGAGGTTTAATTGACTCACAGTTCTGCATGGCTAGAGAGGTCTCAAGAAACTTATAATCATGGCGGAAGGCAAAGGGGAAGCGAGGCACACGGTGGCAGGAGAGAGTGAGCAAGGAGGGGAACTGCCAAACACTTTTAAACCATCAGATCTCATGAGAACTCACTATCACGAGAACAGTATGGGGGAAACCGGCCCCATGATGCAATCACCTCCCACCAGGTATCTCCCTTAACATGTGGGGATTACAATTCAAGATGAGATTTGGGTGGGGATATAGAACCAAATCACATTAAGGTTTTTTGCTGATATAGGCTAAATCCATTTTGCTGATATCTGAGTATTACCAAAATTTGGGGGTAAAGAGAAAATTTAGGCTGAGTTTTTTAAAAACTCATTTTGTTGATGTGTCTCTTAAAATTAGTATTTAATTTGTGCTGGTCTTTTGAAACAGGTCTAATATTTTCTGCAGCCCAACACATACTGCCTGAGTAATACACTAATGAAAAACTGCAACATTGCAGTATGGAAGTGACTCAAACTCAGTTTTCAGGTATTTGTTTCTGGACTACTAATGGCTTTCTGAAACCAAACCAAAACAAAAACACTCTATTTTTAAACTTCCAATGAAAGAAAGGACGGTTAAGAAGTTTGGGGACAAATTTTCTTGTCCTAGAGAGGCAATTTTGAGACCACAGTTTTCATTTACCACTTTCAGAGACATTTGACCACAACAAATGTGTTTTGTGTGTAATAGAACCACATGAAAGTCACTGGAGTTGTGGTTGTCCCTTTGCTGGTAACTGCCAAATCTGGTCATCAAAGAGTTGCATGTTCTAGGACCAGCGGTAGGCAAAATTACCAAGTAGGTATAGTTGTCTTTGACACCTCTCACTTCCTATTTTCAGGCCTCCTTCTACCCTTTCTGTAATTACCCTTCTACCTTCTTTAAACAATCAGTTCCTCATGCTCAATTCTCAGCCTCACTCCCACTACATTTTATGATCCTATAATGCAGGGGTCCCCAACCCCTGGGCCATGGACTGGTATTAGTCCATGGCCTTTTAGGAACTGAGCCACATAGTAGAACGCAAGTGATGGGCAAGCAAGCAAGGCTTTATTTGTATTTACAGCCTCTCCCCATCACTCGCATTACTGCCTGAGCTCCGCCTCCTGTCACATCAGCAGTGTCATTAGATTCTCATAGAAGTGCCTGTTGTGAACTGTGCATGTGAGGGATCTAGGTTGCATGCTCCTTATGAGAATCCAATGCCTGATGATCTGTCACTGTCTCTCATAACCCCCAAATGAGACCATCTAGTTGCAGGGAAACAAGCTCAGGGTTCCCACTGATTCTACATTATGGTAAGTTGAATATTATGTCATTATATATTATGTAATAATAATAGAAATAAAGTACACAATAAATGTAATGTACTTGAATCATTTTGAAACCATCTCCTTCCCCACAGTCTGTGGACAAATTATCTTCCGTGAAACTGGTTTCTGTTGCCAAAAAGGTTGGGGTGATGTGATGGTTAGTGTATGTATCAGCTTGACTGGGCTAAGGGATGTCCAAATAGCTGGTAAAATTATTTCTTGGTTTGCCTGTGAGGGTGTTTTTGGAAAAGATTAGCATTTGAATCAGCAGACTGAGTAAAGAAAATGCCCTCACCAGTGTGAGTGGGCATCATCCAATCTACCAAGGGCCCAAAGAGAACAAAAAAGAAGAGGAAGGGTAAATTATTTCTCTCTTCTTGAGCTGAGACATCCATCTTCTCCTACCCACAGATGTTAGAGGTTCTAGGGTTGTCAGACTCCAGGACTTACATTAGCACCCAACACCCCAATCCCAGCCCAGGTTCTTAGGGCTTAGACTTGGACTGAATTACATCACCAGCATTCCTACTTCTCCAGCTTGCAGACAGATCATGTGACACATGTTGGCCTCCATAATCATGTAAGTCAATTCCCATAATAAATTATCTATTTATCTACCTACCTACCTACCTATCCATCCATGTGTGTGTATCCTATTGACTCTGTTTCTCTGATGAATCTGTAATACAGACCTCATAGGTTGACAATCATTGCCACTTGTTACTATCAAAATCTAGCTTTTTATGTCACATTCCCTTAGACTCTTTTTTCCTTCAAAACATTCCTGGAGCTAATCTGCTTAAGTAGATTGAGTTAATGTATTTGACTGTTAAATGTTTTTTTTTTTTTTTTTTTTTTTGAGACGGAGTCTCGCTCTGTCGCCCAGGCTGGAGTGCAGTGGCGCGATCTCGGCTCACTGCAAGCTCCGCCTCCCGGGTTTATGCCATTCTCCTGCCTCAGCCTCCCGAGTAGCTGGGACTACAGGCGCCCGCCATCTCGCCGGCTAGTTTTTTTTGTATTTTTTAGTAGAGACGGGGTTTCACCGTGTAGACCAGGATGGTCTCGATCTCCTGACCTCGTGATCCACCCGTCTCAGCCTCCCAAAGTGCTGGGATTACAGGCTTGAGCCACCGCGCCTGGCCTGTTAAATGTTTTAATGAATTACACTGGTGGCTTCACTGTGTGTTATTTTGAGGTTATAATTTCAGATTTCTCAAAAGTTAATACAATAGCTGGCCATATGAAGAATAATTTTCATCTTTTCTTGACTGTTGAACAAAAGTTTATTATTTTGTTACCTACATACAATAATCTCTTTTAAGAATTTAGTACTGGAAAAATCTCTTTTTCCTAGGACTAGCCTTAAGCAAAATTACCAAGTAGGTATAGTAGGTATAGACAAACTGATGTCTTTTAATAGACATGATGTCTTTTCTTTTAATAGTGATAACTGTATAATAAATTCTAATAATAATTTTATTTGGCCAGCTTCAGGAAACTTAGGGCTCAATTAATGTTTACGCATAGTAATAACATTAGTATGGGTTCAAGGCATATTTAACTCTTTCTGTGGTCTCTATACTAATGGTCTAAGGGTAAAGATCTTTTTAAATATGGGCTACCTCATGTTTTCTTAGAAGCAAACAAAAATAAATATAGATTTGATTCTAAAATCTTACTCCTTGCAGAAGCATATTCACAATTTCCTAGAATCATACGGAAGCAAATCATACGGTTACAATGATAACAGACATGACAAGGCCTTGGGGGATTATTTTCATAGTCTGTTGGTGTCCGCCAAATCACACTCTTAGGGAGTTGCTTTTATAGGCCCACCTTTAGGCCTGGCTCAGGAAGACAATCCCTGTGTTGGCTGTGCTAGGGAGAGGGAGTTGGGTGAGCTCCTCCTAGTAGCTGGGATAGTAGCTTGAAAGAGCTATTCAAGAGAAGATGAGAAGCATGTCAATTTGTAATCTGGTCTAGCCTAGAACGTTATGCAAGAAGACCCCATGAAGGGAGGGGATGAGAGGGTACTTAATCAACAAACTCTTCTGATATAAATATTCAAACCTAGTTTTCATTGGTCTAAATGCTATTTTTGTTTCTGAAATGATGTCCTGTGGAAAAAAATCAGGGCAACTAGCGCATGCCTGTGCACACCTGGGATTTTATAAGAGTTCAAGTTCTAAGTAAAGGTTCCATTTCTTTTATTCAACCACCCACCCCCCAACCTAATTCCCATCTAGTTTCCTCTTAACTTAGAAGAACACCTTCATCTAAAGAGAACCTTCACTGTGGATCTCCTTTACATGATGTAAAATGGCCTCTTTTAGAATTTAATTCTGCACAGCTGGACAAGCAAGGGGGGCGATGCAGGTTGCCACAGAAACTGCTGTTGGTGCTGGGATTCTTTATACTTTGTTCCTAAAAATAAGATGTGAAATGTACCGAGGGTGTGATTAGCGCAGCACAGAAGGGAATTTCTAAAAGGAGAGCCAAGCCTCCCACCCCCACAGGAACGGGGGTGTTCTTCATAGCTGGAGGACAGGACATAAATCTGGGAGCAGATGCTCAACACGGTTCCTCCCTCAAAGGTGCAGGGAAAGACAAGTGGGAAAAGTGGCTTTTAAAGAGGGAAACCATCTTCCATCAAGCAAAATTCATATAAATTTGGGTGGTTGAGATGTCCTGAAATTACCCAGGAAGTAAATAGAACTGTTCTCCCCAGCCTACAAAAAAACCATAGAAATTTGGCAAGGACACTAGATCAGATTATTGTAGTCCAATATCCAGCCCAGCACAGGATCCTGTCACATCCCACCTTGGCCAGATGGCTCCCTGGTCAGCCTGGACATATTCAGTGATCTTCGCTTTTTTGGGGAACATGTGACAACTAGAATGTCTCTCTAAATATTGTTGGAGTCTGCCTTTCTGTAACTTCCACTTACTTGCCCTTGTTTACCTTCTGGGGCAACAAAGAAAAGTCAACTGTTACATTATTTTGTTTATTTGTTTTTTCTCCTTTCTTCTTCCTTCCTTCCTTCCTTCCTTCCTTCCTTCCTTCCTTCCTTCCTTCCTTCCTTTTTCTTTCTTCTTCTTTTTTTTTTTTTTTTTTTTTTTTTTGATGAAGTCTCACTCTGCCGTCCAGGCTGGAATGCAGTGATCTTGGCTCACTGCAGCCTCTGCCTCCCAGGTTCAAGCAATTCTCCTGCCTCAGCCTTCCAAGTAGCTGGGATTACAGGCATGGACTACCATGCCCAGTTAATTTTCGTATTTTTAGTAGAGATGGGGTTTCATCATGTTGGCCAGGCTGGTCTCGAACTCCTGACCTAAGGTGATCCACCTGCCTCAGCCTCCCAAAGTGCTGGGATTACAGGCATGAGCCACCATACCTGGCCTATTTTGTTTCTTTATACTTCTTCAAGGTAGATGTCACCTTTTCTTAAACTTAATATGATAATTCTTCACTTAATACCAAAATGGAGCAATTGGCCTAGGGTGTCCACTCACAGTGCAGGGAGCCTGATCAAGCAGACAAGTCAGTTTCATAGATCTTTGGCTTCAGTGCAAAAGGAAACACCATTAAAACTTTATCTTTTCATGGTTACACACAGAAAATTCTTACGTGTTTCCTAAGCAGGGCCACGCGTGTGATTCAACATCTACTATGTGTCAGGCACTGTACTAAATGCATACATTATTTTATTTGATCTGGTTATATGAGGTTACCTTTGACATCCCCAGAATTTTATAGAGGAAGTTTAATTCAGTCTGAATGGCAGCATCCTCATGGGTGTGTCCACCAAGTAGAGTGGCAAGGGTGTAGACTTGCTAAATCAGTGATCTTGGATAAGTTATATAATCTCTTTGAACTTCAGGTTTCTCATTTCTAAAAACTGGTATAATAAACTCTCATGAATTATTAGAAGTAAAGAAAATTAAATGCTCAAAATGTCAAATGTATAGTGGGTATAAATGTATAAACCCTAGTTCTCGTCTTCTCTTCCCTTGTAATCCTATAGGTCTCCCACTATTGTTGTACAGCAGAGCTGTCAATCAAATGTCACCGCAGAGCCATATGCAAGCAAGCCTGGAAAAACTACCTGTAGAGGTATTAAGAGTCAATCTGAGCAAATAAACCATTAAATGAATAAACCCTTTTGTAAGCAGAATATAGTTAAGTGGTATGGGCTGCTAACATGAAAGAACTTACTTCCCCCAAGGAAGTGATACCTAGATCTCATTAATAATCAAAATGAAAGAAAAACATAGATATATACATACCATCAAGGAAAAGGTTGAGACAGACTTGTATTAAGTCTGGAATTCCCTGCTGTGACTACCACCTCCTACCCCTCTATCCTTCCCCGACTTCAGTGCCCCTCACCTGTTCTTCATATCCTTGGAGGATATAAAGCCCTTTAGTTATTTTACCCTCATTCCTTCCTGCCCAGATGGACCTCATAGATAGTCTTTCAGTGAGACTCAGACCCCTTTTCTCATGGTCATCTCCCTCCTTAGTACCCAACTCCAGATAGACAATACCACCACCACCCACTTCCCTATTCTGCTGATAGTTCATCTTAGTGTTGGTAAAATGATAAAGGAAACCTGGGAAGGAAAGGATACCTCTTGACCTTCAAGGAGGCTGAATAAATGTAAGTTCTCAGGGATAAGATTGGTTAGGGCCTCATTATTTTTATGTAATTGTGAAACTTGTATAAAATAATATATACGTATAAATAGCAAAGAAACTTGGGGTATCTATGTAGCACCAACTTACCTGGGTCACCAGGTTGTGCAATGAGGTGTTGCATAAGTATGCTTGACTAGGGGGACCTCAGTCACTTGCTGGTGCCTGGTTGCATGGGAGGTAGGAAAGAGTCCTGGCTTCTGTCATGGGAATGCCAGGACTCACAAAATAGATAATTCTTCACACAGGAAGGGCAGCCAAAAATATATTAATCATCTACCCCATAGGGGCTTGAATAAAGTGTCTTTTTCCTCCTAACATTTCTAAATCCCCTCCTCTTGACCAAGAAGTGGAGTGCCTGAATACTGTAGCTACTAAGAAATTTTTAGAGTTCAAAAAAACCCTCAGAACTTTCCAATTCTAGAGCAGCTTTTATGCAGTGATTTAGTAGGACACAGGCAAAGGTAACCTAGTCCATTTAGCTGCTATAAGAAGTAATTAGCAACTTCAATTATGCCAGAGTCCTTAAATGGACTTCAGGCTCTTCCATGTCTGCCTCGCCTCACTTTTTTTTTTTTCAAAAGTAGTTTTGTTTTTCTTCTTGTTTTTCCTTAAGAGTCTAGTGATAGCTATCTACTAATAGTAAAGTTTCACTTTTCTTATCAGTTGATATTTTACTAATTCACAAATTCATCTAAAAAATATATAAGTGGGCCAGACGTGGTGGTTCACGCCTGTAATCCCAGCACTTTGGGAGGCCAAGGCGGGCGGATTACTTGAGGTCAGAGTTTGAGACCAGCCTGGCCAACACAGTGAAACCCTGTCTCTACTACTAATAGAAAAAGTAGCCAGCTGTGGTGGGGAGCGCCTGTAATCCCAGCTACTCAGGAGGCTGAGGCAGGAGAATCACTGGAACCCACGAGGTGGAGGCTGCAGTGAGCTGAGATCATGCACCACTGCACTCCAGCCTGGGCAACAGAGTGAGACTCTGTCTCAGGAAAAAGAAAAAAAAAATATACATACACACACACACACACACTCACACACACACACATACATACATATGAATGAAAGAACCCCGAGTTAAGGTACTATCTTTAAAAGCTCATTGGAAAAAAAAAGTGAAATTGTTATAATGCACAATAAAATGTTACCGAAGTATAACAAAATGAGATTTATTAACAAATTGCATTCTAATAATATACTACATTAGTCAGAAATTTGTAGATACAGCAAACTTCCAGAAATCTGACTGAGTTCATTTGGGTTCCCCAGTGGCAGGCGATTCAAGTGCAGGTAGTTTATTTGGGAGGTGAAAGGAGCACTGATAGGAGAGTGAGGAAATGAGACCAAGAAGGGTTAGGTAGCCAATACAGGGTGTGTTACCACACCAGTTATCGATGTGGGAGGCTGAGCTCAATCCCACGGCCACTGGAGGACCTTTGGGAGCCAGCATAGATCCCACTCCTCAGAGTTGTCCCAGCTAAAGAGTGAGGGAGGACTTGAGGGCTGCTCCTGGGGGTGTTAATTTTCAGGCCTGCTGACTTCACAAAGTGGGTTCTAGCAGCAAGAGTTCTGGCCCTTGGATAAAGAAAAGAAGATGCTGCTGATTGGAAATCATGCTAGAGTAAACTGGTGAGTCTGCAACCACGGTTTCCTAACTGACCCAAGCCTCCTAACACTTGACCTACATAAGATGTGACCTAGTAGTTAGTCTCTTTATCTGCTAAAAGAACTATTTGGATCAGATGTTTTTTAAAGTTTCTGTGATTGTCTTCAGTTTCCTCATTTGCTTGAACTCCCTGCCTGGAGTTACATGTTTATTTATTGTTACTATTATAATACAAATGAGATGTCTAATGCTTCTGCTATGTAGGAAAATTAAGTTCTAGGATATATTTGTGATATGTGGTATCAAAATCTCTGATTTCCTTGTAAGATCTTTTGGGGTGTTATTACTCTACTCTGGTACATTTTATTGCAATAGTTTCCTAAAGCCACGAATAAGAAAAGATGTTTGTTACACATCTACAGAAGCTTATTTCACAGAAGATGAATACAGGGGATACTGCAGAAGACTTTTCCCTTAACAAAAAAATCACTCTGGGCCTATGGCTTGAATATGACATGCAGATATAAATGTTTGTCCAATACTCTTTCTTTGAAGACAGGATGTTAAGTTTACTGGAGTCGTCTTCTGATAAGCATCTGATCACGGTTCTTCAGATTGAAGATATTTTTGCTTTGGAGCTGGAGCTGGCATGGCCACGTGGTTTCCTTCTGATGGGGTTTGGCTCCATTCTGCTCTTGCTAAGCTGGTGACAATGGCTGTGTCCTCTCCTATGTGGCTGTGTCTTCCTTCTACTCTTCGTTTCTTTCTCTCTTCCTCTGTTCTCTCTCTTTCTTGCTCTTTTCTCTTCCTTGTATTTTCTTCTCTTCTGTCTTCTTGGTTTCTCCCTCTTTTTCTCCTAGGGTTGGGACACTTCCCTAGTCTGTTTCTCTCATCTTTTATCAGTTAATTTTGGTCCTCATAAAGCTAGGAAGAACCCCAGCTCAGCGACAGTTGTTTTTATCTGGGTTACCTTCTCTTTTCTGGGTAAAGTGGTTGGGATTGTTCCATGGCTTTAGAAAAATAAGCAGATGAGATTTTTTTGGCTTCTTTTCTTACCTATGGTTGCCATATTTAGCAGATAAAAATATATGACACCCTACTAAATTGTAATTTCAGATAAGCAACAATTTTTTTTATAAAAAATATATCCCAGATATTACATGGGACATACTTATACTAAAACATTATTTAATAAAGTGAAGAGTGCAGTTATTATCGTGGTAAGTTATAGAATAGAAATTAAAAGGCTATTACTAAAGGCAGTTCTCATCCATCATATACAGCCTTTGTGATTAACCTGTATGTGATTTGTTAAGTTGAATATTTTGATATATACTCAGGGAGTTCTGTGTGGTGTTTGTTATAATGAAGAGAATTTAATATGTCTCATATATTGGTACACAACAATGACAATTCTGTGTTTCTCTATTTTTCATTATATCCCTATCACTTGAGCTTAATTTTAGGGGCATAATAATTAACAGTGTGGTAATTTTCAAATTCTGCCCTCCCAATCATTCTTTCCTCTTGGCCTGTCCCTGTCATGGATGATTCTAGAGAGAGCTGTACATGAAAGAAAAACAAACAAACAAATGGAAAACAAGGTAATATAATCTCATTATCTGTGACAATGTCTCCCTGTTGAGCTGTAGTAAAGATGGCATGGACCATATGGTTTAGTGTCAGGGACTGTGTGAGGCCCCTACTTCCCTCTGAGTGGTGCCAAAATGTGAATAGAGTGAGGAAGACATCCATGCAGGAGAGCAGATCTGGCATGAGGTATCAGAATCTTAGCAGCATGAGGAGAGCATCCACTTGGAAAGAAGAACTGGGGTAGGATATTATAGCCCAAATGGAGTGAGATGGATATCCACAAAAGATAGGGGACAATAGCAGCAATGTGAAATGTTACATACAGGGAAACTGATCAAATAAATAAATGCATTAAGGAGAATGGGGCCAGATGTGGTGGCTCACGTCTGTAATCCCCGCACTTGGGGAGGCTGAGGCGGGCAGATCACTTGAGGTCAGGAGTCTGAGACCAGCCTCGCCAACATGGTGAAATCCTGTCCCTACTAAAAATATAAAAATTCGCCAGGTGTGGTGGTGTGCACCTGTAATCCCAGCTACTTGGGAGGCTGAGGCAGGAGAATCACTTGAACTCGGGAGGCAGAGGTTGCAGTGAGCCGAGATTGCGCCACTGCACTCCAGCCTGGCCGACAAAGAGAGATCTTGTCAAAAAAAAAAAAAAGGATAATAGGAGACAGGTTTCTCACTGTTGAAGATGGGAGATATAAATATGAAAAGGGAAAAATCTTGAATGATCACAATGGTGCTCATGGTGTTGGACTGGAATCAAAGATATTAGTGTGAACCCATGAATTTCAATAAATATAGATGAATATAGAAATATACATGAAAATGAGAATATATATGTATATATATGTATATATGTGTGTATATATATATCCTAGCTCAGTCCATTGAGAGGGCATGGGAACAAAAATGTTCTGGGAAGGAGGTATGCGAATGGATCTATTAGAGTGGGAATGAGTGTGAGATCGTTGTCCACCAGACAGCACCCACTGTAGAAGAAGCATTAATAACCACGTGGACAGGATGACTTGGCGAGTAGATGTCAGCCAGCTTCTGTCACCAGCCATCCCAGTACTTACCCAACTTGCTGAAGAACAGTGTAGTCATAAGCAGAGATGGATACTACATCTAGGTCCAATAGCAGATAAAGCCTTTCCTGTCACTGAAGTCTGACCTTCCAGCAGAAAAATAAAAACTGATCCCCTGACATGGTACTATCCCTTGAGGAGACACACCAAGCACCTGATAGCAAGGTGATTCCATCAGACACCTCCCACCTGAAAAAAGTCAATGATTCATCCTGCTCAGGATTGATGCACAATGCAGGTATGGGTTTGCCTTTCCTACCTACAGTGTCTCTGCAAGCACCACTTGCATCTTCCACCTCCAAGTTCCAGGCCTAGGATGTTTGGGAGGTTTTATGCTCCCCTCCCAAGGGTGGACAATGACGGTCTGTCACAGGAAGGACAGTTCTGTACTGTGATTTCTGCCCTAGAGCATCCCTTCCAACTCTCTCTCTCTCTCTCTCTCTCTCTCTCTCTCTCTCTCTCTCTCTCTCTCTCTCCCCCCGCCCCCCTCCAGTGGATCAGGCCAAGGCTAGACTTTACCAGAGACCATAAACCATGCTCAGTTCCCCTTCCCTATTCTGCCTCTCTCATCCTTTACAAGTTTTTTTCCTGAAGAATATTCACTAATAACACACATGTCCCAAAACCTCTTATAGGATCCTAGTATAAGGCTATGACATTGCTATCTCTCTGGGAGGCAAAAACAATTTTCAAGTTTACTTAGACCAACTGGAAGACTAATTCAACAATGGGTGGATTTCAGAAGAGATGAAAATCCTATAGTACATTTAGGGGAAATAAAAAAATTTCTTCAAGTAGAAATTTATGATACCAAAGTACTAGTTAAGACTAAACATGGAGAAAAAAGATCCAGCCTCAATTGATTTCATAAACCAAGCATTAATTAGCAATGACGGTGCCACTGTTAAAAGCAGAAGTACTCTGAAGAAATATAATGTCTGAACAGCCAAGAATAAGTCTTCCATTATTTTCTGAATTGGCCAAACTCTTAATATAGTAGCATATCCTATTTGATAAAAGAGAGTGTGAAGAAGGCTGGGTGTGGTGGCTCATGCCTGTAATCCCAGCACTTTGGGAGGCAGAGGTTGTGGTGAGCCGAGATCATGCCATTGCACTCCAGCCTGGGTAACAAGAGGGAAACTTCGTCTCAAAAAAAAAAAAAAAAAAGAGAGAGAGAGAGAGCAAGAGAGAGTGTGAAGAAACTAGACCATGTGGGGTACAGCAACACAACTGATTAAAGTGCCAACAGTAGGTTCTATGTGCAGAAGCTCTTTGAGAGGAGAAGCATTTTATCATTGACATTGTTAGGAATTGTTGGTGAATGCTGATAAAAAGTAGACTGATTTTTAGTCAATTATATGATTGTTTTAAAATTCTCTACAGACAATACAACTTCCTACTGCCTGTGCCCATGGAGACTGCTTCCTGCTCTTTGCTCTTGGTATAATACAATAATGATTTTGTCACCTGACAAAAGACTGGAGAAAAGTAACAAGAATGTTTTAGGACATTGCTATGCAAGACAGGGTCTATGGACCAGAACTGATCTGTGACAAGGTAAGTATAGAAATCTAGAGTAACCTCTTAGACATTTTTTATAGCAATTTTATTTTCCTGATATCCAGTATCACCTTCTAATAACTCATTTCCACTGTATTTTATAAAATCTACTGGGCTGTGACAGAAAATTTTAAGAGACTGCCCTTCACCATGAGTATTCTGAGAAATATTAGTTTATAAGTGTCCTGTTGATACGCTCTGGAGTATCTTGATGAAACAAGATTGTGACTTCTCATGAATCTATGAATCTGAAAACATACCAAATGGCTAGGCTTGGGAAAAGAATGGACTAGATGTCACCAAAGCTGAATATTAGAACATAGCGCTATTACATTAGGACAATTTTAAACATCTGTTTCTATCCTGGGACAAACTTACTGTGGTTCTCCTAGTATAAAGCTTGTTAATACTGAGGAGATAAAGATGTGAATTTCCTTTCCTGAAGGTAACAGACTGAAATGCGAACAGTGCTCACCTTGAATTCTTTCATAGGGCAGAATACGGGCAATTGGAAAGATGCCGCGAATATGATTAATAATGTATGGATGACTGTGTGCAAAAAATAGTAGGAGGGATTCACTGATCTCAGAGCAGTGATAGCTGGGCTCACTAAGGCAGCATATAATGGAAGACATTTCTGACTGAAATAATTAGGGGAAGAATGAAAACGTCAATCTGTTAGTGACAAGAATTTCTTTTTACTCCAATTTTAGTAAAGATTCCCCCCTCGGTTCTTCTGTCATTTGAAATCTTCTTAAAGTAGTTTGGCATTTCCTTTTCAAAACGCCACCACCAGTCATGATTCAGGTAGCAATTTAGCTTCACAATCCTAGCTTTTTCTATGTTAGAACACAGAGTAGAAAGAAGGAATATTTATCTCACAGGGGATTTTAAATGTGACTTAAAAAATTCTACTATAGATATTACAGAGTATAATTATTAGTTATCTTCAACTTCATTATTCATCCATTCACTTCATACTTTATGGCGTAATAGGAAATAATCTTTTGGCAAATGAATAGAGTAAATGAATAGAAAATAGACTGGAATAAATTTAAGTCAGAGGAATGCAAGATATTCTTGCCTATGGGGGGAAAAGATTATTTTTTTCTTTTTGAATCTATTATGTTTGAAAAACAGTCTAAAAAACATCCATTGTTCAATTCATTCCAGCAGTCAATGAAGCTAAAACATGTAGATATATCAGTGTCCAAATGCTTTATTCTCACAACGTTTCTTATAAAATACAAGCATGTTTTACTGTTTTTAAAAAGACAGATCAAAGGTATTTCTTAGATTACCACAGGCTCTATAGAAAACATTTTTGATCCAATAACCATCATCCAATTTAGAGTTCTGCCTACAGTCAAATGGCTACTACCAACCAACAAATATACTATCATATTTTTAATAAATGTACAAAAAGCCCTAATATTAAATATCTATCTCAGGACCTTGTTCAACATCAAGTTCCAGTAAATAATTAGTCTTGCCTTTTTGAAATTCTTTATATGTCTTATTTGAATTTTTCCTGTAACCATTTAGCTCCTCTTTCTAATAGCTTTATAGTGTATAGTTTCTTTGAAGAATTACTTTGGTAAAATTGGACAACGTATAAGACTCACATTCACAACTACTTGGTAGTTTTCTGATTGAACTTGAAACTTGCTGGATTTTTCTTTTCTTTTTTCAACTTTTTAAATTTAGGGAGTGCATGTACAGGTTTTTTTGTTACAAGGGTATATTGTGTGATGCTGAGATTTGGGGTACAATTGAACCCATTTCCCAGTTAGTGAGCACAGTACCCAACAGGTAGTATTCAATCCTTGCCTCCCTCCCTCCCCACTCTAGTAGTCCCCAGTGTCTACTGCTCCTGTCTTTACATCCATGAGTACCCAATGTTTAGCTCCCACTTATAAGTGAGAACATGTGGTATTTGGTTTTCTGTTCCTGTGTTAGTTAACTTAGAATAATGGCCTCCAGCTGCACCCATGTTGCTGCAAAGGACATTGATTTTATTTTATTTTTTTTTATGGCTGTGTAGTATTTCATAGTGTATATATACTACATTTTTTTTTCTGTATCCAATCCACCATTCATGAGTACCTAGGTTGGTTGGTTCCATGCTTTACTATTGTGAATAGTGCTGCAATGAACATACAGGTACATGTGTCCTTTTGGTAGAACAATTTATTTTCTTTTGGATATATACCCAGTAATAAGATTGTTGAGTTGAATGGTAGTTCTAAGTTGTGTGAGAAATCTCCAAACTGCTTTCCACAGTGGATGAACTAATTTACCTTCCTACTAACAGTGTATGTGTTCAGTTTGAGATCTTTCTAACTTCTTGATGTGGGTGTTTAGCACTATAAACTTTCCTAGTAACACTGCTTTGCTACATCCCAGAGCTTTTGGCATGTTGTGTCTCTGTTTTTTACTTTTATTTTTATTTTTTGAGACAGAGTCTCACTCTGTCACCCAGGCTGGAATGCAATGGCACGATCTCCGCTCACTGCAACCTTTGCCTCCCGAGTTCAAGTGATTCTACTGCCTCAGACACCCGAGTGGCTGGGACTACAGGTGTGCACCACCACGCCCAGCCAATTTTTGTTTTTAATAGAGACGGGGTTTCACCGTGTTGGTCAGACTGCTCTTGAACTCCTGACCTCAAGTGATCTACCCGCCTCGGCCTCCCAAAGTTCTGGGATTACAGGCATGACGCAACACACTGGGCTATGTCTCTGTTTTTACCCATTTCAAATAATTTTTTGATTTCTGCTTTAATTTCATTGTGTACCCAAAAGTTACTCAGGAGCAAGTTGTTTAATTTCTGTGTAATTGTCTGGTTTTGAGAGATCTTTCTGGTATTGATTTCTATCTTTATTCCCCTGTGGTCTGACAGCATGTTTGGTATGATTTCGATGTTTTTGAATTTATTGAGACTTGCTTTATGGCCGAGCATGTGGTTGATTTAGAGTATGTTCCCTATGCCAATGAGAAGAATGTATATTCTGTGGTCGTTGGGTGGAGTATTCTGTAGATATCTATTAGGTCCAAATGGTTAAGTGCCAAATCCAGAATTTCCTTGTTAGTTTTCTGCCTTGATCTGTCTAATACTGTCAGTGGAGTGTTGAAGTCCCCCACTATTTTTATGTGGCTAAGTCTTTTCACAGGTCTAGGAGTACTTGATTTATGAATCTAGGGGCTCCAATGTTGGCTGTAAATACATTTAGCATAGTTAAGTCTTCTTATTGGATTGAATCCTTTATCATTATGTAATGTCCTTCTTTGTCCTTTTTTACTGTTGTTGGTTTAAAGTCTGTTTTATCTAATATTAGTACCTCTTGCTCTTTTCTGAATTTCATTTGTGCAACAGATCTTTCTCCATCCTTTACTTTGAGCCTATGGGTGTCATTACATGTGAGATGGGTTTCTTAAAGACAGCAGCCCCCCTTTTTTTTTAATCCAACTTGTTACTCTGTGCCTTTTAAGTGGAGCATTTAGACCATTTACATTCAAGGTTAATGTTGACATGTGAGATTTTGCTCTTGTCATGATATTTTAGCTGGTTACTTTGTAGTCTTGATTGTGTAGTTGCTTCATAGGGTCTTTGGGTTATGTACTTAAGTGTGCTTTTGTGGTAGCAGGTATCATTCTTTCATTTCTATGTTTAGAACTCCCTTAGGATTTCTTGTAAGATTGGATTTGTGGTAATGAACTCCCTTTGTATGTGCTTGCATGGAAAAGATTTTCTCTTTCACTTATTAAGCTTAGTTTGGTGGCGTATGAAATTCTTGGTTGTAATTGCTTTTTCCTAAGGGTGTTGAAAATAGGCCCCCATCTCTTCTGGCTTGTAAGGTTTCTGTTGAGAAGTCCCCTGTTCCCTGGGTTCCCTTTGTAAGTGACCTAACCCTTTTCTCTGTCTGCCTTTAAGATTTTTTTCTTTTGCTTTGACCTTGGAACATCTGATGACTATGTGTCTTGGGGACAGTCATCTCAGATAGTATCTTGCAGGGGTTCTCGAAATGTATTTAATTTGCATGTTGATTTCTAGTGAGACTGGGGAAGTCCCCTGTTCCCTGGGGTTCCCTTTGTAAGTGATCTAACCCTTTTCTCTGTCTGTAAGATTTTTTTCTTTTGCTTTGACCTTGGAACATCTGATGACCATGTGTCTTGGGGACAGTCATCTTGGATAGCATCTTGCAGGGGTTCTTGGAATTTATTGAATTTGCATGTTGATCTCTAATGAGACTGGGAAAGTTTCCTGTTCCCTGGGGTTCCCTTTGTAAGTGATCTAACCCTTTTCTCTGTCTGCCTTTAAGACTTTTTTCCTTTGCTTGTACCTTGGAACATCTGATATGACTGTGTGTCCTGGGGACAGTCATCTTGGATAGTATCTTGCAGGGGTTCTCGAAATTTATTGAATTTGCATGTTGATCTCTAGTGAGACTGGGGAAGTTCCTTGTTCCCTGGGGTTCCCTTTGTAAGTGATCTAACCCTCTTCTCTGTCTTTAAGATTTTTTTCTTTTGCTTTGACCTTGGAACATCTGATGACTATGTTTTTTGGGGACAGTCATCTTGGATAGAATCTTGCAGGGGTTCGCAGAATTTATTGAATTTGCATGTTGATCTCTAGTGAGACTAGGACATTCCCTGTTCCCTGGGGTTCCCTTTGTAAGTGATCTAACCCTTTTCTCTGTCTGCCTTTAAGAATTTTTTCTTTTGCTTTGATCTTGGAACATCTGATGACTGTGTGTCATTCAAATTTATTGAATTTGTATGTTGATCTCTAGTGAGATTGGGGAAATCTTCATGGAATATATCCTCAAATAAGTTTTCCACATTGCTTACTGTCTCTCCTCAGGAATGCCAATAAATTGTAGGTTTAGTCTCTTTACATAATCCCATATTTCTCAGAGGTTTTGTTTAATTTTTAAAGTTATTTTTTCTTTATTTTTGTCTGACTGGGTGATTCAAAAGACCAATCTTTGAGCTCTGAAATTCTTTCCTCAGCTTGGTCTAGTCAGTTGTAAAGGCTTCCAGTTGTATTTTGAAATTCCTATAGTGAGTTTTTCAATTGCAGAAGTTCAGTTTGGTTCTTTCTTAAAATGGCTATGTCATTTTTCCACTCTTGGATAGGTTTACTGGCTTCCTTGGATTGTGTTTCAGCTTTCTTTTGAATCTCATTGAGCTTCCTTGCCATCTAGCTTCTGAATTCTCTGTTTGTCACTTAGAAGTTTCAATTGGGTTAGGATCCATTGCTGGGGAGCTAATGCATTCCTTTGGAGGTAAGGAAACACTCTGAATTTTTTGACTGCTGTAGTTCTTGCACTGATTCCCTCTCATCTGAGGGTTGATGTTTCTTTATCTTTTTGAAGTTGCTATCATTTGGATGGGGCTTTTTGTGTTATATTTTCTTCCCTTGAGGGTTTGACTGAGGTTTGTACTATGTAGTCAATTGGCTTCATTTCTAGGGGATTTCAAAGGGCCAAAGCTCTGTATAGGTTCCTCAGCTGTGGCTAGTTTCCTACACTGCATTTTGCAGATGTGTACTGAAGACATTTTTCTTCGGTGGTGTAATTCAGGCTGTGATCCTACAGATGGCGCTTAGGAGGGAGGACTGGCAGACAGGCGGCTTTTACTCAGCCATGAGCTTCTTTTATATATATATTTTTTAAATTTATTTTTATTTATTTATTTTTTATTATACTTTAAGTTCTAGGGTACATGTGCATAACGTGCAGGTTTGTTACATATGTATACTTGTGCCATGTTGGTGTGCTGCACCCATCAACTCGTCATTTACATCAGGTATAACTCCCAATGCAATCCCTCCCTCCTCCCCCCTCCCCGTGATAGGCCCCAGTGTGTGATGTTCCTCTTCCTGAGTCCAAGTGATCTCATTGTTCAGTTCCCACCTATGAGTGAGAACATGCGGTGTTTGGTTTTCTGTTCTTGCGATAGTTTGCTGAGAATGATGGTTTCCAGCTGCATCCATGTCCCTACAAAGGACTCAAACTCATCCTTTTTTATGGCTGCATAGTATTAGCAGTGCTCTGGGGAGAGGGAGACAACAGGAGGTGACAAGACATAACCTCCTCACCAAGTCCCTTTCAGGGCCTTGGGCAAGTACCTTCCAATCATTGGTGCTGCACCCACGTTTCCTTAGTCCCAAGGGAGGCCCTGGCAGGCTACACTCCCCTCTTCCTTGGGTGTGGCCTGAGCCAAAGGCTAGGTCACCAGAAAGCCTGCAACTTTCTGGGGACCTGCTGTTCCTCTGTGCCTGGCAGAGTTATAGCAGGTTATGGGGTATGTCTGTGGGTGGTCTCGTGATGCAGCGGGTCAAGGGTGGCAGATCTCTGGGCAGGGTGGTGGTGCTAGGTGTGCAGCTAGTGTGGCATCCATGGCTCAGGGTTTTTTTTGCCCAGCAACAGCTGTAGGGCCTCCCAGTTCACACTGCCCTGAGCAGATCTCCCTCCAGTGTCTGCCCCAGGAGCAAGCCCACTTAGCTAGATTTGCAAACCCCGAGACTTCTATGGCAGTCTATGGGGCTCCCTTGGGCAGAAGCTGTAGCTGGTCAACAGGCTACAACCCTCCCAGACTGGTCTTGCAAAGGGAAAGATGCCCAGCTCCCATGCTGGCTCATGAACTTGTGCCTCACTTTTCTCAGTATTCTGAGACTGGAGGCTCCTCCCCTACTTGAACTCAGACCACAGATTTCAGCTTGATACTCCTGGGCAGTGTGCTAAACCCTGCAGGGTTGGGACCAGGCCCACAGCTTTGTCTTCTCGCCCCTTGGGGTCGAGCACCAGTTGTGCTGGGGGTGCCAAAATACTCCCAGGCCACTGGCAAAACATTCAGGCAGAGCAGTAGAGGCTCTGCTTTGTGTGCCTGCTTACAGTGGTGCGGCCACAGACAAGGGGGCAGACAGATCAGATATGCCTTGGTCCCATGGGAAAGGCAATCCTGCTGTCTCCCAGCCCAGTAGTCAGCAGGGGCTAGAGCCTCTCAGAGCAAGATGGAGAGCCCTGGGGGATGGGTGCCTGTGGCTGTTTTGCTACAGCTATCCCATATTTGAAACTTTTGTTGGTTTCATGTTGCATGTTGTGCATGTGGGAGCTCTGTGTATGTTGGAGCTCTGCCTTTGCCCACTCTCCAGGCAGTCCCCTTGCCAATTCAAATGTCTATGGGGGTCAGATCTCTTGGAGCTAAAATCCCAGAATTCCATAGTGGGAGTGTGGTGCCCCAGAGGTCCTTCACTAACCCCTTCCTTAGGACCTGTTCAGGTCTGAGAGCCAGTCCTGGCATTTGGCAATTCTGTGCAGGCTTCCCAGCTTCCTCATTCTTCAACCTTGGTGTCTGCATTGCCGTTCAATGAACTTTCAGTGTTTTCTCTCAAAAGATCTGTTCAAAGTGTGATGGTTTACTCAACATTTTGTTTTCTGTCAGGTGGAAGAGGAGTTTCCTGGCTGCATCTAGTCAGCCATCTTGCCCCATCTTGTCCCTCTCCTTGAGATTAGCCTGGACTTTTCTTACCCCTCCATATACCACAGGAGGCAATGCAGGACTCTCCTGACTGAAGCAAAGCAGAATCTACAGGGGAAACAGAAGGAAATAAAGCAGGTGGAGGAGTCTCCTGGGAGTTTGTTCCCTATGGAAGGTTTTAGATCTTCAAGGCTTCCTATTTGTAATCCAATTCCCTCCTGTGGCTAATAATTTCTGGCTGTTTATTATTTCCAGAGGGAACATTACCCTTAACAATAAATACCATACTATATCAGAAGAAAGACCAAACAAAAATGGCAAGTGGGTGAATGTAGAACTTACCAACTCACACATTAATTATCCCTGGTGAGATAAAGGGTGGGAGAGCTCAAAAGGCTTTTCAAAGCTAAATTTCAAATGGCTGATAGATCTCCACAGGCCTTGTGAGGCAGAGGGCAGAATGGGGAAGAAACTATTGCATACTGCTTTTATTATATTTGTAAAAAATGGAACCATTTGTATTAGGAAATTTTGGAAAACTTTAATATTAAAAATCTAAAATTTTATGTTTTATAAATATAAAATAGAAAAAGAAATCTCATTTCTTTATAAAAATCTCAAACAGAAAGACATGCCAATGGAAAATTAAAGTTTAATCTGTATAAATTTCCTTTGTCATTTAAGAAAAATAAATGATTGAGGCAGTCCACGCATTTATCACATTTGAAGTCTAAAACTCTTTTTCCATAACGAGAAAGAAATACTCATTTTTCTTGGCTAAACCACTTTGAATAGTGTACATTTTTAAAAAATCAGAAATTCGGGACTCTGAGGCATAATTAGCATACTGGTGGTCAGCTGTTAGCTGTGCGTGTTCTTTGGTTTCAATAGTGCGTGGTTCAGCAGCCCTCTCTCAGTAAAAATGGGGGGAAACATGACCTTCTAAAGCCATGGTTGGAAGAGTATGCCCCTCTGCCTTGAATGAATATGTCCCAGCAACCAGAATGCACACCAGAGGGCAGGGAGGCCAGAGCCCACCTGCTGCCCTGGGCTGGAAGGAGCCACGCCACAGGCAGGTCATGAGTAGGGGCAGAGCTCGTGGTGAAGAGCAGTCCACTTCCATCCCTCACCAGAACTAATTCCCCATTCCTCTCAACTGCTTTTAATATCATGTGAACATATGCTGTGCCAGAGCCCACATGGGCGGCTAGCTGTTGCAGGGAAGAAGGCTGTGGCAAAAGGAGGTGAGGGGGAAGTGATGAAGGGCTTGCATCTCTACTCTGCCCAGGAAATATGACACTAGGGGCCTTGTTTTAGATAGGAAAAAAAAAAAAAATCAACCAACTGTTTGTTCTCTCATACTCACCACACAACATACTGTCAACACTTCTAAAACCAGATGTGTGGCTTTTTCACCACTTACCAAGAAATTGTCTAGTGGACACCACCTAGGTGTATAATTCATTCGGACACTAGCTACCTGGAGTTACAGTCAGATCCCTCAGGTTAAGGGCTCAGTCCCACAGAACTGTCCCCACTTCAGATGACAATCCTAAGTCTGGGTCCCTGAACCTTCTGACCAGCTGGCTCTAAATTAGTGTTCCCACGGCCTGCTTCTTCAGTTCAATTAATTTGCTAGAGCAGCTCACAGAACTCAGGGAAACTGTTTACTTACATTTACTAGCTTATTGTCAAGGACATATACAAAGGGTACAAATGAACAGCCAGATGAAAGAGATACATAAGGTAAGGTATGAAGGAAAAGGCATGGAATTTCCATGCTCGCTTTGGATGTGCCATCCTCTAGGCACCTCCACCTGTTCAGCAACCAGGAAGCTCTCTGATCGCTGTAGTTCAGAGATTTTTACGAAGGCTTCATCATGTAGGCATGATCGATTCACTCAGTCTCCAGCCCTCTTCTCTCTCTGAAGGATGGGAGAGGGGACAGAAAGTTCCAAGCTTCTAATCATGGCTTGGTTTCTCTGGTGGATGGCCCGCATCCAGGAGACCACAAAAAGTCACTTCCTTAGAACAAAAGACACCCCTATCACCCAGGAAATTCCAAGGGATTAGGAGCTCTGTGTCAGGAACCAGGGACAAAGACCAAAATTTGAGTAAAAGATGCACCTAGCATCACTATTGCTCAGGAAATTACAAGGTTTTAGGAGCTCTGTGCCAGGAACTGGGGGTAGTAACCAAATATGTATTTTTCTTGTTATTTCATAGCCCTCCTCATAAAAATGGTGATTGGCTCAGCATTTTCTATGTTTAATATCTGATGCAATATTAGATACACCCATCTCTTGTGATAGCTCAGAAGTTACCACTAGTATATAGCACTTCCCTATTCCTGAATCCCAGCTTCTGGAGTAATTAAAACTACTGTATACTTAAAGATGAATTCAGATACCTCAATTTTTCTAAACTTGAAGGTTCTAGGTGGCTAAGACACCTTCTGGTGGATAATTTTTTCTTTGAGATTTTTATTGTTTGTTGTTAAATACGCTGAACACATACAAAGACAAAATTGCTTCAAATTCAGGTCAGGGACAGCCATAATTTATCTATGATGGAAAAATAAAAAAGCTACAATTTACTTGGTTATGGTCATTTGAATACAAAGAGCCTGATATAAGGATCGACCCTAAGTTTCCTCACCTATTCATCTCACACTCATGTTTCAATTTATATTGGTCCAGATTTTCTTTCCTGAATTTTAATCAATAAAACACTGTTTACAGCTGTTTTATTGATTATCTCCCATTTGTTTCCCAGAAGGCGTGTTTTCTTCAAAAGTACCTCATAAATCACTTTTGCCCATTCTCCCTTTCAGGAAGGGTATGTTCTTTTTAAGGATAGCTATGGTGGCACAACTGGTTCTCAAATCCAAATGATATAAAATCGTCTGTGAGCCACTGCTCAAATTTCTATTTTTACATCTCTCTCTGCTTTTGTAAAAGATACCTCCTCTGAACACAACTCAGATTTCTGTTCTTTTTGGTAACATGTATGCAACATCTTCAGTTTTTTGAAAGAACTATTTTTAGTTTATCTAATTTTAATAATCCGTACGTTTCATCAGGGGGAACCGGAATTTCTGTTGAATCATGTGCTGTAACAAACGAGTGGGTGACAAATCCTTAAAACGTTATCTTACTTCTTATGAATGATAATTATCTTGAATGTTGATTATCGTCATAGGCTATTGCTCAAAAGGAAGCCCAATTTATTTGCTGACAGATTGTGGCATTTTATGAAGAGGAACAGGTCTTTAGCTTAGGGGTTGGGGTTTTATTTACTTGGGGAGTTACTAATGTGCCAACATCCCTCATGTAGGTTTTTTGTAGATGAGGCCTCCCCTGGGGCATGTCTGTAAGAACTTCCCTTCCCTCAGGTTCTGGGAAGGGCTCTTCCCACGGAATGTGGCTGCTCCCTCCCTTCTTCTCCTTTCCCTCCTCTTCCTCTATCCCAACTGCTGCTGCCTGAAGGTCTGCACTGATTCTGTCTTAATGCTCAAACTGACCAAACTAGAACCAGGAAGCATTTGAACAGATTGATAAAATAACCTTCCCAACTTGCCAGAACCCCCAAGGGTCTGATTCCAGCTCTTGGGCCCTTTTTGAGAGGAAAGCCCCAGAATATGACTTGAGTTTTGAGATGGAAGTTGCAATAAATGTTCACAAATCAACAATGTTATCAATGATGCATCTGGTCTCTAGGACTATTAGCACGTTACTGCAATTCATCTGTTTAATTCCTACGAGAATTGGAAAAGTCTGACAAAGGAAAACACAGGAGATGATACACTGTTTTCATATAAGACTTCCTTCATGGAGAAGAGATTTCTAGTTTCACTGGAGATTACCAAGAGCTATCCATTTATTACAGATCCAGTTGTTTCTGCTGCTCAGTTTATATTTCCCAGCCTATTTCCAGTGGCTAGACAGTATGTTCCCTCTGGGAAGGAAACTTATAATCCAAGTACAGCATTTCCCTCTGGTACTTGTAAAGTGTTTCCTTCAGTTTCTCTCAGCTGTATTTTAAGATGGGGAGCACTGGTAATTTGGAGCCTGTCTGAAAGATGTAAGACTAGTAGACAGATCACTCAGATAACACAAAAACATAGTTCAAAAAAGTAGATAATAGCTGTCTACACCTACTCCCCTCACAAATATGAACAAGAACTTCCAGAAGACAGAAACATATCCAAAGGAAGTCAAGACAAAGTAATGCATTTTGGATATATACTACCTTCATGAAATGGAATTTAATTCTGGTAGTACTCTATTCAAGTTAGAATGGAAAAATCTTTTACTAAAGAGAGAGTCTGATCTTTGCGAGATGTGCTTTTGGGTAGAATATTATTTGTTTGTATTATATTTCATGGAGAGGAAATCTGACATTTTGAAAGATTAATATCATTGGATCTTCATAGCATAAAAGAGAAATAACAGGTTGTCTAAGTGAATGGAAAGCATAAACTCCCAAATATGATACACTCTAAGTCTCATTTTGACACACTTTAAGTTTCACAAAAAGTGTAACAGGTTACAGATCTACCTTTAAAATTTCAGCTACACATCATACTGGGGTGCTATTTCCTATGACTATGGTGTTAATACATTTCATGTAATGTATTAATCAGTGACACCCTGATGTGTCAGGCAGCCAGCTGTACCCAGCAGGTTCTCACGACCTAGCAGATGGCCCAGGATTCAAACACACTACAACACCTGTTCTTCAGGAGACTCCTAGCCCAGCCTTTTCCTTAAATTCAAAGAGCTTTTTTTTTCCAACTATGTGTGGAAATAATTGTATTATCTTATATTACACAAGAACAGAATTTATATTTCAGGTTTCTGTTGGTGGTTGGGAAGGCAGAGATGAAAAGGAATATTTTTGAGCCCACAGTAGTAAATAAATGGAAGTAAATATACGTGTAAGGAGAGAAACGGAAAGAAGGAGACAGAAAGATTTGTGGCCTGTAAGCAATGAAACCAGGGGGCAGGACCAATGCACCTGCCCTCTGCTCACTGTACCATCTGCTTTGCAGCTGGGACAATACCAGGGGCTGCACAGATAATTAACTTACTGCCGCAGAGGGCCACTCATGTGCCAGATGCTGAACCACCTTTAACCTAAAAAGCAACCCAACTGTCCCAGAGGATGGATTAATGCCAATCCATAGCCTATTGAAGATGATTTGGGCAGCAAAATCTTGAGATAAAACGTTTAATTTTTTTTTATTTTAAGGGACCAGATCATTAAAAGAAAAGTTTCATCTCTGAATTTCATTTCTTCATCTACAATTATCTGACGGTACACGTTTTCATATTTAGATAAGTTAGTACCAGTGGCATAAATAAAAGACCTGGTTATAGATTCCTGAGCTCTTAATCACAAGGAGCACTAGGAAGGTCAATGAGGATTGTGGCAAAAGTCATATGCATAAAAATCCAATGGGTAGTTCTCCTTAAATTTTAGAATCTATGAAGGACCCTGTTCACTAAAAGTGTAATTACCGGTAAATGAACTGTAGCAAATTGGTATTTTTATCTACTTAATAGCAACTCAGAATTCAGGTGTTACTGTTACTTTGAATTAGGGCAAAATAGTAACCTGTAATTTTTTAAAAAATGCAACCAAGACATTATAAAACTAAATCTCAAAGTTCATCATTAAAAGGCAAATTAATAATCTGAATTAGGACACAGAAAAGAGGGATTTCTTATTGTAAAATGAGCCAAAGCAAGTCATTAAATTGACAAACAGGATGAATACCTGATTCTGAAAACCAGAGTCAGTGTGATAACAATTACTACATTACTATATAGGAAAGCTCTTGACTAGGCCTATAAAATGGAAGAAAGGCCAAGATGAAGAGTTTCCAGAATTGGGGGCAAATGAAAACCTTAGTAAGTCCTTATATTTGCATACTTCTTCACTGAATAGTCCACTGCTATTTACAGTTGCTTGAAATTACTTAATCTAATATGCTCTCTAGAACATTTTCTAAAACCTTTTTAGTGATCTTGGGGGTGGTCTTGGAAGGGCAACATTGCTTGAAGGAAGCAGTTCCTAAATGAAGCTTTGACTTTCTAGAGCCAAATGGGGCATATGAGAAACTAGTGCACAAAAGGAAGACTCTGCGTGTGCTCTGCATAGCCTCTTCAACACTCTTGCTGCCTGCCCTCAGGTAGATCTGGGGAGCAGGGACCAGTTGAGGGCTGGGCAGGCTTACTGCTCAGTGCTGAGGATCCAGTGCTACATCAGATATACATAGTCTCAGATCAAGTCAGTAGGCATTAGGATGAAAGAAAGGGGAACTAGAATAATTTCCAGCTATTCTCCTATTTTCCTATACCCACTGTTTTAGGTTTGGGGCTGGAGGAAGGGAAAGGAGAGGAAAAGAAATAGAACTGAAAGAGAAAGGGAGGAAAGAATATAGAAATTAAAAAGGAAATAAACACAACTCAGAAGTCATAATGGCTAATACATCTTGAGAATTTACTCAAAACAATGCTGTTTTGTTTATACACACACACAAAACATATGTACATGTTAATATATAAATATATATTATATATTACACATTTACATAACATAGTTATATTTAACATATTTTTTAAGGATGATAAATACTGAAAACACTATGAGCAGTGGTTTACTGGTAAAAGTTTAACAACCAGCTCTCAAAAAAAAAAAAAAGCCTGATTTGTAGTGTTTGTCTATTTCCACCATTACTAGTTTCAAGCTACCAACCTGATGTCACTGAACATGGGAGCTGGGCCGAGATTCACAACAGCCCAGTAAGTAGCTCACCATTATATGCTATTTGCACTACACACATACAACAGATATGAATAACCCCAAAACATAGGTAACAGTGAAATATAGTCAAATAAGTTGATAATATAGTCAAATAAAATATAGGAAATAAGTTTTGAGTATTTATTGTCTTTAATTTGATATAATTTATTTAATAAATTATATAATAATTTAAATTTTTTTAAATTCCTGAAAAGTTAACAATTGGTTTTTGCAATAGTAATAAGCCCTCATACCACTGCCTATAAAATAAACAGTATTATTATCCCCATTTTACATTAAAGGGAAACTGTGGACGAGAGAAGTTTAGAAATTTGCCTAAGATACCATAATTTGTGAATGGTGGAGCTGGGATAACAAACTCAGGCTCCAAAGCTGTTCTGCTACTCTGATGAAGAAGTACAGACTTAAAACAGGTCCCAGTGACTGAATTCACCTCTGTTTACATTCTAATTACTAGCTGTGGCTATTCTGGTGGAGAGGGTAGCTTTACGGAGAGGTGGGTTATTCTCTAGCCTGGATGGGTAGAATGCTGGTTAGAGACCCTACCAAGCTAAAAAGGACTGGTGCTTCCCTCCATGTATCCCAGGAGGAAGCTGCATCAGAACTCAAGCTCAATATGCAAAATATTGTTGAATATACTTTGTGGAGAATAGCAATGTCAATTTACTTTTCTTCTTAAAGTTATCATAAGATGTCATTTCTGGCTAAGATGAGTGAATTGATCGAAACTTTAGTCATTGGGCTGAATCCATATTTTCTCCAGAATCCCCACAGAGATTTCTCAGTGGGTCACAATTCTAAATGAGAAAGACACAATATTTAGGGGAAAAAACGTTATCATTCAAACAAAGTGTTACCTATGAGAGTTAACTGGTCATAACCATCAATAACACTACACTAACAAATAGCAAATTACTTTCTGTCATGACTTTAAGCAATTTTCATTTTATGTATATATTTTGAAATAATAATTATTATTTGAAAATTTAGAACAGAATAACATATATCCTATACAACCTATAAATTAATTCATCCTATATGAATTAATTTTATGCTTATAACCTATAGTTTTGGGCTGCATCTTTATGAAATTCAAGCAAGTAAAACAATCCATATTCATTTTTGACAAAAAATGTAAATCATTTCAAAAGTCATTTAAAGCAACTAAATGTATAAAAACATTAATTGCTTGGAAGCTAATTCATTTGGGTTATGAATTTACAAAGATTGTGCTTCCTGTGGCCTCCATGGTAACAATAATAAAACAAGTTAATAAAATTAAATTTACATTCAGTCAGTTTGATCGATACACTGGAATGTAATTTTTAATAACCAAGTAAACCACTTACCAAATTCAGTGCTAGGCACAAGAGTCCTTCACAGCAAAAAATAAAAATAATGTTTTTTAATCTATTTCAAATATCACTGAACAATTCAATAATACATCTGCTGAATGAACCTATACAACCTCATTAATTTTCTTGTTCAGTTTTTCCTGGAGCCAATTCTACTAATGAATGCTGGCCACACTGATCACGAATGAGTTCACTGTCTGCCAGAAGTGGAGTCCGGGTCATTCTAAAGACAGCGGGGAAACAGGAATCAGAGGAGAGCTTGGAGGGATAGTGGTCGAGCTCTTACTATAGGATTTGGGAAGCAGCTTCAGCAGAGTCAGGTAAATCTGAACCCCTGTTTCAGCTACTGCATGCCCATTTTCCATCTTTCATGCCTATACACAACTCCTGTCAGCCCCTAACTCCCTCAGAGCAATGTAACATTTAAGATCTGTCAGTAAAAGACTTCAAGATAGTCTACTCCAAAGGTTCAAAGATTAAGAGTGGTAGCAGGGCATGGATGTGGCTTGAAAATCCTGCAGCCCCAAACCCAAATGACTTCTGCATAAGACACGACAGTTGCCTAAGGAACCTCTTAATAGGAAAACTACCACGGGCTTGGCAATAACTGCTAGATGTTCAGTAAAACCTTTTCCTTTACCTCCTGGCCACATAGCTAAACAACATTTAACTGCCTCCCTTGCACGTGACTGAGTTATAACCAATAGAATGAGGACAGAACCATGTCAGCCATTTCCAGGCTTGGAAGTTTCATACAAACTTCCTATGTGATTCTTCCTATTTTCTTAGATCCCATTTGCCAGCTGGATGCAGAGGATCCATCAGCAAACTCTGATATCCTTAGCAGATGGGCTCTACTGCCCCATCTTAAAGGAACGAGACAGGTTCCCCGACTGCCCACATTGAAGGCTGTTATCCAACCCAGAATATCATCATTAGACTGCACAAGAGCAAAAAGTAAACTTCTGTTGTATTAAGCCACTGACATTTTGAGATTTGACTGTCACAGCAGCTAGCCTTACTTATCCTAGTACAATGAGGAAAGGGAAGCAGTTTTATACAATATGAAAATTTTTAAACCTTTATACCCTTGCTAAGGCTGCCCCCTTCTTGTTTAAACTACTTTCAACAGAATGAGGGCTCTTGGTACTTATTGGATAGCTGAAAACAGCTATTCTTAGCAGGAAAACAACAGACATTAAGGAGGTTCAGAGGAGAGAAAGGTACAGACAAACATAAAATGTCTGACTCTTAATGATTTTATTGTACCATGATACACATACAAATCATGTAAAACCTAAGTACGTAGGCAGTAATTATTTTCTAAACAATAAAGGGATAGAAGAGAATATGACACAACAGAGGAAATAAATAGGCTAAAATAATATCATACAGGATTACATTCTACAGGTACACCATTTTAAATTATAAAATTAGAAGAGATCTCTTTTAACAATTATTCTGATAAGCCTCTCAAACTTGCTACGGGTAAATATAATTTCTTTTTTAAAATAGCAAAAAAGGAGTCAGTAAACAACATATGAAAAATCAATTAATCAATAAACTGACAGTAAATAGCATTAAACTGCTAATCCCTAACATGTACTTCTATAGCCTAAGGAAATAATAATATTAAAAAGTTACTTGTCAGTAAAATCTCCAATCAGTATAGCAATTTTTTAATCTAAAATTCCTAAGACACTGGATTCTTGAATGTTTTATTCATTTATTTTTGTTCTGTTTTTCAGAAAAGTTCTTAGTTATATAAATTCACAATTTCTTGGCACATCTAAAATATACAGCCATAGTAAATATTTAAGTTTGACCAATATAAAGTGTGAATATGTAAAAGGAAACAAAATGGAAGAAAAGTATTTCTGAATTGTCATTTAATTCTATTATAATTTGAAGATGTTAATGAAAAATTGAAAAACCACTAAATTATAATACAAATAAGTTTTTTTTTTTTCGACGGAGTCTCGCTCTGTCGCCCAGGCTGGAGTGCAGCGGCGCCATCTCCGCTCACTGCAAGCTCCGCCTCCCGGGTTCACGCCGTTCTCCTGCCTCAGCCTCCCGAGTAGCTGGGACTACAGGCGCCTGTCCCCGCGCCCGGCTAGTTTTTTTGTATTTTTTTAGTACAGACGGGGTTTCAACGTGTTAGCCAGGATGGTCTCGATCTCGTGACCTCGTGATCCGCCCGTCTCGGCCTCCCAAAGTGCTGGGATTACAGGCGTGAGCCACTGTGCCCAGCCCAAATAAGTTTCATATTTAATAGCCAACAAACTCCAATATCCAATGAGCTACTAATTTCGATTTGAATCTGTTTATTTCTCTATTTAAAAGCATGTTATTAAAGATTTAAAAAGCTGATGTTTCACACCTGTAATCCCAGCACTTTGGGAGGCCGAGGCGCGCGGATCACGAGGTCAGGAGTTCAAGACCAGGCTGACTAACACGGTGAAACCCGTCTCTACTAAAAATACAAAAATTAGCCAGGCGTGGTGGGGCGTGCCTGTAATCCCAGCTACTCAGGAGGCTGAGGCAGGAGAATAGCTTGAACTCGAGAGGCGGAGTTTGCAGTGAGCCAAGATTGCGCCATTGTACTCCAGCCTGGGCGACAGAGCGAGACGCCGTCTCAAAAAATTAAAAAAAAATTATAAAAAAAGAAAAGCTGATGTTTTTTGGAAGCATCTTCTAAACTAGAAAGTATTATATGAATATAGTATAAGATATCATTCAGCACTTTGGGAAGCTGAGGCAGGAAGATTGCTTGAGCTCAGGAATTTGAGGCCAGTCTGGGCAACATGGCAAAATGCCGTCTTTACAAAATATATAAAAATTAGCCAGGCATGGTGGTGCATGCCTGTAATCCCAGCTACTCAGGAGACTGAGGCACGAGAATCACTTGAACCCAAGAGGCAGAGGTTGCAGTGAGTCATAATTGTACCACTGCACTCCAGCCTGGGAGACAGAGGGAGACGTCTGAAAAAAAAAAAGAAAAAAGAAAGAAAGAAAAAAAAAAAGAATCATTCAATCTAGATGATTTGAGGACAATTTCATAACTTAACATGTAATAAAGATAAATGAAATGTAAACTTCCTACTTTTACCCCACAGTCCTACCTTCACATCTGGGAACATGAAGATTTGGAGATGCTGTTTCGTTTATTCAAATAACATCTGTGTAGGTATGGCATATCACCTACTCACTCCTTCTCACTTTTTTTTTTTTTTCCAAAAAAGAGAAATAGAAAGGAACCACAAGGATAAAGATACCAAGTAAATATTTACCAATTAACAAAATGAGAACCAGCCCTGTGAGATTTCCTAAGAGTCACATAGTCATGTGAAACTTCTACATGTTCGCTGCCCTGTTTCACATGTATAAAACAGTCACATATTGGCACAAAGGTTCTTAACATTAACCAATTTGTGTGTGTGTGTGTGTGTGTGTGTGTGTGTGTGTGTGATGAGTCTCGCTCTGTCACCCAGGCTGGCGTGCAGTGATGCGATCTCAGCTCACTACACCCTCCACCTCCTAGGTTCAAGCAATTCTCCCACCCCAGCCTCCCCATTAGCTGGGACTACAGGCAAGCGCCACCATGCCCAGCTAACATGAACCAATATTGTCTCCATAATCTCTCACTTTTTCCATTATATTAAGATAGTTATTAAGTATTATTTAGGAAATAAAGAAAAATGTCTTTTTGTTATCGTGGATGCCTCTGTCAGCTTGAAGCTTTAGAATATGATATACTTTTCTGAAGATGAGCACATTGGACTTATTAAAACTAATTTTTTAACAGCTCTGTCATTGTATTTTATTTTATTTTTATACATGTACATTGCCACCATCATGATATTGTTCTTGCCAATTACACTGTTGCAGGGATCTTAAAGTTTTTGGCTAGAGAAAGATCAATGGGAAAAACTGGCTTTCACTGATGAATTATCTCTTACAGGCATACAAACATAAGGGAAAGAGGTTCTGAGGGAATAAACATGATGATTAGATAAAAGATTAGAAGTTGGCCTATATAACTGTAAAGACCTTAATAAACTCTTTGTTTCATAAGGACTTTAAGGATTAAGTTTATTGATATTACATGACATTGAAAATATGACAATATGCCTGAAACCAATACATGTCTAAAATTAATTCCATCATAATGTGGTTCAGCCTTTCAAAAAGAAAAAATTAAAAAAAAAAAAAAGTTCCCAGTTCTGAGTCTGTGAAGTGAGGTTGTTAATCACTCAGGCTCTGATGTCCATCAGACCTGTTCTGAATCCAGCCGCTGCTACTCATCAATGACCTAGGTACCACTTGACCTCTTCAAGACTCGGCTCACTCCTCTGCATAATGAAGATGAACAGTGTTTGCCTCATTGGGCTGCAGTGAGGATTAAACAGCATAATCTATGAACACCTCTTAGTCTGGTGTCTGGTACATAAGAAGCACTCAGCAAGTGTTCGTGGTTTATCTATTATTGTTGTTGTTTTTTGTCATCATTATTACTACAATACAGCCAATAGATCACATTTGCTGATATCAGAGCCATGAGATACTAGTGCAAATGTATTTATGAAGTCTATAATGTGATTTTTAAATTTTTCTAAAACCTGTTTCCCACTGAATTATTTTATTTTCTCATTGTAATCAAAAGAAGCAACCTCTGCCACCTAGTGGCTCCTTAAGACCAGTCAAGAAAAACATAAAAAGACATGAGAATGAAACACAAAAAACAAAATCCATATTTACTTTAAAAAAAGAACCCATGCTGTAGATAAAAAGGAGCAATACATGGAAGAAAAAATATACATTTAAAACAATGAAATCCTATTATTTTCTCCATAGTATTATACTGTTCAAATTGCATTTGACTAATTCTTAACAGCACCCCTGCAGAGTGACTAGGAACCTTTATAACTTTTAGGTTACAGTTAAGTTCCTTCGTCTCTTTGAGTCAGAGGTGATATAATGATTTTATCCTCTATGCTTTTAAAATGCAAATAAAAAATACTGATTTAAAAAAATACAGAGAGTGGTCAAGGGCCTTCTATTTGTTTCTTAAATTGGAAGGTCAGTATATGTTTATTTTATTGTTATTCTTTAAACTAAATACATATGTTTACATAAGATTGAATGAAATTTGCTGGACAAAGGCAGCAAGAAGGGTTGTCTAGAGAGAGGGAACATTGGATGTAAAGACAGATGTATCAGTCAGGTTTCTCTAGAAAAACAGAACCTATAGGATGCACACATATATATGTACATTCATATACATATACATACATATACATATATATAAAGATAAATCTTACAAGAAATTGGCTCAGGTGGTTACAAAGCCTGGCAGATCTGAAGATCTGCAGAGTGAGTCAGCAAGCTGGAACCCAGGATAACTGATAGTCTCAGTTTGAGTTCTAAGGCCTGATAACCAGCAGAATTGGTGCTGCAGCTTTAGTCAAAAGGCCTGCAGGCTTGAAACTCTAGAAGAGTTGATGTTTCAGTTCAAGTCTGAAGGCAGAAAAAAATCCTATTTTCTAGTTGGAAGACCATCACGCAGAAAGAATTGTTTCCTCCTCAGGGAAGGGTTAGTCTTTTTGTTCTATTCAGGCCTTCAACTTATTGGCTGAAGCTTATTCACATTAGAAAGGACAATCTGCTTTACTCGATCTACTGATTTAAATGTTAATTTCACCCTAAAATACCCACAGAAGCACCCGGAATCATGTTTGAACAAATATATCTGGGCATTCCATGGCCCAAATTGATACACAAAATTAATCATCACAGCAAAGGATCTGTAATGGCAGGTTCTGGAACTTGCAAGAAGCACCATGTGTTTGGGCTCTAAGGTTACGGGGTTAGGGGAGTGGATAGAAGATGTATTAGTCTGCTTCCACACTGCTGATGAAGACATACCCAAGACTGGGCAAATTACAGAAGAGAGAGAGGTTTAATGCTCTCACAGTTCCATGTGGCTGGGGAGACCTCATAATTATGGTGGAAGGCAAGGAGAAGAAACTCACGTCTTAATGGATGGCAGACAAGAAAAGAGAGCTCGTGCAGGGAAACTCCCATTTTTAAAACCATCAGCTCCATGAGACTTATTCACTATCACGAGAACAGCATGGGAAAGACCTGCCCCCATGATTCAATTACCTCCTACCAGGTATCTCCTAAAACACGTGGGAATTCAAGATGAGATTTGGGTGGGGACACAGCCAAACCATATCATTCTGCCCTGGCGCCTCCCAAATCTCATGTCCTCACATTTCAAAACTAATCATGCCTTCCCAACAGTCCCCCAAAGTCTCAACTCATTTCAGCATTAACTCAAAAGTCCACAGTCCAAAGTCTCATCTGAGACAAGGCAAGTCCCTTCTGCCTATGAGCCTGTAAAATCAAAAGACAGTTAGTTACTTCCTAGAAACAATGTGGATGCAGGCATTGGGTAAATACAGCCATTCCAAATAGGAGAAATTGGCCAAAAAAAGGGGGCTACAGGCCCCATGCAAGTCCAAAATCCTAGCTAGGATTAGAGGGATGTGCCACTACGCCTGGCAAATTTTTTGTATTTTTAGTAGAGACAGGGTTTCTCCATGTTGGTCAACCTGGTCTCAAACTCCCACCCCAGATGATCTGCCCTCTTCGGTCCCCCAAAGTGCTGGGATTACAAGCATGAGCCACCGCACCCAGCCAGGGCAGTCAAATCTTAAAGTTCCAAATGATCTCCTTTGACTCCATGTCTCATATCCAGGTCATGTTGATGGAAGAGGTGAATTCCCATGGTCTTGGGCAGCTCTACCCCTGTGGCTTTGCCAGGTACAGCCTCCCTCCTGGCTGCTTTCATGGGCTGGCATTGAGTGTCTGTGCCTTTCCAGGTGCATGATGCAAATTGTCAATGGATCTACCATTCTGGGGTCTGGAGGACGGTGGCCTTTTGTCACAGCTCCACTAGACAGTGCCCCAGTAGGTACTGTGTGGGGGGCTCCGACTCTACATTTCCCTTCTGTACTGCCCTAGCAGAGGTTCTCCATGAGGGCCCTGCCCCTGCAGCAAACTTCTGCCTGGACATCCAAGCATTTCCATACATCCTCTGAAATCCAGGAGGAGGTTCCCAAACCCCAATTCTTGACTTCTGTGCACTCGCAAGCTCAACATCACATGGATGCTGCCAAGTCCTGAGGCTTGCACACTCTGAAATCACAGCCCAAGCTCCATGTTGGCCCATTTCAGCCATGGCTGGAGTGGCTGGGATGTAGGGCACCAAGTCCTTAGGCTGCACACAGCACGGGGACCACTTTTTCCTTCTAGGTCTCTGGGCCTGTGATGGAAGGGGCTGCTGCAAAGACCTCTGACATGCTCTGGAGACATTTCCCCCACTGTCTTGGGGATTAACATTCAGCCCCTCGTTACTTATGCAAATTTCTCCAGTGGCCTTGAATTTCTCCTCAGAAAATAGGATTTTCTTTTCTTTGCATTGTCAAGCTGCAAATTTTATGAACTTTCATGCTCTGCTTCCCTTATAAAACTGAATTCCTTTAGCAGCACCCAAGTCGCCTCTTGAATGCCTTGCTGCTTAAAAATTCCTTTTGCCAGATACCCTAAATCATTTCTCTCAAGTTCAAAGTTCCACAAATCTCTAAGGCAGGGGCAATGCTGCCAGTCTCTTTGATAAAACATAACAAGAGTCACCTTTGCTCCAGTTCCCCACAAGTTCCTCATTCCCATTTGAGTCCACTTCCGTCTGGACATTACTGTCCATATCATTATCAGCATTTTTGTCAAAGCCATTCAACAAGTCTCTAGGAAGTTCCAAACTTTCCCACATTTTTCTGTCTTCTTCTGAGCCCTCCAAACTGTTCCAACTTCCGCCTGTTACCCAGGTCCAAAGTTGCTTTCACATTTTTGGGTGTCTTTTTAGCAGTGCCTCACTCTACTTGTACCAATTTACTGTACTAGTCTATTTTCACACTGCTCATAAAGACATACCGAGACTGGGCAATTTACGGAAGAAAGAGAGGGTTAGTGGAGTTACAGGCCTCTGCAGAGGCCTCACAATCATGGTGGAAGGCAAGGAGAAGCAAGTCACGTCTTACATGGATGGCAGATAAGAGAAGAGAGCTCATGCAGGGGAACTCCTGTTTTTAAAACCATCAGATCTCGTGAGAATTATTCACTAACATGAGAGCAGCATGGGAAAGACTCGCCCCCATGATTAAATTACCTCCTACTGGGTCCCTCCCATGACACGTGGGAATTCACGATGAGATTTCAGTGGGGACACAGCCGTATCAGAAGGGAAGGTGGGGGCCAGATTCTCAAAGGTATTGAATGTTGTGCATCTGGACTTTAAGCTGTGGACTATTGGGAGTCACCATAGTTGTCTACAAAGGAAATTAGATGGTGATAATAGAAAATACTGATAAGGACAAAAGCTACCATTGATTAAGTATCTCCTATGTGCCACAAATATTTTTGTTTCCAAATATTATCTCAATCCTTACAATAATGCTTGAAACTTTTGTTTTACTTTATTTTACCATTTAGGAAACTGAGGCTCAGAGAAGTTAAGTAACTTATTTGAGGTGTCTTAGCCAATAAGAGAGGGAGGCTGGATTCAAAGATCATCTATTGATAAAGCACATGTTCATTCTAGAAAACCAGAAGGCCTATGCCATGCTTCCTGATATGATCACATTTTAGGACAATAAATACTATTCTCTTATTTTGATTGTTTTGAGAATTGGGGAACATATTTTGAAGGGTGAACACTGTCTCTTAAAATACTTTTGTCTACCATTGTGCACAGTAAGTGTTCAAATGCTTGCTGAATGATTCAGTGCTATCTGCCAGCTTCCAGGAAGGGTGGGTGGAAAGTATTAAGCCTTCTCAGATGGAATTACACTTTCATCTAGTTGCTCATAACTGCATGAGGAAGCAATATTTGAACAGATTTTGTGTGCTGTCTTACATTAATAAATAATGTGTATTGAGTATGCATTATAGATATTAACTCATGTTAGCCTCACAACCCAAGACTGAAGCACAGAAAGATTGCATAACTAGTCTAAGATCTCAGTCTATTAGTTGGTAGAGGCAAAATTCAAAGCCAAGACATTTGACTTTAGAATTCCCACTCCTAAGCACTTTACTATGCAGCTCCATTGCACTAGACTGCCTCTCGGTGAATATTTGTTATATCCTATATGATTTAGCAGGGCTGTCATCTCCTAGGACAATATTGGAGACACCAGCAGCCTATGGGCAACACAGAGAGAAGAGAGACTTTTGATACATGCTACTGTGCTCTGGGGCCTCCAGCCATTGGGTGAGTGGGGGCTCAAATTCAGTCTGTGCTCTGCTAGCAAAGTGCTGTGCTCTGGCCACTGTTCTTACCAAATCAGGTGCCCTGCAGGGCTGCCTCTGCCATGAGGAAAGAATGCCCTTTCCTAATATATATGAAGGTACCATACAGGCATAGCAGCCCTGCATGGGGATCTTATTTGACAGGGGCAGTAAGGGGAAAATGGAGGGGACAGTGAGAAATTAATAACCTTATAGGAGAACCCCAAAAGTTGGAGAGTTCATAAAACATGATCCTTGGCTTCGGAGGTTGACCTAGAATGATCCAGCACACTGTTCAACCACTAAAGACTCAAGAATCAAGCTTTAAATAATTAAAAATGACCAGTTTATAATATATGGTTTTCCCTGAAAACTGCTTGTCTAATAAGTGTTATCCAAATTGAAAAAAGTTGGAAAGGTTATATTAATACTCAGTTTGTCTGAAAAAAGAAATAATCATAACTAGAATACAGGTAGGAGTTAATTTAGGAGAGTCTCATAATCTTGCATTGCCTAAATCTGAAAACAAACAAACATAAAACTGTAGCAAACCACAATTATTTATTAAGACCACTATTATTATTTAACTGTTGCGAATTTTCTGCCTTGATACATTCCTTGAACATCGGTCATGAGAGGTGTGCATCTGTTAGATAACAAACGTTAATGTAATAAGAGTCAAATATGTGAACAGTTTGTGGTCATGATGTTCACTTCAAGAAAAGGCTGAAATTCAAATAACAGAATAATGAAAATTGCATAATCAGATAAACAGATGGGAACATGTAACTTATTCAGAACTGTTTCTAGCTAGGACAAGGTTATTCAAGGGATTCTTCTACCCCAACCCCTGTCCTATCTCTCAGATGCCAGATTCCTGACTATGATTTTCATTTGAGGCAGGCACTATTGCAGAATCTATCTTTAAAGGGTTCTTTCACTATGTATTTTATGAATAGAGCGAAATGACTAATTGAAAATTATCAAACTCTCACTATGCAATGAGAACTTAAAGTTTATTAAAGTTTTAGTTTGACTAACACAAAACATACACATGCATGGTAGTTGATACTTTTTAAATCTCCCTTCTCCCCATATGTTGTTTGCATCTGATTTACATTATAATCTCTCAGAGGTTACTGTGTTCTAACTCAATGGACAACTCTTCAGAAAGTATCACTCATTTGTCCTGAGGAAAGCATGGTTATTTGGTTGAAAAAGACCAATTTTTAGGGAGGGCCCTCTGAAAAAAAGAAGTCACTTATAGGAGATAAATCCTTCCCTTGCACTTCTTAGTTTTATTTCTTATCAAAGCATGCCCAACTATAGCTACATCCTTACAGCTCTTCTTTTAAAAGCATTACTACTTACTCCTTGTAAATGACAAAAGTATCATAGACATGTGAGATATTAGGTTAGTAAGGAGATGATAAGGATGATGTTGATAGAGAGCATTTATTGAACTCTTGTGATGGTGTGGATCAAGCAATGGGCTCATTTACATGCATTATTTAACTTTTAAACAAATATGTATGGAGCACCGACTGTAAGACTGGCAACACTTCTAGGCACTAGAAGTGATGAATGAGACAAGGTCCACATGGAACTGACATACTAGTGAAGTAGGGCAACAATAATCAAAATTAGTGAACGATTACAGTTATCCCTCAGGATATGCAGGGGATTTGTTCCAGGACTCCCTCAATACCAAAATCCTCGCATACTCAGGTCCCACAGTCAACCCTGTAGAAGTTGGCCCTCCGTGTATGCAGGTTTTGCACCTTGTGAATAGTGTATTTGATTGAAAAAAATCCATTTATATGTGGACCCATGCAGCTCAAACCTGTCTTGTTCAAGGGTCAACTGTACATAATAAAATACCGGGTAGTAACAAGTGTCATGAATTTTAAAAAAATGGATAAACTAATGAAAGGAGTAGTCAGAGAAGAACTTTGAAGAGGTAAAATTTAGGTAGAGATCTGAACAAAGTGGGCAAATGATCCATGAAAACATACAGGGAAAAACATTCCAGGCAGAGAGAAGAGCAGGTGGAAAGGCTGAACTGGGAGTGGCTTTAGAAAGTTTGAGGAACAAGGAGGCCACTGGATGGAGCAGAGTGAGGAAGGGAGACATTGAAAATAAACAAGATCAGCATAGCAGTTACTTGCTAGATCAGGTTCTGCTAGACCTTAAATTTCTTTTTTTTTTTTTTTTGTGATCAATATTTATTTATTTATTTATTTATTTATTTTTTCCCATCAATTCATCATTTATATCATGTATAACTGCCAATGCAATCCCTCCCCCTCCCCCCTCCCCATGATAGGCCCCAGTGTGTGATGTTCCCCTTCCTGAGTCCAAGTGATCTCATTGTTCAGTTCCCACCTATGAGTGAGAACATGCGGTGTTTGGTTTTCTGTTCTTGTGATAGTTTGCTAAGAATGATGGTTTCCAGCTGCATCCATGTCCCTACAAAGGACGCAAACTCATCCTTTTTTATGGCTGCATAGTATTCCATGGTGTATATGTGCCACATTTTCTTAATCCAGTCTGTCACAGATGGACATTTGGGTTGATTCCAAGTCTTTGCTATTGTGAATAGTGCCGCAATAAACATACGTGTGCATGTTAGACCTTAAATTTCTAAGTCTGATGGGAAGTCACTGGAGAATTTTGAGCTGTGAAATAACATGATCTGGCAGAAAGGATCATTCTTTGTGCGCTAACTCATTTACTTCTTTAAGCAAACTTACGAGGTGGATCCATCATTTCCATATAACAGATAAGGAAACTGAGGATTGGAAAGAGTAAGTAGGTGGTGAAATCAAGATTGGAAAGCTGTTCCATCTGACTCTAGAACCAGATGCTTGACTACCAGACTTAAGTTAGCATGGCCCTCAAAATGGAGCTGTTAGGTGTGGTAGCCAGTTTCCGTGATGGCCTCCAGTGATTTTTGTCTGCTTGCATCATATGCTTGTGTGGTCTTCTCCCACAATAAAAAGGTGTAATTGTTCAGACCAGTAGGACTGATGGCGAGTGGCTTCTAACACTAGGCCATAAAAGACATTGCTACTTCTGCATTGCTCTCTCAGATGGCTTGCTCTGGAGGAAGCCAATCATGAAGACCTCAAGCAACCCTGAGAGAGAGGCCTATAAGGAAAGGTGCTGAAGCTTCCCACCAACAGCTCTCACTGACTTGCCAGTAGTATGAGATCCACTTTGGAAGTGGATCCTCTAGCCTCAGTAAAGCCTTCACATAACTGCATCCTGACTGACATCTTGACAACAACCTCATGAAACACTTCGAGCCAGAACCACTAGGAATTAAGCCACTCCTGACTTACTGACACAGAAAGTGTGAGAGGTAATTGCTTTAAGTTACTACATCTTAAGAGAATTTGAGGCAGCAATAGAAAACTAATATATTAAGCTTCTGTAAAAACAGATGGCCCTTATACTATTGGGTCCAAACATTATATACAATGGGAATGCTAAAAATCTAAAGCATATTGACTTGTTGCCTTTAATTTTTTTAAATGATTAAGTGGTCATTTTTTATAATTATTGAATTTCCAAGACATCTACTATAATTAGTATATGTAACTATAAATTAATATGCAATGTTGTTCTTTATTAACTGCTAATACTCATGGGCAGGGAAGCAATGCTATCCAGATTACCATCCCTGACCTGGTCCAGTTCAAGCATTTCGTGTCTTGGCTCTGCATCATTTATCATCCACTTCTATGCCTCAGGCCATCTGCATGGGAAGAGCTGCTACTTGTGCCAGAGATTTTAATGCTATGTGCACACACTTCTCATTCTCCTGAAACTGACCAGACTTCATAATTTAATTCTGATGTCTATAGCTTTAGTTTTCTTCATGCTTTTTTGACAATTACAATAATACATATTAAACTAATCTTGAGCTCCAAATCCCTGTAACTTGCCACATAATTACAGCAGTGATTTAGTAACCTTTCGGATGGCCAAATGTTGTTTATATACTTTAATTCAGGGTTTTAAATGATAAGATCCCTTTCAACATCTAGATTTTTCTCTAGTTATGTTTAAAAATTTTATGTATGAACAAGAACATTAAAAAATATTTAAAGCTTCTTTAAAGTTAAATTTTAAAGCCAATCTCATAAATTCAGAATGACCCTTACTTTTGCCTTCCTGCATCTAGATGGGAGAGGAGACTAGTCAATAATCCTAATCTTGGCCTATAGAGCTGTGAGATTGTCTGAAGAGCTATGTCCTTTTGTGATGACATATGGCATCATACTTCTCCAGTTGTATTTTGTTTCTAGTTTTAGTGACAGTCTTTTGCTGCCACTAACTATATAATAGAAAGGATTTCTTTTCCAAGCTGATATACAAAAGGCTTTTCCCTTTCAGGATATCAGTGATACTGTTAACTACGATATCTGTGAGATAATATATCTTCTCTTATTCACCTGTAATTGTAAACATACAGGAAGATCTTTTCACACATATGTTGGAAAAAGGTCCCACTTTTCAGTTCATTCCATGTGATAAAGTACCTAGAGTAGGGTTCCAGAGTGTATGAACTTTTGTTTTTTTTGAGACAGGATCTCACTCTGTCATCCAGATTGGAATGCAGTGGCACAATCTCGGCTCACTGCAACCTCTGCCTCCCAGGCTCAAGTGATTCTCCTGCCTGGGCCTCCCAAGTAGCTGGGATTACAGGTGCACACCACTACCGCCCAGCTAATTTTTGTATTTTTAGTAGAGACAGGGTTTCACTATGTTGGCAAGGCTGGTCTCGAACTCTTGACTTCAAATGATTCACCCACCTCAGCCTCCCAAAGTGCTGGGATTGCAGGCATAAGCCACCGCACCTGGCCTGTATGAACATATTTCTAATTCTTAAAATATATTGCTAAATTATTTCCAAAAGCACTGTTCTGCTTTATCAGGCTAACAGTCATGTTTGATCACTAGTGTTCAAAGTATTGGTTACCTTCTAAATTTTAAAAACTTAAAAGGTAAAAGAAATCTATACTTTCCATTTATGTTTATGTTATAAACATATAGAAAAATTTCATTACATCGACTTTATATGTGTATGTATCTATGACTTAATATATGTGTATGTGTGTCTGTGTGTGTATACATACAGAGACAGTGATGTCTGTTGAGTTAAGCACATAGAACTTCTATGTTTTTATGTAATCTTGGTGTCTCTAACACTTTGGGCTATAGATTTAATTAGCCCGCAGAATCTGGTAATACCAATGACCTATAGGTACTGAAGAAAAAATGATAAACATGATAGACACAGTTCATAATTGGGAGTCACAATCCTGTGGGGGAGACACAAGTAAATAGGCAAATACAATACAGTATACTAAATGTGAAGTTAGAAGTTCAGGGTTCAGAACTTGTACCCGGGAAGACATCATACCCAAACTAATTGGCTTAGGAAAGACTTTCTGAAGAAAGGGATATATAGGTAAAATCTGAAGATTGAATAGTTATGTGGCAATGAAGCAGGGCAGTTGGGGAATGAAGGGAGCAGTATACCTTCCAACAAAAACCTAGAAGAAAAAATATAGCTTGGTCAAGGTACTGTAAGAAACCTAGTATGACTTTATCAGACAGTATAAAAGAGGTCAAAAACTAAGACTTGGTCATTAGAAAAGGCCAGATACAGTATGACTTTGGAGACTATATTAAGAAAGTTGAACTTTATGCTAAGGATAATAGAAAGCACGTTACCTAGCCATTAAACAGTTTTAAGTAGGGGATGACATGGTCAGCCTTGTGTTTCAGGAATACCACTTTGGTTTTAGACAGGAAAATATACTTGGTGAGCTGGGAGGATGCAAGTATAAAAGCATTGAGACTAGTTAAGAACTTTGCACGTTATAGTAATCCACATGAGACAAGATGATGGCTGGGGTTGGGCTTCCAGATGGCAGTGTGGACTCACCCCAGCAAAACAAGCATAATTGGTTGTAGGAGTTTGCTGGGGCTGCCATAACAAAGTACCAAAAACTGGGTGGCTTAAACAACAGAAATTTACTTTCTCATAGTTCTGAAGGTTAGAAGTTTGAAATCAAGATTTTGACAGGGCTGGTTTCTTCTGTGGTGTTTCTTTTTGGCTTGTAGATGGTAATCTTCTCTTTGTGTCTTCACATGGTCTTCCCTCTGTACTGTACATGTCTGTTTTCTAATTTCCTCTTCCTACAAGGATACCAGTCATTCTGGATTAGAGCTCATCCTAATGACCTCATTTTAACTTACTTAACTCTTTATAGACCCTATCTCAAAATACTGTTACAGTATGAGTTACTAGGGGTTAGGACTTCAACACATGAATTTGGAGGGGGCACACAATTCATCCCATAATACTGTTGAAAACTATAAAGACAAAAACAACTATCTAAAGTCTGTGGAAATTGTCCTAAGGGCATATAGCAAATGAAGAAGCTTTTTTTTTTTTTCAAGAAAATCTACTAAAACTGAGTAAGAACAGTAAGAGTCTACGGCATCTGAGCCATACACCTGATTCCTACCCATCTTCCCCACCCCCTGAGCTCATCTTGGTCAAAACTGTACTCTGGGTTAGCGTGACCAAGAACATGGGGCTCCTGGTCTCCTCAGCTCTCAATCAAGAGAGACAATATCTCACCAGGAGGAAAAGGCCACCACCATTTTTCATCCCTTCCAACTCTGAGTTGCAGAGGCTAAAGTCCTGGTGAGTTTGGCCCCACACAGGGTACAAAAGTTCTAAGGCAGGTGCAGCAGAGTGAGAACACTGGGGACTCCAATCACCCTTAACCCAGCTTACTCATATGGCAGAGGTTCCAGAAGATCAGGGCCACTTGTTCTACCCAGTGCCCAGAATAATCACTAATAACAATAATAACATTGGCAAAATGTTATTGCCCATGAGGAGAGGCAGTCCATAAAAACAGAGAGCCCTGAAGCTCTCCCCAAAGGACTTACCTTTATGTGAAACAGAGTGTGGGTGATCGTCAAGCCTTGGGTTGCTCTAAAAAAAACAATAATTTCCTGTAATAAAAAGCAACAAGCTAAACCATAAGCTAGCTAGTTACCAGAGAGAACCAGGGAAGGAGACAGCTAAGAAGAGCCCTCTTGAGGTTAGAGGAAACCTCCAAGACTGGCCTCAAAAACTACCAATGCCTGAATTTTATTGGATTAGACTGTGGAGCAATATATGCCCCAGGGGATATCTTCTTAAATAGAGAAATCATCCTACACTTAGTGTAGCACAACAGCTAGAGGTAATACCAAATGAGGCAGACAGTTTAACAGAGAGATCAAGGAAAGAAATAGTAAAAGAGAGCCCTGCTAGAACCAGTGATATCCTCTGGTGACTGTGCACATGTCCAAGGCTGTACTCTCTGAGAAATGGGAGCAGAGGCCTTCCAATACTGGAGAAATAGACTTCACTTAAATAGCCTAGCCAAGTCACTAAACAAACCACAATCAAATAACAACAAAAAACAAGTTCAAACCATACAGAGGGAATCAGTACTCAGAATCGCTACAATATATTACCTAAAATGTCCAGTTTTAAACAAAAAAATTATGAGTCATGCAGTGAAACAGCAAAGTATGACCCATAGATTGTAGAAAAACGTAGGCAACAGAAACTACCTGTGACAGAGCCAAAATGTCAGATTTAACAAAGATATCAAAGCATTCATTATAAACATATTCAACAAACTTAAATAAATCATGATTAAAGAACTTAAAGGAAAGTATGATGACAACGTTGCATCAGATAGAGAATATCAACAAATACAAATTGTTTTTAAGAAGCACCAAATGGAATATCTAGAGTTAAAAAGTACAATAACTGTAATAAAAAAAAATCACTACAGGCACTCACCAGTAATTTGGAGGCAGAAGAAAGAATCTGTAAACTTGAGATAGATTCACAGAGATTATGCAATCAGAAGAATGGAAGAAAAAAGAACAAAGAAAAATGAGCAATAAATATGGGACACCATTTAGTTTACCAACATATGCTTAATGAGATTACCAGAAAGAAAGGAAGGAGAAAGGAGCGAAAAATACATGTATTTGAAGAAATAATGACTGAAACCCTCATGTTTTCCAGAAAACATTAATATAAATGTACAAGAAGTTCAACAAATGTGAAGTATGACAAATGCAAAGAGCTCCCTACCCAGATACATCAGAGTAAAAATGTTAACAAAGACAAAAAAAATCTTGAATGCAGCCACAGAAAAACAACTTGTCATGTACAAGCGAACCTCGATAAAATTACTAGATACCTCTCATCAGAAATAATGGAGATCAGAAGGCAGTGGATGACATATTCAAAGCACTGAAAGAAAAAACTATACACCAAATATCTTAAATAGAACGAAATCATCTTTCAAAAATGAAGGTTACCCAGATAAACATAAACTGAGAAAAGTTGTTGCAAACAGATCTTCCTTATGAGAAATACTAAAGGAAGTTTCTCAAGTTAAAAGCAAATGTGCCTAGATGGTAATTTAAAGCCACAAGAAAAGGAAAGAGAATGGGCAAAGGTAATTATGTAACTATAAAAGGCGGTATAAATGTATATTTATTTTCCTTTTGTCTCTTAGCTGATTTAAAAAGCAATTGTATAAAACAATTTTTATAATTGTATTGTTAGGCCTATAACATACAGAAATGTAATACAACTAACAACAACAGCACAAAGGTGGTAGATGGGAGCAAAGTTGTATTGGAGGAAGGAAATCATACTAGATGATAATTTAAATCGAAAGGAACAAATGAAGATAACCAAAAATGATAATATGAATATTAATGTAATAAACACTAAATATATACTTGCTCTTCTTTCTTTCCTCAGCTTCTTTATTAAACATAAAAGTACATAAATAATTATAACAATATATTATTGAATTTATAACATAGATACAACATATATAACAATAATAATGCTAAAAGTAGAAAGAGTAAACAGTTACATAGGAGTAATGTTTCTGTATCCCACTAGAATTAAGTTAGTATAAATCTGAAGTAGATTTTGATAAATTAATATACATAGTAAACTTTAAAGAAAATGCTAAAAAAAACTTTCAAAATATATACTATAAGAAATTCTTATAGGATTAAATGTCATACTACAAAGTATCTATTGTAAATGACAGCAGTAAAGGAGGAATAGAGGAATGAAGTAGTCATAAAACATATAGAAAACATAAAGTAAAATGACAGAAATCCAACCATATTAACAATAACATGCCGGTTGTGGTAGCTAACGCCTGTAATCCCAGCAGTTTGGGAGGCTGAGGCAGGCGGATCACTTGAGGTCAGGAGTTCAAGACCAGCCTGGCCAACATGGTGAAACCCCATCTCTACTAAAAATACAAAAATTAGTTGGGCATAGTGGCACATGCTTGTAGTCACAGCTACTCGGGAAGCTGAAACAGGAGAATTGCTTGAACCTGTGAGGCAGAGGTTGCAGTGAGCTGAGATTGCACCACTGCACTCCAGCCTGGGCGACAGAGCAAGACTCTTTCTCAAAAAGCTAAACAAACAAACAAACAAACAAACAAACAAACAAACAAGAAAACAATAACATTACCAGTAAGTGGAGTGTCCAGGCACTCCAGCCTGGATAACAGAATGAGACCCTATCTCAAAAAAAAAGCAAATGGATTAAATATGTAATCAATCAAAGGGCAAACATTGTTAGACTAGATAGAAAGAAATAAAAACAAAAACCCTCAAGGTCTAGTTATATGCTGTCTACAGGAGACACACTTTTCAGATTAAAAAATACAAATGGTTGAAAGTAAAAGGATGGAAAAAGATATATCATACAAATAGCAGCAATACGAAAGCTGAAGTGGTTATGCTAATATCAGGCAAAGTGACTATAAAGCAAATAAAAAATTCTAGGTATAAAGAAGGAAATTTTATGAGGAGAAGGGTCAATCCATCAGGAATATATAACAATTATAAAGATATATGTCAGAGCCCCAAAATACATGAAACACAAACTTTCAGAATGAAGAGCAAAATAGACAATTCAACAATATTTGGAGAACTTCAATATTCCACTTCCAATAATGGACAGAACAAGTAAGCAGAATATCAACAAGAAACCAGAAGACTTGAACAAAACTATACACCAATCAGACCTAATAGACATTTAACTTTAGAACACCCAGTGATGGAAGAATGCAAATTCTTCTCAAGTGATGGAATATTCTCTGGGATAGACCATATATCCGGACATAAAACAAATCTCAATAAATTTTAAAAAGATTGAAATCATACAAGGTATGTTCTCTGACCACAATAGAATGAAACTAGAAATTAACAACAAAAATAAATTTCGGAATTCACAAACATGTGAAAATGAAAAACACACTACTAAATAGCCAATTGACGAAAAGGGGTATCAAAAGAGAAAATTAGTACATGCTTTGAGATGAATGAAATGACAACACAACATAACAAAAGTTATGGGATACAGCTAAAGCAGGGTTGGGAAATTTAGAGCTTAAACACATACATTAAAAAAAAGAAAGATCTCAAATCAATAATCATAACTTTCATCTTAAAACAATGAGGGTAAAAGGGGGCATAAACCCAAAGCATAAAGAAGAAAGGAAATAATCAAGGAGAGAATAGAAAAATGGTAGAGAAAACCAACAAAACTAAAAGTTGGTGCTTTGGAAAGGTCAACAAAATTGAGAAACCTTTAGCTATACTGACTTTGTTTTGTGTTGCTATAACAGAATACCCAAGGCTGGGTAATTTATAAACAAAATAGGTCACGATTATTAGCTCATGGTGCAAATGGTGGGGAAGTTCAAGGGCATGGCCGTGGCTTCTGGTGAGGTCTACTGTGCTGGGTCATAATATGGCGCAGAAGGTCAAAAGGGAAGCAGACAAGTACAAAGAGAGAAAACCTAAGGGGTATTCTGGCTTTATAACAACCCACTCTCAAGGGAACTCATCCATTCCCAAGAGAACTAATCCAGTCTCATTAGAGTGAGAACTCACTCACTACAAGAACAACACCAGGGACAGCATTGAGGCTATCACCTTTACTTGGGAGGCTGAAATGGAGGAGCACTCGAGACCAGGAGTTTGAGGTTGTAGTGAGTCATGATTGCACCACCTCTCTCCAGCCTGGGTGACAGAGAGAGACCCTATATATTTTTTTAAAGAAGAACAGCACTAAGCCATTCATGAGATCCACCCCCTTTATTCAAATCCCTCCCAATAGGCCCATCTCCCAACACCATCACATGGGGGATCAAATTTCAACATGAGTTTTGGTGGAGACAAACTCAAACCATATCCAAACCATAACACTGACCAATAAATAAAAGAAAGAGGACTCAAATTACTAAAACCAGCAATGAAAGAGAGGACATTAATATCAACCTTACAGATATAAAAAGGATTATAATACTATGAACATTAGGCCAACAAATTAAGACAACTTACATGAAATGGACGTATTCCTAGAAAGATGCAAACTAAACTACCACAACCAACTCAAGAAGAAACAGAAAATCATAGTAGACTTATAAGAGGTTGAATTAGTAATTTAAAAGCTACCGGCCGGGCGCGGTGGCTCAAGCCTGTAATCCCAGCACTTTGGGAGGCCGAGATGGGCGGATCACGAGGTCAGGAGATCGAGACCATCCTGGCTAACATGGTGAAACCCCATCTCTACTAAAAAATACAAAAAAACTAGCCGGGCAAGGTGGCGGGCGCGTGTAGTCCCAGCTACTCAGGAGGCTGAGGCAGGAGAATGGCGTGAACCCAGGAGACGGAGCTTGCAGTGAGCCAGGATCCGGCCACTACACTCCAGCCTGGGCGACAGAGCGAGATTCCGTCTCACAAAAAAAAAAAAAAAAAAAAAAAAAAAAAGCTACCTAAAAAGAAAAGCCCAGGCCTAGGTGACTTCACTGCTAGATTCTATCAGACATTTAAAGAAGAGTTAATATAAATTCTTCACAAACACTTCCAAAAAATAGAAAAGGAGGGAACATTTTCCAACTTATTTTACGAGGCCAGTTATATCCTGATAGCAAAACCAAAGACATTACAAGAAAACTACAGACCAATATCTCTTAGGAATATAGATGTAAAAATACGCAACAAAATACTAGCAAACTGAATGTGGCAATATATAAAAAGAATTATACACCATGGCTAAGTGGGATTTATACCAAGAATGCAGGGTTGATTTCATGTCCCCAAATCAATCACAGTAATACACCATATCTTTGGGATGCCGAGGCAGGCGGATCATGAGGTCAAGAGATAGAGACCATCCTGGCCAACATGGTGAAACCTTGTCTCGACTAAAAATATAAAATTAACTGAGTGTGGTGGCACGCACCTATAATCCCAGCTACTTGGGAGGCTGAGGCAAGAGAATTGCTTGAACCCGGGAGGCGGAGGTTGCAGTGAGCTGAGATCGTGCCACTGCACTCCAGCCTAACGACAGAGAAAGACTCCGTCTCAAAAAAAAAAAAAAAAAAAAAAAAAAAAAAAAAACGCTATATCAATAGAATAAAGGACAGAAACACATGGTCATTTCAATAAACGCAGAAAAAGGATTTGTCAAAATTCAACACTTCTTCAAGATAAAAACAAACAACCTTCTAGGAATAGAAGGAAACTTCCTCACGTGTATAAAAGGCATCCATTTAGAATTCACATTAACATCATACTTAGTGGTAAGAGACGATGCTTTTCTCCTAAGAACAAGACAAGTATGTTTGGCCACTCTTGCCATTTCTATTCAACATTGTAATGAAGGTCTAGTATCTTAGCTTGGGCTGCCATAGTAAAATAACATAGACTGGTGGCTTAAACAATACAAACTTATTTTCTCACAAATTTAGGAAGTTCTCACTGTACTCAAGGCAAGAAAACCCTGGCCTAGGGTGTTGGCTGTTGAGATGGAAATTGGTGGTCAGATTCAGGATATGTTTTGAAGGTAAAGTTTACAAGATTTGTGCATAGGGTCCAAGAGCAGAAGGTGAAGAGAGAGAACAATAAAGAATTAACATGTACATGTTTGGCTAGAGCAACCTGGTGAACCTCGGGGCTCTTTAGTGGATGGAAGACCGGCAGAGGGAGAATCAAGACTTATCTTTTTTGGCCATTTGATGTTTCAGCTTATGAACCCCCAAAATCTGAGACAGGTCTCAGTCAATTTAGGAAGTTTATTTTGCCAAAGTTAAGAATGCATGCCCATGACATAGCCTGAGTAGGTGCTGAGGACATGTGCCTAAGGTGGTTGGAGCACAGCTTGATTTTATATTATATTTTAGGGAGACATGAGACATCAATCAACATATGTAAGATGAATATTGTATTGGCCTGGAAAGGTGGGACAACTCAAAGCAAAGGTGGGACAAACTCGAAGCAGGGAAGGGGCTTCCAGGTCATAGGTAGATAAGAGAAAAATGGTATCATTCTTCTGAGTTTCTGATTAGCCTTTCCAAAGGAGGCAATCAGATATGCATTTATCTCAGTGAGCACAGGGATGAGAGGCAGCTTTGCCCTAAGCAGCTCCCAGCTTGACTTTTCCCTTTAGCTTAATGATTTCGGGGCCCCAAGATTTCTTTTGCTTTCACCAGCCATTACATATCCAAGAGATGTTCAGCAAGGAGTTGAATACATATGCCTGTAGTTCCCAGAAAGATCAGAGCCTGATGATACGAAGAGAAAGGTGGCGAGGGTGGGGGTCAAGGGGCAGTAAAGCATCATGGGGACGCCAATGTCTGCAAGTTAAGTAAAGGAGGACCAGCCAAGAAGTTTGAGAAGAATCAGCTAGTGTAGGAAAGAGAAAAAAAAAAGGGGAGCTGCCCAGAAAGCAAGATAGTAAAGTGTTTCAAGGTGTGTGGTAGAATGGGGCTAGGAGTCAGGCTAGACGCATGGAGAAGAAACGATTGGGTTTTATCTTGCTGGTCGCTGGTGTCCTTGAGAGGGCTATTCAGTGGAAGGGTGAGGAAGGGGACTAATTGGGGTAAGTTGAAAAGGTGAAGTAAGATAGTGGAGTGGCAACTATTTCCTTTTTTTTTTTTTTTTTTTGATACTTAGTCTGTCTCTATAGACCAGGCTGGAGTGCAGTCGAATGATTTCGGTTCACTGCAACCTCTGCCTCCCGGGTTCAAGCGACTCTCCTGCCTCAGCCTCCCGAATAGCTGTGACTACAGGCGCCTGCCACTACGCCCGGCTAATTTTTGTATTTTCGGCAGAGACGGGGTTTCACTATATTGGTCAGGCTGGTCACAAACTCCTGACTTCAAGTGATCAGCCCGCCTTGGCCTACCTTATTTTTGCTAGGATTATAGGCGTGAGCCACCGCGCCTGCAATTATTTTCATTTGACTGATGGGGCAGTGCACATTTTGGTTTGCATTTGTATTTACGAGTGTTTGAGAGAAAAAAACTCAAATATATGTTACAAGCCTATGTGTCTGGTTCCATTTTGAAGTATTGACCTAGGATCTCGGTACCTACTGAATTTTTTTTTGAGTGATAACATACACCTGAAAGTGCATAAAGTGCACTGTCTTAAAATGCACAGCTTGATCCTTTTAAAAAAAATCATATACGTACGCCCGTGTAACTACTGTTCATATCTACATGTTGAACACATCCAACACATCCAGCATAACCATAAGGTTCCTCTGCACCTTCCCTGTCTATTATCTCTCAGAAGTAAACCAATATTCCGACTCCTATAAAGATCCATTAGCTTTACTACATGTTTCAAAGAAAACAAATGTGAACTCTGAAGGACATTTAATTGGAAAACTGCTTTAGCACATTATAGACTTACCAATTTGCTTGTAAACGCTAACCATTTGGCGCCAAAATTCTGGGAGCTAAATTTTAAGCCGTTCTTCCTCAAAGCACCGCCCCACTTCTTACACCACGCCTCCTTTTGCTCTGTTCCTTCCTCCACATTATTGAGGCACCCTAGGCGGTAGAAGAAGCGGCTTTTCTGTCATGCGCATTGTGGCGAAGCGTTCTTCCCACTTTCCCGACTTCACCACTCACCGGGATCAGACCCCTGTCATGCGCATTGAGAGTCCTCTAGACAGGCGCGCCTCGCAGCGCCGTCCTGCGCTTGCGCTGAGCAGCCCGCAAGGGCGGAAGTGGGAGCTGCGACCGGGAGGAGGGGCGCGGCGCTCGCTGTGAGGTGGGCAAGCGGCGGAAATGGCGCCCTCCGGGAGTTCTGCAGTTCCCCTGGCAGTCTTGGTGCTGTTGCTTTGGGGTGCTCCCTGGACGCACGGGCGGCGGAGCAACGTTCGCGTCATCACGGACGAGAACTGGAGAGAGCTGCTGGAAGGAGACTGGATGATAGAATTGTGAGTGCGGTGCGGCCGGGGTCCTACGTCAGTGCTTGGACACACGACTTCACCCCGCACGTTCCTCATGCAGGTCCCAGGCTCCCCAGGACTGCGCCTCCGAGTTGCGGAGCTAGCGTCCACGACTTCTGCAGCTCCCCAAACTCCTGGGATCTGCCGCCGGCTTGGTTCCACCCCCTCGTCTCTTACCCGTAAATGTTAAGTTTCTTCTGGGGTGCACCCTCGTTTCGTTTCTGTGGCTGTTGTGCGCCCCGAGGGTTAGCGCCAGTGCGAATTCTGACATTTTTCATGACTTTGAGGCTGCGATTGGGGCGCGGGTAGGGAGGTGTCTGACTAGTGTCTAAGTAGTTAGAGTCATTCTTCACAGACTTCTACACTTATTTTCACCACATTTTACAGAAAAGAATATTGAGCAAAATCTCTCCTCTCCTTTTGTCTGTCGTTAAAATATAGTCTATATATGGTGTTGGATTTTGGGGCTTTTAAGCTTTTTAAAAATGGATTAGGCACGTTTCTTTTTTATTGTGAATACTGAGTCGATTCAGGTCGGGTTGTTTTTAAGTTTTCGTTTTCTCTTTTTCCCTTCTCTTTTGCCTTCGCTTTTTCACTCATCTCGTTTTTCCTTTGGGTGTGTTTGCAGTGTAGAGAATACCTTGGGTTGTGACTCCTAGGTCTTTGTAAACGGCATTACATTAAAAGATAATGCATTAATGTATACACTCTCAAGAGCGCCAGGTCATCATTTATTGCTCGAACGAAATCATGTGTCTTGTGTGGTGATTTCAATTTAATAATGTCTGTTCTGCAGCGGTGGGAAATAAAGTATCTGCCTTTGCTTTAGATGCTGAGTTGTTGATGGTGGTATTATACATATTAGCGGTATTACTGATAATAGTAAAAGCATGATTACTGAGTATTAACTGTAGTGGACACCACTAAGCACCTTTACACACATACTATATTTAATTCTCTACAAATTCTCTGTGACAGGTGTTTTTCACATTTTACAAGTGAGTAACAAGGTACCTAAATACTTTAGTTAACCATCCAGATATTGTTGCGGCTTTCTTTGGGTCTTCAGAGTAGGCATGCAATAATTGTTGTTAGAACACCTTCTTTAAAAAGGTTCAGCTGGAAGTGGCGTAGGCTACTCAGGAGATTGAGGTATGAGGATGGCTTGAGCCCAGGGGTTCAAGAGATCGTGGGCAATGTAGCGAAATAAATAAGTAGATAAATAAAAATGAAAAGACAGCAGGGTTCAGGTGTTTTCTTGTGTCGAGAATGCAACAAGGGTTGTCAAGGAGACCAGCGAAAGTGACATCCCCAAGGGAGAACCCAGAAGGCTAAATCAGTAAGTCCTGTGCTATTTAAAAAAACAAACAAACAAAACTAGCCCGGCGCGGTGGCTCACGCCTGTAATCCCAGCACTTTGGGAGGCCAAGGCGGGCCGATCACGAGGTCAGGAGATTGAGACCATCCTGGCTAACACGGTGAAACGCCGTTTGTACTAAAAATACAAAAAATTAGCTGGGCGTGGTGGCACGCGCTTGTAGTCCCAGCTACTCGGGAGGCTGAGGCAGGAGAATCGCTTGAATCCGGGAGGCAGAGGTTGCAGTCAGCCGAGATCGTGCCACTGCACTCCAGCCTGGGCGACAGAGTGAGACTCGATCTCAAAAAAAAAAAAAAAAAGTAGAACATTTATATGGAGGGTAAAATAAAGGGGAATATTCATAGTATGCATATAATCTGCAACTCTGAAATGAATTTTCATTCAGGCACCATCGAAGGCTTCAGGGGAGAGGAACTATGACAAGTGACACTTTGTTTTTCAGTTATCCTCATGAGTAACTTGTTTTAGATCGTGCCTGTAAAATAGTGTTATAAGCAATATATTAAACAATAGTTATCGTGTGTGTGTATATGCAAAATACAGTCAAGTATTACTCAAGGATATTTTTTAATTCATTATGATCCAACTATATAAATACAGCAGTCAGAAGTAGTATTAAAGAGAACAAGACTAACAAAACATTGAGTATGAGGTAAATCCACATTGGAGCATCTATCTATAGGGTAGTAGTTTTTCTTTTTCCTTAAGTAGAGATTCTAAAGTAAGTCTTTAGAAAGCAACTGACAGCCTGGGCAACATGGCAAAAAAATACGAAAAATTAGCTGGGAGTGTGGGCAGGCATCTCTAGTCCCAGCTACTTGGGCTGAGGTGGGAGGATGTCTGGGAGGTTGAGGCTGCAGTAAGCCCAGATCGCCCCACTGCCCACCAGTCTGGGTGCCAAAGCTAGACCCTGTTTCAAAAAATAAAAAAGCAACTGAGCAACAAAAGAACCTGAAAAAGAAGGAATCTAGAAGTTTTAGTAATAGTCTGCTCCTAATTACAAGTGAATTATCTACAGTAAATCCATTTCTGCTCAGAAGTTTTGTCATGAAGATATTTTCATTGTAATACAATTTATTGTTAGGAGCTTGGCTTTTGTAGTACCAGTTTGTCTTGTTCTACAATGTCTATTTTAGGAGTTTAGTTTTCATAAAACAAGTGAAGAAAATGTGAAGTACAGAAACTGTAGTTTTGTGTTTAACTGGTTTAGGCTTTATTCTTACTGGTTCTGTTAAAAAAAAAAAAAAAAAAAAGAACCCTGTGCTGTATTATAAGATAAAATACGATAAAGTGTAAAAATAAGATCCTTGGGAGATAATGAATACCAGAGGAGTAATTTAAATGCTAATATGCTTGCATTTGTAAATCCAAGGTCTTGGAAACAGGATGACCTAACTGGCCAAGAGTTTTGTTTGGCCTGCTTAGTATTTGTATGTGGGTTATTTTTTGAGGTAACATTCTCATATAAAAATGCAGATCTCCATCTTCTTTTAAATATGAATAGCCAGCCTTAGTGTGGCAGCATCCTTTGTGGCAATCCTACTTAGTAATGGTTGCCACCTTAAGATGGAATATGTGCTTTCTTATTCACCACAGCCCAGAACACTTCTGTTTTTCCAACACTTTGCATTTGTGACTCTGCAGTGTAAATTATTAAAATTGGTAAACTCTAACTTTGGTCTTGAACTTTCTGGTGGCCACACATTGATAGAGAAATGCAAAGGTTTTTTGAAGAGCTGTTTTGCATGTGAAAAAATCCTGTGTCTTATTCTCAGAATTTCATTTGATTAGCATCATCAGTTCATCATTTTTGATTTCCGGATTGTTAGATCTACCCTTAAAAGTTTTTCATCTGCATGAAATTAACCACCTTGTGGTCTTCAGTGTTTTTATATAAAATATTCTTCATAAATTATACATTTAAATTTTTTATCCCAAGATAAATGGTCATACTAATGTGCTTAACTTTAAAAAAAAAAAAAATCTGTATTTCTTAGTTACGCCCCGTGGTGCCCTGCTTGTCAAAATCTTCAACCGGAATGGGAAAGTTTTGCTGAATGGGGAGAAGATCTTGAGGTTAATGTTGCGAAAGTAGATGTCACAGAGCAGCCAGGTACTGTAAGTCTTTGGTTAGTTTTGTTTCTTTGCTGTTTGGGTTGATATGTTTATCCTGTTTTCTACATTACATAGTCTTAATTCTACCTTTCATTAGGTTTTCAAAACCTAACAGTCTGCAGCTGGTTAACCTGACTTGTGCACCTCCCTGATGGGGGCTCAGTGTGCAGTGGTTGCAAAATGGAGATTCCCTAGTTGTGTAAACACCTCATTCCTTGAAAGCATTGCTTTAAGGGTTCTTGAAGACATTACCCTCTTTTTATCCCTCCCCACATAACTGCCTCTGATTTGTTTTTCTTTGCGTCCCAGGCCCCAGACTAGTATGTAAGATGTCTTTGAGAAGTACTAGAACATTGTGATTCAGGTGAACATTGGCCAAGCCACATTTGCATCCATACCAGGCTTCAGAATAAGGAGCATGCGGTTGAGTCTAGAGTCAAGGTCACGTTCCCTGACAAAAGAAGATCTGAATCTCTGAAACTGAGTTTTAAATTTAGTACCTATGATTTGAGGATGTGGGCTCCTAAATGTAAAGCCCTCGTGGTTGTGAGGTCGGGTGCATTCCTGACTTGGTCCCTGGACAAGTGGCAGGTCCTGCGCTTAAGGAGGTTCCTTCCACAGACCAACCTCATCTTACCGTTCTCAGTAGTCACACTACCCTTGGGTTCTTGGCTGCCCCATCTCAAATGGTAATAATAAGTAATATTTATTGAGCGCTTGCCTATTGTAGCACTCTTTCAAGTATCTTGTGTTTATTATTTAATCCTTATACAACCCCATGAAATATGTAATGTCCCCATTTCACAGATAAGAAAACTGAGGCACAGGTCAATTCTCTGTAATATAAGTGCTTGACACCTGGCTAATAATAAATGTTAGCTGCTTTTGTTTTTGCCTGTCTTATGAAAGATTCACATTATTTTCCATTGTTAGCAGCACCATAAACTGCCTTTGTTTGTTGAATGTCAAGTGCAATTCCATTTGATTTTAGAGCTAAGAACCTATTACCTTGTGCTCTCCCATGACTTATTACTACTAGTCTTAATTTTGACAGTGGTATAAATAATGAAGTGTTTTTATTTATTTAAAAACGTATTCAGTACTCTAGTTCTACATACTTTTTAACTGAGATAATGTGCAGTATTGTGTTTTTTAAAGTTGCTTTAAGTACATAATTCACTTTTAAATTATGTATTACAAAGCTCAACTATTATGTATAATTTCATGTTCTTTCCTATTAGTATGTATTTAAATAATTCAAAGTCACCTTTTAAGTAGTCAGTGATTGGCCCATGTAAAACCTGCTGTGTGTTCTTTATCTGTAGGACTGAGTGGACGGTTTATCATAACTGCTCTTCCTACTATTTATCAGTAAGTATTTGAAGATTCTCAATTATGGAGAAAGATGCATTATAGTGTAATCAGAAGTAGTAGGCCTCTAGAGGAAGAGCTGAGGTAATCTCATTATATTCAGCAGGTGTTTTAGAGGGCTTGTTTTGCTTAGTGTTATCCTAAGTGCCTTTGGGAAGTTGAGTGATGTATGAAACAGTCTCTGTTCTCAAAGATTTACAGTTGTTTTGGAAAGTGATGTTCTTGTGAAATGTTGTGATCCTGTTCAGCGTGTTGAGTCATTATGAGTCCAAAGTAGTGGTGAGTCCTGTAGGAAATTGGGTAAAGGAAAAATCACAGTTACCTGGATTGGTTCCCAGAGAATATGGGGTTTAAATGAAACCTTGGAAGTAGGATTTTAAGAGTGCAGGGTAAGCATTTTATTCTGAGGACAATCTCGTAAACAGTCATTAACAGGAACATGATATGTCCAAAAAGTAGCTATGAAAGTGCTATTGTACAGCCTTGGGTACAGTAGTAGGTGACAGTTGGGTGATAAATCAGAATGAGGAAGATTATGAAGTCTTCAGTGTCAGGTCTATTAGTTTGGCTTTATCTTCTAAATTGGGGGTATGAAATCTCAAGTCTGTGTACCTGCTGTGTACCCTAACATCATGTAGCTGGTAGGTTAAATACCAGGAGGTACTGAAAATAAGTTGACACTTCTTTATGTTTATAGCTTGCTTTTCCTTGCCCTTTTTTCTTTTTTTTTCATGTTTTTAAAATTCACCCCTACTCCCTTTACATCTATGTAAATTTCTGTTCTCTGTCTCCCTAAGAGCTTCTGTCCTGCCCTTCTCATTCAGTGTCTCACACGCCCCTTCAGTGTCTCCTCTTTCCTTTTCACTTCTTAGTGCCTCCTGACCTTATTTGGAATTTCCTGCCCTTTTTCTTGTAGTCAAAATTGTTTACCATGTCCTTTCTCGTATTTCCTGCCTGTCGAAATCCTACCTATGCTTCAAAGAATAGCTCAAATGACACTTCACAAAAACTTTGTGTTTTGGGGTGGGGGGCTTCCTCGTGGTCGTTACCTCTGGGTGGGTAAAGGGTCTTTTAACCCTTCTTAACAGGTCCCTAGTAGGGAGCCGATGAGTTTTTGAGTTAGATGAGTTTTTGCACTTAAAGATGTTGGAGCCAAGAGAACATTTATGACTCTGACAGAACTTTCTACATTGGAAATGGGAAGGAGGAGGTGGATCTAAGGAAGGCTGCAAAACTGACTGTAAATAGTCACTGAAATGAGAGGAAAGGAAATACTGTACCAGATGCCTCCAGTGATTTAAAGCAGGGTGGCTGAGGTGATGCTAGTATAGCCAAAAGTACTAGAAAAATGCCTTAAAATTTTAAGTTATAGCTTAACAGCTAATAATTACTATGTGCCAAGCACTATTCTAATACTTTTTTTTTTTTTTTTTTTTTGAGACGGAGTCTCGCTCTGTCGCCCAGGCTGGAGTGCAGTGGCCGGATCTCAGCTCACTGCAAGCTCCGCCTCCCGGGTCCACGCCATTCTCCTGCCTCAGCCTCCCGAGTAGCTGGGACTACAGGCGCCGCCATCTCGCCCGGCTAATTTTTTGTATTTTTTAAGTGGAGACGGGGTTTCACTGTGTTAGCCAGGATGGTCTCGACCTCCTGACCTTGTGATCCGCCCGCCTCGGCCTCCCAAAGTGCTGGGATTACAGGCTTGAGCCACCGCGCCCGGCCTATTCTAATACTTTTTATATAATTCTTTTAATATGTGTATTACACATAAGGTTTAAAAGTACTTTTCTGAGATTTATCTACTTACTATATTTCATAGTTTTATTGTTTGGTAGAATAACAGTAATTTTTTAAAAAAATGAAACCTCATTGTTAAATTGGGGGCTAAAGTGTCATGAGTAGGTAAATAGTATAATTTGCTATTAATACTTGTACATTGCTAATGCTTTTGAATGTTAGAAGTGACTATAAAGTGAGGTGAAAAAATAGCAAAATAAATATTAAATTATTTCTCAATGCTGGATAATATTTAATTCTGATTCTCTTTAGTTGTAAAGATGGTGAATTTAGGCGCTATCAGGGTCCAAGGACTAAGAAGGACTTCATAAACTTTATAAGTGATAAAGAGTGGAAGAGTATTGAGCCCGTTTCATCATGGTTTGGTCCAGGTTCTGTTCTGTAAGTATGAGGGCTTTTTCTCTTACCCATTTCATAATTAATTGGAACAGATAATTATATTTTATGTAACGCATTCATACTCTTTTTCTTTCTTGAGCTGTTAAGGTGTATCCACATTTATTACATGTTCTTTTTTTTTTTTCTGAGATTGAGTCTCACTCTGTCGCCCAGGCTGGGGTGCAGTGGCGTGATCTTGGCTCACTGCAAGCTCTGCCTCAGTGGTTCACGCCATTCTCCTTCCTCAGCCTCCCGAATATCTGGGACTACAGGCGCCCACTGCTACGCCTGGCTAATTTTTTTATATTTTAGTAGAAACGGGGTTTCACCGTGTTAGCCAGGATGGTCTCGATCTCCTGACCTTGTGATCCACCTGCCTTGGCCTCCCAAAGTACTGGGATTATAGGCATGAGCCACCGTGCATGGCCTACATGTTTGATCTTTTTAGTTTGACCTAAGTCAAACAGTTTCATGCTTCTTGAGTTAGAGAAGACATTTTATAGAAGTAAGTTGTACACCTTTTCAGGAATATTGTAGCTTGCTAGATTTAGTGACATGTATCATCAAAAACTAAATGCCCCTAAGATTGTTCACAGCATAATGGGTAAAGCTATCACTCGAGTGTAATAATTTGAATGAGTAGGCTCAAACTTGTACTCATGTTATCTCCAGACTTCAGTTTGTTTTGTAATGTTCTGTCTCCATAGAGACTGTCACAAATTGCCGATACCAACTAAATTACATAAACTTCGACTCTTGATGTAAAGCGATTGAATTATATTTGGTTGGTTATTCCACCTATCTGATAACTTCTTATATGAATAGTGTGTATAAACGTTGACCATAATAGCGTGCCTAAGCACTAAGCTTTATAGATATCTAGAGGGTAGATGAATTTCTTCATAGCAACTGGCAATGGAGTGATAAGGATTGGAAGTAGCAAGCATGCTTTCTGCTTTGCTGTTGGGTTACAAGGCCTCACTGGTAATGTGAGAGACCTCTGGTAATAGTGAGTTTTGCTGAGGTACCATGGACTGATCCTGTGTGGCCATCTGTATCTTCCTATCCTCTCACCACACTTACCTTTGGAGGATAGGGAGTTGAGACAGTAATCCCATAAGAGAAAAATACTCTAGATTCTGGGAATGAGAGAAAGATCAGCCTGTCGACACTCACCCATTGAACTACCATGCCCAACTCAATTTTGGATCCTACTGTTCCTGAAATTAATTACTGCAGACTACAGTGAGGCTATACAGTGCTTTATATTTCAGTTCCTTGCTTCTCTTCTCACTTGGCTTTTAAACAACAGAAGCAACATGATTAAAATACCTTTCTATGTCGACTTAAAAGTATAACTGATTTTTGTTCTCTGAAATCTCATCTCATAAATGAATCTTGTCTTTTTCCAGTAGAACAAAGTAGTTGCTTGTAAGTCTATTTTCAAGCTGCTACAATTGGGAACTCACAGAGCTTTCTTATTTCTGAAGTATGCCTTTTTAAAACTGGCCATTTAATTATGTAAAATACTAATTTTTGCTTATATGATGACTTAGCACTTATTTACCTATGTAGTAATTTTGTATATCATTAAAAGATGTCAAACTAATGCACCTATAAATTTTAATTAATTTCAATAAAAAAGAGGGATAGTTCTTAAGTAGGAAGAATCAGCTTGACAATTGTTTCCAGTCCTTCCTTGAGCCTCCCTTTGGTCATGCTTTAAAGGCTTTTAAGGGTGAGTAAGAGTTGCCTTTTCCAACTGGTTTCATGGAACTTGTAATCCTTTACTCAGTGTATTAGAGAAATGATCAGATGAAAGACAGAATATTAACATCAAAACAGTGGGAGAAAAGGAAAAAGTTACTGTCAAGTATGTTTATTTACGAGGCTGTCACATGGTAGTATCAATTTAGAAACAGTTTTCATGAACAAGCCTTATTATAGGCATGAAATCAGTGATTTATCTCTAGTCTTGATTAACAGCAATAAAATCTGTCATATTGGGGAAATTATGGAGTAGAAAATAGTATATATAGACAAAGCTGTGTATGTTATTCAGTTTTTTAATCATCTCTTTTATTTTTAGGATGAGTAGTATGTCAGCACTCTTTCAGCTATCTATGTGGATCAGGGTATGGACTAAAATATTTTTATCTTAAACATTTATGCCACTATCACTTTAACAAAAATGAACAGATTTTTAGTTTTTTTTTCTTTTCATTTTAGGCTTGCCATAACTACTTTATTGAAGACCTTGGATTGCCAGTGTGGGGATCATATACTGTTTTTGCTTTAGCAACTCTGTTTTCCGGACTGTTATTAGGACTCGTAAGTATTTCATTTTTGGAGTGCTAGGAAGAAAAATATTTTAAAATGTGATAATTTAAAATAGTTACATTAGCTGTGGCATATATTCTACTTTGAGATTTCTTACAATTTTTATTTTTACAGTGTATGATATTTGTGGCAGATTGCCTTTGTCCTTCAAAAAGGCGCAGACCACAGCCATACCCATACCCTTCAAGTAAGTATATTTTAAAATGTTTATTTTTTATTCACTATAGCCCTATTCATTTCTGTAATCACAATCACATTTCACAGGTTGCTCTTCCAGCTTAGAATTCTAACTGTGGATTGTTGGCCTTTATCAGCTATAGCATAAGGGAAGGTAGAAGAGATGTATATTTCATGTAAGAATGTAGCCCAGTGGATTTTGAACACTGTTATTTTCTTGACTCTTATATTATGGGGAATTTTAACATGGCATATAGCATGTAGCTATTTAATAATATTTATTTGGTGTCAATTTATAAGTGGAATATATTCTACTCTTGAAGTCTTTCATTAGTATAGTGGCCGCCACATTTGAAGAGTATTCTTTGAATGCCAGTCAATTGTAGGTTTTTTCTGGTAGGATATTGGGAAAAGCAATCCCTATGGTTGATTTAGGGTGTCACTGACACTGAACTGTACTACGGATCAATTTAAATAATTACAAGCATTTACCAATCTTGTAGTTGTACTGTTAATGGAAGTGTTTATATTTGCAGTTCTTAAAGAACTTTTACTTATCTGTTACCTCATTTGCCACTCTGTAGTAGAGTGCATAGGTGATACTGCTCCCATTTTGTACTTGAAGAAACTAAGGCTCACAGTCACACAGAAGTGACAAAGCTTAGTGTTTAACTAAATCAGACTTGTGGCCTGATACTCCTTCATTTATGATATCTTTTGTTTGTTTGTTTGTTTTCGAGACGGAGTCTCGCTCTGTTGCCCGGGCTGGAGTGCAGTGACGCCATCTCGGCTCACTGCAACCTCCACCTCCCAGGTTCAAACTATTCTCCTGCCTCAACCTCCCTAGTAGCTGGGACTACAGGTGCGTGCCACTACGCCCAGCTAATTTTTTGTTTTTAGTAGAGATGGAGTTTCACTGTGTTAGGATAGTCTCAATCGCCTGAACTTGTGATCCACCCGTCTCGACCTCCTAAAGTGCTGGGATTACAGGTGTGAGCCCCTGCACCCGGCCATGATGTCTTTCTTAACTTAGGGCTTATTGAGATCAAAATTTCCGAAATGAAGTCTATGGAGATTAGATTTATACTGTACCTTGTCTTTTTATACTGGTAGTTCATCTTTTCATTTCTTAGATAGTTGCATTGATACTAAAAAGGACATGCATAGGGGAAGGAATCATTTTATCCAAAAAGGGCCACTGATGTCTAGGAAAAAAGCGTAAGCACAGATTACTTAAAAGACAAATGTATTATTAGGTTTAAGGTTTTTGAAGCAAAATGAATATAAAATGTATACTCACCAACTTTTAAATTGTGAATAAAACGTAAGATTTAATTTAGTAGATACAAAAGATACATATATAAAAGTAGTTATACAGATGGTCCCTGACCTACAGTCATTCAACTTAAAATTGACTTTACGATAGTGCAAAACGAATATGCGTTCAGTAGAAACTGTACTTTAAATTTTGAATTTTGACTATTCTGGGCTACTGGTATGGAGTAGTTTTGTAATGCTGGGCAGATTAGGTTAGGTTAGGTGTATTAATGTATTTCAACTTATGTAAGGATAGGTTAGTTGTATTAAATGCCTTTTTGACTTATGATATTTTCAACTTATGATTTATCAGGGTGTAACCCCATCATAAGTCAAGGAGCATCTGTATTATGTTTGGTTTTCTTATATTCTGTCCTCACCCTCACATGAATCATATAGCCATCAGAAAGTCTGTAGGGGCATCAGTGTGCAACTAGCATTGGATCCCATAAAGGTACCAAAGTACGTACTAAGTCATGTGATGTGCAGGCTGTTATTGCCACTGTTGCCAGATCGTCCTCTCGTCTCCCAAGAGTTTACTTTGGTAGTCTGCATAGATTGATTTCTCTGAGGATGTAGGTGTTGGAGTCTGAGTCATCTTACCACTTAGAGCAAACTTGAGAGTGTCTGAGACTTGCCTGGAGAACTTGTTGAAACAGATTGCTGATTCCCCACCCTGGGTTTTGGACTCAGAAGTTCTGTATTGGGGCCAAGAATTTCCATTTCTTACAATTCCCAGGTGAAGTTGATGTTGCTGGTCTGAGGACCACTATTTGAGAACCCCTGTCTTAGAGAAAGTGGTTACCAATAGGAAAATCTACAGGCCCCGGCACATGAAATTACTTGTCTTTTGGTGTTGGCCGTACAAACTTTTCAAAAGAATACTGACTCTGATAGAATCCTTTCTGTGCAATACTGTGGAATACATAACTGGTGTACACAAAGAAGTAAGTGTTCTCAGACAGGAAGGGCAAGTCAGTGAATAGGCACCATTTTAGCAACTTTAAAAGAGTTGAACCTAAGGAAATGACAGAGACAGTACTCTACCTTTTTTAGGAAGTTACAAGGGAATTTGTTTCTTGGAAATGAAATTTTTAAAATGACTTGGTTAATTAATGTCAAGCTACTTGAGTTTTTCTGTCCTCTATTATAATCCACTGTAAAAGTCACTGAAGAAATCTTTACCTTTAAATATCTGTTAATTTGGAGGGACTGAAAGGCATAAAGTAAAGGGTTTTTTGAATGCCTTTCCAAATCATTCAAAAAGAAGGCAAGCATGGTCTCTGAGCCAGAGAGATCTGATTGGGCATCCCAGCTCTTCCACTTAATAGCAAAGCAGTATGGCAGACATTTTCTACCCTCTGAGCATGTAACCTCCTTTGTGAAATGAAAGTAATTATACTTGCCCCACTGGATCATTATGACACTTAGGAGATAGGTATGTAATGCTCACATTATCCTAGTTACTAACATAATAAGCATTCAGTAAGTAATTACTATACATATGATTGTGTAATTTATTTTTCTTTAGTAATACAACTGATATTAATCCAGACTTTAAAGTGATATTGCCATGCCCCTTCCATCATGGAACACATGATTTGAGTTGTTTTCCAGTATGTGTGCTTGTCTTGATTTTGAGTTGTTAGGGGTGCTAAAGAAACCCAACTCAGTCTACTGTTAAGCAAAATTGGAATGTATTGGTTTATGTAGCGATGAAGTGTGAGGTCCTGGTTGACTAGATCGTTAAGGCTCAAATGATGTTGTTAAGATGCTGTTTCTGAGTTACTCAGTTCTCCACACCTTGACTTGTTCAATTCTCAGTTGAGTGCTTTTTAGAATTTTTTTTTTATTTTTCTATTTTTTCTCTGCTCACAAGGACATCTGGATCAACTTGGCCCTTTCCAGTCACTAGCGTAAGGTGGTTAGAGAAAACTAGTCACAATCTAAGAATAAGAAGGAAATTCATTTTTTTTCTACACCCATCTCTTTTTTGGAGAAATTCTGGTGCGCTCCGCTGGTGTAAAGGTCTCACTTTTTGGAAACCAGGGTTCTGCAACCTCGACACTATTGACGTTTTTGGCCACATGATTCTTAGTTGTGACGGACTGCCTTTTATACACTGTTGAATATTTAATAGCATTCTACTTACCAATAGCACTGCCCTTCTCAGGTGTGAAAAGCAAAAATATCTCTAGACATTGTTAAGTGTTCCTTGTGGAGGGGAGAAACTCCCTTGGTAGAGAACCACTGCTATAAACTAGTATTCACCACCTGGGGTGTGGCATAGGGAAGGGGCTGTGAGCCCAAAATGAAGATGGATGCCAGGCAGACTAAACAACAGATTGTTCATTACTGGTAATTTTTCCCCCATGGTTTGTTCTGCCTTATTAACCCACTCCTTCCTTGCGGGTCACCCCACCGTGGCCCCACCATTCTCGATTGCCTAGGATTGGGGGCAGTCTGAGATCATTGAATAGAGTAAAGCTCTTTGACCCGATTCTGTCTCCTGTATCTCACCATGGTGTTCTTTAAGTTTAAGTTAACTAGCAGCTGGCCATAAAAAACATCAAAAGGGTGTGTGTGTGTGTATGTATTTATTCATTGAGATGTACACTTAAGATTTTTACATTTTACTGTTGTAACTATATTGTAATAAAATACTATATATGGGGGATGAGTAAGGGGAAGCACATTTATAAGACCAGAAAAAGATATGGACAGAAATACAACCTTCAACTGTAAATGTGTGATTTCTGTTCCCTTGGGAACTGAAACAAGGATACTGTTTAAGTTTTAGTATACTTTTTGACCAGAAGATTAATAGCAAATAAGTATGAGATAGTTTTTTTTTTAAAGCCAGTCAAATTTAGCAGTGGGGGTTATCACCGTTAGTGACAGTGATATTAGTAAGTTCTGATAACCTACTACCATTGGACCAACCAATATACAATATATTGGACCAAATATACAATATAATGCTGTATATTTTCGTACAACTTACATACTGACAACATTAATGCTGATTCATTAATTTCTGTTCAGTTTATAAATAGGTGGGTAATTAGAATGACTTTGATAACTAAAATGGCTCATACCATTTTTATTTTTATAATATTCATAGTTTTTTGGATCTTATCTTGAATAACTTTTTTCTTTTGGAAATCCAAACATGATAAATTTATGCCAAAGCAGTTTTTGGCATATGAGACATTGTATCTTGATTTTACTCTAGAGCAAATCTAATACATCTACAAAAATACATTTTTGGTGTTTGTCTTTAAGAAAAATTATTATCAGAATCCGCACAACCTTTGAAAAAAGTGGAGGAGGAACAAGAGGCGGATGAAGAAGATGTTTCAGAAGAAGAAGCTGAACGTAAAGAAGGAACAAACAAAGACTTTCCACAGAATGCCATAAGACAACGCTCTCTGGGTCCATCATTGGCCACAGATAAATCCTAGTTAAATTTTATAGTTAATATTATGATTTTGATAAAAATAGAAGATTGATCATTTTGTTTGGTTTGAAGTGAACTGTGACTTTCTTGTATATTGCAGAGTTCAGTCTAGATTGTCATTAAATTGAAGAGTCTACATTCAGAACATAAAAGCACTAGGTATACAAGTTTGAAATATGATTTAAGCACAGTATGGTGGTTTAAATAGTTCTCTAATTTTTGAAAAATCATGCCAAGCAATAAGATTTATGTATATTTGTTTAATAATAACCTGTTTCAAGTCTGAGTTTTGAAAATTTACATTTCCCAAGTATTGCATTATTGAGGTATTTAAGAATATTATTTTAGAGAAAAATATTTCTCATTTGATATAATTTTTCTTGGTTTCACTGTGTGAAAAAAAGAAGATATTTCCCATAAATGGGAACTTTGCCCATTGTCTAAGAAATGTGTATTTGAGTGACAATTTCATGGTCTTTTTAGAGGTATAATCCAAAATTTCCTTGTATTTTTAGGTTATGCAACTAATAAAAATTAATTAATTTTTATTAATTAATTACAGTTTTCTACACATGGTAATACAGGATATGCTACTGATTTAGGAAGTTTTTAAGTTCATGGTATTCTCTTGATTCCAACAAAGTTTGATTTTCTCTTGTATTTTTCTTATTTACTATGAGTTATATTTTTTATTTTTCAAATTGGATGATAATTTCCTGGAAACATTTTTTATGTTTTAGTAAACAGTACTTTTCTGTTATTTCAAACTGAAGTTTACTGGGAGATCCATCAAATTGAACAATCTGTTGTAATTTAAAATTTTGGCCACTCTTTTCAGATTTTTTACATCATTCTTGCAGAACTTCAACTTGAAATTGTTTTTTTTTTTTTCTTTTTGAATGTGAAGGTGAACATTCCTGATTTTTGTCTGATGTGGAAAAGCCGCGATATTTTACAATTTGAAAATTCACCGAAGCTTAATATAAAACAAAGTTTGCATTCTACTCAGGAAAAAGCATCTTCTTGTATATGTATTAAATGTATTTTTGTCCTCATATACAGAAAGTTCTTAATTGATTTTACAGTCTGTAATGCTTGATGTTTTAAAATAATAACATTTTTATATTTTTTAAAAGACAAATTCATATTATTCTGTGTTCTTTCCTGACTGGTAATATTCTGTGGGATTTCACAGGTAAAAGTCAGTAGGATGGAACATTTTTGTGTATTTTTACTCCTTAAAGAGCTAGAATACATAGTTTTCACCTTAAAAGAAGGGGGAAAACCATAAATACAATGAATCAACTGACCATTATGTAGTAGACAATTTCTGTAATGTCCCCTTCTTTCTAGGCTCTGTTGCTATGTGAATCCATTAGATTTACAGTATCGTAATATACAAGTGTTCTTTAAAGGCCTCTCCTTTAGAATATAAAATATTGTACCATTGAAGAGTTTGGATGTGTAACTTGTGATGCCTTAGAAAAATGTCCTAAGCACAAAATAAACTTTTCTAACCACTTCATTAAAGCTGAAGACCAGTATGATTTCTAGTTGCTTTTTGAAGGTATGCTCTTTTACTTTGTATTTAATGATGTTCAGATGAGTAGTTGTGTGTTACTATATATGTACTTGATATGCGTAATCAAACGACTGCTTCTTTTGCTATTGAGATGTTTAAGGACAGTAATGCTCATGAATCAAGGATTTTTTTTTTAGTGTTCTAGTATATGTGACATTGCCAATTTTTTTATTAGCAAATATGTGACCAGAAAGATTCTACAGAGTAAAAAATCAAAGCAAAACAAAAACCACAAAAAGACCCCTGTACTACAGAAAATTTAAAGTTGGCTGAACAGAGAGTGTCTTGAAATTTCAGGCAACATGTAGTCTCACAGTTCTTAAAGATTGTCACTGTAGACCTCTGAGTAATTAATTTTCAGTTGGTAACAGACTTATAGTAACTCTTTGGGATTATTTACAAATGGTTCAGGAAGGAATAAGGTAAAGTAAAAGTAATATCCTGGAGAATTCTGGGCCACCTACCTGCTATAATCAGTTCAGCTCTACTACTGAAGTATTGTAAAATCTGATCTCTAGAGGAAAATACAGTATTCTACCCTACGTTGTGTAAATTCTTAATGATTATCAGAAAGACTGAAAAAAGTTTTAATGAAAAATTCTGGCTACATCTAACAGCTGCCATTTACCGAGTACCTACTGCAGCTTTGTTGTTTTCCTGTATTTATTCATTTAGTCCTAATGACGACTGCAAGACAGGTAAGCATTGCACATCTTTCAGGTGAGTCAGCTCAGAGGTGTGGTACAAATAGGTAAAATTTGAATCTAATTCTTGCTCCAAATCTTTTTTTTGTTTGCTTTTGTTTTTTTTTGTTTTGTTTTGTTTTTCTTCAGTATGGGTACATGAAATTCAACAATCTCTTATTTTGGTCTTTTTTTTTTTTTGAGACAGAGTTTCACTCTTGTTGCCCAGGCTGAAGTGCAATGGCGCGATCTTGGCTCACTGCAACCTCCGCCTCATGGGTTCGAGCGATTCTCCTGCCTCAGCCTCCCAAATAGCTGGGATTACAGGCATGGGCCACTGCGCCCGGCTATTATTTTGGTCTTAAAATTTCACTCCTATCAGAGTATAGGAGTGAATAAGTGCTATTCATAAATAACCATAATTATTCAGTATTTGTAGTCTCGTGATGTTGGTTATTGCATAAAGTAAGCTATTGCAGTAAATGATGCGTTAGGAAGCAATTTTCTCTCGTCAGTTTTGTCCTTATTCAGCCTTACACAAAAACAAGGCATAGTTCTGGACTTAATTTTGAGGTTATTAAAATTATTGAGTGAACATTTTGGCTCATATTTTATGACATTGTAGTTCATAGCCATGGTCAGTTTAAGGTAGAGTTCTTACAATATATTACTTTCAATATAGGTATTTTGTTAATAAGAATTTATTTCGGTTGGACTTTAAATGAGTGGTTTTACTGAGTGATTGCATGATTCTATAAATAAAATTTTAATTAAATATCATTGGAGATTTAGATATGTTGGTACTGCTTATCTAGCAACTTTTGTATTTGTGAAACCATTAAAGCTAGAGTAACAATAAATTTAAGTTGGAATGTTGGTAATATGTGAGTAGCAAGGTCAGATTATATACTTGAACAGGTATAACATATCCCCTTTTTTCTCTATTTATTTTTTTGAGACGGAGTCTCACTCTGTCGCCCAGGCTGGAGTGCAGTGGCATGATCTTGGCTCACTGCAATCTCCGCCTCCCGGCTTCATGCCATTCTCCTGCCTCAGCCTCCCGAGTAGCTGGGACTACAGGCGCCTGCCACCATGCCCGGCTAATTTTTTGTATTTTTAATGGAGACGGAGTTTCACCGTGTTAGCCAGGATGATCTCGATCTCCTGACCTCGTGATCCGCCCGCCTCGGCCTCCCAAAGTGCTGGGATTACAGGCGTGAGCCACTGCCCCCAGCCTTTCTTACTTATTTTTAATTGACAGGAAATAATTGTGTATATTTATGGGATACAGTGTGATATTTTCATCTGTGTATATGTAGAAAGATTCGACCAAGCTAATATATCCATCACTTACCAGTTTATCATTTTTTTGTGGAGAAAATGTAAAAAAAAAATCTGAGTTAGCTATTTTGAAATATACATTATTATTAACTGCGGTCACCATGCCATGCGATAGATCGCTAAAATGTATTCCTGTGGTCTAACTGAAACTCAGTACTGTTTGATCAACATCTTCCCTTTCCCCATTCCTCCCTTACTTCCCAGCCTCTTGTAACCATCTTTCTGTTGTTTCTATGAGATTAACTTTTTTCGGTTCTACATACAGTATTTCTTTCTCTTCCCGGCTTATTTCACTTAGCATAATGTCCTTCAGTTCTGTCTATGTTACTGCAAGTGACAGAATTTCCTTCCTCCTTTTAAGGCTGTATGGTATTCCAGCATGTATACTACATTTTCTTTACACATTCATTCATTGACAGAAACTTAGGTTACTTGCCCATCTTGGCTACTGTGAATAATGTTGAAATGAACATGGGAGTGCAAATATCTCTGCAACCTACTGATTTCAATCCCTTGGATACATATCCAGAATTGGGATTGCTGGGATACAGGGTAATTCTGGTTTTTTTAGTTTTTTGAGGAAACTTCATACTATTTTCCAAAATGGCTATACTAATTTACATTCCCACCAAGAGTGTACAAGGGTTCCCTTTTCTCAAAATTCTCACTAATACTTATTTGTCTTTCTGATCATAACCATTGTTAACAGGTGATCTCTGGATTTTAAAATGTGTTTCCTTGATAATTAGAGATGTTGGGCATTTCTTGTATCTGTTAGCCATTTGTGTGTTTTGAGAAATATCTGTGTATCTTTTGCCCATTTAAAAAAGTTATTTTTCTTAATAAATAGAATTGATTTATTACTAAATCATTAGAAATTAATAAGAAATTATTTCTAAATAGAGTTTAGTTCCTTATATGTTTTAGATATTGGCTCTTTACCAGTTATATGGTTTGCAAATATTTTCTCCCAATATATGAATTATGTCTTTTCCTGTGCAGGAGCTTTTCAGTTTGATGCAACCCCATTTTTCTGGTTTTGCTTTTGTTGCCTGTGCTTCTGGAGTTCTGTTCAAAAAATCATTGCCCAGATGAATGTTGTAGAGCTTCCAGTAACTTTATAGTTTTAAGTCTTAGGTTTAAGTCTTTCATCCATTTTGAGTTGATTATAGTGTGAGATAAGAATTCCATTTCATTCCTCTGCATGTTGGTAAAAAGTTATTCCAAACACCATTTGTTGAAGAAACTCTTTCCCATTGTGTGTTCTTGGCATCCTCTTTGGAAATCAATTGAGTATAAATACTTGGGTTTATTTCTGTGCCATCTATTCTGTTCCATTGATTGATGTGACTGTTTTTATGCCATTACCATACTGTTTTGACTTTTTGCTTTCCATTTTCATGGAATATCTTTTTTCATACCTTCACTTTCAGTCTATATATGTCCTTAGAAGTGAAGTGAGTCTCTTTTAGGCAGTATGAAGTTGGGTCTTTTTTTTTTTTTTTTTTTTTTTTTAATCCATTCATCTGCTCTGTTTTTTGATTGGAGTGTTTAATCCATTTATATTTAAAGTAACTATTGATAGGTAAGAACTTAATATTGCCATTTTGTTAATTGTTTTCTGGTCAATATTGTGGATCAGTTGTTCCTCTCTTCCTCTGTTGCTGTCTTCCTTTGTGGTTCCTTGACTTTTTATAGTGGTATGCTTTAATATTTACTTTTGATTTTTTGTATATCTACTAAGGATCTTTGCTTTGTGGTTACCATAAGGCTTGCATAAAACATCTTATACTAATAACAGACTATGTTAAGCTGATAACACCTTAATTTTGATTACTTGCACAAATTACACTTTTACTCCCTACTAGTGTTTTTGCTGGCCTGTTTTGTATATTTTATAGTTTGTGTTCCTTAACAAATTATTCTAGCTACAGTTGTTTTTAATAGTTTTGTCTTTTAGCCTTTGTACTAGATATATAATTGTTTTTTATACCACCATCGGAGTATGAGTGTTCTAAATTTGACTGTATGCTTTTACCAGTGAGTTTTCTCTCTTGATGTATTTTCATGTTGCTACTTAGTGGTATTTTTTGAGGAGTCCTTTTGGCATTTCTTGTAAGGCAGGTCTACCGGTGATAAATCATTAGCTTTTGTTTTTCGGGTAAAGTTTTTGAAAGACAGGATTGCTGGGTAGAGATAGTATCTTGGTTGGTAAGGTTTTTTCCTTTCAGCTTTTTAAATATATCATCCTATTTCCTTCTGGTTGGCAGGGTTTCTGTTGAAAAACCCAGTGGTGGTCTTATGGGGCAGCCCCTTTGAATGCAGCAAGTCACTTTCCTTGCAGCTTTCAATATCTTCTCTTTGTCTTTAACTTCTGACAGTTTGATTATGTTTTGATGTTGGTCTCTGGATTCATCCTGCTGCATCGTTGAACTTCCTGGACCTGGCTTTCTATTTCCTTCTCCAGACTTCGGAAATTTTCTGCCATTATTTGTTTGAATGTTTTGTCCCTTTCTCTCTCTCTTTTCCTGGTACACTGATAATGCATCAATTCTGCTTAATGATGTCCTGTATGTCCCTTAGGCTGTCTTCATGCTTTCTCATCCTTTTTTTTTTCCTCTCTTCAGATTGAATGATTTCCAATGACCTGTCTTCAAATTTGCTAATCCTTCTGCTTGATCTAATCTGTTGTTGAACCATTCTGTTGAGTTTTTTAGTTTAGTTATTGTATTTTTCAGCTTGATGATTTCTGTTTGGTACTTGTTAATATTTTCTATCTTTTTATTGAATTTCTCTCTTTTTGAATGGCTCTCCTTACCTCGGCGAGCATCTTTATAACTGTCCTTTTGAATTTTCTGTCAGGCAAATGACATATCTCCATGTCATTAGGGTTGGCTTCTGGAGATTTATCTTGTTTTTTTTTTGTTTTTTTTTTTTTGTTTTTTTTTTGTTTTTTTTTTTTGTTTTTACTTGGAATACATTTCCCTTTTTCTTCATTGTCCTTGACTTTTTGCTCATTAGATAAAAGAATCCCCCTCCAAGTCTTCGTAGACTGGTCTCATGTAGATGTTCTTCCTCATTCAGCCCCACCAGAGATTCTAAGTGCCTCTAAACTCTTTGTGCTTGTCCAAGAATCTTTATTCTTAGTGGGCCCCAACAAATTAGAGAGCATCAAGTCATACTATTGCCTTGTAAGAGGCAGGATAGAAGGCAGTCCTTTGGAATGTAACTGCACAGGTTGGAGTGTGAGATATGATTCACTTATTTCCTTGCAGAGAAGCTGAGAGCCAGAGTTTCTCTGTGACTCTTTCCATCTTACATCAAGGACAGGTCAGTAGCAGATCCTTAAAGTCTTGTTCAGGCTGCGCACTTTGAACCTGTACAAGTTTAAAAGTCATCTATTTGTTCTCTATGGTCCAGAAGACTAAGGAGTACAGAGCTCTGTCAATTTCCAGAACTAGGTGATGTAGGTGCCAGTAAAGGCTTGAGTGAAGGCTTTACAAGTTGGGGTGCTAGATGCATGTGGAAACTTTCCACAGAGTTTGCAGGTTGGATTTGTTGATGGAACAAGCCAGAGACGATGATGTTGGGAGTGCTCACTCTCCTGTTAGAGCAAACAGAAGTTTCACAACCTCCTAGCCGGGGGAGACTCTTCTGGAGTTGTCATTGAAGTAAGCCAAGGAGAAAGGCAGGGAGTGTCTGCTTTCCCTTTTAGACATGGAGAGGTACCCCTTGCTGGTCAAGAAGGTGCAGGGGATGCTATTGCTCCCATTCTTGCTGGCAGAAGTCTCCGACCTCTTTCCCTGGAGAGCTATAGCAAGTTAAGGAAGGTGACATAGGGAGTGCCATGCTTCCTATTTAGACTTGAAGAGGTGTATTTATTTATTTATGTATAAATTTTTTGAGATAGGGCCTCCCTATTGCCTAGGCGGGAGTGTAGTGACATGATCATGGCTCACTTCAGCCTCAACATTCTCGGGCTCAGGTGATCCTCCACCTCAGCCTCTGGAGTAGCTGAGACTACAGGTGCACGCCACCATGCCCAGCTCAATTTTGGAGTTTTTTTTTTAGAGATGAGGTCTGAACTATGTTGCCTAGGCTGGTCTTGAACTTCTGGGCTCAAGCAATCCTACTGCCTTGGCCTCCCAAAGTGCTGAGATTATAAATGTGAGCCATCACACCTAGCTATATATATATATGTGTGTATATATATATATGTGTGTGTATATATATATATTTTTTTTTTTTAAGAGACAGGGTCCTGCTCTGTCACCCAGGCTTTAATGCAGTGGTGCATAATAACTTACTGCAACCTCAAACTCCTGGGCTCGAGTGATCCTTCTGCCTCAGCCTCCCAAGTAGCTAGGATTACAAGCACACACCACCACGCCCAGCTAATTTTTGAATTTTAAGTAGAAACTGCATCTTGCTATGTTGCCCAGGCTGGTCTTGAACTCCTGGTTTCATCCTCCTGCCTCAGCCTCCCAAAGTGAGGTTTATTCTTTATTTTGCTATGTAGATTACCAGGTACAGGTTTGTCAGAAGCCAGAATCTCAGGGAGCTGCTGGAAAAGTGTGTGTTCAAACCCTTTCAGGAACAAGTTGGGAGCTGAGCTGATCCTGGGGACTGCAGCAACTGGGAATGTTTGGTTGGTTCAGAAGCCCCCTTTGTTCTTTGTGCTTGAGGGAAATCCGATGCTGTGCCCTCTTGTTTCCCAAGCAAAGTAATTTTAAGTGTCAAACTCTAAGGCAGGGACTGTAAATGTTGAGCACATGTGGTATAAGTCCCCACCCATCAGGAAGAAGCTAGGAGTTGGAGTTTCCTTTCCGTTTTATTTATTTATTTATTTATTTATTTATTTATTTATTTATTTATTTATTTGAGACGGAGTCTCGCTCTGTCGCCCAGGCTGGAGTGCAGTGGCCGGATCTCAGCTCACTGCAAGCTCCGCCTCCCGGGTCTACGCCATTCTCCTGCCTCAGCCTCCCGAGCAGCTGGGACTACAGGCGCCCGCCACCTCGCCCGGCTAGTTTTTTGTATTTTTTAGTAGAGACGGGGTTTCACCGTGTTAGCCAGGATGGTCTCGATCTCCTGACCTCGTGATCCGCCCGTCTCGTTCTCCCAAAGTGCTGGGATTACAGGCTTGAGCCACCGCGCCCGGCCTCCTTTCCATTTTTAAGGTGCCATGCTCAAGGTAGGGTTAGTGTGCTGGTGTATCTCCGCTTTTCCTACCTGTTTTGATGTGAATATTTTCTCAGTCATATGGTGTGTAGGTGTTTTTCAGCTGGATTCTGGCTTTCTCTTGAGAGAGCTGATCCATGTGTAGGTGTTTTTAGTCAATGTGTCTGTGGGAGGAAGGACAGTCAGGAGGCTTCTATTCTGCCATATTGCTGACATCATTCCTATCCCTGTCTTTTAAAGTAATTGTTTATTTTGATTCGTTAATTACAGATGGTGATAATATCAGTATTTTGCCTGGTAATGAAATCAGCTTGTATCTTCTACCCACTTGGGTGTGTGTGACATTACTTTTAAGCCTATTTTCCTAGTGGTATTATAACTCAGACTGGTTGTGTCCAAAACATGAAAACATGAGAAATGAAAACACTAGAAGTAAATTGACCAAATAGAGGTTTGACTTATCTGAAACTTCTTTTAAATGTAAATATAATTGAGAGAGTCATTGTTTTAAATTCAGTGGAAACATAATTTTTAAGAGTAACTTAAGCAATGTATTTTTTTCAAGCCTTCTTATTTTCAGTGTTTTTAATAAAGCATGTCAGAAATAAGGTTACCTAGTGGATTAGAATATATCAGTTCAGGTCCTTAGGGTGATTCGGCATATTGCTACCTGGGCTTTTATTTATTTATTTATTTGTTGAGACAGTCTTACTCTGTAGTCCAGGCTGGAGTGCAGTGGTGCAATCTCACCTCACTGCAACCTCTGCTTCTTGGGTTCAAGTGATTCTCCTGCCTCAGCCTCCTGTGTAGCTGGGACTACAGGCATGCACCACCACACCTGGCTAATTGTTTTTTTTTTCTTTTTTTGAGATAGCAGGACATTCTTAAGAAACATTCTCTAAACTTTAGATATCTCCCATCTTCCACAGAATCAAATATACATTTCTTGGTTGGAAATTTTAAATGTTCTTAACTATCTGCCAACCATCTACCTCAATTAATATTCTTGAGACCACTTTTAACAAATCAGTTGTTCAGTGAATGTTCCTCACATTGTCTGTTGGTTCATAAGTCAGCTCAAATCTGTTTAAAGTCCTTTCTCACCCACAAATGTAGGTTTTGTCATCCTCTGGCAGTTAAGTCACATTTTGTCTTGTAATGTTTCTTCTTTTGCGTTTATTGTACAAGTTAGCTAAGTGACATTGAGCAAAGACCATCCATCTCTTGTCCTCAGTTTATGTGTAAAATGATTACTGAAGTTTCTTCTCTACCTTTAAGAAGACAATTATTAGATTCATACTTGTCTCCAAAACCTGATTGTCAGCTCCTTGTGGCCTGAAACTTGTTAGTTTGAAGCAAACTGTAGTGATGTAGTGGGAGACTTCAGAGCACTGATGTTCACATTTATAAAACGAAACAGGTCACTAGGAAATAATTCATACCCTGAGTGCTGAGATGGGGGAGCCAGAAAAGAAAGAGGCTGTGCTGCCCTTTACTTTCATAGTCAACACTGTTGTGTTGTGTCACTGTACTAGCATCATCCCATCCTTCACTGCAAAAGCCAGATTTTAAGTCCTCCATCTGTGTCTCCCCTGCATTCATATGCTTCAGGGGCGGTTGACTCCATCCTTGCCTGCTAGGATTGCGTTTAGATTATGAACACACATGCTCGTCCAATCCAGCAATTAACATGGTCAATGGATATGTGCTCCAAAAAGAGCCATTGAGATGTTGTGGTCTTCTGGCAAGGCCTCTTAAAAATGAGACTCAGAAAATAGATAGTTCTCTCTCTTCTGGAGTTTGGCATTATCTTAAAGTGATGCACATAATTTTGAGATCATCTCACAGCCTGAGGATGAAGCCAATGAACAGGATGGCATAGCCAAGAGACTCTCAGAAAAGCAAAGGGAAAGTCCTCATGTAACACCCCTTACCTCTGGACGTCTTACTTGAGATAATTTTTCTTACTGCCTAACCATTTTGAGTAAGACTTTTCAGTTGAAATTATGAGTGCAGCTGTTACCTCTCTGGACTTTGTGAACAATGGTGTCTTGATTTAACTTCACCCAGCTCATTCCATGTGTATTTCATTATCTGAGAATGCTCATTTCAAGCCTATGGTTTACTTCTCTCACTCTGACATTCCAAGGTCAGAGGGAGCAAAGAGTACATGTATGTGGCCGAAAGTAATTCCTGGGCCAAATCAGACACAACAAACACGCTGGGTAATGAAAGGTGAAATGAGTATAGTTTTCCTTTCAGGGATCTATTTTTTATTATAGCTCATAATTCATTACACCAATGTTATGCTCTGTAAGCATCAGAGTTGAAATCCTGGAACTTAAAAATAGTATGTATTGGGTTCAAATATAGCTGTTTCGTGTGAAAGCAGGCTGAGTCTAAAAGAGCCTTGTTTGGCTTGTTTAATGTAACTTTTATATTTGGATTTTATGTTTAGTGAGCAAATTCTTATAAATCATTTTAGACAGTTACTTTAGTTGTCTACTGAGAATGGGGACAATTTAAGTTTGAAGGTGGTAAAGAGGAATTATTTTGCCATTTTGTTTCCTTTGAGGAGGAGGAAGGAAAGGATGAGATATGTTTATGTTGTTACAAATGTTTCTTAGTCTAATGTTCATAAAGGTAGATTTCAGTTGAATAACCCTACTGCTTAATAGTCTGCAACTTGCACCATAACTGGAACAATTTTTTAAAGTATTATTTTGCAAACCTGTCAAGAATGTGATTCCTTTTATTTATTTATTTATTTTTTTGGTGTGATTTTCAAGCTTCTTGTCAGTGCATGCTTTGACACCTTATTGCTGGAGAAGCCAAATTGCTTGGTAACTTTTAGTAATATATTGCATATAAACACTTTTAGTTACATTCAATGTTAATATGTAAATTCCGGTTGTTAAATGATCCCAGTTTTCAGGCTGATATTTAGCTGAGTACATAAAAACTGCATAAAATGATCCGTTACTTATTCTCGTCTTGGATATGAGTTTCCAAAGAAATTATAGTCCACAAAAATAGGGCATTGTGGTATATTTTTATTAATCTTTTTTTTTTTTTTTTTTTTTTTGCGACGGAGTCTCGCTCTGCTGCCCAGGCTGGAGTGCAGTGGCCAGATCTCAGCTCACTGCAAGCTCCGCCTCCCGGGTTCACGCCATTCTCCTGCCTCAGCCTCCCAAGTAGCTGGGACTACAGGCGCCTGCCACGTCGCCCGGCTAGTTTTTTGTATTTTTAGTAGAGACAGGGTTTCACCATGTTAGCCAGGATGGTCTCTATCTCCTGACCTCGTGATCCGCCCGTCTCGGCCTCCCAAAGTGCTGGGATTACAGGCTTGAGCCACCGCGCCCGGCCGTTATTTTTATTAATCTTTAGAGCAGTCCTTTATTCTGAGATTACATCTTTCTGCTTCTTAGTGTTTCTAAAATGAAAAATGATAGTAATTTTTAAAAATGACCTTAGTAAAGTTAGAAGTTGACAGTTTCTTGTATCTAATAACCTTTTGAAGTCTAGGAACATTACGTCTAGTGGGAGGTGAATAAACTGAAGTTTCCTCATTAGACAGCTCATGTAAAGGCAGATAGATAGAAAGCAAGTATTAGAATCTCCTCTCAATCAATAGATTTCTTCCTCCTTCACAAAGTTTTGTTTGAGTGGCGTTACTGGAAGCCATGTTATGTGATATAACTGTAAAGTTAAATGCTTTAGTCACATTGTTAAATAGAACTCATTTTTGATCAAAAAGGGCTATTGACTTAAGAGATCTATCAGGTGACAGTTTGTATTATTGTGACACCCATGCCTGTAGTAATTTCATTACTCTTTGTGTTAAGAAAAGATAGACTCACAAGGCATTTTGGTTACATCAGTGACACTTCTTCCTGTACATATGGGGAGATCAGATTTAATCTGATGCTTGGCACTCACTAAGGAATAAAAAGGTCAGTTGGGTTACTGAGGGTTTTTGTTTTGTTTTGTTTCAGAAGCATCAATATAAAATTTATCAGACCAAGGAGAAGTGTCCAAATTCAAAAGGAATCATATTAGTGTCTTGGCACTGTCATCTTAATAAATTCTTTTTTGCTGAATGTATTTTTTCATTCTGTTGTTTACCACTGATCTTCAGTTAAGCCACCAAAGAAGGCCCCAATTATGCTAGTTATCCAACTTTGCAAAAAACAACTTTTTTTTTTTTGAGACAGAGTCTCACTCAGTCACCCAGGCTGGAGTACAGTGGCGAGACCTCAGCTCACTGCAAGCTCCGCCTCCTGGGTTCACGCCATTCTCCTGCCTAAGCCTCCTGAGTAGCTGGGACTACAGGCGCCGGCCACCACGCCCAGCTAATTTTTTGTATTTTTAGTAGAGATGGGATTTCACTATGTTAGCCAGGATGGTCTCGATCTCCTGACCTCGTGATCTGCCCACCTTGGCCTCCCAAAGCGCTGGGATTACAGGCATGAGCCACCACGCCTGGCCGCAAAAAACAATTTTTAATAGAATATTTTCTATTTTATTTCACTAATAATACTGTCTCATGATACCCATGGATTTCCCTTATCTCTAATGTGAGATATTGTAAAAACCTTCTGTTCACTGCATACACCTGTAATCCCAGCACTTTGGGAGGATGAGGCAGGTGGATCACTTGAGGTCAGGAGTTTGAGACTAGCTAGGCAACATGATGAAACCACATCTCTATTAAAAATACAAAAATGAGCTGGGCATGGTGGTGTGCACCTGTGGTCCCAGCTACTCAGGAGGTTGAGGCAGGAGAATCGCTTGAAGCCAGGAGGTGGAGGTTACAGTGAACCAAGACCAGACCACTGTACTCCAGCCTCGGCAACAGAGCGAGACTTCATCTCTGAAACAAAACAAAACAAAAAAAGCTGTTTTATTCATGTGTTTGTTGCTTTAGAGTTTACAAAGGGTTTTCATGTTCTTTATCTCATGTGACTCTAACAACAACCTTTAATTAGTGGTTTGGAAGAGCACATATTTATTATTATGAATATTGTTATTATTTTACAGATAAGGAAACTGAGAGACTAAGACTTGGGTGAGGTTACATCACAAGTAAGTGTTGGAATGAAGACTTGAACCTAGGATCATTGACTTTAGTAGAGTTCAATGTTTCTCAAATTATTTTCTGTAGAACACTAATCCCACAAGATATTTATGAGGACGATGCTTATGGTCAAATGAGTTTCACATGTATGTCAATACAGTACGTTCCAGTTGGATGTTTACAGTACCTATTACCAATAAGACCAGTTTACCTTTGTTCAACCTGGTATTAATCAAGTTTGTTTGAATGTAGAATCCCTTTTGAAAGCAACAACTTTAAATATCCTAAGAGATCAGTATTTCTTAAAGTACGCTTTGGGAGAACGTTAGTGTAGTAACTTCTCCTATGCTATGCTGCACTAATCTTACATGGGACTTTTCTGTATGGCACCTTGTAATTTAAACTTCCTACTCTATTGTAAAATCCTGTCTTCCTGAAATACACCAACATAATCCTATTGATCACTACATTGACAGCATCTTGATAATGTCTTAGAGGGACAGCAAAGACAGGATATTTTCGGTTCCTTGAGGGTCTGGCTTATGATGGGTCTTTTCATTTGGGGGCTTATGATAGGACAAATTTGTGGATAGGATTTTAAAGTGAATCTTGGCCAGGCACAGTAGCTCACACCTGTAATCCCACTACTTTGGGAAGCCAAGGTGGGTGGATCACCTGAGGTCAGGAGTTCAAGACCAGCCTGGCCAACATGGTGAAACCTGGTCTCTACTAAAAATACAAAAATTAGCCAGACGTGGTGGCATACGCCTGTAGTCCTAACTACTTGGGAGGCTGAGGCTGGAGAATCCCTTGAACCCAGGAGGTGGACGTTACAGTGAGCTGAAATTGCACCACTGCACTCCAGCCTGGGCAACAAGAGTGAAACTCGGTCTCAAAAGTAAAATAAAATAAAATGAAGTGAATCTTGAGAAGCAGACATTCAATGCTGTATTCTGAGAAAGGAGTATATAATTTGATGAAGGTGAGATCAGTAGTTTAGTGTTCAGATAAATGATTATGATATGTTCAGTAGTTTGGTATTCAGATAAATGATTATGACTATGTCTTGAAATGAACAAATAAAATTATTTGCAAATTTACCTTCCGGGTAAATTTCCTAGAATATTAATGCTATGTGAATGAATGCTATCAACAGTTGTTGATATTGACAGTAAGCTGTATGGGTGCAGATGGTGTCAGTTCTTAGTATATCCCCTTGTAACATAATATGAAATACGTATTTGGTCTTAGCCCCCCAGTTCCTGACACAGAGTTCCTAAAACTCTTGCAATTTCATTAGTGATGGGGTGATAGGAATATCTTTTTAAATCTTATTCCTTGTTCTTGACACAAGAGCTTCTTAGAAACTTGAGATCTCCGGAGTGAATGGTGAGTGTCTTTTTATATTTTAATGAAAAGAGTGGTGCTGAAAGCCCCTAAGTATTATAGCTTCAGGGTAGGGACTGGTTACCAGGGGAATCAACCTTGTGATTAGAAGACTGAAACTTTGAACCTTACCCCTTGATCAGTGATTGAGTTAATCATACCTATGTAATGGAACCTCCTAAAAACCCTTAATAAAGGGGTTCTAGGAGTTTCTGGGTTGGTGAACATGTGAAGGTACAGGGAGGGTGGTATGCTTAGAGAGCACATGGAAACTTATATCCCTTCCCACATTCCATGCTGCCCTATGCATCTCTTCTCTGGCCGTTCCTGAGTTGTATCCTTTATAATAAGCCAGAAATAATAAGCATTTCCTGAGTTCAGTGAACCATTCTAGTAAGTTATTGAACCTTAGGAGGGGTTCATAGGAACCCCTGATTTATAGATGTCAGAAATATGGGAGGCTTGGACTTCTGATTGGCATTTGAAGTGGGGAAAGGGGCAGTCTTGTGGGAATGAGCCCTTAACCTGTGGAGTCTGCACTGTCTCTGTATAGTCAGTGTCAGAATTAAATTGTAGGACACCCTGTTGGTATCCACAGAGAAATGGAGAATTGCTTGGTGTGGAAAGCTCCCATACATTTGGTGTCAGAAGTGATGTGAATATAGAGGAAACAGTTTTTCTTTTTCACCCCCTTATTGCCATTCTTTGGCCTGAGCTGATGGATTCACTACTGGGGATGTGATCAGTCTAGATCTTCACTGCTATTTATAGTCTCATGATCATATATCATTTCCCAGATGGTTGTTTCAACATTCAGGTGTTAGGTTTTTCTGTTCTTTTTGTTGGATGATCATTTGTTTAATCATGTGGTAAGACAACAGTTGGACGGCAGCATTTAAAACTTGAGAACACACCATCTGAGCCCCTGTAACTAAAATATACCAAGAGAAAGGATTATGATCAGTTTATTGTCTTCCTGTAAGCCGTGAGTCAAGAGTGTCCAAATTAAGCTAGAAGAACAGATTTTATCTCCTATATAATGAGATGCAGTACCAGGTATGGGATTATTAGTCAAATCATAAAGTTAATTAATTTTATGATTTTTTGGTTAGCTTACCAGATCTCTTTAGTATTGTTAAAGATGCCAGAGACATCTGCAGGGCTATAAGCACACCATTTCCCCCTAAAAGAGCACATTTTCTCTCAAGACACCAATATAACTAATGGGCTCCTTTTCAGTTCCATTTTCTGAACCTCTTGGGCAAAGAGTTCTGTAGTTGTGGTTACATTGTTTATTAGAGCTTTCCTGCTTTTCTCATTCTGAACCATAGCATGCAGGAGCCTCTCTACTTCTAGGCCTCTTACAAAGTGAAGAAGCTTCATGACAGCAGAAAGCAATCCAAAATTTGAGTGATTAAGGTTTCTATTCTCAAACCAAGACCCACTTTCTCTCCTTTCATGAAGCTATCTCTTTTTCCAAGAGGGTAAATTGATGAATCAAAACAGATCTTGGGTGATAATGGGGACTATCCTGAGGGCAGTTAGGAGTTTACCAAAATAACAAGCCTCTGTGCAATTTGTGGGTAGTAGCCAGTAGGTTTTTGTGTTACAGATCCACTCACTGGTGGCCACCTAGTCGTCTGGTTTTGGTCAAAATACTCCTATGGGTATTGTCAAATCCTTTTGCTATGATTTGGGGCCACTTTTGAAGAGTGGTCTGGCTCCAGGCAATGAAATGTATGGTGTCAAGACTATTAATTAGGTTGTTCTAAAGTGAAAGAGAAGTAGTGTGTTTTACTTGTCAAATTGGGTGAAGTGAGATAGTCTCCAAATATGCATAATCTGTTCCCTAGTTCTCTTTCAAGCCTTCTGTGAAAGTTTGTATTCAAAAGCTAGCTCCCACAAAAGGTATCAAAGATCCCACGCATAGTTTTGGTGGAGACAGGAGCTTTTTTTTTTTATAGGCTATTTATCCTTGTATTTTACCCAGAAAATCATTTGATCTCATTACAAGGAAATGGAACCAGCGGAAGCTGGGTGGCTCCTCCAAAAGGAAAATGTGATAATCCCAACTCTCAGTTTGATTGTATGCTTTATTTAGCCAGTTCATGAGTAAGTTGTTTCTTTCAGAAGACCAAGTCTTTGGGTTTCAGGTTATATGAAATTTGGGAGGATTTGGGGGAAAGGCTGCTCCTATCTATTGATAAGACTGGATGTTTAGCATGAGTTCCTTGCAATATTTGGTCCTATCTGCCTGCCAGTAGTGTGTGGAGTCTAGAATCAGATGTAATTTTCCTAGATGCCTGGGCAGGCCTGTATTTACTTATAAAGCAAGAGTTGATAGACCCCAGTGGACTCATTGAAGCTTATGGGAATATCTTAGACCATATAACTTTGAGAGTCTCTGGGAACTTCGCAAAATTGAGATTCAGAGTTTTATTTATTCTTTACTTTTCTTGGATATTGGGGCAATATAGATAGGGAATGTTCTGATTAAGTGGAGGGGCTTTGCAAAGCTCTTTAATAACAGTCCTAGAAAAATTGAGGCCCCTGCCACTAGAGAGATGTTTGAATTCCACAGGTTGGCAATATGACATCAGATATTTTTTCTACTGTAGAGCCATAGCTTCCTAGCAAGGAAAGGCTTCAGTCTATCCTGAGAATAAGCAAACAATGGACAGGACATATTAAAAACTCACTGCTGGATGTACTTATATGGATCCTTTTGGAGGTACACAAAGAGACCCTTTGTGGTTTTGGGGTTTCATGAGTGCTAGGGTCTTAGCAAAAGATGCCTGTCTTCCATAGTGACCAGCCAGAACACCTTGTTTAGCATTTGTGTTATTCTTTTTTGGGATGAGTTTCAACCTTGATAATAATTACCACCTTAGGAAGTATTAGAGCACTTAAAAGTTCTTTTAATCTGCCAGTCTTAATTGGATTTCCTGCTGAGGTCAAAAGCCTGTATTGTAGCCAAAGCATTCTAAAATCATGGACTACCTGCAAAAGCATATCCTCTATAAGTTAAGCTCCTTTATTGCTAAATAACCAACGAGCTAAGCAAAAGGATTTCATAGGAGGTAAGCCCATTTGTGAGAAATGTGTATTTCCGGCAAGCAACAAAGGTTGTATATAGCATGGGACACCTTCAAGACTACCATCAGAACTGTAGACTTGGTTTGAGGGACACTTGAACTTGATGATGCCTCATACTATACAACCTGCAGGCTTTATATGGGCAGAAGGTTTTACCAGTAGTAAAGAGAAAGATTGTAGTAAGCCGTTGGCATCTAGCAATTCATATGGGCTTGAGTCAGAACATTAAAAGCTTGTTCAGATCTTCCTTGTACAAATAGGCACAATGATTTGTGATGAGAAAACCCAGAATACGATGTTGGTGAAGAGCACAACTTGGCTGTTTTAACACAGAAATAACCATGGCAGTGTTTAAATGAATGAGTGTTGCTTTATTACAGTAACACTTTATTTACAAAACAGGTGGCTAGACATGGGCCTTACAATGAAATGTATTTTCTCTTACTGAAGAATTTAGTCCTTTAACATTTTGTTACTGATACATTTGCAGTCATTTCTACCATCTTACGTTGTGCTTTGTAATTGTCTTATTTTTTATATACATATTTTTTCTCTTTTGAATTGATGGGTAATTTTTTTCCAATTTTTTAATTAAAATTTTTTTTAGAATTCCATTTTCCCCCCTATTGAAAATGATGCCATTTTAATTTTTTTGTGGTTCTTCTAAAGTTCTAACAAGCATATTAATCACTATTTTTGCCTGCCTCCTAATTTACATGCTATTGTTTAATTCTCTATATAAAATATATATTTGTTTAAAAATATATAATTTAAAATTATATATTATAATTTATATATTATATGTATATTTGTTTTGGTTTTGTTTTGAGACTGAGTCTTGCTCTGTCACCCAGGGTGGGGTGCAGTGGTGTGATCTCAGCTCACTGCAACCTCCGCCTCCTGGGTTCAAGTGATCCTCCTGCCTCAGCCTCCTGAGTAGCTGGGATTGCAGGTGCCCAACACCACGCCTGGCTAATTTTTGTGTATATATATATATATATTTTTGAGACAGAGTTTCACTCTCGTTGCCCAGGCTGGAGTGCAGTGGTGCTATCTCGGCTCACTGCAACCTCCACCTCCTGGGTTCAAGCGATTCTCCCACCTCAGCCTCCTGAGTAGCTGGAATTGCAGGTGCCCGCCATCACACCCCACTAAATTTTGTACTTTTAGTAGAGACGGGGTTTCACCATGTTGGCCAGACTGGTGTCAAACTCCTGACCTCAGGTGATCCTGCCGTCTCGGCCTCTCGAAGTGCAGGGATTACAGGCATATATTTTTAGTAGAGACAGGGTATCACCATGTTGCTCAGGCTGGTTCTCAAACTCCTGACGTCAAGTGATCCTCCTGCCTCAGCCTCCCAAAGTGCTGGTATTATAGGCATGAGCCACCACACCTGAGCCTAATTCTCTATATTTTAACCCCACAATTTAGGTATTACTGTTGTTGTTGCCTTATGCAGTCAATATTAGTCTAGATTTTCCTACATATTTTGTGTTTATTGTGCTCATCGTTGGTTCTGGCATCATGGACCATCTTTTTGGGCTCATTTTGCTTCTTTCTGGAGCAGACCCTCTGAAGTTTTGAAGCCAGTCATTAAACTAACTTTTTTTTTTTTTTTGAGATGGAGTCTCGCTCTGTCACCCAGGCTGGAGTGCAGTGGCATGATCTCGGCTCACTGCAAGCTCTGCCTCCCCGGTTCACGCTATTCTTCTGTCTCAGCCTCCCGAGTAGCTGGGACTACAGGCACCCATCACCACACCCAGCTAATTCTTTTGTATTTTTAGTAGAGGGGGGTTTCACCGTGTTAGCCAGGATGGTCTCGATCTCCTGACCTCGTGATCCGCCTATCTTGGCCTCCCATAGTGCTGGGATTACAGGTGTGGGCCACCGTGCCTGGCCTAAACTATTTTATATGCAGTCTGTCTTTTGTTCTTCTGTAGTGTCTAGGTATAATTTTTTTATTCAGTCTTTTTAGGATTCATCAGTATTCTTGAATCTGCAGATTTTTGACTTTCAACAGTTTTGGAAATTTTTCCACTATTATGTCTTTGAATATTGCCTCATTCCTGTATTCTCTACTAATTTCTTATTAGAGATATGTTAAACATTCTCCCTCTGTCCCCAATATTGATTAATTTTTCTTTTATATTTTTCATCTCTTTATTACTCTTTATCTTAAACAATTTCTCTAGAACTAACTTCAAGTTTATTATTTCTTCAACCATACCTAAGCTTTCATCTCTCTATTGGGTTTCTAAATTCAATGATATATTTTAAATTTCTAGATGCTCTACAGATGAAATCTGCCTCTCCATACTCAAAGTACTATCTTTTTATATTTAAATAAATTCATTGAAATTATGTTCTCTATATCTGTATATATAGTCACGGTGAGTCTGATATGGTTGTTGGTGTTCTGCTGAGTGTCAGTCATGTTAATTTGTCTCCTCTTGTGTGTACAGGTTTTTGAACTTAACTTGATATGTCATCTGTATAAATTTTTGGAGACCAGGCTTCAAGGTATGTTCCTCTAGGATTTGTACTTGTTTCTACCAGTCACTTGGAGGTGTTTTAAATTCTCACCTTGGGATTTTTCACACCTAAGGGTTGTACAAATTTCGCCTTGGTGTACAGGGCCAGTTTCTGGATAGAAACTCATGGAGGAAATTTTTTTTCTCTTTCTTTTCCAGAGCCCAGGTGAAATAGGCACTTTTTGTTTTTACTATCTCCGTCTCTGGGGGCTAGTTCCTGGTTCCACTGAGGGAGTTGCTGGTGGGTGTCATCTGACTTCTCGAGCTAGGCTTTTTCTCCAGTGCCTCTGTTTGCATAAAGACCAATGAACTAAAGACCCAGTCCATCAGTGACAGCAGAAGCTCCAGTGGTAGCTGTTAGCTCTTAGACTTGGCTACCTCACTGGATTCAAGTTTTTGCTTCATTTTTAGCTTTGAGGAGATTCTCAAATGCCCAGCTATGAATTTAAGGAGATTTAAAATTTTTTTATCCAGAACTTTTAGGCATCTGTCCTAGGAGTTTTTCTCAAATTATTCACTCCACTAAATTGCTTGAAACAGAAGTACACCTCTGTTCTTCTTTTTTTTTTTTTTTTTTTTTTTTTGAGACACTTTCTCACTCTGTCACCCAAGCTGCAGTGGTGCCATCTTGGCTCACTGCAACCTGCATCCCCCGGGTTCAAGCCATCCTCCCATCTCATATGAGTAGCTGGGATCACAGGCATGCACCATCACACCTGGCTATTTTTTTTTTTTTTTGTATTTTTAGTAGATACGATGTCTCATTATGTTTCCCAGGCTAGTCTCAAACCCCCAAGCTCAAGTGATCCACCTGCCTCCGCCTCCCAATGTGCTGGGATTACAGGCATGAGCCACCATGCCGGGCCTACTCCTCTGTTCTTTTTGTATTGTTGGTTTATACTTTAAAAAGACCTTTTACCATGACTTTAGTGGTGTTTTAGAAAATTAAAGATTAACAAAAAACTTTCATTATTGAAGATCATTCAAATATTGGGGCCCTCTATACTAAAGTACAGGGATGATGATGTCACAAACACAATTGAGTTTAAGGTTAATAACTGCATCCTGAAATGAAGTGTGATGCTTTTTCCCTCCCTTTTACTATCGATTAAATGGGTTTGGCGGCTGAGTCTGTGTGTGTTAGTGTGTGTTCTTATGTCATTTTACTCATTTAAACTATTATAACCAATAGCTTCAATTGATAAATTCTACTCACTTTAGTAAAAATTTAAAATGCTATAAAATAAATATTGCAAAATTATAACTGTTGGGACTTCTGGATATGCTTTCCATAATGTTAGTCATAAAAGGCAAGAGAGTGACCTTTTCATGGGGCAGAAGACAAATTGCAGAGAAAATGCTTGGAAGCTATCCTCTGAAGATCTTATTCAGATAAAAATGTAAGTTGTGCAGCAGAGGACAATACAGTTTATTAAGCTGGTAAAAATAAAATTTCTTTTACCTTGAAAAGGGCACGTTTGTAACAAGTTTTATGCCTAAGTTAGGACTGACTCAGCAACAAATTCTCAGTCAGTATGGTAAAGTACAAACCTTATTTATTTGGGTTGAACAATAGAGTAGGGAGTTCTGAACCTGTGATCTGGGCTTCATAGGACCTAAGATCCCTGAAATTTTGTGAAGTTTTGCAAATAACATTTATATTCATGCATTTTTCCTGGGACCAACCCTCCTTGGCCCTCACTCCCCCTTTGGCCGGGTACACTTGTGCATTGAATTATATGGTGCTCCTGGCCTTACTGAAGTGGGGTTTACTATTTGAGAAAACATTTTAGAAAATGTTAAGCTTGCATCTCATAGTTTGAGAAACTCTGTAAAAGATAAATGGAAACAACATGATTTGACATATTGAGGAAACAATGCCTTATTGGTTTGGGATTTAGAAACTCAAGTCATCCTTATCAGTTGCATTATATATGGAAGTGAAGAAAGTGAACTCATCTGAGTCAAACAGTGTTTTTATCCTTTTCATTTACACTAAAATCCTTTGTGTGTGTGTTTACCATACTTGGGAGGGGCCATTCATCCCGGGAGAAGAAGCCCTTTTGCCCAATTATTACTGGTTGAGGGTGTCTCGGTTCTTGGTGTTTTGAACAAAGAATTGGACAAAATGCACAAAGCAAGGAAAGAATGAAGCAACAAAGGCAGAGATTTACTGAAAATGATACCACACTCCACAGGTTGGGAGCAAGCCTGAGCAAGCGGCTCAAGGGCCCAGTTACAGAATTTTCTGGGATTTAAATACCCTCTAGATGCTTCCATTGGTTACTTGATGTATGCCCTATGTAAATGAATAGGCTAAAGTGAAGTTACAAAGTTATTTACTCTGTGTATGCCCTGTGTAAATGAAGAGGATATTTCCTGTCATAGCTGAAGTGTTTCCATTTGATTTAGTTCTAGGAAGTCCTTAGGTTCCCTGCCTCCAGGCCCTATTCTCCTGCCTCACAATTATCTTCAAAACCTTTCCTGGTTCCTTGAAGCAGATTTGAGACACACTATGCTTAGTGGTTGACTATTTCCAGCTGATTTTTCAGAGTAGCAAGGAACTTGGACACTGGTTATCTGTAGTCTTACTTCAGATTTTTATTATTTTTTTTCTTAAGTGGCTAATAGATTTTTTTTTAAAAAAAGAACAAACGTCATAAAGGAAACTTGGGGAGAAAAAAAAGCAACAAAAAGTTTTGTGTGCAGATTATAAAATAATGTAATTGCAGTTAGTTTAAGTTGTTAGGCAGCTGTTTTGTCAAAAATTAACGATAGGGCTGAATTTATTTTTGTTAACAAATTAGACTTTTGCTTTGATTGTGTTTCTTTTAGGTTTCTCTGCTTTTTTGTTCCTCGCATAAATGAACCAAATATTTTCTTTCTGATATTCCACAAGAGAAATCTCTCACTTAAAATAATAAATTGTAGGACTTGTCTTTCATATAAAAAAAATCTGAAATACATCTTTTTCTGTTCCAGGTCAAAACGATTTCATTTTTCATCTTTGTTGTTGACTAATGATGGACTTCCTTAGGAGCTTATATGTATAAGAAGTTTTTGAGCAGTGCTCATGAAGTCTTTTGATAGCCTTTTTTTCCATGTGGCATAAAGTAAACCCAACCTGATTTGGTTCCTGAGCAATCTTCATGGGCAAAGAATGCCATCTTTGCTTGTTCTATCAGTAATGATTGGCCTATATCTGGTATAGATGGTTCACTGGATAAAATTCTCATTTGCAGACATTTGTATGAGTATTTTGTGAACTTAATAATGTACTCCCACTGATTGGTATCTCTTCCATATTTGTCCTTGACAAGTTTGTCCTGAAACTTGTCCTTAAGGGCAAGCTTGTATCTTTTTCTTGGCTTGAGTCTCTGTCATCCTCTTCCCACTTCCTACAACCCCCTACCATCCTCCAAAGCAGAACAAGCTTGCACAACTTGTGGCCTGCCGGCCCCATGAGACCCAGGGCAACTTTGAATATGCCCCAACACAAATTCGTAAACTTTCTTAAAACATTATGAGATTTAAAAAAATTTGTTTTTTTATTTTTTGGCTTATCAGCTATCAGTAGTGTTAGTGTATTTTATGTGTGGCCCAAGACAATTCTTCTTCCAAGTGGCCCAGGGAAGCCAAAATATTGGACATCCCCTGGTCTAGAACAAAGGCTGAACAAGAAGTTTACTTGGTAGTGATCCCATTGTGCTAAAGTGAGGGATCAGGGGAATTGAACAGGGAATGGCGGTGGTGGTGGGTGGGGAATACTGTGATGTATTACTGAGTTCTTAAATTGGATGACTGGTACTCAATCTTTATGGAATCTTCTTTTAAATGTCTCAGAACTGTTTGCCTGCGGAACAAAAGGAAGAAACATGTATCTATTGACATCTGTCTCCTATTGCTTAAGTCTGGCCAGGCAAGCATTAACTCCAAGGGGTGAGACCAAAAGGATTTTGCACCTCTCATTTGTGGTACTAAAGATATGTCCAATAAAATTTTGTGGACTTATTAGGACCAAGCTCAAATCTGAGCACATAGTGTCCATTCAGTGACTGCTTTACTGGCTTGAAGGTTATGGCTCTGAAAATAGAAAAAGCACAAGTAGCACATTATTATTTCTATTTTTCCCAAATCTGCTAAACAAATAGGTTATATTTTATGATGTTTTAAGCAAAATATTGTTCTGATTTCTTTTCTAGTGTCCAACATTCTTCCTACATAATTTATACATTAATATCTGTAGAACTTAAATCCAGTAACAGGAAGCTCTTCCATATGGCCACTCCCTTCAGAAATGTACCACATGGCAATGTTTTCACCTTATGGAACCAGTTTTTTGTTTGTTTGTTTTTTGTTTTTTGTTTTTCTTTTGAGACGGAGTCTCACTCTGTTGCCTAGGCTGGAGTGCAGTGGCGTGATCTGGGCTCACTGCAACCTCTGCCTCCCAGATTCAAGTGATTCTCCTGCCTCAGCCTCCTGAGTAGCTGGGATTACAGGTGTGTGCCACCACGCCCAGCTAATTTTTGTATTTTTAGTAGAGACGGGGTTTCACCATGTTGGTCAGGCTGGTTTTGAACTCCTTATGTCATGATCTGCCTGCCTCAGCCTCCCAAAGTGCTGGGATTACAGGTGTGAGCCACCGCGCCCAGCTGGAACCACTTTTTTTCCTTAGCTTTAAAAACCTTTTATTTTGAAACATGTATAGACTTACAGAAAGGACTTCAAAAATTAGGAAATTAACATTGACATCATAAACTAATCTGCAAATAATTCAAATTCCAGCAATTTCCCTACTAATGTCCTTCTTCTGGTCTGAGATCTAACCAGAATTCCACAATACATTTAGTTGTCATGTCTCTGTAGTCTCTGTAATCAGTCTTTGTCCTTCATGACCAGTTATTTTGTAGATCATCCCTCTATTGGGGTTTGTTGTTTCATCATGATTAGAGTGAGATTATGCATTTTTTGCAATAATGCCACAGAGATGATGGTATGCCCTTCTCAGGGCATGATGTCAGGGGGTACATGATTTCAAATGTCTTGTTACTGGTGATGTTTACTTTTTTTCGAGACAGAGTCTTACTCTGTTACCCAGGCTGGAGTGCAGTGGCAGGATCTTGGCTCACTGCAACCTCTGCCTCCTGGGTTCAAGCATTTCTCTTGCCTCAGCCACCAGAATTACAGATGTGTACCAACATACCCAGCTAATTTTTTTAAATTTTTGTAGAGACAGGGTTTCACCATGTTGGTCAGGCTGGTCTCGAACTCCACATCTCAAGTGATCTGCCCACCTCAGCCTCCCAAAGTGCTGGGATTACAGGTGTGAGCCACTGTGCCCGGCCTAGGTGATGTTTACTTTGATCACATTATTAAGGTAGTGTTTGTCAGGTTTCTGCACTATAAAGTGACTATTTTTCCCTTTGTAATTAATAAGTACCTTTTAGGGAGATACTTTGACGCTATGGAAATATCCCATTTCTCATACCATTAATTTTAGCATCCATTGATGGTTCCCTGCAACAGTTATTAGCGATGATATTTGCTTAGTAGTGATTATTTCCATCATTCCTTCCACATTTATTAATTTGAAATGCTAATTTATTTTTTACCAATTTGGACTTATGGGCATAATCTATTAGTATCATTATGTATATTATTGCTCAAAGTATTTCCACCTTAGCCATTAGGAGCTCCCTCTAGTTAGCTCCTATATCCTTTTTTAGCTACCCCTGTCATTTTTTGAGCCCTCCTTTCTGGCATCAGAAGCTGTCCCAGGCTCGTCTATATTTGCTGTTCTAAAGCTGAAATCAACTGTTTCTCCAAGGAGCTTTGGTTCCTTATATTAGAGACTGGTATTTAGAAACCAAGATCCTAGAGCTAGGTGTGCTCACTGCTTCTCAGAAGACAGAGCTTGGAAATGTATGTATGTGTATTAACCCATGTATGCACACATACGTAGTTCTTTTGGTTTTTCTTTTTATAATAGATAGTCAAAATACTTACAGTCATTCTTTCCATCTCACCCTCTTCATTTGTCTTATTATTCATCTGCAGTACAATTAAGTTCACTGGTTGCTATTTATTCCATTCTGGGTTGTCCCCCTCACATCCTGGTTTATTTTAATCGTTTGTTTATTTTGGGGGTATATAAAACATGATTTTAGGAGTCAGAATTATTTTAAAAGATACACTTAGAAGGGTTTTACTCCCCCTTTATGACTATTACCCTGTTTCTTTTTCCTATTCCCTTCTGCCCTGTTCCCACTTACTCTTAACCAGTCTCATTAATTTATGATTTATCCTTTTTTTTTTTTTTTTTTTTTTTTTTTGAGATGGAATCTCACTGTTGTTGCCCAGGCTGAAGTGGAATGGCATGATCTTGGCTCACTGAAACTTCTGCCTCCCAGGTTCAAGTGATTCTCCTGCCTTAGCTTCCCGAGTAGATGGAATTATAGGCACCTACCACCATGCCCAGCTAATTTTTTGTATTTTTAAAACACAAAACCTTTTTAGTAGAGATGGGGTTTCACTGTGTTGACCAGGCTGGTCTTGAATGCCTGACCTTGTGATCCGCCTGCCTCAGCCTCCCAAAGTGCTGGGATTACAGGCGTGAGCCACCGCACCTGGCCAGTTGATTTTTTTGTGCAAATGGATATACCTATGAAAGAAAAAATATGTATATATTTAGATTCCTTTCTGTTTTGCATGAAAGGTAGCATGCTATAGATACTATTTCATATTTTGCATTTTAAATTTAATGTGTCCTGGAAATCACTCAATATAAGTTCATAGAGATCTTCATTCTTCTTTATAGCTGTATAGTATTCCATTGTGTTGGATGCATTGTCGTTTATTCAAACACTCTTCTATGTATGAACATTGAGCATCTAGGTCGCTTCCAACATTTTGTAATTACAGTGCTGTAACGGATAACCTTGTGCATATTAATTTTGTATTGTTGGAGGTTTAACTTCAGAGTAGATTCCGAGAAGTAGAATTGCTGGGACAAAAGCTAAATGCATCCATGATTTTACTAAGAGTTGTTAAATTTCCTTCCAGGAGGACTGTACCAATCTTCATTCTCACCAGCAATGTTCAAGAATATTATCTCACAGCCTTGACAACAGAATGTATTGTCATACTTTTTAATTTTGCCAATCTGATAAATAAGAAATGGTATCTCAGTGTTGTTTTAATATCCATTTTTCTTTTTTTTTTTTAAATTTTTTGACAGAGTCTTATTCTGTTGCCCAGGCTGGAGTGTAGTGGCATGATGCAGCTTTGAACTCCTAGACTCACGTGATCCCCTACCTCAGCCTCCCAAATAGTTGGGACAACAGGTGTGCACCACCACACTCTGCTAATTTAATTTTTTTTCTGTAAACATAGGGTCTTGCTATGTTGCCCAGGCTGGCCTCAAACTCCTGGGCTCATGCAATCCTCCTCCCTCAACCTTCCAAAAGACTGTGATTACAAGTGTTAGCTACCATGCCTGGCTGCATTTTTGTAACGATAACATTTTTTTCATATATTTAAGGGCCATTTTGTATATTTCATTGTATATATTTTTGGTTCAGTTGTCTGTTGATACTGGGTTTTTGGTCCTTTCTCCCTAGATATTCAAAAGCTCTTTACATATTAGGGATATGTCTGTTGCAAATATTTTCTCCTAGTTGTCTTTTGACTTTGTTTATGGTGATGATGGTGTTGCTGTTTTACCATGTGTTATACTTCATTTTTGTGTGGTCAAATTATCTTTTATTGCCTCTATTTTAAGTCTTAGTCTCTACGCTGAGAACAGAGAGTTATTTACTCATGGTTTCTTCTAGTAATTGTATAATTTTATTTTTTGTACTTAGGTCTCTGATACATTTGGAGTTTATTCTTTTGTATGGCATGAAATGCGGATCTAATTTTATTTTATTTTTTTCCAACTGGCTACCCAGTTGTCCTGGCACCATTTATTAAAAAGTACATCTTTGCCCCAGTGGCTTGAGATGCCACTTTCGTCACATGCTAAATTGGACAGAATCACCTGTAAAGTCCCCTTTTTGATATTTTTACTTTGTCATGGTGTGATTTGTCTTTTGCTATCTATTCATTGCCTATGGCGACAAATGTTTGTTCTTCTGAAAGAACAGTTAATTATTGCAGCAATAATCTTGAAAGCTAAAACAATTTACCGTCTGGCTATGCGTTTATAAAACGCTGTTACCCAAATTGAACCCACAGCTCTGAGATATTACTCCTTCTGTCTAAATGTTATCAGTGTCTGTTCTATTGTAAAATCATTAGGCTCAAATGAAGCTTTTTAAAATTAGTCTTAGTGCTACTTTGGAACCATTGTACTGAAACCTTGGAGAACGGTCTTATGAGAACTGGCTTTATTCATGTTTATTGTCTTTGACTCCTGGACTTATTTCCTTCATTCAGCTGCTGGATCTAGGTAGACAAATTGTTATACCAGACTTTTGTCAGAGTAGATTCATTAGAATAATAAGGTAATTTAACGTTCATGTGCACCTGTATCTGGAGTACAAAGTTGCCTGGCAACAATGATGTCCTCATTAATATTCAGAAAACCTCAAACAAAGTCCAGCCATTATTCTTCTAGAATGAATTTACATGTGAAGGAACGCCATCTTACAGAATCCTCCTGTTTTCAGAAGAAATAACTAGTTATTTAGAGAAATAGATTAATCAAAGCAATGCAATATTGTACCCTTTCTCTATCTTATAAGGCCAGTCTTAAGTATTTGATTAGTGTCATAGAGCTGGCTTTGCTTGCAAAGCACCCCCATTTCTTGGGCTTCAAATGTCAGAGTATGTGGAAAGTGCCAGAGGAATTTTAATTCATTGCCTTTATTTTGTCTTTTAAAATACTTATCTCAAAGTGATGTAAGAAAGGTGCAGATAAAAATGAAGCCATGGCTTCTATTATGATTTTTTTCTTTGTAGTCATGTTATTCATACCTTTGCCCTCTAGAGGGAGCAAGAAGGTTATAGTTGTTAAGTAGTCATAATTTCTGAAAAAACTCAGATCTTACCTTCCTTACCTACTCACCCCAGATGGAAATTTGTTTCAGCAGGTGGGGCTATTTCCTTGGAAATAGTATTATTTATTTCACTCCTCAAGCTCCCCACTCTGGTCCTTTTCCCCCATTAAGGTAGAGAGGCCTGTGAGTTCTTTTCTCCCAATTCCTACCAGCAACAAAAATGTTGAGAGAACATGGCCAAAAACTAAATCATACTTTAATTTGATTAGTTAGAGAACCAGCCCTTCAGGTGGCTTCTGGGCTGAAAAGTTGGTATATCACAAGATCCTTTGTTGATAGAAAAGTCCAAGCTATTAGAAGATGCTGTTTCTCATTGGTCTCCTGCTTCACAGGAAGCTTTCTCCATGATGACTGGTCCCAAATAAATAATTATAACTTTCTCTGAAACAAAAGCCTGTACAATAATGATGACCTAATTTCAACATGTACATTTTCTCTCTCTTGTGGTTATTGCTAAATTCAAGATGGGTTTGTGGTGCCTGATTCTGGATCTTAAATGTTATGCTGAATCTGAGAGCTTGGCTTGAGCTAGGTTTGGGAGTGGTTGGGTTTTTTCTTCTTTGACCTGATGTGGGCTGGCCTATGGAGGCTTTCAGCCCCGGTGCCTTCCATGCACAGTCGGAACCTTCCTTCATACTGTACAGTGGGCTTGACATACCATCTGTATGCTGCCGATTCCCAAATTTTTATCCTCACTCATCTCTGACCTCTCATCTGAGTGGTCTATTTCATATTACTGGGATATCTCATTGGAATTTCAAATTTAATAGGTTCAAAACAGAATCCCTGACTTGTCCCACTGCACACCAGTTTCTTCCTCAGGATTCCCCATTTCTGTAAAAATGGACAACCAGCTGCCTATTACTGACTTATGAATCATTTTTGGTTCCTCAGCTTTCTTCAGCCCTACCATCTAATCCATCAGCCAATTTTGTTAGTTCTACCTCCAAAATATTTCCTCATCCTGCCTTCTTTTACTTATCTCTCCTACTCTCTACTCCACTTCCAATAGGTATCAAGCTATGGTTATTTCTCACCCAGAACATTAGGATAGCTTAGGAGGTATAATGATGGCCATGGTTTGGAACAATTTCATGTGCTTTTCTCTTTTTCCTGAATATATCTGCCTCTGAGATGAGATAAATGAATGCAAACTGAAAGTAAGAATTAAGATTTGGCTTCTGACAATCAAGAATGGAGTTCTGCAGAAAGACAGTAGGCTTAAAAACTAGTCCTTATAGGGAGAGAAAAGATTTTATAAATGTTTTTATTTTTTTATTTTCATAGCAAGGAGTAGGCCTGGAAAATTAGACTGTGAATTTCTACAATAACACGTATTAATAGAATGTTTATTCACCATTAATGCTCAGTAATGAGGCAGCAGCTCAGAAGATGAGGGCTGTGATAATGAAGCGTGCACTCCAGCCTGAATAGATTTTTGGAGGAGGAAGACAGAGAGAAGGGGGTCACAAGAGGTAGATGGTGAGTTCAACACTCTGATCTTCCTTCTGGTCTCAACCCTGTAGAGTGGGAATTCTGTTAAATTCCTAAAGGGAAACGGCAGAGAGGTTCCTTCCTTGCTTCTAGTCTGGGACACCGGGAAGAGATCACCTGGAAGCTCCTTGAGGGACCTTCTTGGCAAACCTGGAGGATGACCACATGAAATAAATTCAGAGATGTGGTCAGGGAGAGTGATGGTCTAATTTGCATCCCCAATACTTCCTCTGTTCTCCCAAGACATGAATGCAGACGTAAGAGCTGACAAGGCCTACAAAGGCCTGTTGAGATAGGGGACTTACAGAGACTCAGAGGGGTTTATAATGCCCGTGAGAGCTGAAATGAATGAGGCTGTCATACAAGGAGTCATTGGGTCCAACTGAGCTGAGAGGGAGCATAGACCAAGATGCCTCCCAGCTGCAGCCTCAGCCAGTAGCCCCTAATGACACCAATGAGGGCTAATCACAAGGAGAACAAGGCACATTGCTGGGGAGCCAAAAGACCCTGCATGGTTTTAAGGACTTTTCCCCCAAAATCTTCAAGGTCATGTACACTTCTTTCTCCCCAGCACTATCCTGGGGGCCAGGGATGTTGCTGAAATCTAAAGACTAAGTATGTTTAATGAAAGATGCCGAGTTTTACCGAAAGAAAAATTTAAATTATTGTATTGATCTAAAGGTTATCCCCTGCTTTTTTGTTTTTCTATAGTGCATAGGAGCTAGTGAGCAAGAATAGATTAGATCTAGGGAAAGCAGAAGTGTAATTTCTCTGCACATGTGAGTTCTGGGGTGGCTTAATCACACCACTGCTGCACTGGTTGCTTCCTGCCTCCACCCTTACCACTGCTATAGTACACACTCACACAGCAGGCAAAGTGGTCTTTAAAAGTGGGATCTGGTTCTGTCTCCTATCCTAACCTTCTAAAACACTTCCTGTTGGGCACAGAATTAAATACCAGCACCTTACTATGGCATGCTAGGCCCCACATGATCTAGGTCCTGTCTTATGTCTGTCACACCTTATACCTTGTCTAAGAAGCTCCAGCACAGTGGCCCCTCTACTCCTTGAACAGGCTACGCTATTTCCCATTGCAAGCTTTTGCACTTGGTGATTATGCTGATGCCTTCCATTTGCCTTTCTATACCCAGTCTTCAGTCATTCTCATCTTGTTCTGTGTGCCAGTAGGCTGATGGTGTGAATTGCATCGATGAACAGTCTTGCTTCCTGACTTCCTGTTGGAATTGGCCAGTGGGAAGCACTACCAGGAGATCAGAGAGAGTGAGGAGGAGATATTTATTCAGGGTATTTACCACCGCACGCCTCCTCCTTCCTTGCTGGCTAGTCACCTGAGGACGATTGCATCCCTTTACCAAAGGCCACAGCTCCTATCAGGGGTCCTCTCCATCTTTTGGTAGCCATTCCTCCCTTTGTCCCTGCAGGCCAGGGGTGCTCATGGTTCCCCCGACTTTTGGTAGCTCTGAGTTTGGTAGCCCTCAGTAGCTAGTTTCATTAAGCTCTGCCTGCACATTTGCACATAGTCCCTTTTGAGTGTCTCCTGCTTCATATTAGGCCTCAGCTGTCACATTGCTCCTTCTGTAGGCTCTCTGCATCCTGGTTCTTTCTCTTCCTTGAGCTCAGCTCAGATGTTACTTTCTGAGGCAGGAGTAAAGGGAGGGAAGACAGGGCCCCCCCGACTCCTCCTCATCTCACTGCCCACTCCCATGTCCGGCTTCATGCTCTTCATTTATTTGTTTTATTTAAAATCTTTTTCATTGTGGTAGGAATACTTAATGTGAAACCTACCCTCTTAACAAGTTTTTAACTGTGCAACACAGTATTGTTTATGATAGGCACAATACTGTACCACAGATCTCCAGAACTTTCTTATCTCTTGTAACTGAAACTTTATAACTGTTGAATAGCAACTCCCTATCCCATCCTTCCCTCCCCACAGCCCCTGGGAGCCACCATTCTACTCTCTGCTTCTGTGTGTTTGACTATTCTAGATACTTTATATAAATAGTGGAATTATGCAATGTTTGTCCTTCTGTGACTCTGGCCTTCACCCTTTTTTTTCTTTTTCTTTTTGTTTTTTCGAGATGGAGTCTTGCTCTGTCTCCCAGGCTGGAATGCAGTGACATGATCTTGGCTCACTGCAACCTCCGCCTCCCAGGTTCAAGTGATTCTCCCGCCTCAGCCTCCTGAGTAGCTGGGACTACAGGTGCATGCCACTGTGCCTGGCTAATTTTTTTTGTATTTTTAGTAGAGACGAGGTTTCACCATATTGGCCAGGCTGGTCTCAAAATCCTGACATTGTGATCCGCCCACCTTGGCCTCCCAAAGTGGCATGAGCCACTGCGCCTGGCCCCTTCACTCTTTTTAACAACATATTTTTAATTTCTTGCATTGAAATCATAATAATTTGACACTATTTTTTTGCCATTGTTTTTTACTTGTCTCTTTTATCTAGACTGTAAGCTAACAATAGAAGGAAGCTTGTGTGTTTCACTCACTACTGTGTTCCCAGTGCCTAGAACAGGGCTTGTACATAGGAAGCAGGAAATAAACTTTTTTAAAAAGAAATGAATGGGGAGCTGATTTTTCATGCCCTTGAGAAGCCAAGATCTCGAGGCAGTCATATGAGGGGGTGTCAAAAGCAGGTCCGGAGGTCGTCTCATTTCCTTATACTTTCATTGCCTCAAGGTGCCAACACTGCTTCTCAGGTACCGTTTGTTAACTGAACCACCAATGCTTAGAAAATAGAAACGAAGAAACGAAATAATTGTGTTTCAGATTGAGCCCTTTTCTGGAAACATGGAAGAGTGTTCCATACCATCCAGTCTTTCTGTTACTTTTACCTATTTCAGGTGTGTCCAGTCTCAGCTGGGAATGGAAGATGCTTTGCATATCTTTAAAATCTTCAGGCCCTAGAGTTGGGGATAGTGCAGAAAGAATACCACAGAACTTTTATGCCAGAAAATGGCAGGTACTCCGAGGGCTATGTTGGAATGCTTGGACTGCATACAAATACCAAGGTGAGTGCCTAGCAGAGTGGTTCTCAACATTAGCCCTAAGTCATAAACTCCAACGGTTGTTTTCAGGAATCTGTACTTTTAAAAGTTTTAGAGATGCTTCTGGGGCCTGTATGAGGGCCACTGGTCTGACATAAAGAGGATGGGTTCTGCTTAGTTCCATAAATTCAGGGAGCTAATTAATGTTGTTTTAAATTTCTTGAACCATTAGCACAGGGCTGATGAGGCAAACACCTTTTATGTTTGAATCAATAGATGTTTCTTCCCATGTCTTTGGGAGTATTTCTCAGTAGCAGTTGGGGTCTTGAAAAGTTGGCATTTGAAGGCTAGTGTTGTTTTTTGTTTATAAAATAAGAAATTGAGATTTGGAAAGCAATTTAGCAATCTTATTTGGCCACAGTGGCATTGAGACCACTCTCTTTCTCCCTTTAAGCCTCATTATAACTCAAGAGTTCATTGCATAAAGCTCTTTTTGTTGTAAAATGAGACCCCCCCATCAGGATCCTATAGACAATTTTGTTTCCTCTTGTTGCTTTCAGTACTCCCATACTGTATTTCTGTAAACGGCAACCTTATCAGTGAGTTTGGCATTGCTGGGTAGGCATTGCTGTCTTCAGGAGCCTTCTTCAGCTCATTTCTTTTTTGTTTGTTGCTTATAAAATAGCAGGCATCTGTGCACCAAGCTGATGTATTCATTGGTCCATGTAATTTTTAGTCCTTGTATGCACACTTAGGTTGTACAGATTTACAGTAATATTACTGCTAGAATTCTATTATGTATCTCTTCCATTTATATTATGCTATGAGTTTTTTTTTGAAGACAGGGTCTTACTTTGTTACCCAGACTGGAATGCAGTGGGATGATGATGGCTCACTCCCAGGCTCAAGCAATCCTCCCACCCCAGCCCCCCAAGTAAGCTAGAAGTACAGGTGTGCACCACCATGTCCAGCTAATTTTTAAATTTTTTTGTAGAAACAGGGTCTCACTGTGTTGCCCAGGCTGGTATGAAACTGCTGGGCTCAAGCAGTCCTCTTACTTCAGCCTCCCAAAGTGCTAGGGTTACAGATGTGAGCCACTGCTCCTAGCCCGAGTATTTTTCAGATCAACTTTATTGAGTATAATTTAAATATAATATTAATAAACTAGTGCAAATGATTGTACAGGTGGTTGAGTTTTTACAAATGCATTCATCTTGTAACTACTACCAAAATCAAGACACCAAATACTTTTATTACCCCAGAAAGTTCCCTCATACCCTACTATGGTTAATCTCTCCTTCCATTTTTGGCCCCAGGCAACCACTGATCTGCTTTCTGTCACTACAGATAAGTTTGCATTTTCTAGTATGTCACACAAATGACATCAGACATAGTTATGATTTTGTGTCTCAATTTTTTTGCTCAGCATATATTCAGATATAAATAATTTTCATTTAGCTCATCTCTTTTCTCCATACCTAATCTTTCTACTATTATCACATTGCTTTTTTTTTTTTTTTTTGAGACAGAGTCTTGCTCTGTCACCCAGGCTGGAGTACAGTGATATGATCTCAGCTCACTGCACCCTCCGCTCCCCAGGTTCAAGCAATTCTCCTGCCTCAGCCTCCTGAGTAGCTGGGATTATAGGCACATGCCAGCATTCCCAGCTGATTTTTTGTATTTTTAGTAGAGACGGGGTTTTGCCACTTTGGCCAGGCTAGTCTTGAACTCCTGACCTCAGGTAATCTGCCCGCCTTGGCCTCCCAAAGTGCTGGGATTACAGGCATGGGCCACTGTGCCCAGCCACCACTACTGCTTTCTTAAATCAGATAACTTAAGCTTAGTATGTATATTTCCAACCCTCTATCAGTATTCCTACAAACATACACATACAAGGGAGCCTAGGTGATTTGGTCTGTAAAGGTCATCCTTACAAGATAACAAAAATAAGGTAGCAAAGGGAGGGCAGAGAATGGATTTGGAGGGGCAAAGGGAAAATAATCAATAGAGGTAGGTAGGTATTTCTGTTTAACAGATGAGAAAACTGGGAAACTCAGAAGGATCTTACAGTTAGTCAGTGGCAAACCAGCATTCCAGCACAACTCTTCTGACTCCAAATCCCATCTCTCATTTCCCTCCAAGAGGGTTTGTTGCTCCATAAAATTTTGAAGGCCATGAGGGCAAAGAAATTTAGGACCTGGAGAAAAGATAATGTTAGTGATGAGGATAATAATGATGATGATGATGGTGCTGATGGTGATCTTTATGATGATGATGATGGAGGTAATGATGATAATAGTGATGATGAAGATGGTGATGATGGCAGTGATTATGATGGAGATTGTGATGGTGGTACTTTAAAGCAGGAATCCCCAACCTTTTTGGTACTAGGGACCAGTTTTGTAGAAGACAATCTTTCCGTGAACCAGTGTTGGGGATGGTTTTGGGGTGATTCAAGTGCATTACATTTATTGTGTACTTTATTTCTATTATTATTACGTTGTAATATACGATCAAGTAATTATACATCTCACCATAATGTAGAATCAGTGGGAGCTCTGAGCTTGTTTTCCTGCCGCTAGATGGACCCACCTGGGAATGATGGGAGATAGTGACACCCAAAGTGTGTTGCTTATGTCCAGTCTACTCCATAACCTTGTTTGAGTTGCTGTCACTGCAGAAAACCCTGCCTCACAATGATAGAAAGTTGGAAATGGAAGCAGGATTTTCAGTCCTTTTATGGCAGTCTCAGGACATTCCACCTGACTTTAATCCAAAACATATGGAGATTTGAAGTTGTCTCAAATGTGCTTTTAAGGCCACCACATGCAGTTGTACACTTGAAGGACATCGACTCATTTGCTGCTATAAAGTCTGCCACCAGATGCAGCTTACTTGTCACTTGCCACTCACTGATTTGATATGAGTCTTCAAGCAGTTGATTTATTATGGTCTCTGTGCAGTCAAACCTCTCTGCCAATGTTGATCTGTATTTGCAGCCACCACACAGCGCTAGCATCACCACCTTAGGTTATCAGGCATTTGATTCTTCTAAGGAGCGTGCAACCTGGATCCCTCACATGCGCAGTTGACAGTAGGGTTCATGCTTCTATGAGAATCTAATGTCACAGCTGATCTGACAGGAGGCTGGACCTCAGGTGGTAATATGAGCAATGGGGAGCAGCTGTAAATACAGATGAAGCCTCGCTGGCTTGCCACTCATTTCCTGCTGTGTAGCCTGGTTTCCAACAGGACCAGTACTGGTCCGTGACCTGGGAGTGGGGGACCCCTGCTTTAAAGAACACCCAGACCCAGGGAAAGCTGAAGGTAACAGAAAATAAAACCCCCCTTTCCACAGTGCTTTCACCTGTTTTTTTCTCATTTCATCCTTACTACAATCCTGTGTGATATGTATTATGTATTATGGTCATTCCCATTTTAGAGAACTTGAATCCAAAGCAGTTTTTCAACTATCAGCAAGAGAAGCAGGTGATAAACATTTAATCTGCTTTTTATATTCCTAGTATTTGTAAAAATCAGTTCCAAGTATTTTAATGGCATGTTAGGCTTTCAATAAATTTGGTAAAAATCACCAATTTTTCATGCTTAAAAGCAAATTTTGTTCATGCCAAGTTACTGCTAAACTGTTGAGAAGGAATGAATTGAAATATATTAACTTAGAGGGATTTCAGTTTTATTGTCACTATCATCCTTAGAGGGGGAGATGAAGATGCAGATAAAGGCATATAGTAGGTCCCATTTTGATTAAATATATGTTAAACATTCCTTCTTAAGCTATGGTGACCAGCAGGTAGGAAGAGAGAAAGAAGTCAGGGGTTTCTTCCCCCACCTCTGACCGCTTCCCTCCTTGCTTAGCTGGGGTTAGGCAGATGGCCACAGATCCTGCTGGCAGCCCCTCTCCCACAGCCATGTCCCTAATGGCCCTGACAAGGTTCCCGTAATATCATCCCTTCTTCTTGCCCCTTAGACTTAGGGGCAATAATTGCTTCCTGCCATTCCTGGTTGCTGGTTGTTTTACCATTCCGTTTACCCTGCTCATTACTAAGCTGATGTTGCTCAGCTCCTCACCACCCTTTTTTATGCCCTGATTTTTGGTACTGTGCTGTGATATTCCAAAAGACATCCCTCTTTGTCAGCAGCTCTCTGTCACTTCTGCCAATACAGGGTGCTGCAGGGAGCCTGCAAGACTGGAGGGAGGAGCAGGGACCCATTCCTCCTTTTGCTTGTGCTTCCTCTTAGAGTCTGCTCAGCAGCCATCCTTCCCACAGCAGCCTTGGGATGCAGCCTTCTGTATTTTTCTGGCACTCTCACAGCCGTACTTCTGCTTGCTCTCAAGCACCTGTAACAACCAGGCAGCACCTCTTCAGAGACCTCAGGCCCATATCTGCTGCCCTGCTCCGAGCTTCTGGGTGACAACACTGAGCTCTTCCCTTTGTTCCCTGGCCCGAGTAGTGCTAGCCTGTCCTTCACAGTTGCTTTTCTGTGTTACTTTTATGATTCCTTTCACATATTCAGATCTCCAACCCCTTTCTTTTGTTCTTTTTGTTGTGAAAAACATAAAATTTACCATCTTAAACTTTTTAAGTGCGCAGTTCAGTGGTGTTAAGTAGCTTCACATTGTTGTGCCTCTAATCTCCAGAACTTTTTCATGTTACAAAACTGAAACTCTCTACCCTTGAAATATCTCCCCGTTTCCCATCCCCCAGCCCCTGATGACCACCATTCTACTCTCTGTCTCTATGAATTGACTACTTTAGATACTTCATATAAAGATCTCCAATCCTTTATTTAGGTGTTGAATTTAATTGCCTTATTAAAATAATTGGCACAGTTTTTGTTTTCCTGATTGGACTCTGACTGATCCATCTCTGTAAATAGTCCCTTCTTTAAACAATTTTCAATTAAACTCTTTGAATGTGCCATCTGATCCCTGCTGGGACTGCAGCTGATACACTGTGGAATTACTGGGGAGGTCAAATGAAGATTAGGTTAAAATAATAAAGATAAAAACCCTTTTAACTAAAAAGCACTATATATTATAATTCATAGTAGTAATAATTTAAATGAGGCCACATCTGAGCTTCCTCTGCCGGGCCTTGAAACACTGCCATCCAGAGAAGAAGAAGAAGAAACACAAGAAAGTGGCTGCAATGCCAGAGTTTCAACAGATCCTTTGTGGCTCTAGAACTGGAACTCTGTCCCCTTTTCTAAGAGAAGATATGGGAAATCTGATAAAAAGCTTCATATTCGTATTCACAAGTTAATGTGGGAAAGAAGCCAGGATTT